>NC_084460.1:210612441-211313691 GCF_027409185.1 Cynocephalus volans
TGTCCTGCTTAAAATCCTTCATTGACTTTTTCCCTAGGATAAAGTTCTTACTCATTTCTGAGGCCTTTATCCTCTCTCCGTCCTATGCATACCCCTCGAGTATCATCTTGGAGGGTTGCCTATCTCATATTCTGCTTCAGGTCTTCATATGCACATGCTTTCTTTTGTCTTCAGCACATTCAGTCATCTTTGCCTGATATTCCCCCACTTAGTGTGTGTCTTTCCAAATTTCAATTCACTTTTCCCATAAGACTACCCAGGCTTCTGAAGAGCAAGTTAATATCCCTCCCTAAGGCTTCCATAGCATAAGTAATATAGTAATTATGGAAGTTATTTCTTTCTGTTGCAATTGCCTGTTACTTCACCATTTCTCTAGAAACTTCTTATTGAGGGTATGGGTTACCTTTCTTTTGCAATAATATACAAAGTATTTAACACAATATCTAGCTCATAAATTCTCAATAAATTCTCATTGAAATAATAAGTGAATAAATTATAAGAAACAAAGTTATCTTTAGTTTAAGTTTTGAAAACATAGGTCAGAAACAGTACAAATGTTACTGCAAATGTTCACCATCCTGAAGGTTTCAGAATTCCTTTATTTGCACTCCAGGCAAAGCATACTTCTCCAAGATAAACTTATAATATCCACTTCCCCAGTTCTATTTTAAAATTTCCATACTAGCCTTTTAAGTGTAATGTCCCCCTCCATATTGAACTTGTTATTAAATAACTTCTATGAAAAACTGAGCTTTGGCAAATCTTCTCTTAAAGATACAGAAATAAGAAATATTTGACCAGCCACAGCTAAATTTTAAAAAAGATGAACGATTCATCAAATACTCTGGCTTGTTCTGTTTTTCTATTCCAAGTCACATGAATTGTTTGCCGCCTGAGTATTTGTCATTTTATTTTAATGTTTGCACATATCAAATATGACTTGGACCTCTGACCAACAAATAATTTATGTTTGGGGACTCTTTAGGTGGAAAAACTCCCTCCTGTGTATAGCTAGCTGTGCCAATTATAATAAGTAGCCAATTCTGAACCAAAACAAACAACCTCCTGAAAATTCCTGTCAGAGGTGAAATAGTAAACAGAAAATATCTTATTCATCAACGGAGGGCATTAGAGCACTAGTACATTGAATTTGTTGCAGGGAAAGAATTGTTTGTATAACTGTTATCCAAAGCACCTCTCTTCGACAAGATCCAAATTTAAAGACTCAGAGAAAACTGGAAAAGCTATAGAAATTGTTCAGCTGGACTTCTATATAGAATGGACCACATCCAAACAACCCTGTCCATGGTCATTCAATGACTATACTATCATTAATGGTTGAGACCATATCCTCTGTCTCAATCATTAGAGATGAAGCAAATTTTTACTCAGGAAATAAAATCCTGTTTTCTCTACGGTAATATACTTTAAGGAAAGGAAGAAAGGAAGCAAGAAAGAAAGAAAAAGAAAGAAGGAAAAAAGGAAAGAGAAAGAAAGAAGGAAGGATAGAAAAGGAAAAGACCTTTTTGAGGACTGTCTATCTACTTGACTTAGGGTACTTTAAATATAATAAGTCCTTTACACATATTTTTTCACTCATCTAATAGCCTTTGACTACAACAATATCTTTTTTTCTTCCTTTTATCTTCATATAATAAAGAGTCTGACTCTAGTTTTGGTGTCTGACTGCTGAAAGCTTTCAAGCCCCCGTCCCCCCACTGTCACCCCCCCCCACCCCCTCCCTGACCCTTTGGCTGGCTCCACATCGAGATGAGGTTATAAGAAAGCCTGGGTGTGCCCTCCTTTGATGTCAGTGAAAAGTTCAAAACACATGAGCCCCTGCCCATGTGGCAAAACTCTTAGCCCAACCTCAACTCCTAACCGCCATAAAAATCTCAAGCCAGTCTCCTTTCCCAGTTCTCTCAAGCCATGTCAGACCTGCTTGGGACACTTGTCCCCCTCTCCCTAAGAAAGCCTCACTATGTGAGTAATAAGACTTTTCATATCCCCTCAGTGCATGTGTGATTTTATTAGTCTCAACATCCAAACCAATGTTTGGGTGACCACAAAATCTTTATTGTATATAAATGGAAGTCAAAGTACTAATGCACCAGAAGGCTGTGAATCTATAGAATCTATTTCAAATATGAGTAAGAAATAACCAAAATAAACTTAAAAATAGTTTTAACAAAAGGAAATTCACTGAAGAAAGAAAATGTGTCACACAGATCCAAGAACAAATATATCTGTTATTTTATCACCAAATAATCTGAATAATAGTGAGAACTGTATAATATTTAAGACCATTAATAAGTCCAGCTCTTTACAGGGCAAAAGTGGGAGGTATATAAAAAAAACCCGGAATAGGTAGAAATTTTACAATCTTCCAAATTTATTTTAAGTACCAAGAAGATATTACAATAAAGACGTACCTCACAATGGAACACATTCCTGGAAAATAATTTATAAATTGATATAGCGCTATATTCTAGTATGTTTTCATTAATTCTCAATATAAAATAGAAGTTACATTCTAAGGAAGATAAAAAATGTACAAACACACTAATCTAAAAATTATTTTAAAAGAACTATTTCAAGATGGAGAAGTTAATAACATTCTCAAGCTTAATAACATTTTTAAAAATTAACTAAATTAAGGAATATTTACATATTATAAAATGCACACATTTCAAGTGAACAGTTTAATGAGTGGTTTTTTTTTTTTTTTTCTGTGACCAGTAAGGTGTTCGCAACCCTTGGCTTGGTGTCGTCCGCACCACGCTCAGCCAGTGAGTGCACCGGCCATTTCTATATAAGATCCAAACCCGCGGGCGGGAGCACCAATGCGCTCCCAGCGCTGCAATCTGCCGAGTGAGCCACGGCACTGGCCCCAGTTTAATGAGTTTTAACAAATGTTTACACCTATGTACCCACTGTAACAATCAACATATAAAATACTTACATCACCCAGAAGTATTCTCACCACACTTTGAAGTCAGTCCAAATCTTAACTTCTTTCCAGGAAATCACAGATCTGTTTTTTTGTTTGTTTGTTTTACCCTAGGATTACTTTTACCTTTTATAAATATTCACAAAAGTGGAGTTATATTGTATGTAAGCTTTTGTGTATGACTTATCTAGCTCATGTTTTTGAGATTCATTCACTGTAATTCATTTTTTAAAAAATTTTTGTGTAACATTTCATTGTAATAATATATAACAATTTGCTTATTCATTCATCCACCGATGGACATTGGGTTGTACCGTTTGGGGGCCATTATGAATAGAGCAGTTATAAACATTTAAGTGCAAGTTTTTAATTGCAAAACCATAGTTTTTCTCCTATTTTCTTAAAGTTTCAGAGTTTTTAATTTTAGGTATATTGTCCAGTACAAAGGAATTTTCTCTATGGTGTAAAGTAAAGGTCAATATTAATTATTTTTTCTTTTAGGAATCCTTTTGTTTCAACAGAATTTATAGAAGTAAATACCTATTGTCATTGGATTACCTTGGTGTCTTTTTAGGGGAAAAAATGAACATAAATATGTGGGTCTATTTATGGGCTTTATTCAATTCCAGTGGTTTTGGTGTTTATCCTTACACAAATACAATAGGGTCTCAATTAGTGCACCTTTCTAAAACTCTTAACATCAGATAGGATAAGTCCTACAACTGTGTGGGGGTTTTTTTGTTTGTTTTTTTCAAAACTGATTTAGCTATTCTACTTTGTTTGCATTTCTAAATAAATTTCAAAAGCAACTCCATTGTCAACAGAGATACTTTCTATGATTTTGACTGGCATTGTGTTGAATGTGTAGATCAAGTTGAAGAGAATAGACGTCTTAACAATATTAAATCTTTCCATTCATAAACATGGTATAACTCACTATTTGGATCTTTAATATTTTTCAGAAATATTTTATAGTTTTCACTCTGAAGGTCTTGGTTGATGTCTTCTACATTTATTTCTATATATCTCTTTCATATGCTTTTGTAAATGAAAACTGCTAAATTCACCTAGTAGTTCTTCTAGCCTCTTCTTTCCAGGAAATCTTCATAGATTGCTTGAAGATTCATGAAGCAATCTTCATAGATTGCTTAGGATTTCCTACATAAACAATCATACCATCTACAAATAGCCACAATTCCTCTTCTTCAATTTTTATGTCTTTTATGTCTTATTATTATCTTACTGTACTGCCTACTACCACCAGCACAACTTTGAGTTGAAGAGGTAGAGAGTGGGCGTCCTAAACTCTTCTGTGTCTTGAGGAGAAAACATTCAATATAAACCATGATGTAAAATGTCAGCAGTAGATTTTTTGTATATCTTCTTTATCAGATGAGTAAATTCATTACTATCCTTAGTTTGATGAGAGTTTTTCTCATGGATGGGATTGAGGTTTGTCAAATCCTTTCCCTGTTTTCATTGAATTGATTAAATGATTTGTCTCTTTTATTTTGTTAATGTGGTAAACTGCATCAATTGATTTTTTAATATTGGAACCACTTTTTCTTCCTTGGTACTCCTTTTTCTTAGTAATGATGTGTTATGGTTTTCTTATATTGCTGTGCTAAATTTTATTGAGAATTTTTGTACCTATGCTGATGAAAGATATCAGTTTTATCAATTATATCAGAGTGAATTGTTGGCTTGGATAAATTTCTCTTTTAATGTTTGTTTTCTAGTTCATAATTTGGTCTTCTATTTTTAACTTATTAAAGTGGAAACTTACATTATGGACTTTTTTTCCCATCAAGAACTCCTCTAGAGGTGTATCATAAACTTTAATACATTATATTTTCAGTATCGTTTATTTCAAGACATTTTTTGCTTGTAATCCATTCATCCATGAGCCAAGAAGAGTATAGTTTAGATCCCAAATATCTGAGTATTTTCCAGTTATGTTGCTATCAAATTCTAATTTACCCCCTTATGACCAGTGAACACACAATGTATGATTTCTAGCTATATTTTCTTCAAGGAGATCTGTAGGAAACCCAAAGTGTTTTCCAACCTCTCTGCTTTGGCAAGACTCCAACTCTAAATTCTGTTTCCCTTATGGATTTTGCTGAGACTTGCTTTTAGATTTTCTTAGGGTAGTTCTAAAGTACACCTTGCTTTAGGACGTTATCATTAAGTCCTAAACCATATTTTTTTTTCCTGTTGTCTTAGTTGCATTCTCGGTATGTTAAAATTGTCTGTTTACTCTGGCTAAACCAGAATTCCACCATCTGCCAATGCTGCTCAAATTCCAGTACCTCTGTTGTGTATCTGGCTCTGTAATAATCTCACCCTTTGCATGAGCAGCTCTACCCTTGGTGAAGAATTCATGGTGACACTTCTCCCATGGTCCTACACACACTCCTCCATGCAGTTTACTGCTCTCCAGTGCCCTGCCCATAAGATTTTAGCCACGTCCGCAATCCTGAACTCTTGATGTCCTCAGCTCAGTGGATGCACTATGTTCTTCCTGTACTCTAGCTTTCGACACTGCAGTCATGACATTGTCTCCATGCAGAGATGGGAGAACCTAGGTTTCATCTCATGCATGCTCCTTTCTGATTGATTGCAGTCTTGCTCTGCTTGTTGACTAATGACTGAAAACTGCTGATACATTCCCCCACTTTTATAGTTTTATTTGTTTGTTTAAGTAAGAAGGCTAATCCAGTCCCAGTTACTTCATTACTTTTCAAGAACAGAACTAAAAGTCTGCTTAATTGAATTTGTTTGTTTTATATTCTCGAGTCACCGTCTTTTAACAGTTCCATTTTTCAAAAATCTATAAAAATTCATATTATTACTATGTATTCTTAACTCCTTAAATTACTGTTTTATAGAAATATTTTAAAGTTAAAATGTCATGTTTTTTCCTAATTTGAAATGAATCACAAACCTACTTCATTAATTCTAAAGTTTAATACACTATAATATAGTTCTATAAAATAAAATCTATGCATTTTGGTCTAGTCTTGCTCTCCATAAGTAAACTACAAATTGAGAATCTCGAGTGCCCTCAAGGAAAAGTGAGAAAGGATTCTACCCTGTGTTGGATCTCTTTTGTATTACATGAAAATAAATTTCTTTCCCTGATTCCATCAGGCTTATCCTTATTAAAAAAAAAAAAATAGTGTACAAAGCTGGAAGTTTATGTACATTATTTGTTGCTGAAAATTCTAAAATTTCTCACACTATGATCAGGACAAAATTAAATTTGTCCCCAAATTTCCCTTCTAGCCAGATTTAATCTCAGCTGAATTTAATATGCTACAGAAGTCTCAGCAGTGCCTGTGCGAAAACGTAACTACTCCAGAATACTAGCCGGGTGATTTATTCATAAAAGGAGGAGTGTTTTTTGGTTTTATTTTTGTTTTTTTCTTTAAACATATTCCCTAACTAAGAAAACATCAGAGATAATTAAATAAATGGTATGATATAGTCAGACACTTGAAATATTTAAAGGAAATCGAGCTTTGGTCAAAAACTATTTTTTCCTATGAAAAGAACAATAGAAAAAGTAGCGAGGTTCTGTCTGAGATGCATTAGCAAGAGCAGAGACCTGACCTTCCAGCAGTCTCTGAGCAGGAGAGGTTATTATGCAAATTGATGTGTCCAGCTGTTGTTCTTTTCCATAGCGGATAAAAGATAAGAAAACAGGCTCAAATTTCAGCATGGAGGACTTACGTTTGGCAGCTCTACAAATGTCCCTTTGTCTATTAGCCCGAGGAAAGTGACAACTGATTGCAGGAGGGAATTAAGGAATACTGATTTCACTATTGATCTATGGCTTCTCCACCCCCAGTCAGAACGAAGACCAGAGAATGCTAAATTGTTAGGATACTTTGTTCAACTTAACATGCAATGCAGGAAAGAATGCAGAGAAAATTCTATAGATTTTAAAAAATTAAGAATGGTATTCTAAGAAACAGAAAGTCCTCTCTACTTTGCTGATTTAATTAGAAAAAACAAAGTGCTTTAGTTTAGTGGTATTGACTCCTAAATAGTGCAACAATAGTAGTAGAAATAATTTATTTACCTGTACACAGGAATTTAGACTTTTCAATAACTTTTTACTTATATTGTCTCATCTCACTTGCTGTTAAGATATGCTTATTTCCATTTTACAGATCAGGGAACTGAGGTCCATAAAAGATGGGTGGATAGTAGTAGGCCTTGGAATACTATTTTAACATCAACTTCATCTTGCTTACTCTAACAGTCTTTCCCCTGAAGCTCCTGGCACCTCTCAGTAATGCGGTGTACAGCTCTAAGGTTCCTCTGGATAGTGCCAAAGGGCTTGACTAGAAAACCAATCACAATACTTGTCATACCCTCAGACTCTTCTAGAAGCTCTTGTCAGGAAATTGAGGCTCGAAGTAATAAAGAAATAAGACAGCCACAGGTGCTGCTGGAAAACTTAGGAGATATAACAACAACCCAGAGTCAAGAGGAAGCAAAAATGATGAATATCCAGAATCGCATATGCAATGGAAAAAGAATCACTGATTAGAGAATAAAAAAGGCAGAGGGTAGTTGGAAAAAAAACAAAAAGAGAGAGAGAAAGCAGGTAAATCATGTAGCAGAGCAGGTTAAACACAGAACACTGAGAGAATGAGAGAGCTCTTCTGTTCTGAGATCCCTCTCACAGCCCTTGATTTTGAATGTCCTCCCGGGGGATGCCCTACGGGGTGCCGGTTTCCCAAGACTCTCGTTCTTCCTAAGAGTAGGCGCCACTGTACTCCCTGGCCTTGTGCTGTTTCTGAAGTGGCTTTGTTGGCATATTCCTGGTTACTTAGGTGTGAGTATCTTGCCAATGTCCTTTCCGTCTCCCAATATTTGAGGTTTCTTGAATTTTATTGGTCCCTTGCCATCAAGAGACCTCAAATAAATGGTATCACATAGCATGGACACCAGCAACTGATAGTTAATACTAACAGATCATAACAGAAATGTTTGAGGAAAATAAGTAAAAAGCAATACTAAAATTAATAACTCAGTTATACCAAGCCATACAGCAAGTAGAGTATTTAGATGTGTGCATGGTTCCAAAAGAAATGGATGTATTTGAGATGGGGAAAATGAGCAGATGGATTTTCGTACATATGTTGTACTTCTCTGAAATCCTAGAGTAGTTATCTATTGTCAGTACTGTAAGATGTCATTATTTTAATCATTTAAGATCATTTATCTTTGTGTTCCTGGCTAGCTAGACTGCAAGTTCTTTGAACTAAAGATACTGCATAATTTTCTTTATGTATCCCCTGCAGTGCCCAGACTGTGCTTCCCTGAACTCATAGCAGTATCTTCAGAGAATTCACTGGCCACCTAAGAGAGAGTTCCTTTCTACTGGATACCATCATATGATAGGCACAGTACTGGGTGCTTTATATTCCTTGGCATTTGATTTAATATTCATGAAAGCCTTACTCATTATGTTATTATAAATGAGAATAGGATGTATCAGAATTACAAGTGGCATGGCTGACACCATAATTTGTACACAGTAGAGCTAGAATTTGAAACCAGCATCTCTGATTTAGAGGTATTTTCACTACCCAACACTAGCTCCCATCAATTCATCCATTTATTCATACAACAAATATTTATTAAGAGATGGCTCTGTGCTGGGCACTGGTTTAGGAACTGGGGATACAGTGTTCAAGAACAAATATAAGAACAAGACTCCCTGCCATTATGGAGCTTCTAATCTGAGGCCCTTGACCTTTATGGGTGAAAGATTTTCCCCAAATTAGTGATTTTTATTCATTCCTTCACCATCGTCTTGCATTTATGAAGTCTAAAGTGCAAGGTTATCATTTTTCATATGCAAAATTAAGTGTCAAGTCCTTTCACCTTTCTTCATCCAGCCACGTGCTTCCCACCCCACCTCACTTTCCAGGGATAAGGAACAGGCTTCTTTCTGAAGTCAGCAAAGGTGTACACATGTCCAAAAGACCTGGATATGGTAGATAATTTTTTTTTCAGATGATTTCACGGTTTTCAATAACAGATTGTATTCTTTTCAGACCATATTATGAAGCTAATGTTAATTGGCAAAGCCTTCTGTTATATGTGAATTAGGTCTTCCAAAAAGATATGTTTAAATTCTAACGCCCAGTACTTCAGAATGTGATCTTATTTGGAAATAGTGTTGTTGCAGATGTAATTACTTAAGATTAGGTTACACTTAATAGAGTGAGCCCCTAAACTAGTATGACTCGTGTCCTTATAAGGGGAAGGAAGTTTGGACACAGAGATGCACAGAGAGAAAATGAGGTGAAGAAATCCAGAGAGAACACCACGGGATGATGGAGGCAGCGATTGGAGCGATGCATCTACCAGCCACAGAATACCAAGGATTTCCAACTAAAAGAAACTAGAAGAGGAAAGGAGGGATTCTCACCTACAGGTTTCAGAGAAAACATGACCCTGCTGACATTTTGATATCACACTTCTAGCCTCCAGGACTGTGAGACAATGAATTTCTGTTGTTTTAAGCTACCCAGTTCTTAGTAATTGTTATGCTGTAATCAGAAAATACACCTTTCTATTTCTTTCTCTTTTTCTCATCCTTTCTCTTTCTCCTTCTTCCCTCCTCTCCCCTCTTTTTCTTTCTCTACTTCTGCTTATTCCTCTCTCTTATCATTTACCTTCTTATAGGGATCCCATTGGCACGAATAAAACATCATTTAAAAAATAAATTGAGTCACCATTTCTTCCAACTTGATTGATTTCCCAGGCCTGATATGTAATGTCACTTTCTGGGTTATTTATTAAGATCCCCTTTTATGAATGTTAACGAATGCCCAAGTGGTTCAAAACTCTCATCTCAGTCCATGATATTACTGAATACGTGAACTGATTTAAAAAAAAAAAAAAAAAAAGATTGGAGCGATACTGCTGTTCCCATTCAATGATGCTAAAGCATCTGTTTCATTGGTCCTCTGGCATCTTTATGTCTTCAAAGACATGCAGTCTTCCTCCCTGAAGAGTGTTATTACAGCACACTGCAAACGATTAGCAGGTCCCAGAACATGTGAACATGTGGATGCTTACAAGTTCCAGGTAGACGAGGCATTTTTCCTTAGTACTCAGTGTCACAACTAATCATGTTTTGCCTCTCACAGAAGCACTGGGCCACTTCAAGAAGCGATTTTCTACTCCACATAATCACACTGCCCTGCTGGCTATGCAAATAATCCAGTATAGTGTATCCTTTCTGAAAACCTTTTCTCAAGGAAATGTTATTTCAAGACCTGATTTTGTGCAACTAAAAAGGGACACTTGTCACTGACTATTTCTTTCTCTAAGCTTCTCAGCTTGCAAAGTTTTCTTGGTTTCTTTGCCCTTTTATGTCAGGAACAATAAAGAACAAGAAAAAGGCATGAAAATGTTAGAGAGATCTCGCTCCCTTTTTTAAATGAATGCAGTTTTAAATGTATAATACACATTTTAAAGAAGGAACAAGTAACGTTGGTTGAAAAACATTTATTTTATTTATTAAATAATTGTGAAGTGTTTTTATTATTCCTAAGGACTATAAGAGAGACAGAGCTGAAAACAACTTAGTCCCTTTCCTTAAAGAGTTTTCAGTCTAATGGAGAAAGCAGACATGTATACAGATGACTACCCTTCACCCACAGGTTATACAAAGCAGTTTGGGTGGAACATTGGAAAAATGTGCAGGTTCTGCAGTCAGATTATCTGGGTTCAAATCCCTGGCTCAGGCACTTGCTAATAACTGACCTTGGGCATGTACTTAAGCTTTCTAAGCCTCAGTATTGTCACTGATAACTAAACCCCCAAGTCATAGGGCTATTAGGAGAACAGTACAGGTTATGTACATAAAGCCTTTGCATAGTTTAAGACACATTGGGAGCTCTTAGGAATTGTAAGCTTTTATTCTACAAGGAGAAAACAGAACTTGGGCAGAGGGACTGAATGAAAGTAGCCTGTCACAACCGGAATGTAGGTGTGGAATATTAACAATCTGGAAGATATTCAACTTCGGCTGTACTGAGTGGCCTCACAAATCTGTTTAACTTTCTCCACAGAGAACAAATAGTGACAACAACCAAAAGGGAGGTGGGAAACTGCTGGGTAAATAAAACAATGACTTAAAAAGAGGCAGTGACATTATCACCACCTGTCCTCTCCCTTTCTCCTGAGGTATCAGCAGCTGCTCCAAGGAGAACACTATCTGTGCCATACGCAGCAATGACTTGGATGATTTTCTGCAGGGAGTTGCTATTTTTCTGTTGACAAGGCACGTTGAATTGATCATTTGGCATTACATCATATTGAATTTACTGTCTCATAGCACTTTATTTGTTTTTTATAAGGAGTTGTGTGCCAGAGGGCTCTGATGATGTTGAACATGCCTCATTTCAGTCACTCACCTCTACTGCTAATGATCTTGCTGCCAGCTTTTTAAACTTGAATTCATTTGGTGACTTAGCTCCCAAGTAGGAGTAGAAAATCTACTTTTGAACATAGGTAAAGCCAGCTGGAAGCTGAGGTGTAAGGTAAGAGAACTTGCTTTGTTGGAGGTTTGGATACCAGCTTTTTACCATTTGTGATACCAGCTTTACCATTTGTGATACAAGCTTTTTTAAAAATAAATTTTTTATTTTAGAATAGTTTTAGACTTATAGAAAAGTTGTGAAGATAGTTAAGAGAGTTTCCATATGTACAACACTCAGTTTTTCTTATTTTTAGTGTCTTACTTTATGGATGATTATGATACATTTGAGGTAACTAATGAACAAATATTGACACATAATTATTAACTAAAGTCCATATTTTATTCAGATTTTCTTAGTTTTTCCCTAATGCCCTTTTTTCTGTCCCAGGCTGCCATTCAGGACACACATTACATTTAGTCATCAAGCTTCCTTAAGCCTTTCTTGTGTGTGACAGTTTGAAAAGTACTTGTCAGGCATATTTTTTTCTCGTAATTGGACTGGGACTTGGGGGTTTTGTGAGGAAAGCCACAGAGAAAAAGTTCTACTCTCATCATCACATCATATCAAGTGTGCATGCTCTCAACCAGACTTACCATGTTGACCTTGAGTGTTCAAATGAAATAGCATTTGTCAGGTTTCTCCACTGTGAAATTACTCTTTTCTTCCCCCTTTTTCATACTGTGCTTCTTGGAGGGAAATTAGTTAAGGGGTAAAGGATTTATGCTCCATCTCCATGAGGGTAGAGTATCTACATACATTATTTGGAATTCGTCTACACTTGAAATTTGTCTATTCTTTCCCCGTTTATTTATTTATATCAGTATGGACTTACAGATATTTATTTTATACTTTGGGTTATAATCTAATACTACACTATTTATTTTGTTGCTTAAATTGTTCTAGCTTTGGCCATTAAGGCTCTTTCAGTTGGCTCATGTGGGTAGCTTTGTTTTGTGGGATTTTTTTGGAACACTTCCTTACTTTCTGACAATACAAGATTCTCTGGGCTCACCTTGCCCCGACCCTAGAATCAACCATTTCTTCAAGAAGCATTGGTTCTTTGTATTGGAGAATAGTATTAGAAACGCCAATCTGGCTAAGGGGTGCACTTCTAGCTCGTGGATTGTCACTGCTTCTGATACCATCTGTTTTACCACTTGCTCTTCCTCATAATTCTCTAATATCCCACGACTTCAGACTGCCCAGGACCCCTGCCTTATAGTGGCGCTTCAACAGTTAGCCATAGGACAGCTGGGCCGAACCCTCTTTTTTCCCCTTTTCCTCCATCAAATTTATCTACCTGTGTCCTGTTCCTTTACTGCTCTTGCAGTCAGCATCCTTAGATAATTAGTTAGTTGAACCTTGCACAGAACCTTACAGTTGATTTTAAATTAATGTTTGTTACATTGAATTGAATCTGATATTCTAATTCCCATTAAGTTGTCAAAAACTGATAATGGGTTAAAGTGTCACTACTCACACAAGATAATTTAATTTCTGACAGAGAATTTCTGAAGACACAGTCAAACCCGAAGGAAATGACTCCAAAAGGTGGCAGATACTTGGGAAGCTGGAAAACCTCAATTTAATGGGTCCTGACCAGCATTTTGAAAAATTAAAAAAGAATGGAAAATATCATAATGCCTCATACATAATTAGAATAAACATTGTTTGGTGAGGATTTTGTGGGGGTGTATGTGTGTATGTTTGTTGAGTGTGTGTGAGTGCATATGAAGTCATGATGTACATCCCATTGCAATTCACAACATATAGGAAACTATTTTTTTCACCATTTTATGTAAGGACAGAGAGGATGTAGGAAATCTTAAGAATTTCTAAGCTGAATTCTAATTTGGCAAATCAGATAATTTTAGTTCCATTTCTTCTTTCATTTCTTCAGAAATGTTTCATCATTATCAATATAGTCAGGGGCATGCATGCTGGCCAGTTTGGTTGCACTGTGGTCCACTCTTACAGATATGGAAAGATATGATCCATATAAAGAGAAACCACATTCTTTCTTTTTACATTCAGGTTTATTGTCTTTATTAAGGGGTATTCCCATCCATCTGGACAGCCAGGTAAGTGACAAGACAATTTAGTGTGCAGGCTCTGCTTTATTCAAAATACAGGCTCTGCCATTTCCTAATTGTGTATGTAGCTTTAGGCTAGTAACCTTGCTTGACTCATTTGTAAAGTGGGACTAATGCTATACCCGGCAGAGTTGTTGTTAGATAGAGAAATATTTATTATAGTATGTATTCATAACATTGCCCGTAAGTAAGTTTGTGTTTTGCAGGCTATAGATCACAACTCCTGAGTGAACTATGAAATCAATTGAATGGGCTGTCTGCAACATTAAAATGATATGACATAGTATGACAGTTCATGCAAGCAGTTAGAGAACATTTGATATCCAAAGATTTTGTTCTGTTTGTGTGTGTGTTGGGGGGGGGGTATGATACTAAGTCATTAGGTAAAATGCATTTCTTACTGATGGTCATGATCAGAAATATTTGAAATGTCAGACGGATATTTGCTCCTCAATAACTAAATTAGCCCTTCAATTTTAAGCTCAGTTGTCCCTCTTTTTGGCAGCCTTCCTTCACCACTCTGTGTGGGTTAGATATTATATCACACCATAAAACCCTAAATTCTACCAGTTATGAGTGCTATCATTTTACATTGTTTATGTGATTGCTTGATTAATAGCTGCATCTATTTTTAGACTGCAATCTGGCTGACAGTCAAAACCAGTTCTTTCTGCTCACTTCTATATTCCCTGCATCTAACCCAGTGCCTGGCACACAGTAGATGCTCATTAAATAGTAAATAATTAAATAAATAAATTTGGCCTCCATTTTCTCCAACATTGTCCCATGTATAATTAGCATTTACATCCTATAAATTCTTTCTACTTAATATCTCTCAGGTTCATCCACTTTACTGTATTGTTTAGAGAACTTCATTCTTCTTGCCTGAATTTCAGTAACATTCTCCTAACTGTTCTCCTTATCTACGCCCTGCTGCTTTTCTTCCCACTGAATTCAATTAATTTTCTCCCTGTGACTTTTTCACTAAAAGAAAAATCTGATCATGCCACCTCTCAGATTAGTATCTTTCAATGGCATCTAATTGCCCTCAGGAAGAAATTCAAACCTCTTATTATGAAGGGGTTACAGACATTTGCAGTCACAAATGCCATTGTGCAAAATTTTAACTTTACTTTCTTATAACTCAATTTGATTTTCCAATTCTAAACTACATCTGTCTGATTCAGAATCAATGTAATCACTTTCACGTCAACTCAGACCAATTTAGTAATTTCTCAGTCCATTTGGATTTATATTTCAGTCACATAAAAGATTATAACCTTCTTGTTTTTATTTTTTTCACTCCCTCCCTTAGGAGCTGAGTCTAATCTTTAAGGGAGACTTACACAATTGCCCCCACCATGCTTTAGGGAGGCAGGCTTTTACTTCTTGGACTCTACCTGCTCTGCAATGGCCTCCTAATTCTGGATATGCTCTCTGATTTTTAGCTAGGGGTGAGAAAATCCATCAAACTTGTGACTTGGATTCCTTTGACTTGGACAGTCCAGGGATGCTGATTTGGCTCCTTTAGCTTCCCATTGATGGTGGCCTGTGGAGAGGACAGTCTTGTACTCTTCAGTCTCTAGAGGCAATTGTCTAGTTCACAGCCTTCTGAAATAAATGGCCCATGTTGCTGCACAAATATTTCATACCAGCCCACTGGTAACTGTGGTCAGCATTCTCTGCCTCTCTCTCTGACCCTGTCTCTGCCTCTCTTTCTCTCTCATCTTCACTCTGCTTCCCTCTTTCCCTTTAAATATGATGCTTCATTCAGAACCTATGGGGATTGCCATATGCCATGGCTTTTAGGCTAAAAACTCTTATCAGACATTTGACTATCAGAACTACACAGAGTTTTGGTGAAGTATTACATTTCCTTTCTTTAAAATCCCCCAAATTCTAAGCCTCATGAAGAGGACTCTGTTCTGTAAGAGCCCCCTGTATTTCCCAGCATTTGCTAAAGCCTCTGGAATACAATCAAACCACAGTTTTTCTTCAAAGCTCAAAGGTATCTTAGCATCAGGAATGGAAGGAAAAAATGAGCTATGCTCGTTTACATCCTTTATTTCACCTTTGGATGATGACTTTGGAATTTATAAACCACATATTTTTTTGTACGTATTTTATTCTCCCAATTTGAAAACTTCCTTCTGGAATTTATGGTAATCCAGAGACATCCATAGGAACCCGGGTGGTAGAAGTACGAGGGGCTGGCATATATTTTATTTTGCCAGGCACTATTCTAAGCACTTTATTTTATTATTTTATGTAATTCTCATAATAATCTTCTAATGAAGGTAGAATTACTTTTCTTATCTTACCAATGAGGATTTTCATTTCTTTAGGAACCTTCTTATTGTTTTCCATAATGGCTGCACCAATCTACATTCCCACCAACAGTGTATGTACATGGGTTCCCTTTTCTTCGCACCCTTGCCAACACTTTTTATCTCTTATCTTTTTTACAATACTTATCCTATTGGGTATGAGGCAATATGTCATAGTGATTTTAATTTGCATTTCCCTATTGATTAGTGATATTAAGCATCTTTTCATATATTTATCTGCTGTCCATGTTTATGTCTTTTTCTAAATGAATGTCTGTTCAGGTCCTTTGATTATTTTTCAATCATAACCCAGGGTGCTTAATCTGGAGTCCTTGCTGTCAATTATTCTGTTATGTTCCAGACACCTCTGTAATTTATACTACCTCCAGGCCATGGTACCAAATGCTCTAATCTCTGGGTAGAATGCTCTTTTTCAATTTTCCTTCTTCTTATCATTTGAAATTCAATTCATTACTGTCAAAAGACAAAATTACAACAAGTTTTGTTTAAAGATCTCAATTGGCTTTATTGGGATTCTAGAATCAGACAACACTTCATTCCATAAAATAGGATAAATGTTCCAATGAGCTGAACAGAGGGGATTGGTTTTATAGACAAAGATGACTGAAGAAAGCAGAAAGAAAGAACAAAAAGGAGACCGGTCATTTCAAAGTTACTTTCCTTCAAGGTGAGGACAGGGAGAAGCAACAATAGGAAACAACTGATTAGTTTACACTGGGTTACCTTAGGCTAACATTTCTATGAAAGGATTAAAGCAGAGGTAACTTTATTATTCACTATTATGCTGTTTGAAGATTGACCCTGGCCTGCTGGGGACATCTCTCTACAGATTTCTCCAAAGGAAGGTCAGATAACAACTTAGTTTTAGTTTGGTGATGTGGAACTTTAGCATGGGTGACTCCATTTTGATTTTTAGTCCAGTCTGTTAGGTCCTAGTGAAGGAGCTTAACCCAAAACAATGGCCTCCTATAATTGTTATTTAACACTACATTACCTCTTCTGAAAGTAAGGCTTCTTCTTCATTACTTGTCTGCACTCTCCCCTCCAGTCTAATCTTGCATGATCCTCCTATGTGGTCTTGCTGTGCCCTTAGCACCCTCTGGCATCGCAGATATCAGTGCACTGCAATAGCTGCATTAGCTATTTGTGTGTCCATAAGACCATGAGCTTATTGAAAGCAAAAACCAAGAATCAAGAGCTTCTTGATATCTGTACTTCAACACCTAATAGAGTGCCTGGCACAAAGAGTGCCTAGAACAATTTGTTACATAAATTAGTGATGAATGAAAAAGTTTGAAAGGTGAAGATACTCTGCAATGGTGATATAGAAATAACAGAAAACTTTAAAAAATAGAAAATGTGGCAGGTTTAATGTGCCTATTTAATGAAAATAGCAAATCTTGTTTTTAGGTCTCTGAGTGACTTAGGTAAAAAGACCAGTTCTCCTGAGTTAATGAGTCTCACTATCCTTAGATATCCATCTTGTTCCCTCTGTTTTGAAGAAAACATATAAAATAGTATGTTTTTCCAAAAGTGTCTATCACTCATGAGTTTTGAATTTACAGAAATACCAATAAAGGAACATTCTTTCTGCTGCTTTCAAGTATTATCTGTGGTCTTTTCAAAGTTAATCTTCAGAACCTCAATAGGGAAAAGACTATTTACTACTAGTCAGTGTAAGAAACCCTATGGGTCTGTTTTTAAGCAATAGCTATGGAAAGAATTGTGTGAGCAGAAGCCAATGGGACCTGAAAAATTGAAGTTGCCACAGTGCTGTGCTACTACTAGTTAGAACACACACAGAAGAAATAATAAAAGAGTTACATGGTCCAAAACACCTGGAATCTTAGTACATTTCCTAACAACTCTAACCACCAGAAATATCACTATTGGGTAGGTAAAAATGGAAATGTAAGTCATGCCTACTAGAGACAGCATTCATGCTCTCTGGCCAAATAGTTAATTTCCAAGGCTACCCACAGCAAATACTCAAGCTTAAAAAACTGCCAGAATGTGCTACTAGCCCATCAGTAGAAACAGGTTTGTCCTGTTCCCTGTATTCCCTAGGATGAGTACCTATTAAAGTTTAGCAGTTGATTTATTAAGAAAAGATAAATCAGGAATCCAAACAAAATGTTTGCAGAATGTCAGAAAGGCAAAAGCCTGAACTAATTACTTGAAAATAACTGCTTGAAATTTGACCAAGAATCAATTTGTTAGCATTCAGCACCATTACTTTTGCATAAAGAAGAAAATAAAACATGCCAAAAAGAATGGAAATTTTCTGGGAGTGAATAAAGGAATAACATTTTCAGAGTAAAACTGCATAATCTGCTGTATATTCTAGGTGCAATTATCAAATGTTGATATGCTATTCAGCTTGCTAATTGCATTTCTGAATTCAGTGTGTGAAATATTGAAGGCATTTAAGAACCACAATAGTGGGGAATGGTTTCCGAGTGGTAATAGGTAATAGTTGAGCAACTTAGGTATGATGAATGCTACTAAATTCTTCAGAGAGACATACATACCTCTAAATAAATGTAAATAAAGAGTCATAGGTTTAAAGATACTTCCCTCCACTATTTTTATTGTAGCAACCTCTACATGCAGATCTTTGACTAACTTTTAAATTAAATTGTGTTTTCAAACATCATAATAATCAATTTCTGAACAATCAACTGTACTATCCATGCAGGTGATGTTGCAAACTTTTACTTTCTTTAAATCAAATTTTAACATACTGTTATATTTTCTCTTTTGGTTATTCACTTACTTGGAAGTTAGGGATGAGAATAAAAGCTCTGGAGACAAGTCTAACTACACAATTGAGTCTCCTCAATAACCTCTAACCCTTGATTGTACACAGGTACACATCATCAACCTGTTCTCGGATTTCAAGGACAAGGACTGTGATTTTCTTTCCCTTGTATGTCCAAAAGCACATAGCAAGGAAAGGGTACACTGGAATCATACTCAATTAAGTGATTCTACTAATATCCTCCCAAAACGCTGCAAAATTTTGCCTGTTCCCTCATATAATGACACTACTTTCTCTGTATTTTTGTTTGTTTCTTCGTTTTTGGTCCCAAGGATTCTTCAGTCCTAACTAATTAATCTTTAAACCAGTTAAGAGTCATAACCATATATGATTATTTTTCCAATGATATTAGCCAGTTTCCAAATACTTAATAAGCCTGTTTTCAAGATGCTGTACATAGCAAGAAATAATGAGAATTGTTGTGTGTTATAATCTGTGTATTAATGACCATCTGGGAAAGCTGATAGCCCAAAGAAATATCCTATGGTGACTTTATGATTTCTATTATAGCTCGTTTGTTTTATTTTAATTAGGTAAGAGAAGAAAAGAAATTTTCTCCCCCACTGTGGCTGTCTAAAGGAATAATAGTGCCCTGGGCAACAGGTATGGCTGTTTTTAATAAGTTGGCAACAAAAATAGGATTCAGTTTCTTGGAACTGATTAACCCTTGGGGAAGGAAGGTTTTGAAAACAACATACAAGTGTTCATTGTCCGGCTTTCTAATTTATACACACCTGCCCTCACTCAAACACACAAACACACAAACACGCAAATGAACCAACTTGTTTCGGTTTATAAAACACTTGCAAAAGTATTTTTCAATGTGTTTTAAAATTTTTGGAAGAATTATCTGCAGAATATAGTGATGTATCCAGAATAAAAAATGTGCTTTCTGACATGCTATTATGCGAGTGCTCTTTGATTATCATATCAAAAATGCTGTCTTTCTGACAATAACCAGAGATTGTTTTTTACAATGATAAGTAGATTAGATGTGTCCTATAGTGAACAGTTATAAAAATGTGCATGTTTTCAGTGCTGTTATTTTGTTGATTAATTTAAAATAAATGAAGGCTGAAAATTCATGTGACTCAAAAATTATTATTTATTATACATTATAATCAGCGATGGGACATTTCAAGGCATGAAATACAAAGCAAGGTCCTTCGCTTCATAAAACATGAAATGTAAATTAGATATAAATAAATTGTTTGCAAATGGGAATAGAGAAATATTTTGCCTTGCTTGTTGGAGCAGAGAGAGGTCATGAGAAAGATAAAACAAGACAAAAACAAGAAGGTTTGAAGAAAGGCTGTAAACAGAATGTTTAGTACAAAAGATAAAAAAAAACTGGGGAGATGATGAAAAGTCACTGAATATGAATCATTGTAGAATATTGTTCCTCAAATATATAGATGATAAGAACAAAAAATAAAAGATTTAATTCCTTCTTTGGAAAGCTCCCTAATTTTGTTTTAAGGGATCATGAAAATGTGTTTTTACGTTGATTTGTTTTCCAGAGCTTTTTAAATGAACGTTGTATAGGCACCACCTCATTAATCTTTTCTTACTTACTTTGCAAAATATAATTACTTATGTTTTACATTTGAAGAAACATGTTTATGTTTTATTTTGATGTAGGGCTTTGCTGATGCTCAATGAACATGAATTGGGAATAAAGCTGAGACAATCTGGCTCTATTTGCCAAAACATGGACAAGACTGAAAATTTAGTTGGCAAAATGTAAAAGGATACCCAATATGCTTTTGTGTATGTGAATGGAAGTGATAGATGATAAAAGTGAGCAGAATATCTCTTACTCTACCCGTTACTGAATACATATAACTTTGTGAAAACATTTTGAGCTTCATATTTATGGAGGGATATCAGGGGCTTTTTTATTATTAAAGAAAACACTTTTACAAAACAAGTGCTGTATCACACACACACACACAAAAGTTTAGTAACAATTTACTTAAAACTATGCATAAATGAGAAAATTAATACTTGGTAAGTAATGTTTTATCTTTGGGAAGTGGTCAAATATGTTCATGTTAGATAAATATTATTTTTGTGAACCATCAAAAGTCACTTGATGCCAAGTCTGAAGGCTTGCCACAGCTTCCACAGAGAAAGAATGTATTGTAGAAAGATACAGAAGAGTTGGTACATGACACATCATAGGTAGGAATCTGAGAAGATAATCTGCCAGCAATTTAAAAAAGAAATCTTGGAAACAATCAAAATGTCCATACATTGGAAGCTGGTTGATTAAACAACAAACATAATGTAAATGCAGCTGTAAGATGAATGAGAAAGAACTATATGAACTGATATGCAGTAATTTCTAAGATATAACCATTAAGTGAGAAAAAGAAAAGTGCAAAAGAGTCAAAAGAGTATCTATAGTATGTTCTCTGTCATGTAAGACAGAATGGGACGTAAAATATATATACATATATATATTTAGATACACACAGACACATTTATCTGCTCTTTTGATTGTGGGGGGCGGGGAGGGAGAATGATAGAAAAGATAAACCAGAATGAATGAGCTTGCTTACCTATAGGTGGTGAGTGAGAACAGGATGGAAAGAATGAGCAATGAGAACTCGGTAGAGGAAATGATGAAGAGCGAAACTTCTCTGAATATACTTTTATGGCATGACTTTTAGAACCGTGTTAATATTTCACATTCACACACAAAAATTAAATCAACAGGTCATGTGGAGGAATAAAATAAAATGGACTCCAAACCCTAAGAAACGTTTCTGTATTTCAAATGAAAAACATAAACTTGTGGAAGGGGATAAAGAGGAAAACTAACCTAACGAACTTTAGACAACAGCATTTTGACTATGTACTTAAAGTGTATTAAAACTACACAGCCAGTGAACTCTAGTTAGCAAACTTGTTTTTTATGTAGGGATAGGCTACCAATTCTGAAACTATGTATATTCTAGAATTGAGCAAATATGTAAATTTGATGTGGATAATAAGAGCTATATTTCTTACTATTAAAGAGTTATAAATAACCTAAAATAAACCTTGTGGTCTAGAGTTGAAATTAAGGGTATCAGGATGAAATAATTATTTTTAGTATAGATATGTAAATACAAAATAAATATAATGTATGTTTATGTGTTTCCATACACTTATTTCCTCACTCTTTTCATTGAAAAGACTAGAAATAATGGTACACCAATAGCAGCAAACATATCTAGTAACCAGATCATGGTTTCTAAACACCATTCTCTAACAAAAGGAAATAATGTTCTTTGGAATAGTCAGATTGCAGGACTGGTGCAAGGAATGAACAAGGTAAGACTGAAACATTTTGTGGTCTCAGAAGGTAAAAAAGTTTAAAAATATATTAAAGATGTCAAAAGAGATAGAAGTCAACATGAGGAGCCTTCCAAAGTCCAATTTCATGACAATTTGAGCAAGAAAATAGATGATTATAACAATGAATTCTAGCATATACTCTGATTAATGGATTTATTATAACATAATCAAACAAATATTCATGAGTCCAAACAAACAAAAAAATAAATAAGGTTAAAGACAAAGTTCTCCAAAGACAAATATAAAGGGAAAAACAATAACTTTCTAGAGAAGAGCAGACACCACCTTGGTTAGGTGACCATAGTTCACATTACAACTAGTAAAAAATGTTTACATCATGTACCTTCTAAAATAACGCACTGAGAAAGAAAAAAACATTTGTGTGGTATTCCTGTCAGAAATTCCTAAACTCAATCTCATCATGACAAAACGTTTCAAACCTAAGTTGAGGGACATTCTACAAAACAACTGACTAATACATGTGAAACATAAAGAAAGTTCTAAGGAACTCTTCCAGACTAAAAGAGACAAAAGTGATATAGCAACTATAACCCTGGGTCAGATCCTGGCCCAGAAAATAAGGACATTACTTGGACAACTAATAAAATTAAAATAAGTTCTATAATTTAGCTAGCAGTATTATATCAATGATAATTTCTGAGTTTTGTAATTGGCTACAGTTCTGTAAGATGTTAACATTTGGAAAATCTTGGTGAAATTTACAAGAAAATTTTTAGTACTATCTTTGCAACTTTCCATGCCCAAAATTATTTAAAAATGAAAAATCTGAAAATAAGTATTAACATTAAAAATAACACACAAAATGGAGCAACTAGCTGTAAGACATGAGAACAGATCAACAGTTTTGAATCTCTAGATCTCAAAGCAGAATGGGGTAATATTAAGACAACACAGCAGCACAATGGCCAACTTTGGGTTCAGTTATCACAGGAGGAAAAATTCTGAGCATACCATGTTTGAACGTGAGAAAAAGTTTCAAACAGCAGACACTGTAACTTTACCAGTAAAGACCATCTTTCTATGTCAGGGTGGGATGTAAACATGTACCATATTTGTTTCTCTTTCACAGAAACTTATAAAACTTGACATCACTTGAAAGCAAAGGATAATGACATGTTAGTGCCAAAACAATCTACACTACATAATGCAGCAGCTTACACTGAGACAGGGGACCTGAGATTTTCACTTGTTTTATAGCAAGTTGTAAATATTTAGCTCACACAGTCCATTCATTGGCAACCACTGGACAAGGCTGACTAGGAGAAGTTGAGCCCCAGAATTTAAATAAGTCTGAGAGTCTGAAGCAAATATTCCAGATCTACACAACTGTCTTTTAAGCTATAAGAGAAGTAAGAAAATATATGAAGGACACATGAATTCTGAAGACATACAATAGCAGGTGTCAGAAATCAACCAGGTAAAATGAAGTGAGTTAATATAGAGAAGCCCAGAAGACAATTAATGTCCCTCCCCAGCTGGAGATGAGCAGGACAGTAGCACACAAGTGAGCATGGTCACTCACACAGACAAGCTCCAAAAGGAATGAATGAGTGTATTCTCCAGGCCACAGTCCTTAGGAGTTCAGGAGAAAAATATTACAGCTTAGCTTTCCTTTGAGATCTCATCATGTTTTAAATTTCTATTTTTAGGAATGTTGATGCAGAATATTACATGTGAGTTATTAATTCAAAAATGAATATGCACATATGGAAGTTATTGAAAAATTTTGTACTGATAAGAATGTGGTTAAAAAAAGAAATGTTGGTAATGTTAGGAATGCTCTACTTCTTGTTCTATTTGGTAAACTGTATATATGAGTGTTTGCACTTTGATACATGTAGATTATATTTTGATTGCAAAAAGGGAAAGTATTTGCAATCATTTGCCAAATTAGATATGGGTCAAGTCAAACATAAGGGCTATCTTTCATGGTAGTAATTGCCAAGGTGAATTTGTCTGCCCCAGCTGGCTTGTTAGGTCTACTCCTCTCTCTCCACCTAGCCATTCAAAACTGTGTACATGGTTTAAGAATTAAAACAATGAACTGCAATACTGGTGAAGTGACCTGTGACCTGTGGTCTGGCATCATGTTTCCTGCTGGTGGAGAGCAGGATTGAGCCCACAGCTTACAATCCTGGCAAGAAAATAGGTCACACAGAGTAGTAAACCTTGTTACTTCATAAAGTAGGATCAGAGAAACTGGGTTGACCACAGAAATATTAATCAGAAAATATTTATCTTTCTGGTTGCAGAAGTTACAGGAAATATGTCTGAACATAGCCTCCACTTAGATGAAAATGCATTCTAAAGTGGCAACCTAGATAGCTATGTATGAAGAATGGCTTCTTCCTAAGATCGTTTGAGTTCAGCAACCTCTATGTCTGCAACATTAATCTCTTGCTATGAGACCGTCTCTGCTTAACAGAAATCTATGCAATACAAGAAGATAGCCTTACACCTCAATAAGATTTATAATTCAAAGACCGTGTCTCTCACCTTTCTTTTGACCCACCTATTCATTGCAAATAACTTACAAGATCATACTTGTACATTTTCTTGTAATTACCTGTTGACAGTTGAAATCCATGTGCAACAAGGTGAGAGGTCCTCTGAAGATTAAGAGGGAGCCCTGAGGCAGGGCTGGAAAAATGCTTTCCCCTATCAGTGGAAACAGTTAAAACAACCGTGGGGTAACCTCATGTGTTAGTCAGGAAACCACAGTGCTCTATTTTGGGGAAGAAAGAAAACTGAGCAAGTTGTGCCATGGGCCAGCAGAAGGTGCCAGTGGATTATCTCACACCAGTGCAGTCCATCTCCATCACTCACTCACTCCAGTGAGCATCTCCTTTTCTAAAAATTACTTTTCAAAAAGTAATTGGTCATACTGTTGTCTGAAAGTATTTGCTCTTTCTTCCATGTTTATGCAGTTTAAAGACCGTAAGAATCCTTAAACAAAATGTTATCATTATTTATCAAAAAGAAAATTTGGCAACTTGATGCTACAAGACCGAGCTCTAGATGAGATACTATTGACATAGCTGTGGAGGTCACACAAGTGTAAACTTACAAAGTATTCCAACTGTGCCCTCTCAGCTTTCATTGTGTATACTTTAAAGACCCTTCAACAAGATCCTCTTCCTTTAAAAGTCATGGTTCATGTGGCTGCTTTGTCCTGTCCCTTAAGCTTTCTGTTTTGTAGTCTTGGAAAGAATGACATTTCATAAAATGCCATAAAGTGGCAATTTTCATAAAGTGTGACCTATTTTCTTGCACATGGGTGCTCCAATGGACTTTCTTCAGTTTGTGGCTGAAAGCAAGCTCACTGAACAGCTTTCAGACCTCACTAGCATACAACGCATTGCTGCTTCCTGTAACTATTCCGTTATCCCCAACATATCTCCTCAAATGCATATCTATCTCCTCTCAAGGAACCAAAATGCATATTCTTGGATAAAGAAAAATCTTTTACTTAAACTCAAGCATTTTAAACCCTTAAATTATCTAGTACTGGTAAATGGTAGTCAGATGTTGGTGTTTAGTGTCATTTTACAGAACAAAGATTTTTCTCAAAGAAAAAAAAAGGAAAGAAAAGAAAGAAACACGTTTCAAAACCAAGTAAATTGATTTCAGCTTACCTTGAACAATCTAATGATCCCTTCGAGTAACATGGTATAGAAAGAGTTAATAATGAATAAGTTGCATGTTTTCATGAAGTATAGCAAATCTAGTAAATTTCTGAGTAGTGTCCTAAATTCCTGGAAAACCTGTCAGATACTATGTACCATATATTAACAACTTACTCATTCATATACACATGAATTAGGATAATTAGGCAAGCCCTTACAGAACTTCAAGTTTTTAAAAAAAATAAAAACCACCTCAGAGCAATATTGAAAAGGCCGTCTCTCATTGACTAGCAGATATTACAAACAAAGCAAACATTTTCCCTTATTATACTCTCCTACCTCTTCTTTCTAAGCAGCTGTTCTAGACACGGCTCCTGACGGTACTCAGTCTTTCTCAGGGACTTGCCTGTCTGCACAATCACCCATTTCTCAAAAAAACTTAAGGACCCGCTATCTGTTCTGTAGTCTAATTATAAATCCCATTTGCCATGAACAACAAGTGAAGATTGGAAAACTCAGCACTTCTCTGATAACTATTTGGCTAGGGAAAAGTTTAGTGTTGTGATCTCACTAAGAGTACAGTCAGAAAGAGAAAAGTGACCCACACCATAGCTGAAATGGAAGAAAAGATACTGGTCTCCTTAAGAAATGATCTTTTTATTAGTATAAGGTTGTCATTCTTTTTCACAGATATCTTTATTCTTCTTTATTACCAGCCCATTACAACACACACACACACACACACACACACACACACACACACACACACACATGCACACACACACATACGCACAAGTGCAAACAAATGCTACTCATTTGAAAAAAAAAAATTTTAAATCCTAATTTTGATGTTTAATTTGATGGCTTTCCTGATATTGACTTACCAACTTTCTTTCTCTCAGATTCTATCATTTTCTCACTGTTAGGAAGTATCCCAGACAACTTTGGGCAGAGAAAAGCTTCAGCCTTTCTCTCTCTGTGGTTCTCCTGTCCTCCTCTTTCTTAGAATGAAAATATGGTCTTGACATTACTTACTGCTCAGCGAGTCCAGATCTCCTTCTACTTGGTTTTTGCTCTTACTAACTCTGTTTCTAGAAAGTAAGTCAATACTATATTCTAAATTAGGCACGCCCCCTAATATATGAGGGTACTTTAAAAAGTTTATGGTAAGATTTGTATTATCTTTCAATTGTATTTTTCCATGAACTTCTTGAAGTACCTTCATAATACTAGCATCCATTTACCCATTAAACACAAATTTCATCCAGAATTTCACGTAGCATCATCTTGAAATAATTAAGTTTGTCACCTGACTGAACATATTGCTTCTAATTAGACAGGCCAGATGTACATAATGCATAATATTAGAAAGTAAAGTGGGAGACTTTAGATTTAGGTACATTGTCTCATTCAGAATTCCTGATATTGAAAATATTTTGAATATGCTTTACACAAGTAGAATGTCATTAAGAACATCACTCTGCTATCTCCAAATATGAATAATCAAATGGTGGTGATTTATCTGCCACTGCTAATTTTTTGGTCCATCATTCAAGATTTTTTCTAAATTTGTAGTAACAAATACTCTTGCATAAAGTTCATTGGGACATCATAGGAAAAAGTTGGCAGTGAAATATTTATTACACCCCAGTAAGATATTTGCATCGATGAGTAAACATTTTGAGTCCAGAATATCTGGAATCTTACCTTAGCTTCAATGGTTAGTTTGGTTAAAATTTCAGACGTACAGCTTTGTCAGCCTTCACAGTCACAATAGAAGTATTCATATTTAAAACTTTCTGGCAACCAATATGAACAGATTGCTAATTTTTTTCACACCCAAGGAATCTGCAACATTCATATGGAATGCTAAAAAGTATGGTTTTCAGTCATCCACTTTATGTTCTCATTTGCTAGTGTTAATAGATACAATGTTATTTATTTTGTGAGTTTCCTTCCAACAGGGAACATCTTTCTTAGATTTCTACATCCAATAGCACTGCAAAACATACAGCCAATGTGATACTAGACTTCAGTGATCATCTGCTTTATCTGATCTAAATAGTCAGGCACATGTATCTGCCCTGAATAATGGGTTATATATAACTAACACAAAAAGATCTCATCTCATAATCCAATTCACCTGGGGATCATTGACATTTCCCCTTTTCCAATATCACGTTTTAATCTGAGACGTGTTGGTTTCATTTCGCTTTTCCACAGCCTCATATGTCTTTCTTACTTCCCAGAGGATGGTAAGTAAATGTTGTGAAACTATCATCGCATCAAGTCTTTGTATTTTCTTACTCACCAACCATGTGATTTTGGGCAAGCCACTCAGTCTCTCTGATCCTAAATCTTCACACCTGTTCTATGTATGTTGACAACGTCTAACTCATGAATTTATTGTGAAGGTTAAATATGTGAAAGTTAAATTATGTGAAGGTTAAATATGTGAAGGTTAATTATATGTGAAAATAATTTATGAAAGGCTAAGTGACATACATGCACAATTCAAATAGTTACAATGTATCATCTGAGTAAGCCACCTAACTAGAGAGATATTCAGAATTTTGCAGGAACACACAGTCAGAACCAGGGAGGATATCCCCTGCCTATCTATGGCCAGCAAATAAAATCAAAGAACATCAGCGCTGTGCATTGTTATAAGGAGCCCTGCACAAACCTGGGATGGCTGAAGAACATGGAAAACGGATTACAAAGTCAGTTTGTATGTATTGAATTGAAAACAGAAAGGTAAGTGAACATATGAACCAGTGGTTATTCATGTAGAGAATCAAAACAAGGGCTTGAGGGGGAAAAAAGTCAAAATTCTTAAAAATAGTGAAATGGAAACTGCAAAAAAAAATTAGTTTTCAGGAGTTGTATAATTGCTAGAGTGGTGCCTGCGATATGGGACAACAGATTCTTTTATTCCTGGGCTTCAAAGCTGATGGCACTTATTACCTAACCCAAAGACCCAGTAAGGCCTAAAGATGGCACTCAGAAGCAGCCTTTTCTACAGCTTCCTAGACAACGATGCTATGTACTGGAGCAACCAGTCGTGCTCAGTACCAAACGGTGGCCCTTGCAGCCTGGAATGTGTCCTCCTTTCCTCCCCGCCTCTCTCCTGCCCTCACTCCAGCTCCCTGGGACTGTGTGTGCTAATGAAGTAGCAGCAGACTTTTAAACAGTAACCCTGTGATTCCTCCGAGGAACCTCACCTGAGATGGTGAGTACGAGGGAAAGGGTGAGTTCTTCCAGGACAAGGGCAGGACTAGGCCCAGCCTGCCAATATTGGGCAGTTAAGGAGTAAGTCAGGGTGGGTGAGGTCAGTTCACCTGACTTACCTCAGAATTAGGATGGAAGGGGGTGTTGAATGCTCTACAATATCTCTATCACCCCCATATTTTTCCACCTCTCATTAATTGAAATAAGGCATCTAATGAGAAAATATTGCGAATGTCTCCTTCCAATTGTCCCCAAGCAGTACTAGCATCAATGATTCTTCCGAGAGGGTTCTTCAGATTTTTATTTAGATTTGCATAAGGCAGGATGAGTTTGGGGACTAATCTAGAAAAGGTCATTTCAAAAATGTCAAATCTATGAACTCTTCTAATTCCATAATCTTAAAGTAATATTTTAAATTCTTGTGTGACTTGAACTGGATAAGGAACTTGTGGTATATATACACAATGGGATCCTACTCAGCCGTAAAAAAGAATGAAATTCTACCATTTGCAGCAACATGGATGAACCTGGAGAAAATTATCGTAAGTGAAACCACCGAGGTACAGAAAGAGAAATACAACAAGTTCTCACTCATAACCGGGAGCTGAATCCATAAATAAACAAAAAAACAATTAAAAGAGAAAGAGAGAAAGGAAGAAACAACAATCACAGTAATACGTTGAACTTTTAGAAAACTAGAGGTGGAAAAGGGGAAGGAAAGGGGAAAGGGAGGGGGGCTAATGAGGAATTGGTCAATGGACACAAAGAATGATTGTGTATTGTAATGATGGTATGCTGACTATCCTGATCTAACCACCACACATTCTACACAATTATTGAAAATCAGTAGTGTACCCCACAAGTATGTATAATTAAAAAAATATATATACCCATCAGCATGAAGGAGAGAAATTAGCTCTTTGGCTTTAAAAATGCAGCAAAAGCTCAGCCATCCCGGGTCGTCTTGTTTCTTGGGTGCCGAAGCTGTTATGACTGGAGAATGGTGTCTGTCCACTTTTGAGGGGCAAATTACTGCAATAATTTAGGTGGCAAGGAGAAAGCACTGAACTCTTCATAAAAGCCCCAAAATCTGGTTAGTGAAATGCGGTAGTCCACTAAGATATTTAAGTGCCACAATTTTTTTTTTTCCTTTTTTATTTCCTCTTAGTTTCAGGGAAATTTTACAAATAGGCTTTAACCTAACAGTGCTTTAGCTTTAAACCTGTTGAAGTTATCTACACCTAATCAGCAAATTCTAGCCCACTCACACACAAACAGTAGAGACAGGGTGAAAATTGTCACATATCCCATTTTCCAAGGTGCTTATGAATGTTGAACATTTCTGTCATCCTACTATGAAAGTGAGACCAGATGTCCCTGAAAAGTTCTGTCCAACAATTTTTGGTGAGATAAAAAGCTTTACACACATCCTTATTGCTTTTTGCTTGTCAAAGGAAAAGGACTGAAAATCCAGGGTGGGTGAAAAGGTAAGTGTGAAGAAGCAATCCTTTACCAGACTTTTGTGCAGTTGCTATTTCTCTCTCTCTTCTCCTCCTCAAGACAGTGACCTGTCAGCCACCCACTGACCCTCAGCCATGTTTTAGGTCCAGTAAAAATGGCTGTTGGGAGGAAATGTGCTTTTCCTTTCTGCTAATTGCAGATTTTACTCTGCTTTCATTTGTTAATTTTATCACATGACAGACATGGCACAGACTTTTTCACAGCTCTCATTATCTAAATGTAGTCCCAATAATGTATAGTAATATTTTTGTAATTGTATTTCTTGCAAAATATCAAAAGATTTCATCTTTATATGGTCATTATAGGCAACACAACCTACCCACACTATTTTCTAACATAAAGAAGCCAGATTTAGTATGCTGTGTTGCTGTGTGTCTCCACAGATACGCAGGTAACTCTTGCTATCCAATACTGTATTGTAACTTATTTCTGCAATACTTTTCTTTATCCATTTTAAAGTGTTTATTTTATATATGCCTTCATATTCACCTATGTTGGAATCTTGTTATGTTCATTAAAATAAGATTTGATTATATATGGGTAAAGTACAATTTCTACAATTTCATGGTACATCTTGAACTGACAGACTTAAGATGCTTTAGTATTTGTTCCAAAACAGTAAGTTCTACAAATATAACTCATTTTCTCACTTATTTTAATGCCTCTTAAATATTTCTTTAGGACTTCACTTTATTAGCTTATGAATATGTCTTCTTTTCATTCATACCCAGCTCTAGTTTTGTTTGCATTTATTCAAGCATGTCAAACAATCATTTTCACTTTTAAAATATATATTAAGTAGGAAGCCAAAGAGCTCCTGTACTAGTCTGTTTCTATTGCTTATAACAGAATATCTGAAACTGAGTAATTTATAAAAAAATGAAATTTATTTCTTATAGTTTCAGAGGCTGGGAAGTCCATGGTCCAGGGAACACATCTGGTGAGGGCCTTCTTAATGGGAACTCTGTAGATTCCCTTGGTGACCAGGGTATCACGTGGTGAGAATGGGCTGAGCAAGAGTTTGCTAACCTAAATACTTTTTCTCCTTATAAAGTCGTCAGAACCATGCCAATGACCACCCATTAAACCATCATCTCATTACTCCATGAATGTAACAATCATTCACTAGGACACAGTCCTCATACTCTAATCACCTCTTAAAGACCCCATTTTCAAATACCGTAATTGGATTTCCCACCCTATTAACACTATCACAATGGGGATTAAGTTTACAATACATGAACTTCTGCAGGATATATTTAACACATAGCAGACCCCCTCAAGTACCACAATTCCACATAAACAACAGTCTCAATATACCTGGAAGTATACTTACATATCTCTGACAGGTGCTAGATACCATTTATTTAAATCAGCATAAACTAGTTGGACGCCAGAAGGTGAGTATGAAGGGATTGTCCTCTTATGTTTTTAATATTTCCTTGGTAACTGGGTTTACATATATATATATGTGTGTGTGTGTGTGTGTGTATATATAAAGTTTTACATCTAGGTTTATTAATCACTTCCTTGGCTTTGTTTACTTCAGCAGAGATCAAACATAACTCAGTATATTACAAATGGACATTCTTTGTAACTTTGTGATAAAATCACTATCCCAAAGTTTTTCACAAAACAAGAAATTAAATTTTTTCAAAGTAAATAAAAATAAAGGAGATCAAGTATAAGAGACATCAATTTTGCAGAGGCAAAGCGAGTGTATTGGTATTGGATCTATATGAAAAATCATCAGTAGAGATCAAGACAGAAAGGACAGCCAGAAAATACTTAAGAAGGCACAGGAAAATAAAAATTTAATATTTTAAACCACTGAAAGATACTATTGGTTAAAGAGGACCTGGTTAATAGAATGTGCAATTAAGGTCAGTGAACATAAACTATGCGCTAAGGGTGTTCTTCCTATAAAGGCTGATATATGTATTTTGATGGTATAATGAATTTATCAGTTATTTCAAAGAACGTGTCACTGGTTTGAGGTCTTTAACTAATAAGCTGTATCCCACCCTAGAATATTTATTCAACCTCTATGTCCTTCAGTTTCTTCCTCTGTAAAATGAGGAGTTTAGGGATAAAAATATTATAGCTTAAATTCTTTCCAGCTGTTTCTTTAAATAAACTATTTTAGAACAGTTTTTGATTTACAGAAAAATTGTCAAGACAGTACAGAGAAATCCCATATCCAACACACCCAAGGTCTCCTATTATTAACATCTTACATTGGTATGGTACATTTGTCACAATTAAGGAACCAATACTGGTACAATGAAGTTCATACTAATCAGATTTTCTAACTTAATACCTAATATCTTTGTTCCAGAATCCCATCCAGGATACCACAGTACATTTAGTTGTCATGTCTTCTTAGGCTTCTCTGGGCTTTGACAGTTTTTCAGACTTTCCCTGCTTTTGATGACCTTGACAGTTTTGAGGAGTACTTTTAGGTTATTCTGTAGAATGATCCTCCACCGGTGCACCTAGCTCTTTAAAAATTATTATTCATCAGTGATTCTTTGTAAAATAATGTTTGCCACATATCAACTAATAAGTAGCACATAAAGAAATGAATAAATGAATAAAAGACTAAATGTTTCATTCATATGTAGAAGGTAATATATTAATATGAGTGAAGAAGTAATCCTTTGGTTTGGATTTTAATACCTCATTGGCACCACAGTTCCATTGTTACAGAAACCAAACTGAAATATTTACTTATTTTTCTGCTTTCTAAGTTGAATTGAGCAATATTTTGGAAAGAGACTAATTTAGAAGTTTAATGAAAAAATTAAAATAACATTGAGAAATATTTCATGGTGGTAGAAATGGAAGTACAGGAAAATAAAGGACATATTAAAAATACTAAATGATTTCCAAATTATTGCATTTATATCATCTTATTTTCACACACCATCAAGGAACAATGCAAATTATGGATGAGGAAAGAGTCAAAAATACTTAGAAAGACTGAGGATTCAGTACTTCACTGGAAGCAGTAAAGAGGTGAAATTAGATTATTCTGCCTGTAGGGCAACAATGTGTTGGAAATGGAGTTATGCTAAACATGACCTTTCCTCAACCTTTATTCAAGGTAGTAGCTGAAAACTCTCTTTTCACACATAATTTCATCATGCAATTACCTTAGAGGAAAAAAGGTAACAAACACAACCTTGACAGGCAATGAAATCTTTTGAAGTAGCCTGTTCTCTTTCTAAAAATCTAAGTCCACCAGATATAATTTCAAACAAAATACAATGCTAAAGTCTTTGACAGGAAGGACAATTGCTATGCAGATTAACAATATATTAATTAATATATTTTTTCCTAATTCAGAAACATAATAGCTATTTACAGAGCATTTGGTTGCATCGCTATTATTTCAATTATGAGCTGTGCTGGTAATAAAACAATAGGCTTTTCCTCAATAAACTACTCCACAGTTTGTATAATTTACTTTAAATATGAAGTTTAAAGAAAAAGGAATTTGCTACCTTTTCCGTTCTTTCAGGCTGCCATATTTTCCATAATGTAGCAAACTGATAATTATCCATCCTTTAATGACTTTTTTTTGCAAAATAGTTTCAGAAAAGCAATCTAAAAGTTCATTTTTCTTGGTAGACCACAAGATAATATTCTTTTAATTGCAGGAATTGGAATGCCTGATGCTTTCCATTTTTAGTACAACGTATTGACTTTTGCAGTAATTATTCTATTTTGTACTTTTCTAGAGCTCTTTACTACACTGCTACTCTATTTCAGATAAATTAAGAAATACCTATTCTGATCCATTCAACCAACATTAGGAGCGTTCTCTTTTTGCCAGTACCAAAATACTTGTGAGAGATACAAAGAGGTAAAAGGTATGTTTTCTAACCTCTCAGTTGGGTGCCACAGGCTCATGCAGCAGGAGACAGAATTTGTACCATAGAAAAACGGATCCCTTTCTTTATTCTACATATGTGGCTTTTCTATGAATGAATGCAGATGATGCTACTTAGCACACACTGGAAAAAAGACAATGAAAGATTTACATTAAATTATTCATATGAGTAAACTTGGCTGGCTTGTTTGTAGTTCACTAATTGTTCTATAGTAAATGTGAAATAACATGAAATGCAATAAAATATAGAGTATAAATAGATAATCTGGACCTCCAAAGGTTGACTTCCTGGGAAACTAAATTTTTACCTATTAAACAGTATGAAAGAGAGACTAGTCATTCAATTAGAATCCAAGAAAATGGGTAAATTTTTATAAACCCAGGTATTTGAGGAGAGTTTCTTAGAGGAAGTGATGTGAACTAAGTGGTTTTATAGTTGAAGATAATTACCATGGTAATGCAGAAGTGTCTTCTCTCCTTTCATTAGTAAGTCTCTAAGAATTCAAGTCAGGTCACAGCCATCCCAAAATAAAGTTCATAATTAATGAAAATTTGAGATTTTAAAGAAGTAAACTGGATCAAGAAAGAGTAAGTGAAAATGGCTAGCAATTCAATAGACCGGAGGCTGTTTTAAAGCCAGTAGTTTGAAATTGATGTGGGAATAAGAGTAGGGTTCCAATTGAGCTTATAATGTGGTTAAGAGTGAGTAATGTAAAAGAGGACTTAGAAAATAGGAAGGGTGGAGTGGTCATGAACAATGACAGGGCCAAGAAGAATATTTTGGTTTTTAGCATTCCCAGGGATGGTTGTATGCCCTTTCACATACAAATAATTAAAATCCAATTATTAGTTCCCACATATGACTGAGAACATGCAGTATTTATCTTTCCATGTTTGACTTATTTCACTTATAATGTCTTCCAGGCTCATCCATGTTACCACAAATGATAGAATTTCATTTTTTTCTATGGTTAAATTGTATTTCATTGAGTATATATACCACATTTTCTTTGTCCACTCACCTGTCGATGGACACCTAGGTTGACTGCATATCTTGGCTGTTGTGAATAGTGCTGTGGTAAATATGGGGTGCAGATTATCTCTTCGGTATGCTAATTCCCTTTCTATACAGCAGTAGAGAGTAGAACTGTGGTTACTAGAGGCTGGGAAGAGGAGGGAGGAAGGGGAATAGGGAGAGATTGGTTAATGATACAAAATTACAATTAAATATGAAAACTAAGTTCTAGTGTACAGTAGTGTACAGTAGTGCTAGGTGTCTATACCAATAATTTTTGTATGTTTTCAAATGGCTAGAAGAGAGAAGCTTAAATGCTCTCATCACAAATAAATGATAAATTGTTTTGGGGACAGATATGCTAATTACCATCTGATCATCACAAGTATCCATAAGCCATTATAATTCAAAATGTTAGCAGATTTACTAAGGTCTTGCAATTCTCAACTCTAGAAAACTTTTGGGTGCTAATTATAAGGTCATAAGTCTTTGGGTTTTTTTCTCATTGGAAGGAAATTCTCACTTGGTGAAAATGGATAGAATGTGATAAAAAGAATACCAAACCAAAATCAAGGGATAGAGAATGAGGAAGAAAGCAAACATGACATAGTAAGGAACATGATACAGTTTGGATATGTTTGTCCCCATCAAGCTAATGTTGGAATCTGCTCCCCAATGTGGCAGTGTTGGGAGGTGTTTGGGTCATGGGGATGTATGTCTCATGAACAGATTAATGCCTTCCCTGGGGTGGGAGGCCATAGATGAGTGAGCTCTCCAAAGAATGGATTAGTTCCTGTGAGAACTGGTTGTTAAGAGGAGGCTGGCACCTCTCTTTCTCTTTCTCTTGTTTCCTCTCTCACTATGAAACCTCCTTGCACATGCAGGCTGCCCTTCGGCCTTCCACCATGAGTGTAAGCAGCCTGAAGCCCATGCCAGTCACAGCTGCCCCCGAGTAGTGAGCCAAATAAATCTCTTTTCTTTATATATTACCATGTTTCAAGTATTCTGTTATAGCAACACAAAGATAGACTAATACAGAACATAATCAGAAATCTGCTTATGCAGAAAAAGCTCAGCAATTGAGATCTCTCCAGGAAGCAAAGTAACATTATAGTCAGGCAACCCTCAATTTAAAGCCCAAATTCACTACCTACTTTGATATGACATTGAGGAAGTTATTTACCTCTATGGGTCCCTGTTTCTTTATATGAAAACAAGATTAACAAAACTGAAAATTTCCTTTGAAGATAAAACAATATACAAAAAAGTGCTTTGCAGTAATCCCAGGCATATGATAAATATTTAATAAATGAATCTGCTCTTCTCTGTGTAGTTGCATTTTCCACATATTTGATGTATTATACAATATTTACCAAAAATTTTTTTTTTGCATATTTTGAGGCAAAATATATTTTAATCGTTTTAATGTTTTCTTTCCTTCTTAGACTTGTACAGCTTCCTGTGACTATCTGTTAATCTTTCCAGTGTCAGCACCTTAAATATCACTGTACTCATCTATAAAACACTTGTGTGCGGATCCCTTCAAGTTCCTATGCTTTGAGTTTCTTTGAATTAGTCTTAAAAATTTTGTGTTAATAAATTCAGCACTATAAATAGTTTGTTTCAAATGATATATACGTGTATTTATAGTTCTAATTGTACTTCCTTTTTATTCCAAATATATTTCCCAAAAGTATAGCCCTCGAGCAAAGAATGCCTAGAAGCACTTTGATTGAAACTATCCTCTAGACTATGGATTTTCAAAAAATTATTAATGCAAAATTTATTGAATTTTTAAAGAATCTAATTACATCCACACTACTGTGATCTGATGTTGTCTATAAAGCTTAAGTAAAGGCATTAATTTTTACTCTTACATGTAGTCATTTATATTCAACATCATGATAAAATTAAGATTCAAATTATTTCCATAGTAATTACTAGTTAAGCCCAAGGACTTGTGTTGTAAAGCAGATAGTGTTGGTAGCTTGGCTGATATGAATGGTCCCTATGAACCTTAAATACTCGTTTTCCAACTATGGCAGGCATTGAGTCAGGAACACAATTAAAGAGTCATGATATAATTGCTTGGAATTATTGCTAGAAAGGACATATTCAGTATTCTCACTAAAAATAATGAATGTGATACTTAAATTTTCTGGCAAAGTATTTTTATCTTTTGATAACCAGGAAGAAAAAAAGACTCTTTTTTAATTTAGCCAGAGTTTAAAATAAGAAGACATCATTACTGCTCAGGCAGCTGCCTATAATGACATTTATCTGACATTTTCACCTACACTGAAAGGCATTTTATAAAATAAATGTTTTTCAAGCAGTGAAGTTAAAATGGTAATCATATCAACAAAATTTTCCAAGATCACTCTTTTCTTTGAAAAACGTCATTCAGGGGTGAATATATTAGATGTGAACTGTGCTCTGAATTTTGGTAATAAATCTACTAAAATGCCATGTCTTACCTCTTGTATCACTGAAAACACAATACGACCTAGAAAATTTTTTCTCTTAGATCTTAGTTTTGATAAAGAAATTCTGTGAACAAATGTAAATATTCAGGTATTATTGGTCCATTAGTTGAGATATTATACCTGGGCATCCTAATTGCTAATAGCATAAATTGTATGACAAAAACTAAAATATAAAGTCTAAAGAAATCTTTCCAATTACTTTTACAAAAGAAGTATAACCACAACACTAAAGCATTACTTAGAGGAAGAATAATACATTTCATTGTCACATAACAAATTAAAAAAAAAAAAAGCAAATCTAATTCAGCAGTATATTAAATTAATAAGGAAATAAGCATGAACAAAAATTTTAAGAGTAAATATATATTTAATATGAGGGCAAAGATTAATATAATTTGGCAAATGAAAGAGTTAAAGGAAGAAAATAATTAATTATCTTTAGAGACGTGGCGAATGCAAGGTCACAAACCTAGTATTACTACAGCCAGGGCTACAAGCAGTTTGTTAATGCCTATCTCAATGCTTTTTACAAATTTTAACACAATGAAGAAAAGCATGGACACTTATGAATATTTAGAAGCGGATTTTTGGTTAACTGAGTAGAATTGCTTACAATCTGAGACACCTAATTAAAGTCTTGGTTAGACGTTAGTTAGCTGCAATGCTTTAAATACAAAAAAAGCTCACAGTCACAGAAAAGTGACCCCTGTAAGACACACAAGTGACCTCTAATAACCTTTCACTGTGACTGATTTCCTTTTTTCTGTGATGTTTAAAAATGAAGATTGTCTTACCCATTTTTGAAAACAACATACAGGTACACTTTGGAGATACTGCGGGTTTAGTTCCAGACCCCTGCACCAAAGCAAATATCACAATAAAGTGAGTCACACAAATTTTCTGGTTTCTGAGGCATATGAAAGTTTTGCTTACACTATACCATAGTCTATTAAGTATGCAATAGCATTATCTCTAAAAAGACAATGTACATAATTAAAAAATACATTACTGCTAAAAAGTGCTACTGGTGATCTGAGCCTTCAGCTGCCATAATCATTTTGTTGGGGAGGATATTCATGCCTCGATGTTGGAGGCTGCTGACTGATCAGGGTGGCGGTTGCTGAAGGTTAGGGTGGATGTGGCAATTTCTTAAAATAAGACAACAATGAAGTTTGCCACTTCGATTGGCTCTTCCTTTCATGAAAGATTTCTCTGTAGATGCAATGCTGTTTGATAGCATTTTACCCACAGTAGAATTTCTTCAAAATCGGAGTCAGTCTTTTCAAACCCTGCCACTGCTTTATCAACTAAGTTTGTGTAATATTCTCAGCCTTCAGAGAATTAAAGAGAATTAGAGCATTTCTCTGGATTAGGCTTTAAGGGAATGTAGTAGCTCGTTTGATCTTCTATTCAAACCACTAAAATGTTCTCCATATCAGCAATAAGCTGTTTTGCTTTCTTATCATTCACAAGTCCACAGGAGTAGCACTTTTCATCTCCTTCAAGAACTTTTTCTGTGTATTCAAAACTTTGCTAAGTGTTTGGTGCAAGAGGCCAGCTTTTGGCTTGTCCTGGCTTTCAACATGCCTTCCTCACTAAGCTTCATCATTTCTAGATTTTGATGTAAAGTGAGAGATGTGCAACTCTTCCTTTCACTCTAACACTTAGGGGCCATTGTAGGGTTATTATTTGGCCTAAATTCAATATTGCTATGTTTCAGGACAGAGAGAGGACTGAGAAGAGAGCCTCAGAAATGGCTGGTTTGTGGAGTGGTCAGAACACACACATTTATTGATTAATTTTATCATCTTATATGGATGCAGTTTATGGACCCCTGAAACAATTACAATAAGAACATCAAAGATCACTGATCACAGGTCATCATAACAGATATAATAATAATGGAAAAGTGTGAAATATTGTGAGAATTACCATAATGTGATACAGAGACACAAAGTGAGCACATGTGCCCCCAAAATTGTGCCAGTAAACTTGCTTGATGCAGGGTTGCCAGAAACCGTCAATCTGTAAAAAATGCAATATCTGCAAAGCATGATGAAGCAAAGTGAAATAAAATGAGGGATGCCTATATAGTACTAACTAGAAGAAAACTTAATTTTCAGATGAAATGCTACAGGTCAATCATTTGGAACTGAAAACAAGAAGAAAGAAAAAACACATTAAAGGCCCACTTATCATTTAGTTGTGTGTGTACATGTGTTTGTTAGTTTTTGAGTTTTTTTCTAACTTAAAAAGCAGGAGACTAAGAGTGGGTAATTGTCCAAATTCGTTGAAATTTGTCTGAAGAGAGTGAAGGCTGTTCATTTGATACTAGCTCACACTGCTTTCATTAAAAATACCTACTGTTTATAATAAATAAATAAATGAGGCCAATTAAAACCAATGAGAGCATCATGATATCTGTGCCAGCAGTCAATTATTGCTTAAGAAAATAGCATTAATAAATCCCAGATTTATTTTTTCAAAAATAGAACATGAGCACTGCTTCCTTTTTAAAACAGCATTCTTAAGCATATTTTTAGAGAAAAAAATTATCCTCCCCCTACAGAAAGCTGAACTAGAATGCTTTGTTGTTTTCAGTTTCTCTCCTGTAATATATCAAAAGAAGCTATCATTAAGAACTAGCTTTGGCCAATGTGATTTACAATGTGAAAAAGGCTTTATTTAGTACAATGACTCTTAATAAAGTCTACCTATCCACCTTCTCCCACTAACCAGTAGAAGAAATAAAAGATAAAAATCAGGAATTGAGAAGGAACACAACTAAAACATTTACTGCTCATTTCATAAGAGATTCATGATTATTCACATGAGTATAAAATATAGTAGGTATTTCAATTTTATCTATTTTGAGAGCTATGAAAAGTAATTTAAATAGTTTTATTTATAGGCCCCATAAGAAAGAATCCCTATAACTAAATTTGGGGAAATTGAGTTTACATTTGCTTTAGCAAGAGTGATAAGGGGCCAGCCCTGTGGCTCACTTGGGTGAGTGCAGTGCTGGGAGCGCCAGGCCGCAGGTTCGGATCCTATATAGGGATGGCCAGTGCGCTCACTGGCTGAGCGCGGTGCAGACGACACCAAGCCAAGGGTTATGATCCCCTTACTGGTCACAATAAAAGAGTGATATGGATTGTTTATATTTAAAGGGTGGCATACATGATGCATATATTTTCAAATCCAGTTATTAAGTAATTATTAGCCAAAATACACCTTTAAGCATTAGAAGTTTAACTCAATGCTGGTAAAGAATGCTCCCAGGAAAAATAAGGTAAGCAGCTAAATCTAATCTCTTTCCAATATGCTAGTGACAGACCTCTTGGAGTTAAAAAAAAAAAAAAAAAAGCTAGCAAGGGAAATCATTATCTATGGAGTTCTTTTAGAGTAACATACCTTGGCTGTCTTGATTTGCTTGTGTTAAAACAGGCTGAAATCTATGGATTTACGGGTGATGGCTCTCTGGGAAAGTTTCTCATACATTGTGGAACCATCGGAGAATAAAAAGGAGGTGTTTCACGGCATAAGTAGGTGCCTCTGTGTTAGTGGTGGGGCTGCACTCCTTGTTTAGAAATCTTATCTCTTAAGTGGGCCAGAACAAGTCATAAAAGCAACAACAAGAGCTGATGAGCTCGGTTAGAAGTCCTAAATGCCTCCTTGCTTCTTCTGTTCCTCACAAGAACCGGAAACTTTGAAATTGTTAGTAAATCTTGATAAGGGCTAAGATCTCTGAGTCATGTGAATCTGATTCAACAAATTGATTCTTTGAGTTATCTTAAATGTTTCCAAGGTTACCAAGTACTTGTATGGCCATCAGCTTTTTCTTTAGCAAAAAGTTTAAAAAATTAATTTATGGACACCACATTTTAATAGCCCTAGAACTTACTTGGTAGATTATTAGAAATTAACATTTAAGCTTATAAAAGGTTGCATGTCATTTACCCTTGAGAACTGAGAAAACGGATTTGCTGTTTTGTCAGCACCACGCTCAGCCAGTGAGCAAATCGGCCATCCCTATATAGGATCCGAACCCGTGGCCTTGGTGTTATCAGCACCGTACTCTACTGAGTGAGCCACGGGCCGGCCTGTCGGATTTGCTGTTTTGAACTATTTGGGGGCTGCTTGACCATGACCTTTGCAGCCTGTGCCTGCTGCTGGGCTATAACAGACCATGGTTTAAATATTGTCAGTTTCGAGCCCCACATATTTGTATAATTTTAATAAGTTACACTTGGGGGACAAAAAGATCATAGCAGTAAAATTCTGATACTAAATAAGATTTAAATTGTTTACCACAAATGTATGAAGGCGGGGAGAATTAGATTTATGACTATGTATACATAATAACTAGAGCTGCCCCAAAATGACTAACATTATCAAAGCAAATTAGAGAAAAGCTAAATTGTAGGATTTAAAAATACTGAAATTAATAACAAAATTATTTTATTGGCTTCACTAGCACTTATTTCTAAACTATTTCAATCTTTCTTAATAAATGGAACTAGATTTTATAATTAATTTTATAGTTTTAAACAATCTAGATTGCAAAATTTTTGTTATTATCCCCAAATTTCGAGGACACTGCTTTCCTTCTATTTTTTATGAGAATTTTAAATATTTTCTATTTTTCCTCTGTACTCACAAAGAACTCTGTATACTTCTCTGTCTCATTACTTATCACCCTGTTTAAACGTGTCTCGTCATTATATGAGAGATATGTAACAATATCTAGCACCTAACACTAAAGCCTGGCAAATGGTCAGCTTTCAATAAGCACTCAAACAACAGAGCTTGTGATCCTAATAATGCGTGCGCGCGCGTGCACACACACACGCATGCTTGCCAGGAGAAAGAATAAAAGTCTGATATCCAACTCAAATCTATCTTTCAAATTAACAATAAATGCCCCTGGTTGACTGAATTTGAATCACAAATGTAATCCCAGTTGCAAAGGAGTCTGGGATGTTATTATATAAATTGTATCATATTGTACATACCTTGTCAGTACAGGAAGACACGTGGAAAAGCAGCAATCCTCCATGTTTGTTACACTCTGCTGTCTTCCTACCACCTGGCCTTAATATCCAGTGTCACACAATGCTCTATGGTAGTTATTACCATTTACACAGGAAGAAACTGTTTCACACAGGGGAAGTGACTTGCCTAAGGTCATAGCGCTAACAAATCCTAGTCAGTCTAGTTCCAACAATTTTCTGAACATATTATTTCTGAACGCTATATATATATATATTTTTTTTTTTTCTTTCTTTCTTTCTTTTTTTTTTTTTTTGACCAGTAAGGGAATCGTAACCCTCGGCACGGTGTGGTCCGCACCACGCTCAGCCAGTGAGTGCACCAGCCATCCCTTCATAAGATCCGAACCCGCGGCCTCGGCACTACCAGCGCCGCACTCTCCAAGTGAGCCACGGGGGCCGGCCCTCTGAACGCTATATTAAGTTTGCTGTTGGTCTTTTAAAATAAGTGATGAATTAAACTGTTATTTTTATTAAGGCAGACTAGTAAAGTCATATATTAGTGACTTTAGTGCTTATAATGATTCCAGCCATAAATTAGTATCTGAAAAAATTCCCTTATTCTTTTTAGGGAGAGGGAGGTAAGGGGAGAGTATACTAGTAGACTGTGTATCTAATTCACAAAACTGGTTACAAATAAAAATTTCCAAGTAACAATTTAAAAATAGATGGCCTACTTAGGTTTATTGGTTGATATTGTCCAACTATTTTGTATTGTATAAACAGATGATGAGTCAAAGGGTAAGAGATGTTTAGTTACTTTCCTGAGATACTGAGCTGGTATGCCAAAGGGATTCAGGAGATAGCTTGAAAATACAACTTTCTGTAGATATTCATTATAAATTTTAAAAGGAATTTTTGATCTTCATTATGTATTCCTTACGTGTTATTTTTATTATGTATATATCTCCTTGCCCCATGGATCTTATTACATAGTAATTATGATTGAAATATGGATGATATGCTTACCATCTGTATTGGGTTAAATAGTGTCCCCCAAAATTTCCATCCACCTGGAACCTCAGAATATGACATTATTTGGAAATTAGACTTTATTTGGAAAGATGTTATTCAGTTAAGATGAGGTCTGAATTAGAATAGCACCTAACTTAATGACTGGTGTCCTTATAAGAGGAGGAAAATTTGGACATAGAGACAGGAACAGAAGGAAGACAGATGCACGTGGGAGAATGCCATGTGACAACAGAAGCAGAAACTGGAGTGATGCATCTATAAGACAAAGAACACTAAGGACTGCTGACAAACACCAGACAAAAAGAAGATAAAAAGAAAAAAAGAGGGCAGGAAGCATCCTCCTCTAGAGCCTTCAGAGAAAGCATGGTCCTGCCAGCACCTCAATTTCAGATTTCTAGCCTTCAGAACTGAGAGAATAAATTTCTGTTCTTTTAAGCCATCTAGTTGGTGGTAGTTTGTTACAGCAGCCCTAGGAAATAAACAGACCATCTAATAATAAATTACACATAAAGAGAGATTGATAGATATATGTATATACACAATTTACATAATGAAATATAAATATATACACACATTTGCAAAATAATCTGTGAAAATAGAAATATTGCCATATTTGGTAATAAAAACATCTGCTTTATTATTATTGTATTTATTTAATACATTGTTTTTCTATAAAATATTTCTTTAAATATGCTTATGTAATAAAAAGCTACAGAAATATAATCATCATAAATATTTAGTTTATAAGATTTTAACATTTTTCTTAAAATTTCATAGATATGGTAAAGCAATTTGCACATTAAAATATACATTTCAATTTAATAAGCAGATAATTTTTCATGTAATTAATTCTTATATGCACATTTCATGCTGTAAATAGTATTACTTTACTATATTCAATTTCTTGAAAATATAGTTGTGAATTGAAGGTATGCTTTAAAATAAAATCTAGAACAAAGCAGTGAATTTAAAGTAGGAACAAGAGATTAAAGAAAATTTTAGTTTGATTCCTGACTTAACATAAAGGTGTCTTTCTGGCTCAAAAGTCAAGAACTTAAAAAAGTAAGGAATTTAAAAGTCCCTTAACCATGTAAGGGTTGGCATAAAGCACTGCCTTTTGTGAAATGAGAAATTTAGTAGATAATTAATCATTCCAATTGTTTTAGGATGGATATTCATTTTTAATGCATAATTTAAATGAAAACTACCAAATTATAGAAATAACACATGAAATCTTTGGCTTATGAGCATTTGGGGAAAGCTAAAGGATAGCAATAAACATAAAACTTCCAGAACAGCTCACTTCAAAGTCTTTTTCCTTTCATGTTAGAGAATTTATTTTTTTTCCAGTTCTCCATATTTTCAGCTGAGAAAAAATGATTGTAGGAAATAAGAGGATGGGAGAGCAGGGTATCAGAAAGCTGTGAGAACATGGCCGTGATATCATCATTGAACCTTTTGTGGATTAAGGTGAGAACTGAGTAGAATAATTTGCAGTGAATATTGAATACAGCAAAAATATACAGAAATCATACAAAACTATCAACAATCATGAATTATTGGCTTATTTCTCCCATTTCACAGTATATTTTTGTTGGTGGTGTTCTTAAATAAGTACAATTTTAAATGGTTCTCTCCTCTCTCCCTGTGACTCTTTCTCATCATAAACTAATGGAAAAGTTGAAATACGGTACAGAGAATGTTTTTTGCACTCACTCTTCTATCATTCCCAGATACTTCAGTGTGTATTTTCGACAAGCAGTGGTATTCTCCTATGTCACCCCAATGCTACCATCAAAATCAGAACATTACCCTCAATATGTTACAATCATCTAAGTATCAGACTCCACTCAGGTCTTGCCAATTGGCCCAATAATGCCTGATCCAATTCAGAATTATATGTTACGTTTAGTTCTAATGTCTCTCCAGTCTCTGTTAGTCTGCAACAGTTCCTTAAATTCATGAGTTTGACACTTCTGCAGATTACAGACCAGTTACCTAAAAAAATACATTCCAACTTGTTTTTGTCTGATGTTTCTTTATGACTAGATTCAGAACTGCATCTCTGGCAGGAACATCACAAAAGTGATGCTATCATCTTCTCACTGCATCCTATCTCCATTTGTCCCATTATTGATAATGTTCAATCACTTGTTTAAGGTGATGTGTCCCAGTCTTCTGTACTATTAGGAAACTCTTTTCGCCTTTATGATTAAAGGTACTTTGAAACTATGTAAATACTCCCTTCCTCACCAAAATTTCAAATTTATTTTTTAAATCTCTATTATCTCATGGTTTCCTTTTTTGTTTACTGGAATATAATCTGTTACTATAATTATTTATTCGATTCCCAAATTATCCCAGATTTGGCCAGTGAGAGCTTGAACTTGTTTTTGCACTCTTTTGTGTTACTTCATCATCCTTTAAGCACTTTCTTGCCTAATGCTGCCCAAGTTCTTGGTTCATTTTATGCTTATCCTTCCTGGGCCATGAAATCAGCCAGTTGTGCAACTCTGTTTCTTTACCAGGAAATGATATTTATAAACAAATATCTAAGCACTAGGTGGGTTAATTTCTGTTGGGTAAGCAATTATCTCCCAAGACCACAGTGAATAGAACTGAAGAATACATGTGTTTATTTATATACATATTAGTTTATCTGTTTGTCTGTCTGTTCACCCATCCATTCATCTGTCCATCTGTCTGCCTGTGTCTCTCTCTCTCTGTTGAAAACCATGAGTTCACAGCAATACCTCCAACCCAATCCAATCCAATCCAATTCAATACTACAAGGTTTATTCTAATTTTCTCTCTTTCCATTTTATAATTACCATGTTTGGAAATAAAAGACATATCTTCAATTTTACTTAATATATTTACCTATTTAATTAATTCCCCCTAAATGTAACCAATGTAGACCTGCACTGCCATCCCTTTTTCATGTGTATACACCTTCATCTCCCTACTCAAGCTCTGACAACCTGTTCTAGGCCCCTAGACTGTGTGAAAGCCCCACTTATCCTGCTTAGGTTCTGGAATCCTATACCAGTGTGTCCCTTCACAAAGCATACAGTTTTGGTAGGAGTGTAAATTGTTTATGGAAGCAATCTGGCACAGCTATAAAAATCTAAACTGTACCTTTTCTTGGAAACCTTGCCTGTGCAAGGAATTTATCCTACATAAATACTCTCACTGTACACAAAGATGTATGTACTACGATTTTAGTATAGCTAAAAATCACAAATTGCATAGAAGACTTCAATATGGGAAGCGGAAACATGTATATACACACACATATATTTATATACATACGTACATGTATTTGCACACACACGTATATATACACATATGTGAATAAACACACATACATACATTAATTGATCATAAGCACTCATTAAGACAGTGAAAGCAAAAGGCATTTGAGATGTTAAGTTTAAAGAATTAAAATAACTATAAAAAGGGTTTTCAAGATGGCGGCGGCTGCGGCGGCTGGCGCGCAGAGTAGCTGAGGTGTAAAAGGTGGCCACTGGGCCTCAGGCAGCCGGGAAACTTGTGGACCTTCCTCTCACCATCTCTTAAGGGAGGACTGCAGCTGCTGGCCGGTCGTGGGGGCTCAACGCCACTTTGCCCCCGGCAGGAGAGGCTGCCTCATTTACAGGCAACAGCTTTGAAGTGTGGAGCAGGAAAAGAACTGATTCTTAGCTGCAAAAGCGAGTCTTGAAACAGGGAACACGGCGCCAGGGCTGCTGTGGATGCAACCAGGATCCCGGAGGCCGGGGCCGCGCTGAAGGCGGCCAGCTGCCCTATTCAGGATTCGAGGTTTCAGGCCGGCATTAAAGAAGACTCCTGGGAGCACCCGAGCGGCGCCGCGACTGAACAGCCCGAGGCGGCAGCGCCGAGAACACGGAAGGCGACAAACCAGAGACAGAGAGCGAGCACCCGACCTGGCACAGCACTGTGAGTGATCCCTGGCACAGCTCTGTTCAGGGGTGGATGCCCACGCGGCTCCCGCCTGCACCACCAGGCCACTCACCGCCCCAGTGCTGCCCCAGCGCTGCCTCCATTTTCCCAGGAGCGGGCAGCTCCGCCCTGCTCGGCCATCACTGAGCCCATTTGCTTGGCCTGGCGCGGGGCTTTCCGGAGCCTGCGGGCCGGCCTCCTCTCCCACTCCCTCCGCGGTTCTCTGGTGGGGCTGGGGACGTGGGGCGTCCCGACCAGTGTTGGGAGGGCAAGGAAGTACGGGCGGGCCGACTGTCACTCCACCACACCCTGGACTCCGGCCCCGGTAAACTTCCTGTTACTGGGAGGCAGATACCATCTCTGCGACCACCAGTTTGGAAAAAAGCCTAACGAATTTCTGGTTGGGAATAGTGTGGTAGGAGAGTTCCCAGGTCCGCTTGAACCTGCTGGAGAGCAGGCTGCAGGCGGGCACTAGACTCGGTTTATACCCGGGGGATACAAAGGTGAACAAGACCCGAGAAAGATCTACACAGTGCTACAAAGGCACCCAGAGAGACCGGTCGTCTGTGCCTAGCAGAAACCTGGTAGACTTCCTGGGCGAGGCGGTGCTGAGCAGGGTCTTGAAGGCCCAGCTGATAGACGAGGGGTACAGAAGACACACCCCAGCCCAGCACAGTGTGCACAGAGGGGGGAGACGTGCGGCCAGGGAGGCGGAGACTCGACAGAAACCACACACCCGGTGGGGTCGCCACTGCACGATCTAACAGCCTGGGCCAGAGCACACGGAACGGAGAGAAGTCCTCTACAGGAAGTGAAAGCTCAACAGAGATCACACACCCTGTGGTACGTGATCCACCAGCCCAGCAGATTCCAAGCTGACCAGAAAGGTGGATCCCCGGAGAAGCCCAAGACCCGAGGCAACCACACACACAAGACACTAGAGGCCAACTGAGCAGTCACAGCGGGAGCCATACCAAATTGGCAACCACAGCAACATCCCAGTTAGTCATTAGTCTCAAACCGGTGGACTGTGAAACCCCCTGCCACAATGAATAAACACCAAAAAAAAGACACCAGAAATACAAAAAATCAAGAAAGTACACCACCAAAAGTTAATAAATCTCATACTCTAGATCCTATAGAACAAGAAGCCCTTGAAATAACTGACAAGGAATTTCGAGTGATAATTCTAAGGAAACTGAATGAGATACAAGAAAACTCAGCTAGACATCATGATGAAATGAGGAAAAGTATACAGGATCTGAAAGAGGAAATATACAAGGAAATCAATGTCCTGAAAAAAAATGTAGCAGAACTTGCTGAACTGAAGAAGTTATTCAGCGAAATAAAAAACACAACGGAGAGTTTAACTAGCAGGCTTGTCGAAGTTGAAGAGAGAACCTCTGAACTTGAAGATGGGCTGTTTGAAATAACACAAGCAGACAAAAAGAAAGAAAAAAGAATCAAGGACATGGAAGAAAATCTGAGAGAGATATCAGACAACCTCAAGCGCTCAAATATCCGAGTCATGGGTATTCCAGAAGGGGAGGAAAATGGAGATTCCATTGAAAACATATTCAACAAAATAGTGGCAGAAAACTTCCCAGGTATAGGAAAAATCACAGATCTTCAGATCCAGGAAGCTCAACGATCTCCAAACGTATTCAACCCAAAAAGGCCTTCTCCAAGACATGTCATAGTCAAATTGGCAAAACTCAGAGACAAAGAGAGAATCTTAAAAGCTGCAAGAGAGAAGCGTCAAATCACCTACAACGGAGCCCCAGTCAGGCTAACATCAGACTTTTCATCACAAACCCTAAAAGCTAGAAAGGAATGGGATGATATTTTCAAAATACTAAAAGACAAAGATTGCCAGCCAAGAATACTCTACCCTGCAAGGCTATCCTTCCGAAATGAGGGGCAAATAGTATATTTCTCAGACAAACAAAAACTGCGGGAGTTCACTACCACACGACCACCCTTACAAGAAATCCTCAAGGGAGTACTGGGTTTGGTTCCTGAAAAATAACTACCACTGCCATAAAAACCCAAGAAAAATCTAAACCCACTAGTACAATAAAAATGGCATTCATGAAGAGAAAACAAGCTAACAAAAACACTATCTACAACCTAAGGAACCAACAAACAAAGAAACCAAACAGTAAATCAGAAAGCAAGGAACAAAAGACACCTAAGACAACCAAACAACCAATAAAATGCTAGGAATAAATCAACACCTTTCAATAACAACTCTTAATGTTAAAGGCTTAAATTCCCCAATTAAAAGACACAGACTGGCTGACTGGATCAAAAAGCAAGACCCAACTATATGCTGCCTACAAGAGACCCACCTCACTCATGAAGATTCACACAGACTAAGAGTGAAAGGATGGAAAAAGATTTACCATGCAAACAGAAAAGAAAAACGAGCTGGAGTAGCTATTCTTATATCTGACAAAATAGACTTTAAACTAAAAACCATAAAAAGAGACAATGAGGGACACTACTTAATGATAAAAGGACTGATCCATCAAGAAGACATAACAATCATAAATATGTACGCACCCAATGTTGGAGCAGCCAGATTTATAAAACAAACTCTATTAGACCTAAAGAAGGAAATAGACACTAATACCATAATAGCAGGGGACCTGAACACTCCACTGTCAATATTAGACAGATCATCTAGGCAAAGAATCAGTAGAGAAACACAAGATCTAAACAAGACTCTAGACCAATTGGAATTGGCAGATATCTACAGAACATTCCACCCAACAACCTCAGAATATTCATTCTTCTCATCAGCACATGGATCATTCTCCAGGATAGATCACATATTAGGTCACAAATCAAGTCTCAATAAATTCAAAAAAATTGGAATTATCCCATGTATCTTCTCAGACCACAATGGATTAAAACTAGAAATTAATAACAAACAAAACTCTGGAAACTATACAAACACATGGAAATTAAACAGCATTCTACTTAATGACATATGGGTCCAAGAAGAAATCAAGCAGGACATCAAAAAGTTTATTGAAACTAATGAAAACAATGATACATCATACCAAAACCTGTGGGATACTGCAAAAGCAGTATTGAGGGGAAAATTTATTGCATTAAATTCTCACTTCAGAAGAATAGAAAGATGGCAAGTGAACAACCTAACACTTCACCTTAAAGAACTAGAAAAACAAGAACAATCCAAACCTAAAGTTAGCAGACGGAAAGAAATCATTAAGATCAGAGCAGAACTGAATGAAATTGAAAACCAAAAAACAATTCAAAAGATCAACGAATCAAAAAGTTGGTTTTTTGAAAAGATAAATAAAATTGACAAACCATTAGCATGGCTAACAAAAAAAAGAAGAGAGAAGACTCAAATAACAAAAATTAGAAATGAAAAAGGCGATATTACAACTGATTCATCTGAAATACAAGGAATCATTCGAGACTACTATAAACAACTGTACGCCAACAAATTTGAAAATCTGGAGGAAATGGATAAATTTCTGGACACACACAAGCTCCCAAAACTGAACCGTGAAGACGTAGAAAATTTGAACAGACCAATAACAATAAAGGAGATTGAAGCTGTTATCAGAAGGCTCCCAGCAAAGAAAAGCCCAGGACCAGATGGATTCACAGCAGAATTTTACCAAACATTCAAAGAGGAATTGACACCGATTCTTTACAAACTATTCCAAAAGATTGAAACGGACGCAAATCTCCCAAACTCATTCTATGAAGCAAACATCATCCTGATACCAAAACCAGGTAAAGATATAACCAAAAAAGAAAACTACAGGCCGATATCCTTGATGAATATAGATGCAAAAATCCTCACTAAAATACTAGCAAACAGAATACAGCAACACATACGAAAAATTATTCATCACGATCAAGTGGGATTCATCCCAGGGATGCAAGGTTGGTTCAACATACACAAATCAATAAATGTGACACACCATGTTAATAAACTCAAACACAAGGACCATATGATCATCTCTATAGATGCTGAAAAAGCATTTGATAAAGTTCAGCACTCATTCATGACAAAGACCCTCTATAAGTTAGGTATAGAGGGAAAGTATCTCAACATAATTAAAGCCATATGTGCCAAACCCACTGCCAATATCATCCTGAATGGGGAAAAGCTGAAAGCTTTTCCTTTAAGAACAGGAACTAGACAAGGATGCCCACTCTCACCACTCCTATTCAACATAGTGTTGGAAGTACTAGCCAGAGCAATCAGAGAAGAGAAGGAAATAAAGGGCATCCAGATTGGAAAAGATGAAGTCAAACTGTCCCTGTTTGCAGATGACATGATCCTATATATCGAACAGCCTAAAACCTCTACAAAAAAACTGTTGGAATTGATAAATGATTTCAGCACAGTAGCAGGATACAAAATCAACACACAAAAATCAGTAGCATTTCTTTTCTCCAATAGTGAACATGCAGAAGGAGAAATCAAGAAAGCCTGCCCATTTACAATAGCCACCAAAAAAATAAAATACTTAGGAATTGAGTTAACCAAGGATGTGAAAAATCTCTATAATGAGAACTACAAACCACTGCTGAGAGAAATTAGAGAGGATACAAGAAGATGGAAAGATAGTCCATGCTCTTGGATTGGAAGAATCAACATAGTGAAAATGTCCATACTACCCAAAGTGATATACAAATTCAACGCAATCCCCATCAAAATTCCAAAGACATTTTTCTCAGAAATGGAAAAAACTATTCAGACATTTATATGGAACAATAAAAGACCACGAATAGCCAAAGCAATGCTCAGCAAAAAAAATAAAGCTGGAGGCATAACACTACCTGACTTTAAGCTATACTACAAAGCTATAATAACCAAAACAGTATGGTACTGGCATAAAAACAGACACACTAACCAATGGAATAGAATAGAGAATCCAGAAATCACCCCACACACTTACTGCCATCTGATCTTTGACAAAGGCACCAAGCCTATTCACTGGGGAAGGGACTGCCTCTTCAGCAAGTGGTGCTGGGATAACTGGATATCAATATGCAGGAGAATGAAACTAGATCCATACCTCTCACTGTATACTAAAATCAACTCAAAATGGATTAAGGATTTAAATATACACCCTGAGACAATAAAACTTCTTAAAGAAAACATAGGAGAAACACTTCAGGAAATAGGACTGGGCACAGACTTCATGAATACGACCCCAAAAGCACGGGCAACCAAAGGAAAAATAAACAAATGGGATTATATCAAACTAAAAAGATTCTGCACAGCAAAAGAAACAATTAACAGAGTTAAAAGACAACCAACAGAGTGGGAGAAAATATTTGCAAAATATACATCTGACAAAGGATTAATATCCAGAATATATAAGGAACTCAAACAACTTTACAAGAAGAAAACAAGCAACCCAATTAAAAAATGGGCAAAAGAGCTAAGTAGGCATTTCTCTAAGGAAGATATACAAATGGCCAACAGACATATGAAAAAATGCTCAACATCACTCAGCATCCGGGAAATGCAAATCAAAACCACATTGAGATACCATCTAACCCCAGTTAGGATGGCTAAAATCCAAAAGACTATGAACGTTAAATGCTGGCGAGGCTGCGGAGAAAAAGGAACTCTCATACATTGTTGGTGGGACTGCAAAATGGTGCAGCCTCTATGGAAAATGGTATGGAGGTTCCTTAAACAATTGCAAATAGATCTACCATACGACCCAGCCATCCCACTGTTGGGAATATACCCAGAGGAATGGAAATCATCAAGTCGAAGGTATACCTGTTCCCCAATGTTCATCGCAGCACTCTTTACAATAGCCAAGAGTTGGAACCAGCCCAAATGCCCATCATCAGATGAGTGGATACGGAAAATGTGGTACATCTACACAATGGAATACTACTCAGCTATAAAAACGAATGAAATACTGCCATTTGCAACAACATGGATGGACCTTGAGAGAATTATATTAAGTGAAACGAGTCAGGCACAGAAAGAGAAATACCACATGTTCTCACTTATTGGAGGGAGCTAAAAATTAATATATAAATTCACACACACACACACACACACAAACCGGGGGGGGGAAGAAGATATAACAACCACAATTATTTGAAGTTGATACGACAAACAAACAGAAAGGACATTGTTGGGGGGGAGGGGGGAGGGAGAAGGGAGGGAGGTTTTGGTGATGGGGAGCAATAATCAGCTACAATGTATATCGACAAAATAAAATTTAAAAAAAAATAAAATAAAATAAATAACTATAAAAAAATGACAATTGTGTAGAAACCAAAACAAAAGCAAAAATAAACAAATGGGATTTTATCAAACTAAAAAACTTCTGCACAGCACAAGAATTAATCAAGAGTAAAGATTCAACCTACAGAATGGGAGAAAATATTTGTAAACTATGCATCCGAGAAGGGGCTAATGTCCAGAATTAACAAGGAACTCAAACAACTCAATAGTAAAAAAATAGAAAAGAAAACCTAACCCAGTTTAAAAATGGGCACAGGACTGTGCTGTGTGTTTTAGTGTGTTTTGTGTTGCTATAACAGAATTACCTGAGACTGGGTAATTTATAAAGAAAAGAGGTTTATTTGGCTTATGATTCTGGGACAGTTGCATCTGGCACAGGCCTCAGGGTGCTTCTACTCATGGCAGAAAGTGGCAGGCAGCCGGCGGGTACAAGTAAATCACATGGCGAGAAGAAGCAAGAGAGAGAGAGAGAAGGTGCCAGGGTCCTTTAAATAATCAGCTCTCGTAGGAACTAATAGAGCGAGAACTCACTCACTACCCCTCCTCCCCCAGGGAGAGCATTAATTCATTCATGAGGGATCCACCCCCATGACTCAATCAGTTTCCAACACTGCCACATTGGAGATCAAATTTCCACATGAGTTTTGGAGGGGACAACACATCCAAACTCCATCATTCTGCCCCTGGCCCCCCAAAACTCATGTCACTCTCACATACAAAATACAATCATTCTGTCCCAACAGTCCCAAAAGTCTTAGCTTGCTCCAGCACCAACTTAAAAGTCCAAAGTCTCCTCTGAGACCAAAAGCAAAAGTCCTTCCACCTGTGAGCCTGTAAAAGTCAAAACCAAATTTATCTACTTCCAAGACACTATGGTGGAACAGACATTGGGTACACATTCCCATTCCAAAAGGGAGGAATAGGCCAGAAGAAAGGAAAAACAGGCCCCAAACAAGTCCGAAACCCAGCAGGGTAGACATTATGTCTTAAAACTCCAAAATAATTTTCTTTGACTCCAAGTCCTGCATCCTGGGCACAATGGGGCATCTGGGCCCCCAAGCTTTCAGGCAGCCTCACTTCCACAGCTCTGCCAGGCACAGCCCAGTGAGTTGCACTGATGCCTGCAGCTTTTCCAGGCCTGCGTTGCACATTGCAAGTGACCCTGCAGTTCTGGGGTCCTGGCAGCAGCCCCACTGCCTTGGCTCTACTGGACATTTCCCTGGTGGGGGCACCCTGTGGGGGCTCTGACCCCACATTCCTGCTCAGCATTGCTCTAGCAGATGTCCTCTGCAGTGGCTCCACCCCTGTGGCAGGTCTCTACCTGGACCCCCAGACTTTTCCATACATCCTCTGCAATCTGAGTGGAGGATGCCACACCTCCACTGCTCTCACGTCCTGCTGGCCTGCAGACTTAACACAACGTAGACGCCACCAAGGTTTCAGGCTTCTACTCTCCAGGGCTGCTGCATGAACCACACTTGGGGCTGCTCCAGCTGGAGCAGCAGGAATGCAGGGAGCAGGATCCAGAGAGCAGCTGCACCCCAAGTCTGTCCTCCAGGTTAACTCAGTCCTTCTAGGCCTCAGGGCCTGGGATGGGTGGGGCACCCTTCCAGACTTCTCAAATGCCTTTAGGGCATTTTTTCCATGGTCCTGGTTCTTAGCATCTGGCTGCCTCACCACCAAGACAATGTCTTTAGCAACCAGTTTATCTGCTTCACCCTTGTGTTTTTCCTGCTCTCTGCTTCTCTACCTCATGGCCAGGCTGCAAATTTTCCAAATCTTTACACTCTGCTTCCATTTTAATTTCTAGCTTTACGTCATCATTTTTCTGCCATAACTCAGAGTAGGCTCTTAAAAGCAAACATGCACCTTCCTCAGTGCTTTGCTGCTTAGTAATTTCTTTGGCCAAATGCTCTGGTTTACAACTCTTAAGTTCCAACTTCCACAAAGTCCAAGGGCATGGATACAATGCAGCCAACTTCCTTGTTATGATATAGCAAGGGTGATCTTTTGTCCAATTCCCAATAAGTTCCTCATTTCTATCAGCATTCTGCTCTCCACCACATAAATCTCTAAGACATTCCCAACTTTCCCTCGTCTTTTTCTCTTCTTCTAAGTCCTCCAAACTCCTCCAATCTTTGCCCATTACCCAGTTCCAAAGCTGCATCCACATTTCCAAGTATCTGTATAGCAACACCCCACTCCTCGGTACTAATTTTCTGTTTTAGTCTGTTTGTGTTGCTGTAACAGAAATACCTGAGACTGGGTAATTTATAAAGAAAAGAGGTTGATTTGGCTTATGATTTTGGGACAGATGCATCTGGCATGGGCCTCAGGCTGCTTCTACTCGTGGTGGAAAGTGGCAGGCAGCTGGTGGGTACAAGCAGATCACATGGCAAGAGAGGAAGCAAGAGAGAGAAGGTGCCAGGGTCTTTTTAAGCAATGAGCTCTTGTGGGAACTAATCGAGTGAGAACTCACTCACTACCCCTCCCACCCAGGGAGAGCATCAATCCATTCATAAGGGATGACGCCCCCATGACTCAATCAGTTTCCAACACTGCCACATTGGAGATCAAATTTCCACATGAGTTTTGGAGGGAACAACACATCCAAACTCCATCACTGTGGATTGAATTATGTCCTCCAAAGTCTATGTATTAGAAACTTAATGCCTACTGTGAAAGTATTAAGAGGGAGGGAAATCCTGTAACAGTAATTGTAAGGTGGGGCCTTGAAGAGTTGATTAGATTGTGAGGAGCATGCCCTAGCAAATGGATTGATCCATTGACAATTTAATAGTGGTCATGGTTGTGGTTCTGAGGGCTTTAAAAGGAGCATGAGTGAGGAGGTAGCTCCTTCTCTTTCTTCTGCCTTTCTTGTAACATGATACACTGAGTTGCTGAAGTCACCACCAAGGAAGACCCTAACCGGATATGTTCCCTGGACTATGAACTTCCCAGGCTCTGAAACTGTATGCAATAAATACTATTTCTTTACAAATTACCTAGTTTCAGATATTTTGCTATATGCAACAGAAATGGCTTAATACACACCTGAACAGACATATCTCAAAAGAAGACATACAAATGGCCAATAGGCACACAAACAAATGCTCAGCATCGCTAATCATCAGGGAAATGCAAATTAAAACCTCATTCAGGTATCATCTCACTCCAGTTAGACTTGCTATTATCAAAAAGACAGAAAATAACAAATACTGGCAAGGATCCAAAGGGGAACCCTTATACACTGTTTGGTTGGACTGTAAATTAGTGCAGCCATTTTGGGAAACAGTATGGAGGTTTCTCAAACAACTACAGATAGAACTGCCACATGACCTAGCAATCCCACTGCTGTGTTATAACCAAAGGAATGGAAAGCATCATATCAAAGGGATACCTGCACTCCTATATCTTTCCCAGCTTTGTTGACAATAGCCAGGATATGAAACCAACCTAAATGTCCATCGATAGACGATGGGATAAAGAAAACCTAGTACATATACACAAAAGAATACTACTCAGTTGTAAAAAAGAATGAAATTCAGCCATTCACAGCAACATGGATGAGCTTGCTGAAATTATGTTAAGTGAAATAAGCCAGACATAGAAAGAGAAATACTGCATGTTCTCACTCATATGTGGGAGCTGCTAACAAAACAAACAAAACAAATAAATAACGATAATAATAAGTCAAGCTGTTAGAAAGAGAAGAACTGCGGTTACTAGAGGCAGGAAAGGGAAGGGACAGCAGATAGTGAAAAGCTGACTAATGGACACAAAATCACAGTAGATTGGAAAAATAAGCTCTACTGGTGTATAGTCGATTCAGGAATCTATAATTAGTGATAATTTACTGCAGATTACCAAAAGACTAGAAGAGAGAACATCAAAAGTGCACGACACAAAGAAATGATTAAGTTTTGCAGTGATGAATATGCTAGTTATCCTGATTAGATCATCACACATTGTATACATGTATTAAAATATACCTTTACTCCATAAATATTTACAATCAATACATTTCAATAAAAAATTAAAAGCAAAAGAGAATTCCTAAAGCATCTAATAGCAACCTTCCCCCCTTGTTGCCTTTTACGACTACCTGTGTTTACGCTCATTCTCAAAGCTACTTGAAAACTACACCACCACGAGAACATTATCTGAGGATTTCAACCTGCAAAGCACCAGAAAAAAAGCCAAGACTAGGTCTTGCTCTGAGAAGTTCAAAATTATCTTGAAAACAGTATTCCTTTTCTCCTCCAGCAAACTGCCTCCTTCACAGTTCCTACCACAGGGACTGTGGTGACGATGGCAGATGAGTAACATAACCCATACCTGCTTTGAAAATTAAAACAATATATATACTGGTTCCCTGACACATATTCAGATTTACAGCATCCTAATTTTCAGAAGGGAGGCAGGCTAATCTTTATGTTTAAATAAGCAGTGCAGAGACTCTCTTCTTCCTTTTGGAAAATTCTACCCTAGACGTTGTATATTATATATGACATATAAAAACTGGCTTTCAAATTTAAAAAATAAAATAAAATCCTGCACATATGGATCATTTTCAAACTAATTTGGAATATGTGAAAAAAGTCACTCAAAGGGATAATTATAAAGGATCTCAGAAAATATTAATAACTCCATTTATATGCTCACACACTAGAGAAAAGTACATAATAGAACAGACCAATGTCCCTAAAAATTTACATTCTAATCTCCACAGGACTGTCTATGGTTCCAAAGAATATTTCAGTCTTTTTACTTAGAATATCCAAAAATAATTATCCTACGGTAGTCACAAAAATTTTAACATTTAATATATTTTTAATAATCTTTGGGAGGGAATGCTTTCTAAGCTTATAAAAACTAATAAATTTGAACATATAAATATCATAATCTTTTTAATAAGAGAAATCTTAAAAACATAAAGATATTTTGCATATGACAAATGTTTAAAAGTCTACATGTAAGTTTCATAAGTCAATAATAAAAGAAGGTGAACAGTCCAATAGGATAAAAGAGAGGATTTTTAACTATGAATCTTTGATGGCAACCAGCAGAAACTGTGGGTGCTCATGTAATTTGAGGGAATAATAGGCACCCAGTTTTGAACTGCAGAGGTACTTGGGAGCTCTGGAGATGAAGAAATAAGAAGAGGTAAAGAAACAGTCTGGGCAGGACATGACTAGAATGAATGGATTTCAATGATTTTTTAATTTCTTTTTAAATGTGTTTGAGATTCATATTTTAGCCAAGGAATTCATGATTGGCTGACTTAAGTAATGTATGGGAGTGGGCATGGCAGCTGATTAAACTATCACCTGATGAGAGAAAGAGCTAATCTCCAGAGGTTAATCAGGATTGCTCATAGGAAACAAATGCCATGCAACCAAAAGTAGCAAATTTTCAACAAAGAACACAGGCAAGTATTTCATAAAGAAATAAATGTGAATAGCCAGTAAAATAATAAACACATGTTCCAATCCTCAGCTCAAAGAAACAAAAATTTTAACAATAAAATTTTTTTTTTATACTTGAAATTAGAACATATTGAAAATTTTAATAATATTTCCCAGAGTGGGAAATGGGCCCTATTATAAATTGTACATGATGTAAAATATTACAAACTTTTTCAAGACCTATTAACTAAATTTTAAATGTGCATACCATCTCATTTAAGAATTTCATTTTTAGTATAAATTTAAAACAGAATCATTTAAGCATTAAAAGAAAGGAAGGAAGGAAGGAAAAAAGAGAAGAAGGGAGGAGAGAACAGGGGAGGGGAGCAATAAAAATTAAAACTAAATATCTAACAAGGGTGAATTAGTTAAATAACTGATTGTTTAAGGAACTCTAGGTGGCTATTAAAATTAATCTATTGAAAATTTTCTAAATCAGGCATCATGCTAATGAATTAAAAATATAGTATGCCTACATCTATTGATATATAAAATGCTCATAAAATATTGTTAAGTATAAAAGTTAGTACTAAACAGTAGGCATAGTCTGATTTAATTCATGACAAAAACGTATGAAGATATAAGCTTGGATTGACACAGTGACAAAACCCTTCACACTAAATAGCTGTACTCATTAGATTGCTGCTAATTTTTATTTTCTTGTTTACGTGTTGTCAATTTTCTTTTTAATCAGGCTCATGGTTCTGCTTGTCCTTCCCAGTTGACATGTCAAATTTTTGAGGTACACCTTTGACCCATAGCATAATATAAGTCCAGGTGGGTAGGGAAAAATGCTCCTCTCTTAGCATGATAAGTCAAGAGTTTGGTATGTACAAAACTGAGGTAGAACTAATGTTTTTTAGAGAAATATGAATTTCTTACTTAATATCAAAAAAGAGGGGGAATTTTCAATAAATAAATTAATATTCCTAGAGTAAAAAACTAGTTGATTTAAATATTCTTTTTTTATTGTATATATTACGGTGCACAGAATAATGTTTTAATATACATATACCATACATAGCGAAATGATTACTATAGTCACAAAAATGAAAATATCCATCACCTTCCTTACTTACCCATTTTTTGTAGTAAGAGCACCTAAAATCTTCTTTCTAAGCAAATTTTCTATATACAAAACATTACTGCTTTAGATATTCTAAGAGGAAGCATACTCATATCGGAAGGTCCCACTCACTAGTTCTGAACTTTCTATGGGCATGTGTGGAGATAGCCTGAGTCGGGAGCAGCAGAAAGGGAGCTGGAGCCCATCTCTACCATGTGCAGAGCATCAGGCATTGCTGTGCTGTGCAAGAAGAAAAATCCTGACTTCTTTCTCCCCCCAGTTTTGCAGCAATTCTCTAGGAACTTTTTCTAATATTTTGTTGCTTTAATGAAGACTAAGTCTTAGTTAATGGGCTTATTCCCCAAACTCAAAGGAACATTTAAACCGTTTGTACCTGGCCATGTCCTTTAGCAGACTAGTATGTTCCAGATACCAATACATTCCTCTTTCATCTGCCCTTTATGCTAAATTCACAATTCACTGAGAAGTGATGATGAAGACTAATCAAATTACTTCATTAGAGAGGGGCAACTGACCCTGAGGAAGGGCATGTGTTGGGGACTCTGAAAAGTCAAGGTTAGATGAAGTGTATCAGGAAGTGAGAGACAAGGAGAGAGTGAGGAAATAAGACAAAGCAGGCAGGTTTTGTTGAGACAGTGGTCTAAGGGGGATTCATGAGCATCCCCAGAGAAAAGGAAGCCCAGGCAATGGTCTCCTGTATGGTAGAGAGGGGACAAGACGACGAAATTAGAGCCGCCACTTCTGTTTTTTTCACCCCATCCCAAAAGACAATCTTGTGTATTAAATCCCTTCCGTTTGGAACACCAGCTGAGGTCACTGGTTTTCTGACTGGTGGTCTTACTGTGGAGACAGACGCTAAACAAATAGACACAAAAACAAATATAACCATACATTATTAAGATGAAAAAGAAAAGAAAAAAGCTAAGAACAAGGGCATCTGCTTTAGGTCACGGGAGGATCAGGAAACATTATGATGCAAAAATTTCATTTATTTGTATTATTTTCCTTATGGTCTCATATACTTGGTAGGCTTCAATTCCCACTCAGTCAGTGATGTCCAAATCTTCATTGCTTTGTCTGATTTCTCCCTCATGTTCTAATTCTTTCCTCTCTCTTACTTCCTGGGTATCTTCTCCAGCTTTTATCTCAAATTCAACATATTCCCAAGTCTTATCACTTTCCCCTATGTCTTAGTACATGCGTGCTGCTGTAACAGAACACTATGGACTGGGTAATTTAATGAACAGAAACTTTTTGGTTCACAGTTCTGGAGGTGGAAAAGTCCAAAATCAAGGTGCCGGCATCTGGCAAGGGCCTCCTTGCTGTGTCATAACATGGCAGAAGATGAGAGAACAAGAGAGAGAGAGATCCCATATCCAAAAGCCCTTTTATTAAGGCACTAGATCTACTCTTGAGAGTGGTGCTCTCTTAATACTGTTACAATGGCAATTCAATTTCTGCATAAGTTTTGAAAGGAGCAAACACTCAAATTATCCTACAAATCTTCTCTTTGCTCTCTCTCTCCCAAAAGTGTACAATATCTATCTCTGCATTGTCTTGGGAAGTCAATAACTCTGGTTCATTTCTTAGTTTTAGACTAATTTGGGTGAATATTATTGGCAGACACCACAATAAATCTCCTGGCTTCTAACTCTCCCCAGATGAGTTCATTCTAAATACTCTGCCAAGTAAATCTTTAAGCACAATTCTGGCTGTGTTACTCCCTGTTAAAAAATCTTCAGAAGCTATCACATACCAGCTAACACTCTGACATCCAAGGTCACCTATTAATTACCTATAACCATTTTTTAAATTTAATACCACAGCTCCTCTGTGATCTAATCATGTTGGACTACTTGTAGTTTCTCACACGTGCTCTGAAGCTTTCTGCCCACCTGATTTTCTGTTGTCTCCAAGAAACATATCCTACTTTTTACCTTTTATACTTTGTTTACCTATTTTCTATCATTATTTTAAATTCCATATTTTTTATAAAGTAATTCTTGGTGCCTGTTGAATAATATAAATTCTATGTTAAAATTTCTTCTTTTTTTCTTTGCATGGTTCATGTGACATTTTTTATTCACATGTTGTTTATGTGATTTTAACTTTCTCGCATTTCTCCTTGGTGTTTGGATGTCTCTTATTCATTTGTGTATTCCTTAGTGCATATAATTGGTGCTCAGCACTGCCTGAAAATCCCTCAAGGAAGTTTGATTATGCAGACAGCACAATTATAAACAGCAGCATCCAGTAAGAAAGACAGAGTAGAAATTTACTTTTAGCTTGAGAAGCCTTGTATTCAAAGGGTTAATTAGATATACTGGTGTGGTGAAATTTGTGAAATGTTTTTGTCCCAGAGCAGGCTTCATGACCTACATTACCTTAAAGCACTCTACACCTCAGAACTGTGTCACTGCACATGCTGGAACTAAGCCAGGGAATCAGTTAAGCAGATCTTTAGTTTACCCTCGCTACACTCTCAGAGAGAGGATCATTTGACAAGCTGCAAACTTCCCCAGGTCAATCTATTTCAGCTACGGTGGGGGCTGGAGAAATCCAGTAAAGCACAGAATAGAATACACAGTGGAATTAGACTCCCAGAGATTTTTACTATTCTTTTAATTTATTTATTGAGTTCCACGCTCATAATAAAATCTGTTATTTCACTTCTCATCAAGTAAAGTCTTAACAATTTTTATGAATATAATTCAAACCTCTTCACGAACCATCAGATACTTAAAAATAAAATTTTTTTCTGATCAAATTCTTTTTTTCATAATTGAAAGATAGCAATCTGTATGTACTATGACTAATAAAGAAAGGAAATTGGAAAAGTGCTGGATGATGATGTTTGTCTGTGATAGTTTGCTGAATTTATCAGAGTATTCTTATAAATGTCAAAGCATTTAATCACATTGGGTAAAGAGGGAAAAACTTGAGTTTCTCAATTCTTTTACAAATGGAAGAGGGAAGCAGTAGGAATTAATCACCTTGGTTCCTTATGTCATTTGATTCCAACAGACTGAAATTCCTCTGACAAGGAAGGTAGTGTGCGATGTGTAATCGTTTAATAACCACCATAGCTTGGCTTTGATACAATATTCTCTGGCAATAAAAGTCTACACCTCAGACTTGGTTTTCAATATGAGCATACAAAAATTTTATTGGCAAAAACTATAGAAAAATATTTTATATTCAATTTAGTCAAAGCCATATCAATCTGTTACTTATTGTTTGTCTTAGTTTGGCTTTTACATAATTCTTGGGAGAAAAATGAGTCAAAAAGCAAATAAATAACTTTCTAATTAATGTATGTAGTAATTGGATGATGATTCTCTAAATGTATAGTATGAAAATGATTCAAAAAATGAAGCTTTTTTTATTAACATGAAGTAAATTTAATAATTCATTTATAAAAAAGGTTAACAACACTTTGCTTTCCAAATGGGCCTGGAAATATTTTTTGAAATGCAGTTTCTCAGACATAAATAAACAAAAGATGCAGACCTCAAAAGAGGAAAAGAGCAAAAAAATTGACATAACCCTGAATGCAACTGGAATGGATGTTACCAGGCCATAGTAACCTTTGTGCTAACTTAGAGGAGAAATGGTGATTTACTTTACCTTAAATATCTTCAGCCATAAATTGACATCATCTCACATTCATCAACACACATTTGGCAGTTGATTTTATATTCTTACTTCCTTATGCTTTCACCTCCAAATAAATTAGACTTCCATCAAGAATGAAAATTTATTAAGGGCAAATATTTTATATCTCATTATTTATCTTAATAGAATATAACATCATGCTTAAAAAATAGTGGTTAATCCAATAGTTGTGGATGATATCAGACATTTTAAAATCACCCTAGGCAGTGTACTCAATTCTTGCTAGGAAATTTGCTGAACCTTTTCTTTCTTTTTTAATGTATATGTCTATTGTTATAATAACACATTTCAACCTAGTTCTATATACAGAAAAAAAAAAACTAGAATAGTTCAATTACTGTTTTATCCTTTCAGAAAAGAATGTCTTCAAAATATATTCATCTTTAAATATACAAAATGCTAAAGAAGACTATTGAGAATACAGTTTTATAGTTTCGAGGCTAAAAGTAAAAATTGTGTTCTAAATCTTTCTTTGTCCAGCCAAAAAATACTTTCAATATAAGGGCAACAGAAATATAATGCTAGATATTAAAAAGCAAACAATGTTACCACATAGGGGCTTTTTATGTTAAGTTGGAGATGTGAGAAATATATGATTATATATAAGAGAATGTAATAAAATAGAAATAGTTAAAAAAACCAAAAATGCTTTTGTGAATATAATCAGGATAAAAATACAGAGGTAGAAATAATTTCAGGAACAAAAATGAATTAAATAGAGATACAGAGAATATTAATATTTTAGTACTATGCATAATATTAAAAATTGAAAAACAACTGGATCAAAAATTTCTTAGAAAATGCTAACCACCAAATTGGCACAGAAAAAAATTGAACTAATTAGTTAGAACCTACCACACAAAACCACATTGCCCATGTACTTTGATAGGTGACTTCTAGTTTGACCAGTGACTTGTGTATTTTCATTTCATATACATTATTTCAAAGTGTACAAAAAGATAACAAAATTTTGATTCTGGGAGAATGACAATTTAGACACCCTGAACGACGTTTTTGCTAAAAAGAACTAAAAGTGTTGAAATTCACATGAATGGACACACGTTATATATACATAACTGAGCTATAAGAAAGTATAAAATGTTTAAAGCCAAAAAAAACTGAAAGTAGGAATACTGGGATATAAGTAAAGGTATCTGTAAACCTATGGTGATCTAGAGCTTGTGTTTTGTTGCCTTCCTAGAGTATGTATGGGGCATAGGAGTTAAAGGTTAGGGCCCACATAAGATAACAAGTGGTGTAAAAGATTTATGCATAAAGCTTGGATCCCAAAGAGTAACACAATCTATGTTAGGCCAAAAGAAATAGATACATTGTGCAGAAAAGGACAGTAAGGAAATTCACCTGCTTTAACTTTGGCACTGAATGAAGAGCAAAAATTTCTATCCTGAGAAGTTATAACCATAAGCCAGCCTTCAAGTAGACTAATTTGCAAACTAAATTCACATTACCTATGTTGGCCAAAAATCCTTCAGTTCTGCTGTTTGACGGACAGCTTTTAAACTCCACTACTACCCGTTCCCCTTTTGCTCCACATTTGAGTAAGCTGATTTAAAAAAAGAAATATGTGACCTTTCCTTTGATGTCAATGGGAAGTTTAAACCATGTAAATCCCAGCCCCCAAGTGGGAACCCACACCCCAGCCGACTTCCTAACCATATTCTGACTTTCAGTCTTCTCTTTCCCATCTGGACCAGCTTACAACTGCCCTGCTCTCTATAGAAAGCCCCATGGTGTGAGTGACAAACTGTTGCATATGCTTTTGGTGCATGTGGTGTCATCAGTCTTGAAACACATCAAACTTTGTTATATCCATGAATTAATGCTATTTAAAAATTAGTATGTGTGTGTGTCCATGTGTGTGTGTATATAGGTATGTCTGTTTATCTATCTATCAATTTATCTATTTATGTCTTTGGAAGATGCTACAGAACTAACTCATTATTCTGAAAACTGGTATATAGGGAAAAGATTCAAATATCTTAATACAAGTATTTTGGATAATAAATGAAGAAAGAAAGACAAAATTAGATGTAGGCAATAGTCAGCGGTGGCTACTAGCATTACATAAAGAAGGATAATCAAATATTAAAGGCCTCCTAATAAAAATGCAGACTAGCATGTCTGACTTTTTGCTCTGTCAAAAAGTCTAATCTGACTCTGAGAAAACCTCTAGATTTAGCTACTGATTTACATTAAATTCAGGTGTCAGGGAAACACACTATATGACAATCAGGGATGTAATCAGCAAAACCCAGAAAGTGATGAAACTCTGCAGGACAACAACTAAATTGCCAGAGGAGAGTGAGAAGAGGGAGGGGAAAGGGAGGGTTGTTACCTATAGCAGTGGTCACCTTGACAAAATATCGATGCCCGTATCAACAGCTCATACTAATTGGGTCCAAATTTCTGGGGATAGATGACCACCAGGCCTCCACTGGAGAAGTGCCCTGGGCTCCCCAGTCTGAGATGTGGGTGGGATGGGGTGGGGGAGGGGCGCTGAGGGCCACACCCCCTAACGTCATCATCCAGCCCAGCCACGACTGAGCTGCTGCCAAAAGCCCTCTGGGATCCTCTGCCCTAATGAGGGGGGTGCCACAGGCCTCGACCAGGCCCCCTGCCCCCTTCTTGTCCTCCCACCCTATCACCCTCCCCTTCCGCTCTCCCCCTCCACCCCAACTGCTCAGCGACAACATCTTAGAATGCAAAAATAATAATAATTATTATTATTAATTAATCAATTTTTTAAGTCTGGGGATAAAAGCCAGATACTAGTAATTTTTAAAGATTCCCAGATGATTTCAATGGGCAACAAAGTACAGGGGGCAGCTTACCACTGACACAGATTAAAGGAAACTTAACGGACTTACCAACCAATGTTGCAATGCACAGAACTTAATTAAATCCTGTTTCAAAGAAGCAAACATAAGAAATAAAAAGTACTAAATTATTGGTAAAATCTGTACACTAACTGGATATTTTATAATAAAAAATAAATTATTTTGAATGTTTTAGATAAGATAATGATATTTGATTATTCTTTCAAGAGTCCCTGTTCTTTAAAGAAACATACTGAAATGCTTATGGACAGACTGATATGATAGGATCCTGGGAGAGGGGGAATAGATGGATAAACATACAAATATGAAACACTGTGCCCTGAGTTCATAATTGTTGTTGAAGCCCTGTGATGGGGGTAGGAGAAGTCAAGAACTGTGAAATGTTTGAGATTTTATCCTGCTTAGAAGCTAACAAGTTAGCTTGCCACAGTTTCATGAATGAATGTTGGTCAGAGAAAAAGGACTTTAGGACACACAGTAAGAGCAACGAGATATCAGTGATGGTTCTCTGAACCCCCAATTCTCAGGGGGCAACATGAAATGGCAAGGTAGTACCTGTACATGAAATACATTGTGTTATTAGAGAATAATCTTGAGCTTATGGAATTGAATCTTTTATAATGTGCTGTAGGCTTACCTTACCTTTGCTCCAGAGGGAGTCATTATCTTTATTAAGCTAGACAGTAAATAAACCTTCCCTTTGCTCTAGAGGGAGACACTATTATGAGCTTCCAAGAGTGTTCGCTATAGAAACAACTTTAAAAGATAGTACAGAACAAAGGCCTCTTTGTTCATTGCCTCTGCTGGTAATATGACCAGAAACACAAGAGACCCATGGAGAACTGGCTCCCAACAGGTGGGTTCATTTTATTCTACCATTGTACATTTTGAAATTTTTATAATAAAAACCCAAATACATCAATGATCACAATTAATGTAAGTAGAATAAGTTCTCCAATTCAAAAAGCAATGATTACCAGAATCTATTTAAAAAACATTCTAGTTCTGTACAATTTACAAGATTCATACCTACAAAATAAGAATACACAAAAAATGTTCCCAATAAAATTGTAGAACAATATATATCAGGTAAATATTTACCAACTGAAAGCTGATATTGTTACATCAGATATAATAGACTAAATGTAAAAAGCCTTACTAGAAATAAAGAGAAAAAGCTTAATTCAACAATAAAATAATAATGCTTTTAAATTTATGGTCCCAGAAACAGACTTAAAATACATGAAGCAAATATTGGCAGAGTTAAAGTAGAAATTAAATTCGTTATCATGGTATGAGATTTTCAGCACATCTATAGTAACTGAGAGACCTGACAGGCAAAAAAACCTGTAAGCATCTATAAGATTTTAATAAAACAATTAGCAAGTTTAATTTAATGAGCATTTATAAAATAATGCATTCGTTGAAAGAGTATTGTGGAGCATTTACCCAACTGTCAGATCCTAAGCTACAAAGCCAGCTCCAACAAATTTTAAAGGATTTTCTGTCATGCAAGTTGTGTTCTCTGACTACATTGTGACTGTTAGAAATCAAGAGCAAAAGGATAACTAGAAAAATTCAAAGAGTTTATAGGTTTTAAAACATAACTTTAAATAACTCGTAGGACAAAAAAGAAAAACTCAAAATGAATATTAAATTTTATTTAGAAATGAGTGAAAATGGAAGTACTGCATATGAATTCTCAGGTGAAATAGCTAAAGCAATTCTTGAAGCAGAATTTATTAGCTTAAATCAATAATCTTAGAAAAGAGACTAAATATTAGTGGTACCTTGTTGCTCAAGCCAACACTTAAGGATTCTTTCCTATTTCCTCTGCTTCCCTCTGCTTTCACATCCAGTCCATCAGAATACTCTGCAGGTAATCTTTAAAACTCTCCCATACCTGCTCAATAGTCTGCATCTTCTCTGCAACTACTATAGTCCATGTCACTCATTTCTCCTACCTGAGCTATTTCAATAGCAATGATCTTCCTGCTGCCTTCTTCTTTTCCTAAAATCCATTCTCCCTGAAGCCATCAAACTCCCTGCAGCAGTCATGAAGATCTTTAAAGGTAGAGGTCAGATCATACTGCTCCTATGTTTAAAACTGCCAGAATGCCCTGCCCTCTGATCACTTTCAGGACTGGCCATTTTAATGTATTCCCATCTATGTTAGTTTTCTAGGCTCTGGGTTCTTTCCTCAGAGTTTCACAGTGCTGTCATCAAGGTGTTGGCTGTGCTGCATTCTCATCTGGAGCTCAGCTTTCTCTTCCGGGATTATTCTTGTGGTTGGCAGAAGTCAATTCCTTACAGTAATAGTGCTTTGGTTCATGTTTTCTTGTAGACTGTGACTAGAGAGTTCTTTCAGCAACGGAACACCTCCCTCTGGTCCTAGCCATGTGGCTCTCTCACAACACGGTAGCTTCAGTCTTCAATGGCATCAGAAGACTCACTCTCCAGTTGTCCAAGATGGAGCCTTATGTAACAAAACGTCATCAAGAAAGCAAGTGTCCAATCATAGTCACAGGTCCTGCCCACATTCAAAGCCAAGCAATAAGGCCTGTGCACCAGAGGTTGAGAATCTTGGGGGCCATCTTAGAATTCTACTTTCTGCCCTATACATTTTTAAATCCTTGTTGAATTCTTAACTTAAAATAGCTCTCATTTCACTACCTTTTAAAAATTTAATTGTTTAATCTATTTATTTTCTGTTATTCCTCTTTGAAATCTAATCATCATTATAGTAGAAACCTTGTCTGATTTTTTCCACTGCTGTCTTTCCATGCTTAGAGCAGAGTCTGAAACACGGAAGATATTCAATAGTGCAGCACATGTAAATATATGATATAATGGTTTTGAAAAAATATGCCATACATTCAGGGATAAAATATCTATCTTTATGCCTACTTTACAATTGAACACTGGAATGAAATGCAGCTGAAATATAAGGTGAACTATAAAGATATATAAAGCACAGATATATAGTGAGTGTGCCCATACGTGTGTGTGCAAAACTATATTAAACCTTGTAGATGGAGGAAGCATATTTAAGAATGATGCCAAATTCAAAAGCCATAAAGCATAAGAGTGAAAGTTTTGATTATATAATAAAATTTCCATACACTGGAAAATAGCATTAAAAAGTTTTGAAAACAAACTACAAACTTCTAAAATATTTAAAAATATATATCATACAATTTAATAATAATGATGTATAAGAAAAACATATAATTTTTTAAGGAAAAGACATCTCTATCTTCATTATTTTTATTTTTATTTTTTTAATTTAAATTTTTTAAAAGAATTTATTATACATATACGTGGAGTACAATGTTGACTTTCAATAGTTGGGTACCATGTTTCATGGTCAGTTCAGGAGAGTTAGCTTATTCATCATTACATTACGTGATCATTCTTTGCGTCCATTAACCAATTTCTCATTAACCCCCCTCCCTCCCTCCTCTCCCTCTTCCACTTCTAGTAAATGCACTTCTTTTCTCTCCTAAAAGTTCAACATATTATTGTGATTGCTATTTCTTTCCCTTTCTCTGTCTCTCTTTATTGTTTATTTGTTTACTTATGGATTCAGCTCCCATTTGTGACTGAGGACATACAGTGTTTCCTTTTCTGTGCCTGTCTTATTTCACTTAACTTAATATTTACCAGGCTTATTCACATTGCTTCAAATGGCAGAATTTCATTCTTTTTTATGGCTGAGTAGTATTCCATTGTGTATGTATACCACATCTTCCTTATCCAGTCATTCATCGATGGATATTTAGGTTGGTTCCATAGCCTGGCTATTGTAAATAAAGCTGCAGTGAACTTGGGAGTGCAGATATCCCCCTGACATGATGATTAAAAATGGACCAAGAACATTAACCAAAAAAATCTCTTAGGAAGAAATGCAATGGGCCATAGCTAATAAAATGCTATATTTGCTCATTAGTAGTAAACATTAGGAGAGTGAGTTGCCTTTTTTTCCCCCTTCCTATTGGTAAAAGTAAAAACAATGATGCTACTTTATTGCTAAGAAAAAGCTTCTCATACACTTTCAGTAGGGAGGTAAATTGATGCAATATTTATGAGGAGAGATTAGGCTATCAATACTGAAATTTCTTCTGATCCATAAATCCAACAGCTTGGAATTAATTGGACATTTAAAAATTATTGTTCTAAAAGAACATTGGAAACAGATAAAGTTTTGTTTGATTAAACACTATGTAAATTCATAACATATAATATAACTTATTAACTTCAAATAAGTTATTACAATTTATTAAATTAAAATTTAATGATGACGATAGAGTTTGGATGTATTGTCCCCACCAAAACTCATGTGGAAATCTGATCCCCAATGTGGCAGTGTTGGGAGCTGTTTGAGTCACGGGGGCAGATCCCTCATGAATGAATTAATGATCTCCCCGGAGGAGGGAGGCCTGAGTAAGATCTCACTCTATTAGTTCCCATGACAGCTGATTATTTAAAAGACCCTGGCACCTCCTCTCTCTCTCTCATGCTTCCTCTTGCCATGTGATCTGCTTGTACCTGCTGGCTGCCTGCCACTCGCCATGAGTATAAGCAGTCTGAGGCCTGTGCCAGATGCAGCTGTCCCAGAACTATAAGCCGAGTAAACCTCTGTTCTTTATAAATTACCCCATCTCAGGTATTCTGTTAAAGCAACATAAAATGGACTAATACAGATGATATAGATTTATATTCTATATGTAGTGCTAGGTATTTGAAATATGCATATATATAAAATTAGATAGATAGATGTATAAAGCTAGCTAATATCAATCTATCTGAAAGATTAAAGAGGTTTAGGAATTGTAGTGAATTGAATTATGTCCACCCCCAAATCAATGAAGCTTGAATTGTGTCCCCCAGGTTTTATGTGTTAGAAACTTAGCCCCCATTGTGACTGTTAAGAGGGTGGGAAATCCTATTATGGTAATTGAAAGGTGGAGCTTTGAAGAGGTGATTAGACTGTAGGACCATGACATAGTGAATGGGTTAAAATTGTGTTCAGGGGTGTGGTTCTGAGAAATTTAAAAGAAGTGGAGAGTCTCTCTCTCTCTCTGCTTTCTCTGCTTCCACCATCTTGCATTGTGAGACCCTTGGGTCACTGTCGCCACCACCAGGTGGACTTTGGACTTCCCAGGCTCAGAAATTGTAAGCAATAAATCGCATTTACATACAAAGTACCCTGTACTGTGTATTTTATTACAAGCAACAAAAACAGACTAATACAGAGATCATCTTACTGTAACTATAACACTTTTATTTACAAAAAAAAAAAAAAAAAAGGAAAGAAAGAAAGAAAATAAATGCCTCCCTAACGAAAGTTCAAGTAATCTGTTCAAAGTTAATGGCACAAGTAATTGCAGAAAGATTTTTTTCTTTTTTGTTTTGGTATTATATACTGATTTTGTTGTTATTGTTGTTGTTGTTTTATATAAGTTTGTAGCTTGTGCCTTGAAAAAAAATGTTTACATGTTACCTTTAGTTAAATCATTTTCAGCTAGGCACTGAGCTCTTAAAAATATCATTTAAAATACAGAGCATAAAAATATGTAAAATCAGTCAAACATGGAAATGTCACTTATCTAGGATTATTTTCGTCTTTGACACAATAGCTTCAAGATCTAAATAAAAATAACCGAACAGCTTACCTGAACCAAACTCACTAGACTGAAAAATCACTCTGGTTCTATCAAAGTCCTTCACAGTGTGTTCAGAAGTCTCTTGACTTCTCAGACCTCTTTTCTTGCTTTTCTTGCTTTTTGTAGAAACTGCTGACTTGTGGAAATAAATAGGCTAATGTGGGCTGAAGAGACTATGATGAGAAAACAAAGCACAGGGAAGACAATATAAGGTTTAAATCATCCAATATCAAACTACTGCACACACCACAAGAAACCAGGTGCACAAGAAACCAGGTGCAGCTTGTTTGTTACGACATGAACTTATGAATATGCTCCCAAGTTTTTTATTCTAGTGGTTCTGATACTTTTGTATACATCAGAATAACCCGGAGGGCTCTCTAACACACAACTTGATGGTATCCTCCACCTCCAGAGTTCTGATTCAGAATTTGTGTAAGTTCTCAGGCCAGTGCTTTGCAAGTCACTGCTCTATTCTCCTTTCCTAGTTTACTACTTTCTTAAAAGGTAAGCTATGGAAAGTATATAGATATAGATGAGAGAGAGAGAGAGATTGAGAGATGGAGATAGATATATAAATATATTTATACAGAGAGAGAGAGAGAGTTGTTTTTTGTTTTGTTTTGTTTTGTTTTGTTTTGTTTTCCAAGATGGCCAAATAAAGAAGTCTGGCACTAATCCCTTACCCATAAAAGGAGACCAAAATAACAGACAAACAAATATATTTTGATTGGAACCTGAGGAAACATGGTGCAGAACACCAGGAGAGTGAGGATATTCTTATAAAGTGCAAAGGAAAGGAGAGGCACCATAGAGAGCAGAACAGGGCACCCAGCCTTGGCCCCACTGCAGGGCCTGGCCTGGAACTGGGTGAAGAGAAGGTAGTCTGGAAAAGCCCCTAGGTATTCCCACTGCCACCACAAATGCTGGTGATTTCTGCCTCAGGGGAGACCCCAGTCTTTTGGGACCCATGTCTGAACTAACTCAGTACTCACTCTCCCCAGGTGAGCAGGCAGACCTACTGAGTGGAAAATCTGCTGGAGTGTAGCAGTTCTCTACATTTGTGCTCTGCCTTGCAAGGCCCCATTGGGGCTGAGCCCAGGGGTGCCCATGCGGCCCACTTCTAGCCCTGCAGAGGCCCTGCCTCCCACCAAGACTCATCCAGGTGCTGGCAACCCAGCTATTTGGAGCCTGGACCTTGGCACAGGATTCAGTCAGTCTGTGTCCCTGTATCTGGAGGCACTGCTTCTATCCTGCTGTGAGTGTACAGTTGGGTACCAGCAGGGTCAAGGTGCAGGGTGCCTAGAGCCTGGGACAGACAGAGTGACTGAAACTCCAACATGTGAACTCCCTCAGAGCCCTCTTCTTAAGGCAAGCCTCTGTAGCGCTGATGGGCTTGGCTGCACCATTGCAGGGTCATATCGGGCTCAACAGCAATTGGGTAGCAGCTTTCCCTTTCTACAGCAGGCCTCCAGAGAGCCACTGGGTCATCATCATTCATACAGGCTTTCTCCAGGCTCAACGCCTAATTCATGGACCCTCTACAGAGCTCCCAGGACCTGTTTCCTCAGTGTATATCTGCTTCCAGACCAACAGCAGAACAGGCAGGGTCTCTGATGCCTCAAGGCAGGCCTCTACAGAGCTGCTAGTCTCAGCTGCACCCTTACCCACTTACATAAGTTTTAACAGCTGATCGGGAGGCCACCTTTAAAGCTGCCAGGCTCTGAAACAGCTGTGTAGACCTACTTCCAAACCAACAGCTGATTGAGTAGCAGATTTTCCTCCCCTACAGCACCCCTCTAGAAAGCTACTGGGTCCTGTAGCATCCACACAGGCTTACTCCGGGCTCAACAGCTGAGCCAGTGGCCCTCTGGAACTTGAAACCCTATACACCCACCCACTGACTGACAGACCTATCAGGAACTTGAAACCCTATACACCCACCCACTGACTGACAGGTTCACCCACCCAAACAAGAAAACCGCCACTACAAGGAATTGCCAAGGACCTCTCTGCCTAGGCCACAAAGTCACCTACTGACAATGCTAAGATTGAATACAGCGAAAGAAGTCGCATGAAGGCTGCACTACGTGCTCACCCAGATCCAAACTTAAAATGCCCAACCTGACTTCCAATACAGAATACTTCTGCGGGAAAGAGTCTCCCCTTTCAAAAGGCTCTCCTAGAATTTAAAAAAGTGACTACACCACCAGATGCCCAGTTGTCAACGCAGAGATATGAGAAGCATGAAAAAAAATAAAGAAGCTTGACTTTTCCAAAAGACTACAATTCTCTAATACCAGACTCCATACAACAGGAAATATACAAATTGCCTGAGGAGGAATCCCAAAAGAAAATACTAAGGAAACTTAAAATGATGGATGAAAAAATAGATTGAAATAAAAAGGAAATTTGAGGACATGTATTAGAATATCAACAAAGAGATTCAAACAATTTTAAAAACTGAAGCAGAAATCCTGGAGCTGAAGAATTCATTCAAAGAAACAAAAACTACAACTGAGAGCATAAACAGCAGGCTAGAATGAGCAGAAAAAAGAATCTGTAAACTAGAATATAGGCTTTTTGAATTAATACAGTTGGACAAAAAAAAAAAAAAGAAAGAAAGAAAGAAAAAGAAAAAGGAATTTTAAAAAATGAAGAAAACTTGCAAAATCTTTCTGATAAGCATACAAACAACTGTATTATAGGTGTACAGGAAGGAGAAGAGAAAGGAAAAGGCATTGAAAGCCTGTTTAATGAAATAATAGCTGAAAACTTCTCAAATATTGGTGGAGAGATGGTTTTACACATACAAGAAGTTCAAAGATCCCCAAACAGATTCAACCCCAAAATGACCTCCCCGAGACATATTGTAGTCAAATTATCAAAAGTCAAAGACAAAGAATTCTAAAAACAGCAAGAAAAAAGCATCAAATCACCAACAAGGGAGTCCTCATCATGCTAACAGCAGACTTCTCAATAGAAACCATACAGGCTAGGAGAAAGTAGGATGACATATTCAAAGTGCTAAAAATAGAACAAAACAAAACAAAACAGAAAAACTGCCTACCAAGAATATTATATTCAGTAAGGCTTTCCTTCAGAAATGAAGGAGAAATAGTATCTTTCCCAAACAGAAACTTCAGTAATTTACCATCACAAGACTGACCCTTCAACAAATCCTCAAAGGAGACCTACATCTGTAATCAAAAGAGAGATATAGGTTACCATAAATACATGAGAAAGAAGAAAAACTATGAGTAGAACATATACACAAATGAGAAGGAGAAAAAGTATATATTTTATCACTATAAAAAAGCACCCAAAAGCAAAAATAAACAACAAAAGGGAAAAAAAGGAACACAAGAAATATGTAACAACCATAGAGAAATTAACAAAATGACAGGAATAAATTCAATAACAACCCTGAATATAAAAGGACTAAATTCCCCACTTAAAAGATATAGATTGGCTGAATGGATTTAAAAACTAGACCAAACTATATTCTACCTGCAAGAAACTCACTTTACCGATAAAGCCACACATAGACTAATAATAAAGGGATGGAAAAAGACATTTCATGCAAATGGAAAACAAAAGCAAGCAGGAGTTGCCATCTTTATATCATACAAAATGGACAACAAACCATAAAAAGAGACAAAGATGGACATTATATACTGATAAAGGGACCAATGCAACAAGAAGATATAACAATCATAAATACATGTAAACCCAGCATCAGAGCACCCAGATATATGAAGCAATTGTTGTCAGATCTAAGCGGAGAGATAGACCCCATCACAGTACTGGTTGGGGACTTTAACACACCACTCTCAACATTGGATAGATTATCTAGATAAAGAACCAGCAGAGAAATATTGGATTTAAACACTGCCTTAGACCAAATGGACTTGACAGGCATGCATAGAACATTTCAACCGATTACAGCAGAATATGCATTCTTCTCATCAGTACATGAATCATTCTCCAAGGTTAACCATGTGTTAGGCTGCAAATTAATTCTCAACAAATTTAAAAAGATTCAAATCATATCTAGCATTTTATCTCTTTTATGCAACTGCCCAGAAGCAAATGTGTTAACTCTGTGATGCCCATTATGCCCGGATTCTTGCAGAATGTGGAGGATTCCCAGATGCATTTTCTTGGTTGGATTCCGAGCAGCTGTGGAGCTGCAGACCTAGGTGTGTGGATCGTTTTACTCAGATGCTTGGAAAGCTCCGGTATTAACCTGCTTCCAGGTATATCACAAAGTCAAGAGAGGGTCTTGCCGCCCTCTTGCTTCTGTGCATCTAGACTTTCTTGCCCTGGCCAGAGGGATATTTATGTTTTGGTCCCCAGCATTTGAAGCCAAAAGTTCAGCCCTTTGAGCAGGTTTTCTATAAAAACAAGATTGCATACTTCCAGCTATTTCTATCAAAGCAAAGATAAACACAGCCCAGCAGCCACCAAGGTGAGCCAAGACTTGCGTGGCACTGGGGCTCAGTCTAAGGCCTGGGAGGGAAGCGCCCACAGCCCAGCAGCTGCCAAGGTGAGCCAAGACCCACATGGCATCAGGGCTCAGTCTAAGGCCCTGGGGGGAAGGGAAGTGCACACAGCCCAGCAAGTGCTGAGGTGAGTCAAGGCCTGCACAGTAACAGGGGCTCAGTCTATAGCCAAAGAAAGCTGGAACAGGAACCAAGTGTATTATAGACACCGCCACACTTTCTGTCACCACAAGAAGAGTTCACTACCACAGTAACAGCCAGAGCCACTCTACAGAAAACCTGCCACTCACTTGACTACACTGATATAAAAAGAGTAATATGAAAAAATTCTAAAACTACAAACAAGAAGATATGACACCACTGAAGGAATACAGTAATGCTCAAATGCCAGACCCCATAGAACAGGGGATCCTTGAAATGCCTGAAAAGGAATTCCAAGCAACGATCTTAAGAAAACTCAAAGAAATAAAAGAGAACTCAATTAGAGAACACAAGGAAACAAGAAAAACTATCCAGAATCTGAAGGAGGAAATTTAGTGAGAGATTATAACCTTAAAAAAGAGTGTAGCAAAACTCCTAGAAATGAAAGATTCACTCAGTGAAATACAAAACACAATAGAAAGTTTCAGCAGCAGACTAGAGCAAGCAGAAGAAAGAATTTCAGATCTCAAAGATGGTCTTTTTGAAATAACCCTGGCAGACAAAAGAAAAGAAAAAAGAATTAAAAATAATGAAGAAAATCTAAGAGAGTGAGCAGACAACCTCAAGCACTCTAATGTCAGAACTGTAGGTATTCCAGAATACCTACAAAAGGGGGGCAAAAGGAAAAGGTATTGAAAACCTGTTCAAGGAAATAATAACAGAAAACTTCCCAGGTGTAGGGATAGATGCAGACCTTTAGATCCAGGAAGCTCAAAAGTACCCAAACAGATTCTATCCAAAAAAATCCTCTCCAAGACACATTATAATCAACTTTGCAAAGCTCACAGATAACAAGAGAATTCTAAAGCTGCAAGAGAAAAGCATCAAGTCACCTATAAGGGAACCCGCATCGGACTAACAGCAGACTTCTCAACTGAAACCCTATAGGCCAGAAGAAAGTGGAAGATATATTCAAAACACTAAAAGAAAAAAAATTGCCAGCATAAATTCTTTACCCAGCAGAATTCTTCCCTCAGAAATGAGGGAGAAATAATGTATTTCCCAGACAAACAAAAATTGTGGGAGTTTACCACCACATGACTAGCCCTGCCAGAAATTCTAAAGGGAGTCCTGCATCTGGAATCTGAATAATGATGACCACTATCAAGAAAGAGCAAAACCTGCCATTAAAACAAAAATGCCAGTGAGAAAGAGTAAGAAGCTAAAGCATGCAACCTCAAATATCTAACTAACATTGAAGAAGAGAAATAAAAGAAGTAATGATCAAAAGATAGTTAAAACATCTAAATGAAAAGCAATTAAATGACAGGAAATAAGCAATTCCTGTCAGTAACTACCCTTAATATGAATGGATTAAACTCCCCATTCAAAAGACACAGATTGACTGACTGTATTAAAAAGCTTGACCCGAGTATATTCAGTCTTCAAGAGACCCATCTCACCTAGAGAGACACACACAGAGTAAAAGTGAACAGATGGAAAAGATATACCATGCAAATGGAAATCAAAACTGAGCAGGTGTAACTATTCTTATATTGGATAAAATAAACTTTAAATAAAAAATCATAAAAAGAGACAAAGAAGGCCACTATATAATGATAAAAGGATCTTTCCAACTAGAAGATATAACAATCATAAGTATGTATGCACCCAACACTGGAGCACCCAGATATATAAAGCAAACATTCTTAGACCTAAGGAAAGAAATTGGCCCTAATACATTAATAGTGGATGATCTGAACACCCTTCTTTCCATATGGGACAGATCTTCCAGGCAACAAATCAACAAAGAGACAAAGGATTTAAAATACACTTTAGACCAACTGGACCTGGCAGATATATACAGAACATTTCACCCTTCTAATAAAGAATGTACTTTCTTAAAATCAGCACATGGAACATCCTCCAGGATAGACCACATACTGGGTCACAAATCTAGTCTCAGAAAATTTTTAAAAATTGAAATCATTCCAAGTATCTTTTCAGACCACAGTGGACTAAAACTGGAAATCAATAACAAGCAAAACCCTCAAAACTACACAAAAATGTGGAAAGTAAATAATAGGCTCCTGAATGACCTATGGGTCCAAGAAGAAATTAAACAGGAAATCAAAAAATTTCTTGAAACTAATGAAAATAACGATGCATCATACCAAAACCTGTGGGATACTGCAAAAGCAGTACTAAGAGGCAAATTTATTGCAATAAATGCTTACATCAAAAGTATAGAAAGACTTCAAATAAATGAGCTAAAAATGTGCCTCAAAGAACTTGAAAAACAACAACAGTCCATTCCTAAAGGTAGTAGATGGAAAGAAATAATTAAGATCAGAGCAGAACTAAATGAAATAGAGACTCCAAAAATGATAGAAAAGATCAATGAAACAAAAAGCTGGTTTGTCAAGAAGATAAATAAAATAAAGAAATCTTTAGCTAGGTTAACAAAAAAAGAAGAGTGAAGACCCAAATAACAAAAATCAGAAATGAAAAGGGAGACATTGCAACCAATACCACAGAAATACAAAGAATCATTAGAAACTGTGATAAACAAGTGTATGACAACAAATATGAAAACCTAGAAGGTACAGATAAGTTTCTAGACACATGCAAATTACCCAGACTGAACCAAGAAGAGATAGAAAACCTGAACAGACCAATAACAAGCAATGAGATTGAAGCGGTAATTAGCAATCTTCCAACAAAGAAAAGCCCAGGTCCAGATGGCTTTATAGCTGTATTCTATCAAACCTTTAAAAAAGAATTAATACCAATTCTTATGAACCTACCCCAAGTAGTTGAAACAGAAGCCATTCTCCCAAACTCATTCTATGAGGCCAACATAACTCTGATAGCAAAAGAAGATAAAGACACAACATAAAAAGAAAATTACAGGCCAATATCCTTGATAAGTCTATATGCAAAAATCCTCAATAAGATATTAAAAAACAGAATACAACAGCACATCAAAGAAATTATACACTATGATCAAGTGAGATTCATCCTAGGGATGCAAGGATATTTCAAGTCACACAAATCAATAAATGTGTTACACCATATCAACAAAAGCAACTGCACAATTATCTTAATAGACATGGGAAAAGCATTTGACAAAATTCAGCATCACTTCATGGTAAAGACCCTCAACAAATTAGGTATAGAAGAAAACACAATAAAAGGCATATATGACAAACCCACCACCGACATCATCCTGAATGGGTAAAACTGAAAGCTTTACCTCTAAGAACAGGAGAAACAAGGATGCTCGTGTTTACCACTCCTATTCAACATAGTATTGGATGTATTAGACAGAGCAATCAGGCAAGAGAAAGAAATAAAGGGCATCCAAACTGGAAAAGACAAAGTCAAATTGTCACTATTCACAGATGACATGATCCTATATATAGAAAAACCCATAACCTCTACCAAAAAGCTTCCAAAACTGATAAATGAATTCAGTAAAGTTGTGGGATACAAAATCAATACCCCAAAATCAGTAATATTTTTATACACCAACAACAAATAAGCAGAAAAAGAAATCAAGAAAGCAAACCCATTTATAACAGCTACAAAAAGACTAAAAGACCTAGGAATAAATTTAACCAAAGAAGTGAAACATCTTTACAAAGAGAACTACAAAATTCCACTGAAAGGAATTAAAAAGGACACCAAAAGATGGAAAGATAGTCCATGTTCATGGACTGGAAGAATTAACATGGTGAAAATTTCCACACTACACAAAGTGATCTACATATTCAATACAATCACCATCAAAATACCAATGACATTCTTCACAGAAATAGCAAAAACAATCCCCAAATTCATATGGAACAGCAAAAGACCCCAAATAGTCAAAGCAATCTTGACTAAATAGATAAATAAATAAAACTGGAGGCATTACACTATCTCACTTCAAATAATACTACAAAGCTATATAAGCCAAAACAGCATGTTACTGGCATAAAAACAAACACATGGACCAATGGAACAAATAGAGAACCCAGAAATCAACCTGCCTACTTACACCAACTGATCTTTGACAAAGGTGCCAAGAGCATACATTGGGGAAAAGACAGCCTCTTCAGAAAATGATGCTGAGAAAACTGAATATCCATGTTTAGAAGAATGACACTAGACCCCTACCTCTCACCATATACCAAAATCAACTTGAAATGAGTTAAAGACTTAAGTATGAGACCCAAAACTATACAATTCCTAGAAGAAAATATAGGGGAAACACTTCAGGACATAGGACTTGGCAAAGACTTTATGAATAAGACTCCAAAAGCACTAGCAACAAAAGAAAAAAATAAACAAATGGGATTATATCAAACTAAAAAGCTTCTACAGAGCAAAAAACCCCAAAATTAACAGAATGAAAAGACAACCTACTGAATAGGAGAAAATATTTGCAAATGATATGTCTAACCAGGATTAATATCCGGAACATACAAGGAACACAAACAACTTCGCAGTAACAAAACCAAATAATCCAATTAAAAAACGGGCACAGGAACTGAAGAGATATTTTTCAAAGAAAGACATCCAGATGTCCCACAGGCATATGAAAAAATGTTCAACATCACTAATCATCAGTGAAATGTGAATCAAAACCACATTGAGTTATCATTTCACCCCAGCTAGACTGGCTATTATCAAAACGACTGAGAATGACAAATGCTGGTGAGGATGTGGAGAAAAGGGAACTCTTCTACACTGTTGGTGGGACTATAAACTAGCACAGCTATTATGGAAAACAGTATGGAGGTTTTTCAAAAAACTACAGATAGAACTACGATATGATCCAGCAATACCACTATTGAATATGTATCCAAATGAATGAAAATCATGTCAAAAGGATACCTGCACTCCCGTGTTCATCACAGCTCTATTTACAATAGTCAAGACAAGGAACAAATCTAAATGTCCATCAATTGATGACTGGATAAGGAAAATACGATATATATACACAATGGAATACTACTTAGCCATAAAAAAAGAAGGAAATTCTGCCACTTGCAGCAACATGGAATAGCTTGGAGAAAATTAGGTTAAGTGAAATAAGCCAGGCACAGAAAGAGAAATACCACATGCCGTCACTCATAAGTCGGAGCTAATAAAAAAAGAAACTAAAGCCATAATAAAACAATGAACTTTCAAAAGGAGAGAACAGACCTATAGTTACTAGACGTGGGAAAGAACTGGGGAGACAGAGAATAATTGGGTAGGGAACACAAAAACTAATTATGATTTGTAATGATGAACATGCTGATAGTATTGATTTAATCATCACATACTGTAAACAAATACTGATAGTCAACTCTGTACCCCGTAAATATGTATAAATAAAAATTAAAAAGACAGACATAGATAGAGATATAGAGTTTAACCATCTTCTCTCATTAAAAGGTAATCTCCACAAGTCAGTATTTATTGAGCATTTATTCTGTAAGCGCTATGTAAACCATGATAAACAAGAGATATTATTTTCTGACCTGAGAGAGCAATAAATAAATGGAGAATACAGAAAATAAACACAAAGGCAAATATGTCAATTAAATAATTCAGATATTAAAAAAGGTATCAAGAAGATAATATGGTAGCATTGTAGAAAGTGCTCAGGGGATGGTGTATAAGGATGGCTGGTCAGGGATGACTTTTGAAGTGGATTACATTTGTTTAGAACAGGAAAAAACTAAGAAATCTTGTAACAATATGGGGAGACAGTGTTCCAAGGAGAGGAAAGAGAATATTTAAAGCCCTGGAATTGGTGGGAGATTGGAGAAGTATGTTAGAAAGTAAAAAGCTTGGATCTTATGCTTTGCAATAGGAATAGAAAACAAAGATATTATTATGTCCTTCTATGAATCCTAATGCCTAGACGAATGCCTGGTACATAGGAGGTGCTCAGTATGTATTTGTTTAAGAAATAAATACATGAGTTATTAAATGAATGGATTAGTAAGTTGTTGGGAAGAAATGTGCGTATGGATTTCAATGAATGAGGATATCACTCATGCATCACTAAACATTGTACATGTTTAGGGAGTACAGTTTGCTGTTTCAATAAATACATACAGTTATCATAGGTTAATTAAGAAAAATAAATTAAAAAGAGAAAAAGTAAAAAAACAAACAAACAGAAATGGAGAGTAGAATAGTGGTTACTCGAGGTAGGGAAAAAGAAGGCCAGTGAAGGGAACTGGGAAAGGTTGGTAGACTGGTACAAAGTTATAAAGTTACAGTTACATAGGAAGAATAAGTTCTGGTGTTCTAGAGTGACTATAGCTAGAAATATTTTATTGTGCATTACAAGATAGCCAGAAAAGAGGATCTTGAATGTTATAACCACAAAGAAATGATAAATGTTTTGGTGATAGATATGCTAATTACTGATTAGATCACTATACAATAGATGCCACCATTTTTTATACGTTTTGTTTAACATCACAAATAACAGAATAAATTGTCAGCCTTTATTCTCAAATTCCTCCTTCAAGTATCAAGCAAAGGACAACATGCTCTTATAATTGAAACTGAAATTAAAAAAATAAAAATTAACACATCTTTGTCTTTAACCATTGTAGGGTACATATGAACCACAAAACTATGTTAAAGATAAAGGTATTTAGAAAATATTGAAAGGCATACCTTGCCTTTGAATGCTTGTGATTGTACTTATAGCGATAAGACCAAAACTTGGGTAATATTTATACCCTTTCCTTGAACACACTGGGAATGGTAGATAAGCAAGGTTCCATATCAGATGAGACTATCTTTGTTATATCTGTGACTGATGCTAACCATTAGTGTGTTTTCTCTTCACATTCTCATTATTAAGTAACTTAATACAGTATTCAATGTATTTTATTTGCTAGATTTTGAGAGAAAAAATAAAAGTACTAAAAAGAAAAAAACAAGAAAAACTTTTCCTCAAGTAAGTATTGTCTGGTTGCAGTGATTAACTATCATTTGTTACATTTTTTTCCTTTTTTAATTATAAAAATATCACATACATAAAGACACAAAAAGTCAAATACAAATGGATATAATGGAAAGTAAAAGCAAAAACTTCAAGGTTTTTTTCTCTCCTTTTCATCAAAACAATTTGTCAGATAATATTCTTGTCCTTCCTCTTGACCTATAAATCACATATGTATTACATATGTTCATATCATTAAGTATATGTATTACCCACATTTTAAAAATCTGGGAAAAAATCTATTAAAAGATAATTGTCAAATAAAGGTGACTCTCATACAGATACAATAGTAATATGTGTAAAAGAGTTTATTGAACTCAGTAATGAAGCAACTGGTAAGATGTTACAACCCATTCAAAGGAGAATCCAAAGAAAACAAATATTTATAGATCAGAAATGTTAAAGTAGTGAATTTGCAGATAGAAGCAAAACTGTTTGCTTCTAAATTGGGAAAGGGAAGTAAATTAAACTTTTACAGGGTAGAATTATCGTATCTGTAAACAGGATTTTGCATTATCAATTATCTATAATTTAAGAGTTCTAAAATAGCTCAAAAACAGTATAGTGCTAGAATTGGATGACTAAGACGGGTGTGCTCTTGACAATGCATAATTATCCTTCTCCCTACAAAACAAATGAAAAGCATTTTTTTGTTATACATATCAGCTAAATATTTTTCAGCCAACTTCCAAGATTCTATTCAGGATAATAATTAGAAATGTTCCTTTATGGTTAACAACTTTTTATCTAAAATTTCACATGCACACATGCATTCTTTCCAGGATGTAATATGTAGAACAGGTAATAAATATGTTAAACATTTCTTTTGCTGCATAGCATTCATTGGAATAGGTAATATCTACTCAACCATTCTCATAGTGATTGATATGGATTTATTGCCTCCATTGTTGTTACAAGATATGGTACTGTAATTATTGTAATATACAGTATTCTTCTATCTGATGCTTTCATTTTACTAAGTCAGATTTCTTCAGAATTTCTGAATCAATGATCATGAGCTGTTTTAGCAACTATTGCAAAACTTCTTTTCAAAAACCTCGAGATAATTTAAACTCTATCAAATGTATAAGAAACAATCTATCTGTATCACAGCCATAACTGTTTATTATCAACATTTACATTTTTCCCAATCTAATTAGACTACTTAGAAGTCCCAAGGATGGGTGACTTCAACATTTCTGTACAGGAACAGCATAGTACTTTTCTCCATCTGTTGTTGTAGGTCCTTAAATAAAATGTTTCATTTTCTTCAGATAGATTCTGTAATTTAAAACATTTCTCTCTCTCTTTCTCTCTCTCCTTTATCTGCATGTATATATTGATGTATATATATCAGCACATAGCATACGAGAAAAACAAACTTTTAAAAAAATTATCTCATATCCACCTTTATTATGAGATTATTTCAATTTTTATAGTTCTTTATTTGATCTCATTTGGATGACATTTAAAGATATTGTAAACTTGCCCTGGAATTAAGCAAAGTAAGCTGATGCCCAGAAACATACAACATAGAATGTAGAATTCTAAAGTCCTGGATCTAGAAGCAACATTTCCAAAATTGACACCATTTTCTTCTACACCTGGATTTCTTCAAACAAACTAAAAAGTCTGAAGTAAACAGTAAAATGAACCTTAAGACTAACCAATCATAAACTGTCAATTAACCTCTAACTAGGGACTTTCTATTGAAGCATACTCAAATAAGGCAAAGGCCTTGCTGTATCTAATTAAGTAATAATTTCACTTCCACATTCAACTTATAAGATCCTACTACTCATGCTGCTGAAGTGGAGAACTCTGAACCTCTTCCAGTGTTGAGTGCTGCCCAGTTCATGAATCCTTTAATGATAAAATATCCCTGTTAAATTTATCTTATCTGAAGTTGTTTTTTTCACACTCCTTACTGCCCTTTGTAGGTTTCCTGCCTGTATAAAATGTGAAATGTATTAAAGGTAAAAAATAAAAAATAAAGTGAATATGACCATGTGAAAAAATCTCACCTGTCTCAAATGACATTATCTCCCCTAAATAGGAAAATTGACCTTCATCCAAACTTTTTTTCTGCTTACTTGCTAGTTTTACTGTCTAAATATAGCTTTGCCATTTTCCCAGAATTGCAGGAGTTGCCTTCTGCCACATCTAACTTTGAAATGATAATCCTTTGACAGCCCTTCTGTTGGTTGTTTAGTCTTTAAATTCTGATGCACACAAATTCACAGCTATCCAGGTGGAATCAAAATCTGAAAAAGATTTATCACTTTGAAGAAACTAGACACATTCTTTCATAGTCCTTTCTTCTTTTTCCCTCATCCCTAATTTCACCCCTAGGGACAAAGGAATAAGTAAACTTGAGTAACAATAAATAAGTAAATGAAATCAGCATCTCAGATAGGAAGAGTCTAAGCTCAAGGACAAAAGAAGTTCAAAAAAGAAACAACCTAATTAGTTTCATTAGCATTTCAATAGAATTTGGACCTTCTGAAGTGGGTGGGGTGAGATTCCACTAAGTGTCATTGGAAATTAACACTTTGGAACTTTTGACAAACTAGAGAAAAAGGTAGTCATTTTACTTAATTTGTTTTTTAGGTTTATTCATTTAAAAGAACTAACAGTTACATAGCTCTTGGCAGAATGCAACTGTGATTTCAGCTTTTCTATTCAGTGTACTGGAAATATCAGTGAATCTCTCCAACTGAGAGTGAGATATTGGCAGTAATTCCACATATTATGTGCTTATATATATATTACTTTTCTCCCCTACACTTTGACAGTCCAATTTTTATAAACTTAAAAAAATATATACTGAAATAACAAATCATCTGAACCACTGTTACAAAAGAATATAGATACAAAAAAGTATGTTAATTTGACAACCCCAGAGTCTGATGAGTTGCACTAATCACACCAATGACTGCTTAATGTGATTAATTTTAAAAGCAGCAGGATTTAACCGTGTATATTCTTCCAAATTTACACAATTCTGAGCAAGGAGGTATTTGCACATAAAAATAACTAATTATATACTCCTTATGTCATTCTCAATTTCTTTTTCCAAACATCTACTCTACATCCAGAATAGCTTAATAATTAAAGACTTGATTAATTACGTTTTTATATAAAAGAGTTTGAGAATTGAATTTTATTCATACTGTGTTATAAACCCCTGAATTCTATAAGTTCCATCTATACAGGGGGTGTCTCATAATCCAGAGTTGATAGTCTCTTTTTAGAAATTTTAAACATTTTAGAATTTTTTATTGAAAAGCAAAGTTTATGCATTCATTTTACCAGAACTCCTGCACATTATTTTTCTCTTGAGAGTTGGAAAGATAATGAAAAAAGATCAAAACGGAGTAACAGAATAATGAAAAGGCAGCACATATGAGATATATTCACAGATTTGTCTCCCAACCCTTAGCCACTTGAGTTAAGAAGAATAACATAAGACAGAAGAAAAATTAGTAGTAATATAGTGTTAACATAGTACAAATGTAATATAATATAATCTTTTATTAAGAATTTATCTCATTTTTAATTGTTCTGTTCATAAAGTATATATATCATGTAGTAGAAATTATATAAAAATATTCATGTTTATGTGCAAAAACTGAAAGATAAAGAAAAAATAGAAATTGATTCATGAGAGAATAAGGGTTATGAGTTATTTAAAGATTTGAATTTGTTATTTACCAGTGAAAATAATGGTTCTGATCTGATGAAACCCATAACATCCTCCTTAAGATGTGGATATTAGCTATGATACTATATAAATCTAGCAATTATTTAATATATTTCTGTGCACCTAGTATTGTGCTTGATGTTATAGACACGTAAAATATAGTGTAAAATGCTTCAGAATATAAAGTTCACTTTGGGCTATAAGTAGGAAGGGTACAAAAACGTCATTCATTTTTTTATTTTTCCCAATAAATTCTCAGTCATGGTATATAGGCTGATGTATACAGAAAGCTCTGGGTGTTTTTGTACCACCAAAATAAGCAGAACTATAATGTGAGTACTATTTAGGGATCACTTGCTTTGTGCCTGGTGCTGTGTTAAGCATTTTATATTCTTTATTTAACTTAACATTCACAATAAACTTGTAAATTATTTTCCCAACTCTTTTAACAAATGAGGGAAATGAATCTTAGAGAGGTTAAATACATTTCTTAAAGTTTCATGAGTACTGTATATTAGAAGTAAGATGTGAATACAGTATTATTAGAGCCCATTGTCCATGCTCTTTACTACTCTATAATATCTTTCCTATAGAACAAGCATGCTCTGTTAAGTTGAACGTATTGTGTTATGGCTTTATTGTCTTCTTACAGTGTAGACCAAAGCATCTGCAATTCAATTGCTTAGGGTCAAAATTCAGGCTTGACCCCTTACTAATGGTGAAGTCTTAGACAAGGGTCTTACTCTGTGTATCAGTGTTCCTATGTGTAAAACAGGGATTAATAATATAAGGATTAAATGCTTAATCATGGAAAGCATGTAATAAATATTCAACAAATTTTAACTATTACTATTATTTTATTGAATGTTAGCTAGGAATATAAAAAATTTTAAATATATAAAATTATTAACTGAAAAATAATTTTAAAATAGGGTTTTATTTAAAATAAATAAAAAATATGCCATATACTATTAACCTTTACTTATGCAAATAAAAAATAGCTATGACCCCCAAACAGAAAGGTGATAAAACATAAGTTTAAAACTTCTTATAGATGCATTGGATAAAAAGGGGTCACAAAGACAGGAGTAATCAATTTTGCCAAGAAAGGATGATAAAAAACTCCATGTAAAAAATGATACTTGAGCTAAATACCCTAAGCTCCAAAATAAGTAATAAACTATGTTCAGAAACTATAGCATAAATAATGATCAGAGCCTACCAATAAACATCTGGAAAGATGCTTGACCTCATTAGTAATCGGAGGAATGCAAAACTATACACATAAAATTATACACATATATAAAATTATATATATATATAAAGAATTATATATATCAAAATATATACGGCCGAGCCTGTGGCGCACTCGGGAGAGTGCGGCACTGGGAGCGCAGCGACGCTCCCGCCGCGGGTTCGGATCCTATATAGGACTGGCCAGTGCACTCACTGGCTGAGTGCCGGCCACGAAAACGACAAAAAAAAAAAAAAAGAAATATATATATAAGAAATGTATATGTATATAAATAAAATACCTGAGCTATTTTTTCCCAGAATAACAAATGGTTCAAGGCATAGATACTTTTGATCTGTCTGTGAAAGTCCTATTTGGAGGACACACAAACATTGTAAATATACATTTTTTGATACAGCAGTCTCTTCCAGGAGTTATTCTGAAGAAATAGTCCATGGGCAGAGAGAACTGTGTATAAAGAGTTTAATTAGAATGGAGCTTGTAGTAGTGAAAAACTGGAATTGGATTTTCTCTGTAAACAGGATAATAATGGGGGTAAATATAAAATGAAGAACAACACAACAAAGACTTTCCTGGGAATATGTGAATAAAGACAATGTTTAAGAAATTCATTTTCTAATCCTTAAATTTTCTATCTTCTTTTTACCAAAACGTATTTGTCTGGGAAGCCTACTATGCAGCTCTTTTTTTTAATTTTATTGCCACAGTCCTTTTTCTCCCACCTCACCAAGCAAAGGTATACCTCACATTATCATGGCTTATTGTCTCCAGTGTTTAAAAAACCTGGGACACCAAAGGAAGAGAAAATGCAAATATTGGTGCCAGAGAAACCTTCTTTAATCAAGACACCTGTTTATGGCTAGTGCTTCATGTGGTTTATAATAGTTTCATGTCTGTTAAGTGCAAAACATATTATACTTAAATAAGTAAAGTGGATCTGTGGTGGTCAGGATCATTATTATTTAAAAAGTTCAATTCCTCATTCTCTTAACTCTTATTGCACATCTCCTGAGGGAGAGTTCCAATAAACCAGAAGAAAAACCTGTAAGGAAAAAACCTGTAAAAAACTATTGAAAGTGCTGTATTTAACCCCAGAAAAGATTCTTCCAACACCCTGGAAGGAGCTTTAGCAATAGGTAAACATTCAAATGTTTTGTGAAAGTTGCAAAAGTAAGATATTTTAACTGTATTCAGTGAGGATCATTGTTTCTATCTACTCCAGCTTTCCCTCTATTAGACTTGCTCTTGCATTAGGTAGCATAGGAATGGCCACTGGCATTTCGGAATCTAAGGGGAAGTTGAGCTGGGTGAGTTCAGTTTGCCTGTATGTTTATGGCTCGTTAGTTCCTTCATATAGTTCAATTAAAGCTTGCCTTTCCTGTTTAGTGCTATATTTCAGAAATAACACTCTTGCCTACTGTCCTGACTCACCCAGTTTAGTCACACAGAATTACAAGGCCAAATTATATATCCATATAGTAATATGGATATATCCTGAGATGTAGGGAACTAAAAATCTGTGAGTAGTGAAGAAAAAACAATGTTTGCAATGAAAAGAGCTAGAAGAAATTAGAAACCAGCTTATTAAATATTATTCTGGTGATCGGATATGTAAAATTTGAAATGTACGATTTGATGTTTATTAATGTCTAACAAAAGGAAGCCCTTTGGTAAAGAATACTCTTGATAATGCATTGTACACAATTATTCTCTCTTTCTCTCTCTCTGTATATATAGTACATATATATACACACTGGACGTATGTATATATGTGTATACCTATGTACATATAAGTACACACATACAGGTGTAAATGTACATATATCTATATTGCACATATATATATACAATATATACAGTATAATTTGTAAAAATCATACAATTTATCAGAATTCCAGTAGCAGAACTAGGTACAGCAAGCATATCAGAGTATAAAGTTGCACTTTCTATGTATCTTCCTATGGTCTGAATGTGTTTGTCCCTTCAAAATTTATATGTTGAAATCCTACCCACCAAGGTGATGGTATTAGGGCAGGCAGAGTCTTTGGGAGGTGATTAGATCATGAGGATGGAGTGCTCATCATGAACAGGATGAGGGCCCTTATAACAGAGGCTCAAGGGAGTTCATCCACCCCTTGTAACATATGAAGACACAGTGAGAAGGGGCCATCTATGAACCATTAAGCGGACCTTCACTGGACACTGAATCTGCTATCACCTTGATCTTGAACTTCCCAGCCTCTAGAACTCTGAGATATTTCTGTTGTTTGTATGCTACCCAGTTTATGGTATTTTTTTATGGCAGCACAAATGGTGTAACACAAAAAAATTGTTTCCAAGAAGTAGAGTGCTGCTGTAACAAATAACTAAAAATGTGGATGTGACTTTGGAGCTGGGTAATAGGTAGAGGCTAGAGTTTTGAAGTATATGCTAAAAAAAGTCTCCAATGCAATGTACAGACCATTAAGGGCAATTCTGGTGAAGGCCCAGAAAGAAAAGAGAAGAGCTACAGAGAAAGTCTCAATCATGTTAGAGTGTATCTAAGTGGTCATAAAGAGAATGTTCATAGAAATATAGACAGTAAAGGTGATTATGTTGAGATTTCAAAAGGAAATAAGGAACATGTTATTAGACTATGAGGCAAAGGCCATGCTTATTATAAAATGGCAAAAAACCTAGCTGAATTATGTTCATGTTCTAGTGTTTTGTAGAAGGTGGAACTTGTAACAAATGAAACTGAATATTTGGCTGAAGAAATTTTTAAGCAATGAGTTGAAGGTGCAGCATTTTTTCTCTTGGATACTAATAGTAAAAAGTGAGAAGAGAAAAATGATTTAAAGACAAAATTGTTCATCAAAAGGGAAGCATAAGTTAAAAATTTGGAAAATTCTCAGCCTACTCATATTGGAGAAAATTTGAAACTCTTTCCAGGAGTGAACAAAGGTGTGGCCAAGTGTCCACTTGAAAAAGAGATTAAAACAGATTGACCAGTTCAACAGAAGCCAGCACCTGTTCTCCAATACAATGAAAGAATGTCCCTGAAGGCATTTGGGAGATTATCAGGGCTGTCTCTTCCATCACATACCCCAGAGTTCAAGGACCTAGGGGGCAGAAGGGGCCACTGCTACTCAGCTGTGCCTGACATTGCAGGCTGTACTCCTTGCACTCTGTTGCCATGCAGCTGGAACTGTGACCTGAAAAGCCATGGGGGCAGGGATGCCTGGAGCCTTAGGGGCCCAACCCTTGCCCCAGTGTGTCCAGAAGATGGGAACTCTGCCCCAGTTGGCCTGGAGGTCAGAATCTCAAATCAGTCCTTAAGATTTTGGACCTATTACCCCTTTCATCTTTCCTATTTCTCACTTTTAAAATGGAAATGCCTGTTCTATGCCTATCTCACCATTTTATTTTGGAAGCATATGAATTTAATTTTACAGGTTTACAGCTAGAGGGGAATCTGCCTCAGGATGAATTGTACCTTGAAATGATTTTAGATGAGACTGGACTTAGGATTTGATTTACTGCTGCAATGAGTTAAAATTTGGGAGGCTACTGGGATAAAATTATTTTATTTTGCAAGTGAGAAGGACATAAATTTGTGGGGGCTAGGGAACAGAATGTTACAATCTGAATGTCTGTGTTCCCTTCAAACTTATTTGTTTAAGTCCTAACTCCCAAGGTGATGGTATTATGAGTTGAGGCCAGTGGGAGGTGAGGTTTTGAAGGTGGAGTTTTCATGAGTGGAATTGGTGTCCTTATAAAACAAGCCCAAGAGTGAGCTTGTTCTCCCCTTCCACCATGTGAGGACACAGTGAGAAGGTGCCATCTATGAACCAGAAGGTGGGCCCTCACCAGATACTGAATCTGCTGGCACCTTGATCATGAACTTCCCAGCTTCTGGAACTATGAAAAATAGATTTCTGTGTTTATAAACTACTCAGTTTATGACATTTTGTTATACCAGCCTGTTGGGAAAATAGAATGGTTTGGTCAGGACCCTTGCCTTGGGTCCAGTTGGTTGTGGTTCAACACATCCTTCATAAGCAAATTGTGTATGTGTGTGTGTGTGTGTGGAGTTACTGTGCATGTGCACCAATGTATCTCTTTAGTTTTGTTGCTATTGCATTCTTCAGAGTTTGTGAAGCAGGCTGGCTGGCAGTTGACTGCCTCCAGTGGCCACCGCAATGTGGGTGGCCATGCTTTCCAACCTACAGCTTCCAAGGACCTGTTTGCCAGTTACCTAGCTTATAGACCTGTGTGTAAGGGGTCTGGTGACCCAGCCTGGTGTGTGAAGGATCTGTGATCCAGTCTATGAATGGGTTTGAGGGATCTGTGAACTCCAGACCCAACCCTAGTTCAACAATTGGCCCACTCAGTGTGGGATTATGGGCAGGTAAAAGAGCCCAATAACTGCTGTAGTTGTGTAGCTTTACAATTGGCATCATGAACAGGATTAAGAGCTTTACAATTGGCGTAGTCAGTGCAGGATGCTGACATTTGCCACAGTGCCACACAGCCAAAATAGACTAAGACATATCTCAAAATCTATGATTTAGATACATCTTAGAGTCTCTAAATGCATCTTGTCCTGATGAAATCTGGAGGGTCCAAAAACACTGCTTACAGAATTGCTCTCTTTGCAGAAAGAGCCCATAAGACAAGTGTGGCAGTGATAAAACTCTGACACCTGGTTGATAGAGTCATTAATTCAAAGAATAATCTGAGATTGGTCACTGTCCCCCTCCTCTCAAAGATTTTTGAATTCCCCTGATATCTTATAGAGCCCATATGTAAAAGAAATTTGGTGTTTTCCACAAACTTGGCCACAATCCTAAATAATTAATAACATTACTCATAATTGTACTGATGCTACAAAGAACTTTATAAAACAATCAATAATACAACATTTTATCAACGATGTTGGAGTAATAATTAAGTTATTTCTCTCAACTATTTAAAGAAAGCATTCTTAGAAAATTATCATATGAACAGGTATCAAAGGGTTTACAGCTAAAAATTGTAGTGAAGAGAAGAATTACAGATGTGTGTCAGATAGTCAATTAATTTGAATATTATGTTACTTTTCTGCACTGTGTTAAACTTGACACATTTGTCAACTTTTTAAACATGCAATTTGTTATGCACTTTTTTTGTTAAATAAATATTCACTTTTACACATAATTTGTGTTTATATCTTTGTGTTCTTTTGTATAAACTTCAGTTTCCACAAAGCATAAATCGATTCCTAAATAAGAAATACAATTAACAGGCATTAAGTAAGTCTTTGTAAAGCCTTTTTATGCTATTTCCCAAAACAGATGATGTGAATGATGCTAATAAATAGGTAACAAATTCTCTGCAATTCAGAAAGTTTCTGTTTCTTTGCTTTCAACAAAATTGGAGGATCTAATTGAGTTGACTGTTACTAGATCATTAAAAATAATTTTGGTGATCCATTGCTATGTGATGTTTTCTCAAAAACCTAGAAAGAAATTTTTAAAATGGAGCAACACTTCAATATCAAAACTCCTTCCATTTCCATCTAGTTATTTAAATAAACATTTTTCAGTTCTTACATCTGTAAAAAAAAATTTTTTTTTAAATGGAATATCATTGCTGTTGATCCCTGTCTCATGCTAGCAATAAGTAACATTCATATGTTGGTACAATTGAAAAAAAGCCACAAATCTGTCATTAAGATACAAATTTTACTGGTTTTGCTTGATAAGTAATCTAAATTTAAAATATATTTATATGCTGTTTACTACTTTTATAAAAATAATAAGTGTAATTATAACTCAGTGCAATGAAATATTTAACACTTAGACCATTAAGATAACAGAAAAAATAACTTATATATGTATAAATATTATTACTAGAAATTAGCCAACCAAAAATTTCAACCATAAAAATTATAGTAAATAAGGATGAAATTTTGTGGAGAACTTGGAAAGAAAATAGAAGTTCAAGGAAAAAATGAAACAATACTTCAAAATAGAACACTCTTGAAGAGTTTGTTTATACTCAAATAGACTAGGTCTGTTATCAAATTATCATATTTTGATTTTATTGGCTATATTTAAAGGAGTGGTTAACCAGTTTTATTTTTAAATCTCAATATTTGCATTAAGGTGGAAATTTTATCTTTTATAAATAGTTAAGATTACAATGAAATTTTTAGATGTCCACTTTAAAATGTACATGGTGGGTACATAGTTTTTTCTAAATTATTTTAAGATTCACAAAGAAAAAAACATTTGAACACCATACTATGAAATTGTTTGTCGTACTTAAAATAAATGATGTAAATGTGTATGTCCTTACTTGAAAAATTATTTACCACATATTGCTAAGTGAAAACACCAAGTTTTAGAATAAACCTAGGTGTTAAAATAGGATTTATCCTATCTTAGTTTCTGCTGGCCCACCAACAAAATTGTATTCATATACCAAAATGAGTATGTGAGAACACCTCACACCAATATGCAGACTCTGCTCATGAAATAATTAAAACTTGCTCAAGATCTGGGTTGCAAAATGTGTTCAGAATTATAAAAAGAAATGTATTGTTGAGAACTCCTACTGACAGGCTGCTGTTGAAATAATATCTTTCAATGGAGAAGGTCTAGGGAGGGGCTATCTTTTAATTCCCAAGCCTATCTTAAGCTACCTTTTAAGGTAGGCTTTGAATGGAATGGACCACCCCACAAGTTTAAATGTATTCCCTGTAGTGTGGGACACTGTGGACTTCTTCAGGAACACTGAGAGAAGCATATCTACTTAACAGATAAGGTGAAAAAGCTGGGACAAGGATGTAGCTTTGGGAGTGACCTGTGTAATTTCCCAGAGATTTGGTGGTCACACAATGCATGAGTGCTTTCTACAGACCAGTTGGGGTACATTGGAAAGATAACCAGTCTGAAGCTGTTTTCAGTAGGACCTGGAAGGGTAAGGAGATGCCCAATAAGCATATTCTATGGGATGAATCATTGGTTATTCCAGGGACTGAGAGACCAGCGTGAAATCAGAAGGCATCACCCACATCAAGAGAGCTGTAGCCAGGGAGATAAGCAATGAAAACCTGCCAACAGCCTCTAAAGCATCCTGTATTGGTCAGGATGGTGAGTCTACATGGTAATTACTAAATATAAAATAAAACAAAACAAAAATCTTAACAACTTATAAACTATGAATGTTTATTTTCACCCCTGCTTCATATCCATGTGGTATGTTGGGAGGGTTAAAGCTAAAAGTGGGTTATATTGCACATATTCTCACTCCAGAATTCAACTTTCGACCACACAATGTTTCAAGTTGCTACTTCAGGAGAGAGCCCTAGAAAGCCACACACAAGCAATCAACTTTTCAGGCTGAGAGGTAACAAGTGACTCTTCTGCCAAAAATCTATTGGCCAGAAATAGTAAGCAGGAGGAAAGAAGAATATAATATGGCTATCAGAAACCTCACTGGCAGTAGCATACCCCAAGAAAGAGTCAGCTTTAAGCACATTGTGGCCACGGAATCAGAGCCACTTAAGTTCTCTCGTTTCCTTCTTTCATCCATGAGGATCCAAAAAAGCAGCTCATAAATGGGAGAATGACTGGATGGGAAGAAATAGCAGACGCCAATTGTAACTTCTTCCCTGAAAGCAGGCAGCCACCAGCTACAAGCCTTTAGCCGGAGGAGAGAGAGGAAAAATTATATCCACAAACGAAGATCCAATTGTTACTTAATATTGTTCTGAACAATTAATTTATAAATTGTGATAGCTTTTATTTAACTTTAAATAGTGATCTTGTGACTATCAACTAGAAGTAAGTGTTATAGTCACAAAATATTTTTATCTGTAAATGGGAAGTACCATCCTTCTCTACATAAATTTTAGAGAAGATAAGAGACAAAAAGAGTTAAATGTAATATGCAGAAGAATAATGCATACAATATAATAACATTTATGTGCCCACATTTCTGCATTTATATGCCAATTGAAAAATGGCAAAAGAAATATCCAATAAGTGAGTGGAGACCAACCCACCAGGGGACCGCAAGGCTGTGAGGACTTCTACTTAATCTTTTCATTACACACATTCACATATCCAGTTTGCCATAAAACAAGTACAAAATTATTGCCAGGATTTAGTTTAATGATTTTTTGAGTAATGCGGTCTCAAAAGTCGAAGTGTAAATTTTCTGGAGCTTTTTTCAGCTTTCTTTCCTATGCAGCAATCCATCACTCATATTTCATTGCAATCTTATTTTCTGCAATAGTAAGAGAATTTCCCTTGATCTATCTTCTTTTTAACAAGATCTCCCCATAATTAATATTTACATATTGCACTATAAAAAAAAACTTCAGACCTCACTATTTTTAGAACTTTTAAAGGTTTTGTGAAAATGGCTAACTTTATTTTTCTAAAAACTTTTAAAATATGTTGAAGATTAACTACAACCTTAATTACTACTAAACAATTTTCTACTCTTACTATTCGAAGTGTGGTCAAGCAACCAGCTACTAGGGAATTCACCCAGACCTACTAATTAGAATCTGCACTTTAACAAGATGACTAGATGATTCATTTACCCATTAGAAGTTGGGAATTTCTTCTCTAAAATTTATATTAAGCTAGAACAATATTTTAGCTTTTACAAATGCCATTTTACAAATCTCCAGTTTTAAAATCTTTCTGAATATTATAATGACTAAGATATTTTTAAATTTCTGACATTTCTTATTATTCTTCCAATTAACTTAACCTAGTTTCGTAGGTAATTAATCTTTGACATCAGAATTTCCAAATCATTGATGTTACTGATGTTTTTTACTATCAATCATCCTTCATCTGCATTTTATTCTTTGCCTAGAAAAGATTTCAGTTGGTCATTACAATCACTTTCTTGCAAATGTCTTAAACCCCTTTGCACTTCTCTCCTTCTATCATACACATCTGGCAAAACCTAAACCTGTGTTAAATCCAAACATTTAACTTCTTTGCACTTGTACTCTCTTGGTTAAATGTTGTTAGAGGAAATCACACAAACATAATGGCTAGTCTTACTTTAGGGTCATGACCATGGACTACAAATGAGAAATCAATGTTGCCAGGCAAGCCTTCCATGGTTTCCTCTTTTCTCATTTGCTTTCCCTTTTTCCCCTAATATAATGATTGGTGCATCATCAATATAATACATTAGTACAATGCAGGTAATCCCAAATGACTAAGTTAAAACTCCTGGGATCCCAACGTGCTGAGGTGTTTTTGATGTACACCCTTTCACATGCCTCTTTATACATTCACAAATACATACTTTTTCATAAATGTAATCATACTAGTATTAATTTAAGATAACTTTCTTGCTCCTACCTCATTCCTCTCCTTACATCAGCAATGAAAGTTTTATCTCTGCTTCTAGGCGTCATATTTTCTCCTACTTGTGTGTGTATCTGTGTGCATGTATGTGGGTGCACACACACAGTTCTATATAAAAAGTTATGTGTATGTGTGTAGTCACTGTTTGTTTTACAAAAGTAGAATTATATCTACCTTTCTAAATTTTGCTTTTTTAACACTTAACCATACCTCCTAGAAATTCTTCTAAGTCAATTAGCATATCGTTAATATAGTCTGATTCATTTAATATTCTAAAAGCACAATTTATTCAGTCATTTTCCAATATTAAACATCAACTTGTGTTTTAGTCTTGGGCCCAATCATTATACTGCAGTAAATATTCTTTATATTGGTATTGATGCATATGAATTAGATTTCTGAGTCTGGAAGTCAGTAAAAGGTTATGAGTATTTTGAAAGTTTACTATGTTAACCCAGAATGCCTATAAGCTAATTACCATGATTTGACCATTACACATTGTACACATTTACCCAAATATTACAATGTACCCTATACATATATACAATTATTATGTATCAGCTAAGAAAAAATAAATTTAACAAAGTGGAGTAGAAAAGCATGCACTTTTTTTCACATTTATACCAGCAAAGTTATAGATCTTTATCAGCTCTTTATATAATGTTTGTCAGGTTAATAGTTGTACATAGTATCTAATTGTAAGTTTAATTTGCATTTCTCTGACTATTGGTATATTTGATTACTTTTTCCTTGCAATGACATCAATATTAACACAACAAAAATAATTTTTAGAAAACTAAGCATATTCTTAAAATTTAAGAGTTTTTCTGGAGAATAATAAGGAATCAAGTAATGACCTCTAGGCATTGGTTCATGATCCTGGGATAGAAGTGTGATTCTGTGGAAGGGCAGAAGGGAAGAAACCACTGAAAGGAATTGGGATGGAGGGAGTGAGAATAGAAGAATGACGAAGGGAGACTGAAGAGCTGCAGAAGATCTGTTGCTTGTCTGAGGCTAACCCTAAATGAAGTGAAAGACAACTTGACAGGAAAGACAAATATTTTGCATCATCTTCACAAGGCGGGTATGCCTAAGGTTGACCAATATCAATAATGTCTTCTTTCTGGCAATGCAACTTATCTGATGTGCCATCTGATGGGGACCTGAAAATGCGGGCTACTGCTGGAAAACTCAGAGGGCCAACTGAGGTTGGAGTGAGCCTGACATTTTGAATCCTTATTTCAATGAAACTGATAATCACCTTACAGGTTGAATATTTCCTCATTTCTTGGGCTTTGGTGTGTCAATAAAAAACAAAGTTATTATTAATGATTGATTACATGATTTTTATTTCAAGATCAGATATGTCTAGGCTTACCAGTTTTCACCTTCACCAGAGATCTACTCATCAAGAACCTGCAGAAACCAAATTATTTATATATGAATCCAAATGAAATCCAGAATTTGCTTTAAAATACTGCAGGAAAAAAAAAAAAGGGGGTGAACTAAATGAAACTAGAATGGCAACTTATTGATAATTGTTAAAGTTATGTGATGAGTACAGAGAGATTTTAAAAACATTTTTGCTTTCTTTCTATAATAAAAATAAACAAATGAAATAAAAGAATAATGCAATACGGACAGAAAAGTCTGATCAACACTCCCTCTCTCCCTCTCTCTATATATGTATGTATGTATGTATGTATGTATGTATGTATGTATACTTCTATCTATCTATATACATCTCTACACATTCTGAATAGGCCAGGGTTATTTTGAACTGTTTTGATGGGAGTACATGTATATGTATTTACAGTTTTGAACACATGTCATGTTTAATCAGTCTGTTACAAAGCAGAATTGTGTCCTTGATACTTTAACTTAAACTTGTATGAGTATTCCCTCTTGTGTGCTCACTTTTGTAGAAATAGTATTCTACCCTTTATTTAACATTTTGATACTAAAATTTCACATTATGAAGAAAGGAATACATTGGGGAAATTGAGATATGTCTCAGAAACAAGATTGTAAGTCCTCAGTAAGCTGTTTCTCAACAGTTTTAAGTTGAAGAGGATTTAAGGACTTATTCTGCCTTTCAGCATTAGCTTCATAAATACTTTCCAGTTCTTTTCATGAGTAAAGAAAGGAGTCCTTTAAGTGGAGAACTCAGCACCTGGAGTGCCCTAGATTCTGGAAAACATTTTGAAAAAATGTAGCAATTCTGTCCCTGAAGCTTGTCATTTTAAGTTCAAACAATTCAAACAATTCATATACAGTTTTTTTCAATTAATAAAAAGGAGGCCTTCTGGAAAACTTTTGAACTGAAACTACTTACTTCAAAGTTAAAAATAAAAACTAAAACTTTGGAAAAGTTTAGGGGGAGGGTCAGTGACAGAATATTTAAAACGAGAGCTCTAAGTGATAAGCAAATAAAAACTAGAACAGAATGAAAGAGAATCTACAGGAAGAAGAAAAGTGGCAAAAACTTGGCAGCTATACATTGAGTCAAGGTCACTGAACTATGCAGCTCCCAGTGTAGGAAAGAGAAAGACAGAGACTGCAATGCTGAGGTGCCGAATTCACTGGTGTATTAAACGTTAAATGGATTCAACGTTACTAAAGCATTCTTGATTATCTTCAAAGTGAAAAAAAAATAACTTTTCAAAATAAAGTTGGAGAATCATTTGTTTGTATATGTTTCTCAATTAGCATGAATGAATCATCCTTTCAATAAAAATTGAGCCTTTAACTATTGATGGCAATTTTTCTAGCAATTGATTTGTATCAACAGGAAATATAAAGAGTTGTCAAACTTCTATTAAAATGCTTTTGCTCCAATATTACCTAGAAGGCATAAATTTTTCAGGTGAATGGGAGATTTAACAGTCATAATATTTTAGAGCAAATGGATACTTGCTATTGTCTAAACAAAGCAGAAGTAATCAATATTTTATTTCTTATCCCAAATATTTTGTTTCTTCATCAACACATGTTCTTACATTGCCCCAAGTCAGTGTAAATTGGTCATTCAAACAATAAGAAATGAGAGATGAAAATAAATGTAAAGATTTCTATGTTGTAGAAAAAAATACAACTTCTTAGGTATGTGTCAATAATTGTACTTTTATGTTCTGAGTTCCTTTGAGTCACAAAATTATTAAAATATTTGGACTTTGAGATAGAGGAGGCTAACAATTCAGTGGCAATAGTTATGGACTAAAAAAAAAAAAAAAATTCCTTGGCCGATCTTTGGTTCCTTCCATATGTTTAATGAGGAACTGGATCTTTTTTTTTTTTTTAATACACTCCAGTGATTCCTTGGCAAGATATAACAAAAGGCTAGAAATGGTTCCAATCATCAGTGTAGAATGCTCATCACACTTCATTTTCAGTCCACCACACCAGGAAACATAACATACCAGCATAACAGCTGAAGATAAATTGCTATTTCTACTTATTGAATTAAATATCTGCCTGTAATTAAAAGTTTTAAACTTTGCAGAGTTTTCTTTGAACACTAAGCTATACATTTTTCTTTTTTGACTTTTAATTTAGGTCCCTAAATTCTCTATCAAGCATCACCAGGATTACTGTTCTGTATTTTCTTGTTTGACCTTTCTGGAATAGGATTAGTGTGAGGTTCATAATATAATCATGTAACCCTAATTGATGTGAATAAATTATACATCAGTGTGCAGTTTCTCAGTATCTTGAGCTCATTTAACATAATTAGAATTCAATTATTTAATTGCTAATTTGAACTAAATCCAGTTATTCTGATCTCAAGATATTATATAATAAATACTTCACAGAACATAGCATTGTTTCAATGCTTTTGATATTTATAATATAAAGAACATATCACATAATAATTAAATAAGTGAGGATTATGAAGAAAAATGACAAATTGTAATAGACACCTCTAAATGATTAGCATACAATACCCAAGGGCTTGTTACCTCATTCAAATCATCTTTTTGGAAGGCACTGCACATTTTTCATAAGCTTATCATCATATATAACTGTTTTAGAATTGCATTACTGACTTTCCTAGACAAAAATATAGAACTAGATCCATTTCCTCAGAGTGATATCTGGTCTCTGACCAAAAATAGTATTAGGCAATTTGATCAGGCACATTGTATATCAGGTTGGCATCAAAATTGGTGTGTATTTATTGGCTATTTTAAAAAGAAAATTTATCCTTAAGGAATGATGATTAGCCAAGCTCAAGGATATGCAATGGATTGTGTCTCAGGTTCTAAAAGATATTGATGCAAAAATAGGAATAAATATGGCATTCTCTTAATTATGTAATTGAACTAGAGTATAACAATTTGGATCTGAACATAGATTTGTTGAAATTTCAGGCATTATTTTATGCTCTTCAAAAATCATAAGACAGTACTCTATACATAATAAATGCTTGAAAAAGTTAAATACTTGTGATAGTCAAACTGTTAATTAGTGTCCAATTTGTTTTTTGAAACTCAAGTGGCAAGTGTAGAAGATTCCGATTTTTTCACATTTCTCTAAAATTGTGACTATCTTGCTCTGTCTCCTTCTATATACATGCACCTGGACACACAGACGTGTACACACATAAGGTCATTGCAGAAATCATTCTGTTATCTTTGATGAAAATCATCAATGCTATACCAAATACACCTAGGATGGAGTTAATGGCTTTGATCGAAATATACCATTGGAACTGTTATCTAGTCCCCTGAATTTGCTTTAGAAAGATGCTACTGAAAATTCCAATTAATTTTCACAGTGTCTGTTTCTTACGCTATCTTTCAAGGCTTACAAAAACACACTTGACTATACACTATAAGGTAATTATTACCAAGAAATTGACTTCTGCTTATTGCAGATAGTGTTCCTGATTCCAATACAAATTTTCTCGGAAAAATATTTCGTGGGTGGATGTCACCTTGAATGTATTAAATGCATTTTTATTCGGTATAGTAAAGTTATTGCAATAGAGTAATAGTTTGTTTCTATACTCAAAAACATATATTAGAATTTGGTCCAAGGTAAAACTGAGAGTTAGTATATTATCAAAGCAACTAAAGAAAAAGTAGAAATTATAATTAGCTCACAGTATAAGTCTGATTTTTTGTTACCAAATATTTTGCATGTTGTAATGATATTTTCTATACATTTTGAAAAGAAGACTGACTTTTTAAATTCAGAGTGGTCAGTGGTTTCTAATCATAATTTTCTGTAGCTGAAGTGATTATTTTAAATTTTTCAGAGACTTTTCTTTGAAACAACCAAAAAAATTTTCAATGAAAATTTAGAACAATTTTACTGCTATTATAGCCTGTAGTGCATACCATGGTAAAGAGTTTTCAAGTCAGATAAAGTTGCCCTAGTATTTTAGTTTATATAATGCTGTCACATAACATACCCTGTATTTCTTTAAAATGTAAAATGTATATGTAAATTTCAGCTCAAGTTGCATGCTCTGTAATACTCAATCATTCATTCAAGTTGCTCTTGAGCAGAGAGTCTGTGTCAGGTAGGACACAAGTCTCTATCCTCTAGGAATTCAGTTTATTAAGTCAGACTGATATAAATTTAGAAAGGTGTTACCTTACTCTAAATGCTCCATCAAAGGAACCAACATCCATCCAGGTATCCAAACCATATTGCCCAAGTATTTTCTGTTCCTCTATTTAATAAGTCCCAATCCTACATATTCGATTCAGAGGCAGACTTGCTGTTAAACTAAGGCAGCTGAAACTTTAGTTCTCCTTCTCTGCTCAGTCTTTTCTAAGGCCTTGGAGCAGTCTACAGAAATGTAAGGGAAAAAGCACTGTAAATTGTGTTAGGCAATTAATAAAAGTATTCTTTTTTTTCCCCTAAAATTTGGTGATGTTTGTGGTATCTATCACTTTAGCAGATAGTTTATTCCGATTTGTTTATTATAGTAAATAAGTATTTACCTTTGCATTTACTTTTGCATTAATTTTGTATGTTTTTTTCCAGAGACTTATAAATTATATAACCTTGACAGCTCATAAAAACTGATTCAGCTGCTAAATAGCTCCTTTAACCAACCTTCTTTCCCTTGAGTCTAGACTCTCAGAAGTTTTTCCATCTGAATTCCTTTCCCTAAAGTATTACTCATCTCTGATCCAACTTTTTTATATTGAAATTATGATATTGCTTCTAAATTGCATACCTGCTAGCATAATTCCTTTATTAAAATCCCAATTATTTTCCATGGACCATAGGATAAAGTATAAATCCAGAATATGTTTACATGGATTGCAGTTTCCTATGGCTGCTTTAACCAATTACCAAAATATAGTGGCTTAAAAAATATAAATCATTATCTTACGGTTCTTGTGTCCTAAAATAAAAATGTCAGCAGAGTATGTTCTTTCCAGAGGCTCTAGGAAAGAATCTGTTTCGTTGTCTTTTCCAGCTACCGAAGGCTGCCTGCTTCCTAACTCATGGTGCTTCCTTCAGTCTTCAAAGCCAGCAGCACAGCAGCTACATAGCCTTTTCTTTCTCTCTGACTTGTCTCACTTATCACATGTCCTCCTCTGATTCTGACTCTCTTCCCCATCTTCCCCATATAATCCTTGTAATTACATTGAATCCACCCAGATAATGCGGTATGATCTCCCCAACTCAAATTCCTTAACTTAATCACATCTACAAAGTCCCTTCTGCTACATAAGCTAATATATTCACAGGTTCTGGGGAATGGGATGTGGACACTTAGAATGGCCTGTTCTCTTGTCTACCATATGTGGCATGCTTTTTAACTAGCACCTTTCTTCTTTTTTAGCTTTATCTCTCACCACATACCAAGCCGCTCACAAATAGCCCCCAGAAGAATAACATAAACAAAAAAATAATATTTTTGAGCTCTTATACTGTACTCAAGCTCAGTGCTTTATATGTTCTCAATTATGATACTGTGTGCTATGGTTTGAATGTTGGAACTGAACCCCAATGTGGAGGTGGAAGAGATCTTTAAGAGATGATTGGATTGCAAGGACTGTGACCTTGTGAATGGATTGGTCCATTCCTAGAATAATGGGTTGATGGTTTAGTGGATTTTCATGGGTGTGGTTCTGATGGCTTTAAAAGGAGAGCAAATAAGAAGAATGCTTAGCCCATTCTCACCATGTGATACCCTGTGTCTCTGCAGAGAATCACCACAAAGAAGACCTTCACCAGATGTGTCCTGGACCTTGGCCTTTTGAGCCTCCAAAACTGTTAGAAACAAATTTTATTTCCTCTATAAATTATCCAATTTTAGGTTTTCTGTTATAAGCAATGGAAACGAACTAATACGCTGTGGAAGGTAGTTATCAACCTTTTACAGATGAGAAAATTGAGCTTCAGAGAGGTTTGAGTATGTACACAAGGGACATGTGCCACAGAGTCTGAATCCAGATTCACATTTGTGACTCTAGTCACACACTATTAAGTGCTAAGCACTATTCCATTGTTCATTCTTTCTCCAAATATTTTCCCTAATACACCAGGATATTTCATAACTCCTTCTTTCCTCTATAGCTCTCTGACTGTAATGCTCATTTAAGACTCAGCTCCATTATTATCATCTCTCTGAATCCCTTTCCAAATCTACTCGTGTCCTTGGAATCTTCCATGTCCTGCATTGCACACCGTATTTGCTTCTATTGCACTCACCATGTTGTCTCTGAGCATCTGTTCACATACAGGTCTTTCTTTATAAGATCTCAAACCCTCTGAGGAAGGATCCTGTATTCCCCAAGAACTGGGGCATAGATGGCACTTAATAAATGCTTGTTGAATAAATAAACTGAAGTGTAAGGAATAGTGGGTGGGAGTGATAAACTTTGCTTAAGAGGGGTAGGTCATAAAGGGGCAAAACAGCACAGTTTATTTGAGAATCACAAGCGTTCCAGCATGGCTGGGGAATAGCATAAAATGGGGATGACTGACAGGAACTGAGGGGGACAGACAGAGAGCTGTATCAGACCACAGAGGCGGGGCTTTATCCAGGGAGCTCTGGGAATACAGTACCAGAATGTCATCATAAAATGGATATTAAATTTGTTTTCTAATGGAATTTTTAGTTTAATAACTAATCTTAAGATCATATGTAATTATTTTTCCCCCAACTCAGTGAAGTAGGATTAAAAGTCAGACAAATTACAACTTTAGTCATCAGTTTGATCATAAAAAATAGCTCAGTATCAGCACTTCCATTCTGTGAACACCACGCTTCACCAGCTTTCTAAGCAAGATGAGAAACTGATATGTTGGCATTCTATATACCTTAGTTCCCTTGGTTCAGCTTGTCAAGGAGAGAGAGGAGATGTGTTTTTTTTTTTTTCCAACACTTATTAACAAATTTTGTCAAAGGGAATTACCTATTTTCCAGAAAGACCCTAAAATTTAACTGTTTTGGTAATGAAGGAGGCTCATAAGTTAATCACCAAGAACCTAACAGATGTTGCATAATATGCCATGGCTAAGAGAGTAGAGAGCAAATTGAATTATTCTAATTTGTGACGAGCTTGAACATGGAAAAAAATAAAATGGAACCAAGGTCCTTTCAGGGAAATGCAAGATGTCCTCAGGAAACCAATTTACTTCTCTCAACAGCAGAATTGGAAGAAAAATACTGAATCAGCAAAATCATAAGTGTTGTTATGCTTATTTTTGTGTATTAAGAAACAGACACCTAAATAGCTTATTTCTCAGATCAAAAACTTGGTAAGCAGTGAAGCCAACACTTGGCCTTGGTTGTGCCAACCTCTAAAACCCATGGTCCTTTCTACAACACTTTCTCCTACTTTTGAGCAAAACCACTTGAAGATGTGCAGCGTGCAAGCTGGTACATTTGGTTCTATGAAACAGCACAATATCTAGTCCTTGGGAACTTCTAACCCAAATATCTAATTGATCATTCCCACTCTTATACACCATTGTCCTACTTTATGTTACCCATGAAGTAGCAAGCAATACAGTTTCAAAGTTTATTCTTTTTTTATTTTTTATTTTGTTTTATTTTTAAGCTAATTTATTATACATACATGTGGGGTACAACATTGATTTTCAACAATTGTGTACAATGTGTGGTGGTTAGATCAGAATAGTTAGCTTATTCATCATTACGGTACATAATTATTCTTTGTGTTTGTTAACCAATTCTTCACTAGGCCCCTCAAAGTTTATTCTTAAAACCAAATAACTTTCATAAATGATATACTCAGATGTGTGGCAGAAATAAGGCATTTAAATGTAGAAAAATGATGGGGGATGAAAAGGGCTATCATTAGCTGTTAAAACTTGACTGTCGTTGCAGATTTCAGCAGATTTTAATTACTTAGTTACAGAACCCTATCTTCGTTAGTGCCTGCAATGTGTTAAGTACTGTGTTCAGCCCTGGGGAGTCAGTGTCTACCCATACACAATGACCTCGCCTCAAAGAAATGAATAAGTTAATAAAGAATTACAGTACACTTTGTTAAGTGCTATGAAAATGTACTTCAGAAGCTTTTAACCTAATCTGGAGTGGTCAGGGAAAGTTTCCAGGTGGAAGAGATGTTTAAGTTGACACAAAAGGAATAAGTAGGAATTAATGAAATAAAAGGGGGAGGGTGATGCCAAAATGTAAACCACTGGCAGCTGGCCTCCACATCATTAAAGGATACAAATTGTAGGAATTAAACTGTAAAGTGAGGGGGAAGTAATGATGAGTCAGATTGAAGGTCCTGGCCCGGCCCGTGGCTCACTCGGGAGAGTGTGGTGCTGATAACACCAAGGCCCCGGGTTCGGATCCTATATACGGATGGCCGGTTCGCTCACTGGCTGAGCGTGGTGCTGACAACACCAAGTCAAGGGTTAAGATCCCCTTACCGGTCATCTTTAAAAAAAAAAAAAAAAAAAAAAAAAAGATTGAAGGTCCTGTCCTTCACAGTTTGCTATACAATGTCAAGAAACAAAAAGCACCAAAACTGTCATAATAGGTATGGTAGTTCAGTTATAACAGTCCATTTTACAGAGGTCTAATAAATGACAATTTTTCATGACTAATTTTTGAGCCTCTGTCAGATGACATACTGTATAAGCTTTCAGGTAAATTCAATCCCAGTGAGAATTAGAGGCCACCTCATAAGAGTTTAGCCACTTTAGGGGTACTCCAGTTATGTGGAAACGTTCTTCTCCACGTCACTGTTTTCCTCTTGAAGATTCTCGTCCCTTTTCTTCTTCACATCCTGTTTTTAAGCTCATGGGATTTAGTTCCTGCATATCAATTTCCAGCAGTGGTGTTTAGCCTATAGTGGGTGTGGTGGTGGAGAGGGTAGGAGAGGGCTCTGTCTCAGTTTGTTTGGGCTACTATAACAAAATACCACAGACTGGAGAATTCACGAACCATAGAAATTGATTTCTCACAGTTCTGGAGTCTGGGAAGTCCAAGATCAAGGCACCAGTGGGTTCAGTGTCTGGTGAGGGCTGCTCTCAGCTTCCAAGATGGAGCCTTGTTGCTGCATCCTCTCGAGGGGAGGAACACTGTGTCCCACATGGTGGAAGTAACAGTAGGGCAAGAACCCAAAGCCCACACCTCTCAATACTGTTGCATTGGGAAGTAGTTTCAACATGAGTTTTGGAAGGGACACCATCATTCAAGCCATAGCAGCTCATTGTGTCAGGATATTAGCTGAATGTCAATATGGTGGGAATCACACAGTCCATCTTGTTAGACTCCAGAGCTGGTCCAGGCTGGTGCAGGTGCTGATGTCCCCATATCTTGGACAGAGCTAATGCTGAACCTGGTGCACACTGAGTCTCCTTTCAGCTCCCCATGGGCAGTGCATGTGCACAATCTGAGCTGAGCCCCCTTTTCCCATGCTGCTGCTGCTTGGGGTGGCTTCTCAACTCACCCTCCCAGCCAGCCTTCCCAGTTCACTCAGGGCCTATGGGAAATGTATACATCCTATGCCACCCTCAGTCCTATGGGAAACTAAGAAGGTATCTGAGAACTTTCATGTCACCATCTTTTTTCCAGGGCCTATCTGTGGGGCTCCTTTGATGTGCCACTGCTGGAAAACAGCACATCAGTCTCTTCACATATGTTTGTCCTCATCTTGCGAGGAACCCTTTTGTTTCTTCCTCATTCTTCCCCTGACTTGTCTTGGGAGAGGGGACAACAACACCACATTCTCCACTGCCTTTCTCCACTCCTTCGCTCAGTGTCCACTATCGCCTAGCTCAGGGTTTCTCAACTGTGGCACTACTGATATACCGAGCCTGAGCACTATTGACATGCTTTGTTGTGGGTCTGCCCTGCGCGTGTAGGATCTTTAGTAGCATCTCTGGCCTCTACCCACTAGATGCCAGTAGCACCTCTCCAGTTAAAACAACCAAAAAAATGTTTCCAGACACTGACAAATATCCCACTGCAGGCAAAATTTCAACCTCCCACCCCAACAAAGTAGCAATTTTGTCTACTTTAGAGCAAAGAGGATAAACGGATTTGCCCAAAATATAAAATATTTTTCCTCTCATGACTAAAATTTAGGTTTTATTTTTTCCTCTCTAATCTCAGGAAGACTATAAAGTTGGCATGTTTTATTTGCTGGGCCCCAGTAAAACCTCGCCATGTCCCACCTGGGATAATTATAACCCTGAGCCTCCCAGGTTGAGAATCAAAGGCCATCAGAGCCAACATTTCATACTGGCTGGTGCTTTCATGTCACAAATCAATATTTTACATATTATCTGCCACAATCGTTCTACCAAAAAGAATTAATAGTACACAGTTAAATAGTAAACGGATTTCTAACATTTTCACCAATGTAATTATATATTCACTTATTTTTAAAATATTTTGTGTAAATGTACAGAACCCACTTTATTTATTTATTTTTTAAAATTTTATTTTGTCGATATACATTGTGGCTGATTATTGTTGCCCCTCACCAAAACCTCCCTCCCTCCTCCCTCCCCCCTCCGCCCACCGATGTCCCCTCTGTTTGCTTGTCGTGTCAACTTCAAGTAATTGTGGTTGTTATATCTTCTCCCCCCCCCCACAGAACCCACTTTAAAACAAGCCCAACAACAGCTGTATGGTTGTCCCTAAATAAATCTCATATTAGCTATATAAAATAAATACCATATTAGCTTTTCTATCCTCTTACCTTGGACTCAGATGGTTTATAATCATCAGATTATTTATATTCAGAATCCCCAATTGTCATTATTACTCTGTGCCACTGATCTATCACTTCTTATCTCCTCTTCTTTTTACTCTCTGCTCTTTCTGCTGTGAGAGGGAGAATGATTCTGAAGACCAGCCCCGTATAACTCTTGGTCAGACCAGGCTGTGTGTGTTTGAATGTGATACACACTGTAGAAGGGGACTTCTGGGAACCACACACATTACTTTGGTCTGTCTTAAAGCACTTGTTTCCCTTCTGTAGCTATGTACTTAGAAGTTTTACAATTAATTTATGGTACATTTGGGAACAAGAGAGAAAAGCAATTTGCAAAGGGAATACAACTATAGGTTTAATGTAAACTAATGTAAAATCAATCAGTAGTATTAAAAAAGAGACAAAAAGAGAACAGCAACTATTGTGGATATATACCAGTCTAGTTTGTTTTAATGTTCCTACTATAAATGTCTGGGTTCACACATTATTATAAACAGGAATCTAAATCATTGCAGCCGGTTTTACAGTATAAACAAAACATTAGTAGGAACAAAAAAATTAGGAGCAATAATGCATTTTCAAACAAGGGTATTTATCCTGCCAAGTTCTAAAAACTCAAACACATAACCAACCTGATAGCATAATTCTTGAAATATACATTACACCAAAGACTCATTATTTCTCTATAAAGATATTGTTATAGGATTAAGTTTTAAGAGGTCATTTCTATTATCAAATGAAGCTAATTAAATTATACTTTAAAATCAGTGGAGATTGAAAGTTTATCTTTGAGGCCTTATTCATTTTGGAAATTCCAATGCCTAATACAATTTTAGATCCATAGTAGATGCTTAATAAATATACCTTAAATGAAAAAAGGAATTAGAAGTATTATAGTGTAATATGTGCACTGAATAGAGTAATGAAAAAGGAAGACATGTTATAGTTCTGAAGTATGCCTGCATAAATAAAGTGTTAATAAAAGCTTGTGATCTAAGCAGCAAATGTTCTCATGGGGAAGTTAGGGAGAGAAACCATTAAGTGTGGACAGAAAATTCACTGCACATGGTAGTCTTTCTGGTACGCACACCATTGCATATCCCATTCCCCTTGAGTGTGGACTGGACCTAATGCCTCACTTCTAATGAGCAGAATAAGGCATGAAAGAATGTCCCATCTGAGATTAGATTATACAAGATGGGGACTTTTCATCTCACACTCCTTTGGGCCCTTCTCACTTCCTTGGATGAAGCCAGCTGCCATGTTTCAAGGTGTCTCATGGGAAGACCTACATAGCATAAACTGAGGGTGGCCTGTGGCACAGCCAGAAAAGAACTGAGACCCTCAGTGTAACAATCCACAAAGAACTGAATCCTGGCAAAAACCAGGTGCCTGATCTTAAAAGTGTTGCTGCCCCCAGTAGAGCCTTGGTGTGCCTATAAACCCAGCTGACTCCTCAGGTACAGCCTGTGGGCAACCTGGAGTCCGAAGGTCCAGGGAAATCCTGCCCAGATTCCTAACCCATAGAAAATGTGAGATAATAAATGTTGTTTCAAACTACTAAAGTTTGGGGTAATTTATTATATAGCAACATATTTTAAAAGAAAGACCCCCTGGAAAATAATTCCTGTTTTTGTCTATAAAACCATTACAACTCTGAATTCATAAACATGCTAACTTACTGGATCTAGAGACTATACATTTAAGAAAGAAATTTATAAAAGTAAGCATTTTTTTTGTCACAATAACTAAATTATGAGTTTCATCTAATATCCTGCAAAGAGGCAGAACAATAGACAGCAAAACTCTGGGATTTAGAAAAGGAGTATGAGTGATTGCAATAAATAAAAATAATAGTCAGGAAGGGCATGAGGCAGTGGCTTATAAAAGCAGTAGAGGAGAAAATATCATGCAAGTGGCTGGCCTGTGGGCAATTTTGTCATATAAGCCACTGCTGGGCACCTGCATTATGCCACACGTCATGAGAAGCTCTGTGGATACAACAATGAATAAGACTTGCTCTTGCTCTGAAGAACACTGTGGTATTGTGGGGGAGACACACAAACACACATACATGTGCACACTTCCCGCTTTGGAACACTGTGACAAGTGCTGTGGAAGATGCTTGCATGGTGTGTAACAGAGGAGAAGCATCAGCTTCTTGGTGGATGTGTCAGGCGTGTTGTCTGGGAAGCAGATAGTGAGATGGATTTAGGCAGGTATGAGCTTTATTGGAAGTTAACATCTGTGAAGAAGCAGGAATGACACAGTGCGCCTCAGACCATCATGTACAGCTAACTTTGTCTCCCCTGACAGGGAGCTCCTGAGCAAAGATTGCCTTTTTGAGGAGTCCTGCTGGACGATAAAAAGGTAGACTCTTGTAATTCTACCATGCTCAGGCACTGTCTGGTACTACCTAGGTCCTAGAGCATGGCTTTAGCTCAAAAGCCAAGCTGGATCCTGAAGGGGTTAACAGCTGGAGGCTGTCAGCTAACTGCACAGTTTTGCAGTAGTGTAAAGCTATTTCTTTAAAGGAGATCTGACTCTTCACAGTGGAGAATCAAGGAAGACTCTCTAAAATATGGTGCACTTGAACTGAGCTTGAAAGGATGGAAGATTAGGAATGAATAAGGCAAAGGAGCAGGGGAAACTGTGTGTTCAAAGGCACAGAAGCTTGAGGTGGTGCTCTGTGTGGCTCAGAAAGGCTGGGGGAAGAATGCTTGTGGAGAAACAACCAGATCTGAGCATAGACGTGTGGGCAAGCGCCAGATAACGAAAGCACATGTGTTTCACATAGTTAAAACTCATCTTAAAAGCTATAATGACATGAAAGGATTAAGTGTTTTGATCAAAAATTAAAATTATCAGTTGACATTTTTATAAGTAGATGTTTTAAACCAATGTGGAAAAAAATATATAGCCAGTGCATTTTAGGTTGCTGAACTCATGATCCACTTTGTAAAACCATAACATGTTTGTTCCATAAAAACATTCTAACTGATAGTAATTGTATAGCCCTCATTCAGACTGCTTGTTGGATCATTGGATATATTGACTTCTTAAGGTATGTTACAGTCTCTCAGAGGTCCACTTTAAGCTTTCAAGATGATAAGACATTTAGAGATTGAACTAGTTTCTGTCCAGTTCCTTTGATTTGCCTAACAAATCTAAGAATCTAACCGAAAACATAACTTGAATCCTGGACACCACTAGGCTTATAGTCCTATAGACTTATGTGATTAACTGTGAGGGACTTGGGAGTGGACAACACAGGTAAGATGTCAGGGATGGACAACAGGACCCTTGGAGAAAATTCACACTCAATGGGAAGGCAGGTGGCGTAGTTGACTACACCTACTCAGAAAGAGCCTGGACATGTGGAGGGGGCAGGAAAGCTGTCTCAGAAGTGATCTGACTCCCGAAGCACCTCAATGAGAGACTGAGGTGGCGGACACCAGTTAACAATATGGGGAGTGAGAAAACAGAAGGAATTTTCTATGGATTAGATGTAACGTGTGAGAGAAAATGGAGTCTGATGTAAAATATTATTGCTCCTGATTCATTATATAGGATGGATGTTTGAAACAAAATCCAGTAAGATGCTATAAAATGTGAAAACATTTAATGTATTTTTGTCACTATTTAGAGTAAAACAATTTTATATCGCTGTATGTTTTGAGGGAAAGGCTATACAGATGTTCCTTGACTTACAATGGGGTTACATCCTGATAAACTCATTATAAGTTGCAAATATCTTAAGTTGAAAGTGCATTTAAAGGATAAAATGGTTGAGATCACGGATTACAGAAGTCCCAAATCATGTGCAATGGTCATTACTGGCTTTGTATCTTTATGCTGGGCAATTAATTAGCTTGAGTTTTATCTCAAAAGTAATTGCCTTCCTCTTCTCCCCAGAAGCCGGAGACACAGATGGGTGTTTTGTAGATACGATGGCATATGGAAATACACAATATGCAAAAGTCCCTGGCAACACAGTGCTCTGTAGAGTGTGCATCGGTTGTTTACCCTTGTGATCGCGTGGCTGACTGGCAGCTGGGGCTCACTGCCGCTGCCCAGCACTGCTAGAGAGTGTCATATCGCATATCACTAACCCTGGAAAACATCGATATTCAAAATGTGAAGTATGATCTTTATTGAATGTATATCACTTTCACACTATTTCAGTCCAAAAATTGTAATCGTTAAGTAGAGCCATCAAACGTCCGCGAACGTCTGTGTTAGGTTTTAATTATTTAAGTGGTCAAAGTTGCTATTTCAAAGCCTTTAAAATGGTTATCACATTTGTCTTTCTGTCTATATTTTATTACTAATATCGGTACTGATTTCACTCAGTGACAATGCATCCTGTCTCAAGGAAATTTGTGATCAGGAAGACTTTCAACTTCTAATTCGGTGCCAAAGAGACCTCAAATGACTAGCAGCAGGAAGCAATCATAATGCCTCTGCTGCGGTTCTTGGGAGACTGAAGCTAGTTTCACAGCCTATGAAAGGCAGAACATGTCATGTTTATTGCCTGAGAAGACCCTGAGCTCTTCTTTACCCACTGTGCTCTATAAAATTAGAGTTATAGGTGAGGCTGTTGAGCAATGATATAAAAATAATCAAGGATGCTACCATTTTTGAGATATATGTGTCTTTGTGTGACTGTAAAAATGATATAATAAAGCAATCCAATGTGAAGCCAGAGAAGAAAAAAGAATGAAAAGAATAGTGAATGTAGTAGTAAGAAGGTGTCATTAAAATCCCAGAAGTAGAAGAAATAAGTCTTTTCTTGAGGGTGGTGTGAACACCTGAGAAAGATCTCAGAACAAGTCAATGCCAGCACTTCCTTGGTTATGCTTATCAGGTGATTCTAAGGAAGAAATGTCAGCAGAATATAATACTATTGATCTTACATTTACTCAGGAAATGATCTTCCAACAATCTCTGCTGAGGCTTCCTATTACTACCTTTATTTTCTCCACAATGCACAGAAAAATAAGCTTGGTTCATCTGTAACATTAGAAATGCTGTTGTTTCAGTCCTTCTATAAGCATTGGGTTGGATAAGGCACCAATAGAGATGATGACTGTCAATGGAATTGACTATTTCTCAGGAGATAAAGGAAGAGAGAGAAGGTAAATGATAATAAATAAAATCCTCTCAGCATTGTAGTAAACAACTGTCAGTATATAAAATGCATTTGAAAATTCAATGACAGTTGTTAGTAGTAGATAGTCATTTGATAAATAACATAAAAAATTTAGGGTTCAGAGTAACAAGTATAAAATGGGAAAAAATAATATGCCTTATAAGAAGAAAACTGTATTAATAGTCACATGAAACCCACCTTATCAGGTAGAAACTTTGGAAAAATCTACACTAATAGAATGAGTATATCATTGATTAAAAAAAAAAAAATTGGGAATTGCTTTTTTAAAAAGTTTTCCTGATGATCAGTTTTTTACCAACCAAGAAAATGAGAACTATGGCTAGAAGCCTCTAACTGAAGGATTACCAGAGGAAATGAAGCAGAATAATGAAAGCAGCTAAAGCAAATATCCCCAAGTACGGCCTTGGCATGAGGTATAAATTACCAGCATCACTATTTACCCCACTATTCTCTCTTCTTCAATTCAGTAGTCTCCAGACTAGTAGACACAAGTAATAATAGATTCTTGCTAAAATGACATATTCCTGAGATCCGGTTTATGAAAAGTATGGAGAACAGATTCAAGTCAAAAGCCCAGTAAGTGCTTTTAGCTTGTTCAGATTGACCAAATAATGAACACTCCCATCTGCTCAGCTCTGCCATAGGATATTCAGTGAATTGCCCCCAAAGCACAGCAAACAACTTGAACATTTCTCTTTTAAAGGAAGCCGCATAAAGTAAAATAATTTTAAAGTTAGTTGGTCACCCAAAGAGTTTGAATAGAGGCAAACTTTCAGTGACTTGTGAAAGAAGTACAAGAAATAAGAAATATATTATTTCTCATTCTTCCTTCTATATAGAGCTGCTATATATTGACAAATAACAGTTCATAAGTTTGAGTTACTTTCTGATGTAGGTAACTGTCAATGCAATTGAGCACTTTGAGAGAGGATGTTCCAAATCCTTCTTAGTTTCTATGTTACCAGTGCACAGTCTTTCCACTTTGACTTCACGAACTCTGGAGATAATAAAAGATGAGAAGCCCAGTTTAACTGCCCCCCCCCAAAACACACAGCAAGGGATTACCTATTAGAAAGTTTGCTCCAGAGGCAAGAAGAATGGAAAGAGTTGTTTTACCTTGGATCACAAGCAGTTCAGAGTGGAAGAGGGGGTAGCCTGAGGGTTATGGCACATTGAAATATTCTGAGTAGGTGTTGATGTATTTTTAACTGTGGGGAAAAAGCAGGCTGATTTACTTCATTTGGAACCAGAAACTAGCCCTGGCAGGTGTTTTACTGCATTAAACATATGGGCTTCAAAATGTCGATGACACCCCTACTGCTTTCATTTTTTAAGTCAGCCTATTAATAACACCTGACAGCTGGGTCAAAAGCATATGCCATTTAGCCTTATTGTGACATTTTGACTCGTCAGGACACCACCAGTGATTATTCAACCTTGAGAGTTGCGATCTTGTGTCTTTTTAAATTATGACTGTTCATCAGAGTAAAACAACCTATAAATTCTAGCCAGAAAACCTTATAAGGTTGTCTATATACTGTAACTGAATTTGCTGGCCCAAGTAGTCAAATCCTTTTATGTGTGAAGCAAAATCAGTCTTTAGAATAGTTGGAGTGGATAGATCTATAATGTCATGATTTAAGGCATTCTGGCATGGAATGCTTTTCCATACAAATACCCCCAAGGAGAATAACACCCCAGCTATTCTCACTTGCTAATACATAATCAGAAAATCTTCACAACTGGCTTGGGTATGCACATAGGAAGATAAGGAGTTTAAGAGGGAGGTTATTTAAGAAAATGAGCAACAGAAAAGGAGTAGTGAATCTACAATAGAAAGATGATTGACACTAATGATAAAATCTCATATTTATCAAGCACCCATTGTGTGAACTGTTCTCTGCACTGCACATTCATGGATCCATTCACTCTTCACAACCAAAGAATACTAAGAACTAAATATTAAATGCATAGCACACAATTGCTAAGTATCAGGGCTGGCACAAGAATCAAACACCTGGACTAGACAGAGAACCAAGAAAAATATCCAAAGTCAACACCCATCCCTTCGAATCGATCTGGAAATGGGAAAGCTTAGCAAATGACAGAGAGAAGCACATCGTGTGTGAGCATGAATACATTCCTCTGCTTATGGGTAGAGAGCTCTGTTTGTTGGATACCACAGAATCAAAATAATATCAAAATCTCACTAAAATAAAAGTAAAACACACCCCTAAGTAGGATTTATTTATTTATTTTTGTTGGCTTCCTCTCTCAATCTTCTCTAAATGAATCTAGATGATTTGATAGTGAGCTCTGAGCAAGCAGAAGAAAGGCCAGAAAGAGATTGGAGGCTCAGGCCAGTATTTATTTCCAGCATGTCATTAAAAGCTGTTGGCATGATTATGCAAACATACTTTAAACACTCCCCACCTGATAAGATACAGGATAAGCATATGAGTTTCTTAACACAGGAATAAGAGCAATACAACTTGAATTTTATGACAGTATCTTGAGGCTCAGGCAAGCCTTCCTTCCAGCATCTCTCCTGAAGGGGCTTTCTGAAATGAGTTTTGGAGCACTGCAAAATCTTGGAACACCCTGACTGTCAAGCAGTAGGAATAAAGCCAACACCAAAATTACTAAAATTTGAGAAGAAAAGCAACAACAGTGTCTCTTTTTTAGGAAGCTATAGGAGAGTCCACAGCCGCTAAGCTGAGACTGCACCTTATGAACCAGGGCAAAACAGCAATGGAGACACCTTTTTTCAGAGAAGCAGGCCTGTTTCCTTTGCTGGAACACTGCCAAGGATACTGACTATTCCCAAGCAGTACTGCTTACGAAACCTGAAGTCACCTCAGTGTGTGTGTGTGTTTGTGTAGGGGTGTTTATTGTATTTCTTTAGTGAGTTGAAAATAAATGTAAGTGATGGTATACAGTCCTAAACCCCCACTAGAAATTTACAGTTCATCATCAGGCTAGGTTAGAGAAGGTTTGCTAATTTTTTATTTATGTATGTGTTAAAAATGTGTCATTTATTTTAAGTTTACAGACTGTAGCACAAACACACAAATCTGGTTTAACTCTTAATTGAGACTTTGGACTCATAAGTACAAGAAAATAATCTAGAAATTGTTAAAAAAATAAACAAAAAAACTGCTATACGCCAGACACTTTAACTCTAGTCTCTCAGCAGTATGTACTGTAATTGTTTTTGTTTCTGTGTTTTGTGTTTTTGTTTCAGAATACTTAGTTATATAATTTGTCGGTCAAGCAGCCTTTCTTCTCCCAATAGCATCTGCTCTCTATGCAGTGAAACTGACTTACAGTGAATCTCAGGTAGGAATGTGTTCCTGTTGATAGATTTCGAATACTCAGTGAAAAAATGTGTTCTCCTAAAGTTGGAGTAATCCATGGGGGATGCAGAATTTGAAATACCATGTAACTTTTATAGCAACAATTTTTTTCTTTCCCTCTCACAATTGAAAAGAAAAAGTGTGCCCCCCCATTCCTGAACCAAAGATGCTGCACAGCAGTTATTTGTTATTTCCCTCTTTGATTTGTATTTTCTCTGGCTCTATTTATTTATTTAAGCTGAGAAACCATGCACTTAAATATTTTAACCCAAGACAGTATTTGAAATGATTTTAATCACTTACATTATTTTCTCTAACATTTAAAAGTCATGTTTTCTTACTCCTCATTGCAAAATGACTGAGATTGTGTAACATTGATCATTTCCTCGTATAAATATTTAAAAATGAAATGCTAACGTGAAAACACAAGTGTTTAATATAAGTATTGCTTCAGTATAGAAAATGCATGGTGAAGAAAAGCAAGACCAGCAGAAGAAATGTTCTCCAGCTTCTGGGGAAATGCAGCATCCATAAAAAGAAAAGATCATGAGAAGGACCATGAGTGCTGACTGTGCATGACAAAATCCTCATGGGACTTCTGTCCAGCAGTCACTGCATCACTGGGTGTCAGGATCTCCCACACAGTAGAAGCTTGTAAGAAGTGAAACATGAGGAGTCATAGCAATTCTCAGTATAGGTGGGAATATCACCTCTGGAGATAGAAGCCACACATAAGGCCTCCTTTTTCTTCATTCTGTTATAAATGTCCCTCTTCCTCTGGGGAAAGAGGAAGATCTTTTCAGCAACTATCTCTGTAATGAATGTTGCTACTTATCTGGATAATATAACATTTCCCACTTCTTTGGTGTGCTGGGACACTAAACATATGGTAAAAAATAATCTAATTTTTTCCCAAACAAATTGAGGGTATCTCAAGACCCATTTCCCCCATGTAAGTTCATGAAAGCTGGGCAGTGTTATCCAGCTGCAGTGCTCACAGTGGGCAGTGATGTGAAGGGGAGAATCTTGAGCCCCCCACCACCACCCGCTCCTTCGTCCTCTCACAGCCTCTCAAACTCCTGCCTCCATTATTGTGTCAGCTGAGATGAACTGGCTGTTTTTTTTTTTTTGTTTTTTTTTTGTCTTTTTCGTGACCGGCACTCAGCCAGTGAGTGCACCGGCCATTCCCATTTAGGATCCGAACCCGCAGCGGGAGCGTTGCTGCGCTCCCAGCGCGGCACTCTCCCGAGTGCGCCACGGGCTCGGCCCTGAACTGGCTGTTTTGAGAGAGGATGTCATCAGGGAAAAGGCTAGCAAGATGCTAACAGTGTCTCTGTTTATATCATTGAAATCCACAGAATCCAGAATTTTAAAGGAAAATTGTAAAATGCAATAAAAAGCTGTAGACTATGTCTTGCTCCTGGCCACTGACAATCTCTTTTTGGCAAGACGAAGATTGAGACTATGCTGTGAATGGATATGCCCTGCTTCTTTTTAGGTTTATCCTTCCAGTTTTACCTTTTATAGGAGATAGGACACAAGGATCGGGTGGAAAATCTCCTCTCAAATATAAGTATGTAGAATTATAGTCAAGTTACATCCCCAGAACTGAACGAGCACACGACTGCCTGACCTCCCTGCGCTCCTGTCCGCCCTGGAGTACTGACTCTAGACACAGGGTCCACTAATGTGGACTTTGTCATTCAGTAGCTGGACTTTAGGCAAACCTGCTCACTTTTTATAGCTACGGTTATACTACATGTACAACAGAAAAAGTAATTATATCTCCTTATAGCTTTTTTATCATTATTAAATGAAACTAAAATGTACAAGCATTTAGGCCAATGTATGACACACCATGAGTGCTCAGTAAACCAATAAAGGTTAGCTGTCATTATCATTACTCTTGAGCCACGGCCTCGCTCTGCCCTCCCATGACATACCAATATTCTACTTCTGTTTATTCTCTTCTGTGTTCAAACATCCCTATGCTCTTACTTCTTCTCCCCTCTCACTTTGGTTTTGTTCTCTGATTCTATTCTCATTCTGGTTAGTTCCTACATTTTTTTTTTCTTTTTCTTTTAATTTATCAATATACAATGTAGTTGATTTTCATGTCCCTTTACCAATTCCTCTTCCCCCTCCCTTTCCCCCATCCCCCCACACCAACATTACATCTGTCCACTTGTCTTAACAAGTTCAAGGAATTGTTGTGATCACTGTGACTTCTTACACCCCCCTATTTGTTTGTTTGTTTGTTTGTTTATTTGTAGCTCCCACAAATAAGTGAGAACATGGTTTTTTTCTTTCTCTGCCTGGCTTATTACACTTAATATAATTTTCTCTAAGTCCATCCATGTTGCTGCGAATGGTATTTCATTCTTTTTTATAGCTGAGTAGTATTCCATTGTGTAGATGTACCACATTTTCCTTATCCACTCATCCGATGATGGACATTTGGGCTTGTTCCAACTCTAGGCTATTGTAAATAGTGCTGCAATAAGCATTTCAACTCTTGGCTCAGTTACCACTTCCAAGTAGTCTTTCTTGACTCCTTGAGCTAGGTAAGATTCTTCAGGTTTTTGTTTTCAAAGGACCATACAGCTTTTCTTCATAGTCAATATCGTAGTGTGTTTCTTCATTTTATATCTATTTCACTCATATGACATTGAACTCCGTGAAAGCAAGAACCACATATTTTGTGATCACTATTTTCTTTCCAATGCCTAACTGGAAAGCTGCTTGACTCATAGTTCCACAAATATATTTGGAATAAAAAGAATGAGTAAGTAAATAAATGCTGTCACTTTCAGGCCATTTTTTATCTATCACTTTTCAAGAAATTCTACTTATTAAAAACTATAATGATCACTTATACTATTTTGTCTGCATCACCCAGATCATTTTTATAAATATCTTTAGAATATTATATCAACTTCCTCCATGTTACCAGTATCTGATTCAAATAGTTTTCTTTCTATTTCATCCCTTCCGTTATCGTTAATGATGTGCACTATTCCACTGGCAACCTTGATTGTTCATTCATGCATTCATTCACCCCTCTGGTTTAAAATATATCAGATACAGTGCTAAAGACTGGGGGGAAGTGTTGCTTGCACATTTGCTTTAGCTTGCTTCTTTAGTTCTGGCATGGTAGCAGACATAATACTTATAAAACAGAGAGTAATGACAAACACAATATAAATAGGTAAGTTTAATGATAATTGTCAGTACAAGGAATTACAAGAGGACGGTATAGGGGTTCTCAATGTACTCTGAGAGAATAGTATCAGGAAAATTCCCAGAAGGGAATAGAGGAGAAAAGGGAAAGCAAAGCAGGATTCAAGGCATTGGTAGCAACATGAACATAATGACATGGTAGCATGAGGAGTACTGTAACTGTAGCATAAAGTAAGAGGCAGGAGGACTGGACCTGGGCTGGGACACTGTCGGAAGTGAGATCATGGTGGACTTCGAATGTCACACTGAAGAGTCTTTGCTGTCTAACAAATAATGATGTGTCATTACTGGATTTCAAGCGGATGGGTATTGTCAGACTTGCTTTCCTATTGAGCACTGAAGACTGTGTGGAGTATGTAGGGGAGCCAGAACACTGGCCCAGAAGACCATTGCAGTGAACTCCTGCAGATTTCAGCACTGAAGAATCAAGAGGTGATAGAGAGTCAAAGAGATGATGACAAACAGGGTGAGGCCAGGTAGGAAGTGAAGAGACAGGTAAGAGAGTCACTTACAGACTGGGACAGTGAAAAGAGCATGGGCTAGGAAGCCTCTGAGAGGATTAAGGTGGGAGACCATGGGAGAGCCATGCTTACGAGCTGTTCAGATGGGCACCTGTGGTGAAAAAGCCAAGTTTCTGCAGTTTAAAATTTCTTGAGAAGGAGCAGTTCTGTGTGTTGCTGGTAAGAATCACATCCCCCCCCCCCATCACTATCTGCTGGGAGACCCCAGGGGTAATTTATCTATGCCTTTTGTCCCAGATCATTATGCTCTTCCCCCCAGAAATCAGCCTGGCTCACTCCCCCACAGCCATCAGCCTTTGATCTAAGGAGTCCTACTTTGGGGATCCTTCCCCAACAACCCTATTGAAAGTAGCAGCCTCCCCAGGCAGACCCTACCTCTCTCTCCTGCTTTATCCCTCTTTTCCAGAGAATCAAATAACTTCTGACATGTACAGTATTTATTTAATTGGTTTTTATTTGCTCACTCCTACTATATTCTAAACTCCATGAGAATATGTATCCTTGTCTATTTTGCCTATTTCTTTACCTTCAGTTCCTAGAACAATATTTGGCACACAGTAGGTGCTCAAAAAATCTTAGCTGTAGGAGAGCATTTGCTGATATTTGCAGGTGCCCATGAATGACAGGGTTTCTACAAAATACTTGAAAGTAACATGAGGCTGAAATATCATGGAGAAGGCATCTACTGGGTTTGCAGAGCTACTGCAAAGGATACTTTGCTGCACAGGAACTACTTAGAGGTGTTTAGGGTGGAGATGCAGGTAGAGAGTGAGGTGTTCCATGGGTTTGGGAAGCAGCAGAAGGTTCATTCTGTGTTCAGAGGATCATGGTGTCTGCAAAGCTTCACTAAGCAGGAAGCAAAGCCAGCCGTGAGAATTGCTAGCAGAACATCCTGTCTCTATTGTGGGTTGTTTTCACCACTGAGTTGTACTCCAATAGGAAGAGCACATCACCTTGAAAGGATGCTCACCGTTGGACTCCAAATATCTGCTATAAGCAAAAAATGTGCTACTTTAAAATTATTCAAATTTATGTTTAAAATTTTGAAAAATACAAGGTAATTAGAAGAATGCTTTCTTTGCCTTTAGTTGACCTCCCCTGTCCCCAGACAAAATGTACTTACCAGTCTTTTGACTATCAGTAAACATCCATGTGAAGAAATTCCCATCCTATGGAGTTCCCCCACCCCCACCACCAGTTACTGCTGGCTCAGCTCTCAGATACTCACTAACCACTCATGGTACCAGGTTTCCCCAGCCTGAAGGTAAAGGTTTTGAATATAGTGGATTTCTTAATTGATGAAGGAAAATACAGCACTTGCCTCCTTGTGGTCCTTCTGTGTGCATTTATACTTGATTACTACATCAGCTTTCTTTGTTCATTTATCTCTCTTTGTTCAGTTATTTACCTGAATTCTTAACTCTGGTTTTCCTTAAATTCTAATTCTACTCATTGATATAGTTAACATTCCTGTGCTATTTCCATGTATAAGCCCAATAGGGAATGTACTCTCTTGTTCCATAATGAGTACTTTCTGTATTCTAAATTAGTTGTATTTATTAACTCTTATTAGAAATTGAGAGGGTGAGTCCTGTTTTACTTAGCAGCATGCTACCTAGAAACCCTGAGAGTAATTTGGGTGTATTTAACGATGGTATGCAAGTGTGCTTTTGCTGCAAATTACAAGCACCTACCCTTAGTTCTTAGTGTCAAACTGCACTGAAAATTTCTAATCAAATCTTCACTGTCTCTTATGTATTTTCTAAATTGCAAATTTATGGAGGGCAGGCACAGATGTCTTTGTTAAGTTAGTATTTCTAAAACGCCAGACCTCATGCCATGCCTCTTGGCTCCGAATAAATATTGATTTATGAAAACCTTAAATTGGGAGATAATGATCTCCATTAATCAATGGGGAAGATGATGAGAAAATTATAGCTGCAGTTCAAGGACAGGGAAACACTGAGTGGGATACTGTGATCATTTCAGTACTATCCCCAGATCAGAGTGTGTGTGAGTGTGTGTGTGGTATGTGTGCTGTGTGTATGTACATGCGTGGGGGTGTGTAGAATGTGTGTGGCGTGTGTGTAGACATACATGTGATTAATTCTAGGCAAAATGAAGGGGAGGAAGAGAGTTTGCTTAGTTTTGAATGTCATGGTATTTGCTGCTGAAAAGACTCAGTAATTTACTTTTCCTAGTTTAGCTCTTTTCATATCACTACTCCTGTAACCCTTTGTGCTCTTATGCAGCAGCCAATAATACCGTTTTTTTCTTTGTTAGCAATATCTTATACTTTCAGTTCACTAGCAGGAAGGAGACACTATCTGGATTCAAAATTTAAAAAGTGACAATAGTCCTAAATTTCTGGCTTTTCAAAAAATAATTATTCACATTTTGTTGCTTCTCACTCATTTATGACAAGATATAGTTTGGTATTTATTGACACTGAGACTTTTAGAGTATTTCACAACATACTCAATTCCACTTGTGTTGACTACTAGTCCCATTACACATTTCCTTAAAAAATAAATTTTCATTATCAAATATGTTTCAGAAAGACCTTATGATCCTGAGAGATTTGCAATTTTTATTCATAAACTTGCAAAGTATGCTTTAAAAGAAGGTTTTCTCATTGTTAAAACCAATATTTTCGTATATTATTTGAATGTGAAAACTTTTAGCATTTAAAGTGCAGTAGCATCCTTTTGAGAAAGCTCTTACACCTTCTTTTCCCCTTTTCATTATTTTAAGGAGAAGAAAAGTGTGTCTTCTGAAGGAGAAGCTGTGCTGAGTATTTAGAATGTGACCACACCACAGTATCATTCGTCCTTAATTCAACTTGATTTTGCAGCAGAGATAAGTTGTTTTTCTGCAAATTATAATTCCTGGATCATTTCCAACATCAAGATGTGAATTAAGTGTGAACGGAACCACAGATATATAAAGGTAAAAAAAAAAAAAATCGATATTCCTTTCCTTATTATGTTCCAAGACTTCAAATTTAAAGCCACAAGAGGAAAAGGAAAGTAAATTTTTAAGAGGTTAAAAGCATGAGCCCTGAAAACATTTTGGTTATTGCTAATATTTTACTCTTTGGCATCTTAATGCCAGCCTACTCTTCAATACTAAAAAATAACAGTAATCAGAAAAGAGGAGGAAATGAAAACTTTCTAAGTATGTAGGAAAATTTTCTGAGATACAATCCTGAGTGTTTTGCACAGATTAGCAGCAAAGATGATTACTGAGTATTACCTACTAGAAAGATGGCAGCAAAGATCATATCTGGGACCTATGAGAAAGTCTGTGAAAAAATATAGTAGAGTGGTTGAGAGTATTTGTGTGGGTTGAAAGAAAATCATATGGGTCAGGTGGCTGAATTTGAGGGATGATAATCAGAGTAATCCCTTGCTATTAAGATTGTCAATGGATACACATCCTTCTCCAGGTGATTTTTGTTTTTGTTTTTGTAAGACAAAACTGAGTTTCATTGTATGAGAGGATAAATAAATTGTGGTGTATACATACAATGGAATATTATGGAGACATAAAATGGAATCAAGTACTGGTACATTCTACAACATGGATGAACCTCCAAAACCTTATGCTAAGTGAAAGAAACCAAACATAAGAGGTCGCATATCATATTATTCCATTTATATGAAATATCTAGAACAGGTCATTTCCATAGAGACAGAATACAGAATGATGTTTGCCAGGGACTGGGGAAGAGAAAAGTGGAGAGGGCCTGCAGGTTTTCTTTTGGGTTATAAAACGTTTTGGAACTTGAGAGAGATGGTGGTTGTGTAACATTGTGAATTCAGTGCTAAATTAGTCACTGAACTGTTCACTTTAAAATGGTTAATTTTATGTTATGTGAATTTCACCTCAATTTTTAAAAAATGATTAAATTAGGCATCTGGACTCTTAGGGTGTCACTGCAAATGTAGCCTCAATGTTAGGATGGAAATAACCCTAGACTTCCTATGTGTTGCTTGATGTTAAAATAGCATGATTTTCCTGGCATCGCTCTCCTTCTCTTTCCTGCTTCCTAATCAGCGTGCACAGAAAGGTCTTCTTTCTGTTTAGAAAATTAACAGTATACATTATTTTAAGAACATTTCAAAAATCAAGTTCAAGTCCAAATTAAATGCATTCTGCATTCTTCCGCATTACTCTTATGTATAACCCTAAAATAAAATGTGTAACAATGAGTAGCCAGGAACTGTAGAGAAAGGACAACCATGTAAGAAGCAACTCTCATTTAGCAACTTTTAGAAATGTGAGTGGAGGATGTAGGATGTTAGTCATATGGGGTACAAGGCAGAGTCTTTTGGCTGAGGAGGAACAGGGATTTCTAGGCTGCTAGGAAGCAGGTAAATATTCTGCCTGGCATGAGTTCTCTAATAGGGTAGTAAAACTTTATTTCTTAGGACAAATGCATTACAACTTTCAAAGTTTTATATCAACGCATTGGTTGATGTCATCATTTTCAGTTTTGATCTAGATTTTCAAATTTATTGTTATAAAATTATATAGGGTATACTCATAATTTGCATTATAAAGTATTTTCATCATACAGAAAAATAGAAAATTATATGATGAGTGTATACGTACCTACCATACTGGTTTCCCGGATTTTAACATTTTGCTATATTGGTTTCAGATTTTTAAAAATACAACAATAAATGTACTCAGTTCCTTTCTGTGCTCATCTCTGGCTCCATTTTCGTCTCCTCTTCCAGAGGCAACCACCATCCTCGCTTTGATGTTAATGTTCCCACACATGCTTTCATAGTTTTACTGCATCCTGTTTATGTCTGCATCATAACCCACAGTGTGCTGTCCTTGTTTGACCCTCAGAAGGAGATATGTTAGTTCATGGCATCATCATCATTTGTTCACATAGGACATTTACTTGTTTTTACAGTTTATGTATTTGTTTATCCATCCATTCATGCCTTTTTAGTCCACTGTACCCTGTCTCACCCCCAGTGTCAACCCAATCTGATGGACTTACCATGTGTCTTTTGTTTCTGGAGAGTACAATATATATTATAGTGATTGAAGGAGACTATTTCTATGAGTTCCTTTTTTATTTTTTTCTGTCTGATCCTCCCCCTTTGTTATAATTTTTCTCCCAATGTAATCCCCAAAGCAGTTTTCTAGGAAAACAGTGGAGGATAGTTGGGGAGGCCCAGGTTTAGAGACAGAAGACCTATGCAGGAGATGAGATTTGGGAGAACTAAGTGCTTCTTTGTTATTAGCAAATCTAATATCAAACAGTTCATAAAACCACTCCTTTCAACATTATAGTTCAGATAAAATTGCAATCACAAAAATAGGTAAATTATTTGTAAAAAAGCTTTTCTCCCATTCTAGGGTGGAAAGCCAATTCTTCCCATGCTGGGTAATTCCAATGTAGGACCCTAGCCATAGCTGCAAGATACGAATGTGCTAGGGAAGAATTTTACAGTTGATAGCTGCATGCAGTTCCCAGGTTTATAGACAGATTAGGCTTACAAAGTTTGTTTATAAGTCATCTTTTTAGAAACCAACATGCATATTCCTATAGAGAGAATGTTTAGTAGCTGTGAGTACATCCCTAAGCCAATCCATGGAACTTATCAAAGCCTTAGGTAACTGAGAAATAATAGTATTACCAACCTCATTAGGACTTCAGCAAAGAATGCTTGATGATGCTTGCTGAGAATGGAATGTGGGGATAGGTGGGTTACTCTTTTCCCTTTTCCTTCTTTCTGTCTTCCTTCCTTGCTGTGGCCTGGTCCTTGCAGAGAAGAAATATCCTGATCCTGACATCTCTTCCCCTTTTTTAATTCCCCAGCTTCACCTTCCTGCAGCCATCTCAGTCACTTCAGGAACAGTGCCCAGTGCTACTAGAAATGTCCCTTACTCTTGTTCTCACCTTACATTTTATCTTCTGCCAGACATCATGTTTGCAAGGCAACAAGTGCTTCTAATAGTTTCTTGTTTAAAAGAATAACTTCTTTGGATTTCTAAATGACAGTTCTATTGGATTTTGTAGGATACACTGGGTTACAGTATCTTTTCAAATTTCCTATACTCCACAACAAATCCGTTAGGGAGTCATACCAGCTCTACCTTAAAAAATACAGTAAAATACATTCCCAATCCATCCACTTTTTTTAATCAACCCCATCATTCCTTGTATATAGTCTTGACCATCAACAGCTCATTTCTGCATATAGCACTCAAGAAAGTCTTTTCAAGAGGGTGATGGGCTCTTACCACTACTCTGCTCAAAATCTTCCATACTCTTCCCATCACAGTTACAGCAGAATCCAAGGCCTTCTATGATTTGGCCCATGTTTTCCTCTTCTGTCTCATGTTCCCGTTCTCCTCTTTTCGTCCCACCAGTCACAGGGTTCTTCTGAGCTCGGTTCCCCCTCAGGGTCTTTGCACCTATTGCTCCCTCTTCTACAATGTTCTTCTTGATGTTTGCATAGCTCCATCCTTCACTAAATTTATGCCTCTGCTTATATTTTATCTTCTTGCTCAGGCCTCTCCCTATCACCAAGTAGCCTCTTCTTCTTTCACCACTCTCTATCATCCTACCTTGCTCTGGTTTTTGTTACAACACGTATTATTGACAATAAAACTGTATTTGTTCATCATCAGTTTATTGACTAGAAAAGGACAAAGAGCTTATCCTTTTCACTCTTTTACCAACAGCCCCTAGAACGTACCTAGAATATAGAAGGCAGTAGTGAACTCCCTTTAAAGAAATGAATGAATGAGGCCAGTTAGATACAACTATTTTATTAGCATCCAATGAGAACAACATATTGCACAGGGATATCCTGGGAATAGAAACAAGTTTGCTATTTAAATGCAGAACAGTAATTGTAAAACGTACAACAGAACAGGTGATGAAAGTTAAGAAAGAGAAAACATGTCAAATGAAAAGTAAAATGATAAGAGAATAATATTTTTTATAGAGGATGAAGAACAAAAATAAAACTTAAAAATTCAAAGCAGGATTTATTAGACTTTAGCCAAAATTGAAAATGTGCATGGGATTATTTGAAAGCAAGTAGCCAAATCAGTTCATGTAATCATGAAGTTAAGCTAATGGAACACTGTTTCCACAAAGCATATCAAGACACAGTGAGAAACTACAGTTCATAAAGAGATTTTATTCATAGCAACTAAAGGTGCTTTTTTCAAGTCCAACATCTTTTATTTTACTATTTTGATTCATCTCATGGCCTCTCCTATAATGAACTAATTAAGCAAATCCAAATGATTTCTATTTTATTATTGTTGTTTTTTAATCAGTTTGCAATGATATCATAAATATGAAATTGAGATAATTTAACAAATTCTCTTACCCTGAATTTATTTGGAGTGAAGTATTCTTGTCTCTTTTACTGATTATATGAAATATTTAAATAATTACACAAAATAGAGAATGTACACTTAATGACTGTAATATCATAGTACTGAAAGATGTTTGTACGACAAATCTTCAGGGTTTAATAAGCAATAGTATTTCAGATAAAATTCAGAGGTAAATAATAAAAGGAATACAGAGTCTATTGTAGAATTATAACTATTAAGCTACACAATGCATAAAGTCACTTTTTTCTCTCATGCAATGGAGTGAATGTATTCGTATACATAATTTATTTTTCTTATGTATTTACTGAACACCTAGGAGTCATTGCAAGGCATTATGGGAAACACAGATATCGACATAGAATCCCTGCTCTCAAAAAATAAAAAATTTAATAAACTATGATGCATAGTTACAAGTTATATTGTTTGTTACAAAGATTAAGTAACATATAAATGTTTAACAAGGGAAATATTTAAATAAATGCTGCTATCATAGTTTTATAATTTGGGGGAGGCAGTAGAACATAGTTTCACAGTCAGACTATTTGGGTTTAAATCGCAGCTCTGCCCTCCCACCAATTGTCCTCATTTCTCTAAGCTCCAATGTCCTCTTTATAAACAGATGGTTAAATGTATAATTTATATAAATTAACTAACATAGCACCTGGCACATAGGTAGTGTTCCATAAATATCGCTGTCCTCTAACATGAGCTTCCTGTAATAGTAATTCAGTCTTTCAATTGCCTTTTCAGTGGGAATTTGCACTTGGTTTGTTCATAATGAAAAATACTATTTTCCTGAGCAGCTCAGGATTTTTACATAAAATATATTAAAAACTCAGCTCTAGTCATGCCAGGCTGATTTTTTCCCCCTTTCTTTCCTGGTGAACTGAGGAAGAACAACATAATCAAAGGAAAACCTTCTGTGCAAAGAACATTTTACAACCTGCCATTAGGCACAACTACCCAGGTTATAGTTACTCAAGTACACATTGCTCAGACTATCTATTCTTCCCTCATGCTATCATTATCCTCTAATAATAGAATTTACAAGACATTTTAAAAGGCCAATAAAAAGCAAATTCCTAAGAGACAATTCATGAATTTCTTTTTTTCAAACTTCATTAGCTATGAGAAACCTGCCATTGACCATGATGTTAATGGCAACTATTCTGTTCATTAACATGTTTATAATTCATATAGCAACTAATGATTATAAAGCATCTGATGATGACAAGCAATTATAATAATTATGAACTTTCTTTTATGTGCAGAACAGCACTTGGGCTATGTAACAATAAAATAGGGCTGTAATTTAAAGTAATATTTTATATTTTTATGCAGTTGAGAATTGCATTTCTGATTTGAAAAAGTACAAAAGATTCATCTCTATTGGGTTGATTTTAAATGTATCTGCCCTATCACAAGTACGCTTCTCCAATGATCATTTCAAGGACAGAAAAATCAGAATTAGTTAAGCATCCGAACAAGGATAGGTTTGCACCTGTTACCTTTCTATAGACAGCAAAATTCAATCTGGAATAGCCAGTATTCAGGTCTGCACACAGAGATACATGAAGATCAGGGTTAACATACGATGGAGTTTGGATGTATTGTCCCCTCCAAAACTCATGTGGAAATTTGATTCCCAATGAGGCAGTGTTGGAAACTGTTTGAGTCATGGGGGTGGATCCCTCATGAATGGATTAATGCTTTCCCTGGGGGAGAAGGGATTAATGAGTGAGTTCTTGCTCTATTAGTTCCTGCGAGAGCTGGTTGTTTAAAAAGACCCTGACACCTCCTGTCTCTCTTTTGCTTCCTCACTCTTGCTTCCTCTCACCATGTGATCTGCCTGTACCCACCAGCTGCCTCCCACTTTCTGCCATGAGTAGAAGCAGCCTGAGGCCTGCACCAGATGCAGCTGTCCCAGAATCATAAGCCAAATAAACCTCTGTTCTTTATAAGTTACCCAGTCTCAGTTATTTCGTTATAACAACACAAAATGGACTAATACAACATATAAACTAAAAAGTGTTCTCTGCATCACACTTAGGCATTTCTACATCACCTATTTGAAGTGATATTTCCCAGAGAATTTATAAATTAAGGAATTAGTAGAATAAATGTTGGGAAATTATATGCACATTTCGTAAATGCATAGAAACTTTGGTCATATATGTATCATAGGGACATATATTTTAGGTTATTTGCTTATGTTTTTATTTTTAACCACAGATCTCTTCTTACAATTACTGATAATATCTTTCCAGACAGGAGGCTAACCCTTGCCCTAAAGGACCACATTCTTAATGTCTTCTTCTAAGTCATTTTCTTTGTTTCTGACTCGAGATGCCCTACTTTTTATTCCAAGGATCATTTTCAAATTACAAAAGGCTCTAGAATTTCTTTTGCAATTTTTTTAATGTCCAGAGACTGGAATAAAAGTGCTTTCCACCTTTAATAACAGCCGTCTTCTCTTGTGGGATGTGCTGTCGTGAAGAAATCCTATTAGTCCCAGACAACCTTCCTTGACAGTTTGTGCCCACTCTGGCCTCTCTGTTATCTTTTCTTACCCTTCAAATTAAATACTGTCACATGATAGCACCAAATTGTATCATATCTATCATTGTACTTTAATTGTTTTATGTAGGTGTTTCAAATGAAAAGATGTCCAAAGAAGAGTTCTAGTGGCAGCTAAGGAGCTGCTTTGGGGGTGTGGAGAAAGAGGGAAAGAGAGAGAGAAATCAGCATCAACATGTGCCAAGGAGACAGCAACATAGTTGCTCATACCTTCACTTTGGAAATTTATAACATTTGGGAAAATATCTGCATTTTGGGCTGAATTTATGCCCATGAAGTCTGCAGGTTAGAATTTAAAGAAATCCTTCCTTATGTAATGATGGCATTTAGTATGTCCCCCACTCAGGGTAAGGTATCATCTCTTTGATAAGAAAAGTCATTTTTCTGTGAGACATTTAATTAGAGGAGCCATTCCTCTCTAAACTATAAGTTTGGCATTTCCTTGTACGAGACTAGGCAAGGCCAAGGGTATTGATTTTAGATAACTTATGCAGTTTTTCAGTAACCCCAAAACCTAATATATTTTCGTTAATACAACTTGAGGAAAAACAGCATATATTTTGGGAGCAAATCCATATTTATTTTATGTTTCTGTGGGACCAAGATATCCACCTGTATTTACAGAGTTTGTATGCCAGACTGTTTTAAGGTGGAGTAAAACTTATACTAAAAAAGGAACAGGTACAATGTCTACCATCTCATGAGCCAAATACCTTTAGTTTCACATGAAATGCCTCTCTGTTACCCAACCGCTTTCATTTCCCTGAAGGTTAATGCACAATAAAAATACAAACACAAACATTTATTTTTTGTTTTCTTTGGATTAAGGAGACAATCTCTAAAGGGCATTTCAAATGCATTTCATATTCAAAAATAATGTTGGATGTGACCTTAAGAAAAGCCTCAATTCAGTGGTTTTTTTTTTTTTTTTTTTTGGCATGTTTATTCATTTCCATTCACTGCTCATCATGTTGCTGGTTTTCCTGGTTTAAATATAGCCAATGAGGACAGCTCAGAAGAATGTTCATGCTATGCGTGTGTTTTATATATATATATATATATATATAAAATATATAAAATTATATCATTACTTAGAACTGCTTATAAACATAGGAAACTAATTTGAGTGTTTAATTTTGACCTTTACATTTTCTCTTAGGAATAGTTCTAAATTATTAATCGTATAACCATAATAAACATATTTTTCATATTTGTAATCTATTGCTTGTCAGCTGTCAAATGCAATTAAACCATTCATAGGACCATCTGCTCATGGATCACCTCCCTCTCAGTTCTTATATCTCTTCCGCATGCTCACTCCATCCCAGTCACACTGACCTTCTGTGCTTGCTAAATCGACAAGCACACCCCCTGCCTCATTTTGTACTTCCCACCACTAAACCAGGAGCATCCACCTCCCCCGCACCCCAGCAACACATGCTCACATGACTCATATCCTTCCTGGATTATGATCTCTTTTCAAATGTCACTTCCCTGTAGAGACCTTCTCTAGTCACCTTATTTAATATAACACCCCCATCAATATTTTTATACTCTGCTTTATCTTTCTTCCAAGTTCATCACCTTTCTTCTTTATTCCTTCTATGGTGGGAGAACATAGAACAGATAAATGTGTTTTGTTTGGTGCTGTATGCACAGCAAAAGAAACAGTGCTGACGTGTACACGTTCGGTAAATAGATACTGAATGAAAAATAGGCCAGCCAGTCAGGGCGCTAAACACTCTGACATATTAGCTCATTGAAGGTTCACAAGGACTCTAGTGGTTGGTACCAACTACAAGGGAGGAGCAGGGGGCAGCAGGGCTCTGCCTGGGACCCAAGCAGTGTGTAACCACTAGTTATCTCATCCTTTAGTAGAAGTTTCCTTTCTGCAGTCACAGAGAAACATGGAGGAGACAGGGACAGATGGAGGATTACTGACCACATGAGGTCCACCATCAGCATCACAGGAGTGGAAAGAGCCAGCTCAAAAGTAATTCAGTTTACCAGACTGTATACAAAAGCCAAAAATTGCCTTTCCCACCATTGGGACATGTAGTTCCTACTCAAGATCCCTAAAATGTTTCCAGATGGCTTGTACAAGTGCCAACATTTGGCTTCAGGGATATTTCTTGAGTCCTTCTCCATATTTGGCATTTAAATATCAGCTAAATAGCATATTTACATATACCTCATATATCTTCTAAAGGGGAGGTGGAAGTAAAACGTTCTAGAACTAAAATAACTACAATGTAAGAAGAGAAGGTGATGTCTATGCACAAGGATTTTGAAGCGATATAACAATTCCGGAAGACAGAAGGGGAGAAACTCTAGCCAAAACCCCTCTCACTTAAGTGGGAAGAAAAAAAACCTTTCATTCTGATGACCTACTCTCATTTTTAAAGCCTCTACAACAGTTTTCAGCATCTCATAGGCAATGTATGAAAATTTGTTTTGGTGAAAAGAATTAGAAAAGTGCCTAAGAATTTCATCAAAGTACCCCTACAAATAAAGTTCTTTTTTAGTGTACTTTCAAAATGTATTAGTGGCTAACAGAGGGATAGGAATTCCACAGTGGCCACTGCCACTTTGATCATTCAGGACCGAGTCTTCTTCCCACGTTCTCCCACACACTCACCAGCATTTCCCCCTGTACTGGAGTGAGTTCTTTGAATTTTTACCAAATCAGAGGAACTTGGGTGGAAATTTACAACATACTGTTTATAAATGGTTATAAAAAGCAATAGGAGTTGGGTGAAGTTAAAATAGGCAAAAAGAAATTAATTGAAGAACCAGTCTATAAAAAACATGTGTCACCAATGAGGCTGAGAGGCTAGAACTGAGATAGGAGATGCTCAATTTTCCAGAGTCTGGGTCTCAGGCCACTCCTTTGAGTCTGAAGCCACTCTCCTGAAGCTCAGTCCCCTCCTCTGGGCCCTGAGCTAGAAGAGAGTTACTGTTGCACGTTGCACCTGTTTTCAAGCCCAACACGGGAAGATAGAGGCCACAAGAAGAAATCCTGATCATTTTCAGTGTTCGAGTATGCACAGTAAAAAGGTGTTTGGCCTTGAATGACCTTCCACTAGAGGTGCCAGAGAGCCCCAAGTGTATTTTAAGTATGCTCAGTGTATATGCTGGAATTTGACCACTATGCAAGTGCCGAAGGAAACGAAAAAGCATGTGCAAGGCTAAGAATTACATAACCCTTTAGTTGAATATTCATAGATAGCATGAATATGTATAGATAGCCAACTATAAAAGGTAGAATTCAGGACATAAGTGAACACACACTTCACAGGCAAAATGCGGGCTGGCTGGAAGTGCTGCTCACTTTCTAGCCGGCCCACATTTTGCCTGTGAAGTGTGTATCCCCTACTTTATGCATTAAACTTGCTTTTGCGTTCGACTTTGATTATACTCTTGAATTCTTTCTTGCAGCAGAGTGAAGAACCTGATAGACTAGGCCAGCGTTGAGGTCAGGTATCTGACCTCCCCAGACCCTCTCCTCCAGCAGCAGAACTACCATTAAACTATGCTATAGTTAGAGTCTGGCTAAAAAACTACACCCTGGCCGCTCTGGTGTTCCACAGAGTACCACCTCCACCTCCACTATAAGGAGTAAATTCTAACGTGTTTCCTACTTGTGTGCATCACTCCCCAGAGACAGTCCCAAGTGGAAACATCTAACTGGTCCTGTTCCTATAGTCTGGTTGCCAGGGATAAAAGGAAGAGAAAGTATCTGAGAAGTTCTGCTCCAATATTAGGAGGGTGGACCCTTCCTCTCACCAAGACACACACATAGGAAAGAGTTCAGCTGCTTGGCAGTCAGAAGAAATGACAAAAATCATCTGTAGATATCATGGAGGAGATTGCCTTCCTCTAAGAGAGAGTGGGATTCCAGGAGAAAGGTGGGTGGCAGCTGAAGGTGTGTCTTCCTTCTGAGCTCACCCACCCCCTGCAGCCCTGTGGATGGCTGCAGATCTTTGACTCTTTGATGTGCAAAATACACTACAGGAAACTGTCAGTGCTTGGGGTCACCTAGAGCTGAACCACAAGGTCATGGCAGCCATTCCATAAAAATGTACAGAATATGTGAGAATTTATAGGTAATGCTGAATTAGTAAATGGAGTTTATTACACTACGTAAGAAAATAATCTGAGTGCTTCATTTTCAGAAATAATTCTGGCCCAGCCCGAAAGTTGTCTGACTGGTTCAGCCCATTCCTGGGGGCTGCTTAATAGATAAAGTTCTCCTTCAGATGCTAATGAGTTACCAGCTGTTAATTGTTTACTTCAAATGGATAAAGTTCTCCTTGAGATAGTAATGAGTTAATAGCCCTTTATTTTTCTGTTCATTTCCTAATGTTTCTCCTTTCACAGGGTTTTGGGTGGGCCTTTTTCGTGGGCTTGTCCTAAGCCCTCAGACAAAGAAATTTCTTACAAGGGTGTGATAAATCGGGGTAATCTTAGACATCGTCCAGGAAGATTGTGCACCCCGACCAATGAGGAGGTGGGGCAGGGACTTGCACACTAGGAAATAAATTGCTTACTGCAGCCCTTTTCCGTGAGCCTGCCCATCAGACACCCGAACCTTGCAAGGCCGTAATTAAAGTCTTGCTTCGCTGTACCTCATGTCTCTGTGTCAATCCTTTGGCCTTGGACAGGTAAGGGCGTTTCTCACACACTAGTTGAGACAATTACTTAGGAAACAGAGTGAGAGAATGTGACAGAGTGAGAGAGGTAGAGAGTAATAGAGACAGAAGGCGTCAGAGAGAAAGACAGGGAGAGAAAGAAAATTAGAAAATGTACACCATACCATCCCAAACAAAAGGCAGATTTGAACTGAAACCAAAGTGGTGGCACTTTGTGATGTGTTCATATGACATCCATCCAAGGCCAATGTTCTATAATTGAGTAAGCTCAGAGAATGTCCATGAGGCTCAAACCAGTACTAATGGCTGAGGGCCTTACACCCTTTCTCTAACTACAAATGCAAAAAAAGGAATATGTTAGCCCATATGCCACTAAAATTACTCTCAGGATTCATTTATACCTTGAGATATGTGTCTAACTCTGAGAAGATGGAATGAGAGATTACGTTTCTGAAACTCATTTCCATGAGTTTTGTGTTTTTAATCCCCAATGCTAATGATGTTTTAATGCAGATTTCATCGATGTATTCTATTTGTTTTGAGTGCTCATTAACATTTGCTAGCTAATGTATTTATTTATTCATGTTCAGAAGTAGAAAAAAAAGAAGTAGAAATACAGATTGTATCGGTTGGATTCTCTGATCATCAGCAGATAGTTCAGTCATGAGTTTAGAATAATGTTGCCTTCTAACTCTTAAACTGATAATAACTACTGTACGTGCAAAATATGTGTCCCTTAAAAAATGTTTTCTTCTGAATTAAGCAGTAGGTCTAAGTTAGTAATAAGTTTATATAAATTAATAAATGTCATCTTTTTGAGTTTAATAACTACCCATGGGTTTGGTAGCTAAATGTAAATAATTAGTCTTTAAAACTGAAAGAAAATCTTGTTTATTTCTAGGAAAATACGTAAATTTTTATTGTTTCGCTCTCTGGAATAACATTGAGTCTGTCAGGATTAATTAAACATATGTGAGTTGCCTGTTAGGTGAATGGGCATGATCTGTCTTGGTACTGATTAAAAAGAAAACAAAAATTCTGTGCTGAAGGAAGCTATAACAAATCATCCAAAACTAAAAATTTTCATCATCTGCAGCCTTTGTAACTTATTACTGAAATGTTCCTGAAGCTCTTGAACTTCAAAAAGTTCATGGAAAAATAGAATTAAAAGATAATACAAATCTTTCCATGGACTGTTTGAAGACCCCTCCTGCTTTAAAATTTCAAGAAAAGCTTTTTTCGATTCCTGGCCTTGAACCCTTCTTCCTTCTCTAATTATGCCCCATCTCCTGGCCACTGTCTACCCTAAACTATACTTCCCTGAGATATTTACCAGTACTGATTGTTGTCAGGATAGGTCTTTTTCTGTACTGGAAATGTCATCCAAGAGAGTCAGTTTCACATATGCCCAAAATTAAAGTAGCATTTTGAAATGCTGTGGGTTTATTGTTTGTTTTAATGCATTTGGGTCAGAGTAGAGGACAAGATACTTAGAACAGCTTCCCATCAGAGTAATATATAGGTTTGTTGTTTTAATTTGGCCATCTATGCCCCTAGGACAAAATTTTTTTTAAAAAATTACAGTTTCCTGTAAAAATGGGCTCCAGTAATAATTCTTTCATTAATGAATTTCACCAATATCACATAGAAGGTTTTTCTCTTGCAGGTAGAAGCTGAAGCCTGATATCTTCCCCGATTGCTCCTCTCCGATGATCTCCATAAAGAATTTCAAGTGTGAAAAGCTTCTTCACTATGCTTTGAGGAACTCATTGAATATATTACCTGCTTATTACAAGTAAGCCAAGTAAGCTACATTGTAGGCTACAGTAACATCACTTTATCTTGGTCTGTGGAACTCATAAATTAGATACTTAAGAGTTCTAATCTACATTATTTCCGATCGGTAGCTCTAGCCTACTCAAAATTATTGAGGTTTCTCGTTTCTCTATTTTTGTAGTTACTACAATGATAAGTCTTAGAAGGCTGAATACAGCACATACTCTGCACCTGACACTGATCAAATCACTGTTTATACTATTTACTCATCCTACCCCATACACGAGACCTAAACTGTGATTGAATCATGGGATAGACTAAGTTCTGAGCTCAGGACAAAAACCTTTAAAATTTCTTTTTAAAGAAATATTCTATTTCATAGAATAATGAAGAAGTTAAAGGAGGACAAGGAAGTAGAGAGAAGGAGGAAAATAACAGGGATATTTGTTAGAAGGGTAATGATAAAGAGACAAAATCATGTTATGTTATCTAAGTTCTTTACATAAAGTAACTGTTTTACTTACAGTGCTACTGAGATTTCTGCTTTGCTCATACTTGGTGATATCTGTGTAGATGACTGATACTTCAAGACAGCGAATGATGCCAAAATTGCTGATAAGCTCTTTCCCAGTACAAAGTCCCCAAGCATTTGCACACCAGTGAGGGGAATATCAAAATTAGTGCTACTGATATTTTGCATTATATTTTTTTCTCGTTTTTTAATGTCTTAGAATATCTCTTGAATTCCTACTATATGTAAGGCAACATGTTCTAAATATATTTTACAACTGTATATGAAACATGATTCTTGCTCTTTGCAATGCACCTTTGAAGTTCCTCTTACCAAATTTCCTTTCATCAGTACTTGTCTCTGTGCTTGCCATCTGACTTGCTTTGGTCACGTGATGTTGCCATTGGTCTGCAAAGGCTTAAAATGTGCTTTTACAATAGACTTTCCTTTGGTGCCAAAAGAAGAACATTCTCCAGTTTAACCCAAGGTGCAGACCAGCATCCATCACTAGCCCATAGCAGCAACTCAGTGGAATATTTATTAGTGTAAAATCAATGCTCATTATTTTTTGCCACTGACATTTCTGAGTCATTTGTTACACAGCAAGAGCTGACTACCTGGCAAATATGGACTGTAGATCTTGCCCTTCTCTGAGCTTATTTTAACCTCCCTCTAAACCTCAGTGTCCTAAGCACTCTGACTCTCTTTCAGGTCTTCAAACACTCTAAATTTCTTCTTACTTCATGGTCCTTGGGCAAATCATTCATGCTGCCTGGATGTTTCTTTCCCATGGATTGCTTTGTAGCTCTTTCTTTTCTTCCAAGTGTCAGCTCAACTATTATCTACTAAGTGAGGCATTCTCTAATCACAGTGTCTAAGTACAGACCCCCTTTTCTCTGTAAGTCTCTATCACATGCATTGTTTTCACCATTCATAGTGTTTATCACAGTTCATAACCATCTACCTGCTTCCTTGTTCATTGCCTTTACAACTGTCTCCTTGAAAGCAGAGAACATATCAGTATTTTGTTCCCAGATAACCACAGTAAACTCTAGAATACTTGTTAATGAACAATTTTATAGATGAATCAGCTCTGAGAGGTGGTTTCACCCCATTTACCATACCCAACCCCATGAAGAAAACGACATGAACACCACACACATTTAACTAATTCACTGATAACAATATGTGCCCCTTTTGAATAAAGACTCTTTTTTACCCACTTTGAACATTCTAGTATTTTATTTTTTCAAAGTACAGCATATGCAGTAAACTCTCTGATATGCTTATAATTCCAACTCAGAGTTCTGAAGGGTGGGTGGTCAGATTTTTTTTTTTTTTTTCCACTACGCTGTGCCTGGAACGTATCATTTTAGTGTTTTCTAGGTCATTGGTTATGAAAACAAAGATTTAATAGTAGGAATATTTTTATGTTCATCAAACTCTGGTTACAACTGATGCATTTAAACACAATTTTTATTTTTCCCAGCTTGACACTTCACTCTATGGTTTTCTGATGTAACTGGATAGTATCCACCATCCTATGATTTATTTCTTCCAAACCATTTGGCTGTAATGGTGTATTCAGAAAGTGCAGAAAAAGACTGTTTTTTCTTTCACACTTTTATTTCTTTTTCCTTTTAGTCAATATATAGCTATTTTCTAAATTGCTTTCTAGGTATGAACATAAATTCTTACAAAGTATATGGATGTATAAATACATATAATATCTACAACTATTTGATAGCATGGCAAATAATTTCACTTAAAGATCAGCCCATTTCTATGTATTTATCATCAGCCTACCTCTATGCAATGCCCTGAACATGTTTTTTATATTTCACATTTCTTTTTTCAGCAGTTATTTTTCTCTTTGAATCAGCTTCTATAAAAAAAGAGAAGTTAATAAGCTCAAAGACTCAAATTATAAGATGACACAAACTACATAATAACAAGTAGGCATTAGTTATTCTGCAATTTATATTCAAAATTGGAGAGACAATTTGCAAACACCTCATAATTAATCCTGAGCTAAAAGAAATGTTTGTCAAATTTTTGTCTGACTTTTCTTTCTGTGGTATGCAGATGTTTTGTTTTAAATTTGTCACTTTTTCATACATTTTTCTATACAACTCTCTTTTTCCTACACTGATTTCTTTCCAAAAAATAAAACAAAAAGCAAGGAAGTTAAAATTCATACCTATGAAATACATTTTGCAAAGACATTATATTTTTCTCTTTTTTTACCTTTCCCAAAATTCTGCTTCCCAATTAATAAATTTGAAATAAGTTTAGACTATCCTGAAAGGACTAAATATTAGGAATGTTATTTATAAGTTCCAACTTATCTCCTAAGATTATAAATAATATTTTGACTACTTTCATGACACTTACTAACAGAACTTAATTAGACTTCAGATTTAACTATGTCATGGCAAGTGGAGAGGGGAATATATTAATTGAGAAACCTGTATCAATTAATATATATTACCATAACTAGGCATGTTGGGAAATGTGTCTAATTGCTGATACAGTGAACAGAAAAGGAAGAGGACCAAATTTTCTGTCCTCCACACTATCCCACTGCTTGTATCAGGGCAAGATAGTCATGGACCAGGTATCCCTCTTGGAATCAATGTGACTGGCAATAATTGTGCAGCAAGTGCCATTTTTGTAGACCATTCTGGACATCACTGTGTGTTATCAGTGAGGTTTTCCTGCATAAGAAACCATCTTAACACTCTGTGGCATAGTTCAACAATTTAGTTTGTAACTCTGTGGGATAGCAATTTGGACTAGGCTCAGCAGGGTAGTTCTTCTGGTCTTAGCATTTGCCAGTTTGGCTGAGAGCTATCTGATTTAGGGAACCTCAGCTGGTGACTTACTTCTTATCTACATAGTCTCCCATCTTTCATCAAGCTCAGCCAGGTTCTCACATGGCAATTGAGCAGGATGCCAAGAAAGTAAGCAGAATTGTGCAAGGCCTCTTGAGGCCCAGGTTTCCAACTGGCACACCAGTGCTTCTCCCTCACTCTTCCCATGGGAGGTGCTATAAAGTCACACTGCAAAGGGGTGCGAGCTACTTACTACACAGGGTCCTCAAATTCAATTATTATTTTTGTTAACAGCTCCAAACAAAGAAGAATTGCACATTTACTTTCCATGACCTGTCTCAGGCCTCTCAGAGATTTCCTGGCTCAGCCCTGACTATCAGAATGGGAGTAGTACTAATTAAAGGGACCCAGAGAGCTCTCTCGCCCTCTTCCTTCCACATGAGGATACAATGAGAAGACAGGTATCACAGCTCATAGGAGAACCCCCTCTAGAACTCAACCATATTGGCACCCTGATCTTAGACTCTCAGCCTCCAGAACTGTGAGAAATAAATGTACATTGTTAATAAGCCACCCCATCTATGGTATCTTGTTATAGCAGCCAGAACTGACTAAGACGCATATATATTAGATCACATCATAAAACTGAGGACTTTTTCTCTGTCCTGTGCAAAATATATATAGATATTGGATGGGGACAAGGTTAAAAAGTGTCAGTGCCTATCAAATTGAAAGTTAACACTTATACTGACAGCATTATTTCTAGTGAAAATTCACTTTTTATGAACAACAAAAATGACTAAGAATTTACATGTCCATGCTGTAAAGCATCTGGAAGGACCATTTATTCATCCACCCATCCATCCATCCAATCACATTTGCACATGTCTGACAATCATTATGGTGTTTCAGCATATCTCAGATTCTATGTACATCAGTGTTCTTAATGTAACTTCCATGGAATTAGATATTTTCAGTGATGCAAAAGAACTAGCCATCTCTGTGATTTTAACGTCAACAAAGAATGATTCTGGGGTTTGCCATACTTCTTAATAACCCAAGCAATGTTATACTTCATTTTGGATATTTTCTAAGACAATATAGAATTCTTAAAAGATTTACAATCAATGAGGATTTTATAAACTTCAGCTGAAATATGTAGTAAGAAAGCTCAAATTATCTTATAATAAAAATGGACATTTTCAACAGAGATTTTACTAGAAAAGAGGAGAAAAAAGGATATATTATCACACATAACTTTCTTTATAAGATCCTTAGGAATTGCTTATCTTTATTGGAAACCATCATATATTAGGCCTCATTAATTCAAGGAGATGAACTAGATAAACTGAATGTGCCTTCTGAAGTTAGGAACATCATGCTTAGAATGTTCCTGAATACATGCAAATACTTCATTCTTCAAAATGTTTCCTGAATACTTGAAAATAGCCATTTTAGCTAACCCATACCACATGTTAACACATAGTTAACATGTATATAGCCTCGTATATTAAAAAGAAAACCAGGAAATAAGTTACTATGGGAGTTTGTGTGGAGCAAAAATATGTATATGAAAAGGACTAAAGTTGTTATCAAACACCTTGTGTTGTGTTGTTTGAGCATATCTCTAATATGTTGGGGAGTTGATTTTAAGATAAGCAACTGTTGTGCTTGACCATAAAAGCATGAAAGGTGCTTTGATACCTCCTTCAGAGACAGAATTAGGATTTCAGAGGATCATTGAACTGATCCTTGATTTTGCATTCATGATTGTATCTTGAAACCCAGATGAAAGAAAACCCAGGTTTTAAATTCAGTTATATGTGTTATAAATGTACCTTAATATTAATACAAAATGCAAAAAGATATAACAGTAGATGCAAGATTCATTCCATATAAATAGCTCTTTAAAAACAAAGTTTCTATTAATGACAAATTATCTTTATTAATTACAGCTACTTATTCAAAGCAAATAAAGTCAGGCCCTTGTACTTTAAGGTCAATAAATGCCATTGGGTTAATGAATGAGTGCTGTTCAATTATAAGAGGTCTTAGTCTGAAATTATTCATTTCTTTGTGCAAACGAATTTTTGATATGTAGACTATGTATCTTTCAAAAATATTAAGTATGATTTCTATTGTTTAATTTATATAAAACTGCATGCTCTTTTGTTGAAATCTTCAGTACATGGTGATTGAACTTGGCACCTTTCCTGCCACACAGTGAACTGGACATAGCAAAAACTATGTCCCATCTCAGTCAAAAAGCCTGTAACGGGAAACCGGCCCATCACAAATCTAGTTGCACAAGGATGATTTTTGTTAAAAAGAAATGACACACATTTAGCCAGGTCTTGTTACAATCTTCAGACTGTCATCTCTGTTTCAGATATAGACATCAAAGGGAGCAGAGAAGCCCTTTTGTTCTTATCAGCTCATAATCACACTATTGAAATATGCGGGATATTTAGCATTTCAGGTGTAGGCCTTTTTATCAATGTCTATTCAGTATATGACTTAATGCTAAAAACCTTTTTAAGATTCAACTAGTGATGCTAAATAAAATGATCCTACATTTTAAGAATAGCAACTAAATAAGTAAGGGGACTTGGTCTTAAATATGTATTGTAAGGTTTTCTTCTAAGGTTCAACAGGCTTTTATTACCCAGAGGTTCATTTAAGCAATCCTTCTAGCTTGGAATTCATGAAAACACAGTCATCTTATAAAAAAAAAAAAGAAAGAAAATGCAACCTGGTTTACAAAGACAATAAATGAAATAAAAATTGTGTAATTATTTTAATAGACTATTAGAGAAGAATTTGGTCAAATAGAGAAGATACAATTTGGACGATTTATTAATCTTTTTTTTTTTTTGGAGTTGTATGAGTTGTAAGCTGCTCAGTTTAGTTAAGTCAATTAGAAGTGTTTCCATATATCATAAATCTCTTCATTTTAAGTGCATCATTAATTTTATGACAAAATTAACCCAACACCATTAGAGCAATAGGCAAATCTTCACAGATTTTTTTTTTTTATTAGACTGTTCTAGTTGATATTTGATGGGACCCACAAACAATTTGAACAGTTCACCAGGTTTTAACCTTGAGCCTACTATAGCTGATGGGATCCTAGGATCAGTGGTGACATTATCATTGCTGTTGTCCTGTGGGAACAATCAATGAACAGCATAGCTAGGTATGATATATGAAACCATTTCTTACCATACAAAACCATCCTTGATGTGTTCACTCTATTAGGGGAAGAGTGCTTTCAGCTTTCTGCTTGCACTGCTCCAATAACCTTGCATATTTAATTGTAATTGAGTCAAGTGACTTCTACAAGCTATGCATTTTAATTAGCTATCAAATGAATAGGGAGGTTGTTTGTCTAGATTTTCTTCCTTTGTACTAATTAATTGGGAGTCAAGGGTCAGGATCCTGTTTTGCAGAGTCCATTGAAGACATTCATTCCAAATATTTATATACATCCACTTACAAGCATGGTATTCAGAGTTCATTTTAAATTCTAATATAGGCCAAAAGAAAAAGCATTTATGTGTGTATTCAGGCATTGTTCTGTAAATAATAATGTTGGGAAGATAAATATTCAAAAAGGTTATGTTTTCTGTTGCAATCCTTAAGGTGAATTAAAGTGTGTTATTTTTTAAATCACTAAGCAGGCAGGAAAAAATCAGTAGGCACTGATTATATTGAAGTAATGTCCTTTTTCCAAGAGCAGGATCGATGCCATTTAAGATAACCCCTCCATTTTGTATGAACTCAGGAGGGAAAAACCCAGGCGGGAAAATGTGGAAGGGGCTGGGAGGAGCCATGCTAACCGCAAAATTAGCTTATGTACTGTTGGCTTGCTTGCACTGGCAAATAACTCCTAGCACGGTGATCGGGCAACCGAGTTGCCGTGCTTGCAGCTTTAAAAACCGAAAGTAAAAACAGCTCAGGGCCGCACTCTGAATTGGCTGGTGCGTCCCAGAAGCCAGCAATAAAGTTTTTTTCCTTTTCCATATCGGTCTCCAAGGGTGATTTCTCCCAACACCTATAACAATATCTTAATTGAATTTGAACAGAAATTATATATTTTTAAAATTGTATATTTTATTTTTTTTAATTATATTTTTAAAATTATATTTTTTATAATTATATTATCTTGCTGTGATGTTAAATAAATTAAGAAATTCATAGAAAATAAATGCAATGTAGAATTGAGGTGGTATTCTCAATACCTGAAATACTTTTGTATCTAACTACCTAAAAGAAAAACATTTAGGCAAAAACTACCTTAGTTTTACACTTTGCCTTGTGCCTGGAGTGACAGCACTACCAAAATAGTTGGTTACAATAATGTTACTTTTGCAAATAATTTTAAAATTCATAAAGTTTTAAATATTGTATTAATCTATAATGTTTGTATTTGCCATACCCATTTACCTATGACCAAGGTACCAGAAAGAAAGTGAATGAGGTTCTGGGATAAACAGTTAATGTATATTGCTGTTCTTTGAGCATAAAGGGAAACTTTTGACTATTCTTCCAGTGGGGCTCTACAAGAATGCATTTGTCAAATCAGTAGCTGCAAACCAAGGGCCGTAGTCCATGCTGATCTGTTCACGTAAAGATATCAAATTTGACAAAGCATTGCTTATGGCTACAACTTAGTTAAGTTTATAGTAGTTTACTGTCAGCTGCCACAATACATCTATTTTTTTTACAAATTGTTTAAGAATCACTACTACATCCTTTAAATCTTTGATCTTGGCACTAATCTCTGCAATTGCTCTAGGAATGTGTTATTGCTTCTGATTTACTTCAGTTAGAGGATAGGGAGGTTTCTGGAGCTTTCACTTCCCTTATTATAATCACTTTTCCTTCATAAATCAAAGAATACATGTCAGAGTTCTGCCAGATGTTACATATATGCATCGTAAATATGTACTGAGGGATCAGGGAATAACTCCTGGGTGTATCCTTGGATGTACTAGATTCACTACGAGATAAACTTGGGCTAGAATTTTATTAATTACTTGGCCTTCATAAGCCTCCACTAAACAGGGGACATGATGAATTTGGAGTACCCTGTTATCCTTATCAATTTGGATACTATAACCAGCGACCTTCAAAAGTTCTGAGTATGTCCTTTTTCCACTGCAAAGTTAGTCTGGTAATTGTCATAAATCCCTATGGGAAAAGATTGAAGGGACATTTTTCTTTCCTCAAGGCTTTTCATTTCACTTTCAATTATTAGGTTCTAAGTCTGTGAACTGGCTTAGATTTTGAAACTGGGTGAGGAATCATGATTTTTTCCATTGTTGAGTATGACGTCAATCTTCTATTTGCCTCTTCTAGATTTTTTTCATTGAAAAGTCAAGTAACACTGTGGTTGATTGCCCATCTACCTTGCCACATATTAACCTCATGGTCTATCAGCCATTGCCACAGACCCAAGATACACTCCTTGCCAATTCAACCTTGCTGTCCATAATAGTAAATCCATATGCCTTTCCTCAATTGAATAAGTGCTGTCACTTATTCTTAAGTCCTCATTCTTAAGTCCTGTCATCTGCACTGACACCAGAGAGCTCAGATACAGAGAAAAATGTTCTTCTATCAAACCTAGCCTGTAGATGATTCATAAAGCAAATGTACCTCACAGGGCCTGGTTTTCCAAAGCCTTACAGTTTCAAATATTGACCTTGCAAAGGACAGGAAATTTCCCCCAGGGCATTGAGTCTCTGTTGCAAGATAAGAATTCTAACACAGCAAGGCTGCTGGTTCTAAGACAGACAGTTACTAATTGATATGTAAAGTTACTAAAAAGCTGTTAGAAGGAAAAGGAATGTTGGCTAAATCAAGCCTTTGTTAGTGGATCACTTAATTGCTTAACAGAATGTCATCTGACTTGTTTTTACTGATGTTACCAGCTTCTATTGTAAAACTTGTTGAACTGTACTTAGCAAAACCCCACCTATGTCTCTTCCTGTAACTTCTTGGTCTGGAGAATAAATGCAGGAAGAGAACTCCAATTCGTGGTTAATTTCCCAAATGGAAGGATGCCTCGTGCTTGAGGGTCCTGGAATATTAACCCCTTTCTGGGGCTTCTCACTGCTCAAAAGGGATGGGCTTTGAGTAATCTTTGGCAGCTCCGTTACCCAGGAAAAAGGGGTGACAAATCCGTGGGAGGCAAAGCAACACAGCCTAAAGAAGTTTTTAATTTTTCTTCCACCAATGAACTTTATGAACTTCACATAAAACATGGCTAGTCTGCGCTATAGATTCTAATATGCAATATAGCCAATCTAACATTCCCACCTATTTCTTTGAGCCTTCTGACCTCCAGTACTCTGCTAAGACAATTCTAGAATCTCTATCTTATTTATTGAGGCCCATCATTTTTTTCCCCCCAATATTTAGGGATCCATCCCAACAATACAAAATAACTATCTCCAGATTCCATTGCTATGATGTTAAATAAATTGTCTTTTTATATTCTTCTCTACTGCTCCAACATCTTCATGATACACTCTTGAATATTTTCTCTCTCATATCAACCATGTCTTCTAATTCTTCCTGGAGCGGGGACTGTATTTCCCTACTTGAGCTTGTCTCTTAGTTGAACCTGGTCATTGAACTGAAGACAAGATGGGGACAAATGAAGAGAGTACACGCATCACTTTCCAAGGCATCTGCCTCAGGTGAGATTCTTACAGAATTTTTAGGCAAAGGCAGGTTTCTTTCCTACCTGTAGCAGTGGGAAGGCGCTCCTTCTATCAGTCTGGAGGACACAGGGAAATTTAAAGGTTTGAAATATTCATACTTGTCCCCCCATATATGCCTTCTCAATTTTCTTTCTCTAAGAGCACTGACCTTAGATATGAACTAAGCCAATATTTTGCCAGAGTTTCACCTTCATAACTCTGCTCCATCTAAAATAAAATCTTAGGCCTTACTATCAGTATAAGTCTGCCTGAAACTATTAGAGATAGGGGTCTCTTTAAATGTTTCCTATTCGGCCTTCTCACCTACACAGTGTGACAGTGCTCTATGAATTGAGTCTGTTTTTTGTTTGCTTGTTTGTTTGTTTTAAGGCTTAAACAAATCATTCAACAATGCAATTCTTATAATACTATAGTCCCTATATTGTTCAAAGGCCAAAGTTACCATTTAGGCCAATGCTTCGACATCTACCTGTCATCCCAATTTACCACCAGTGAGACTCAGTAATTGTGATGCCATTGCATGTTAGAAATAGTAATCACATCATCGGGCCGGCCCGTGGCTCACTCGGGAGAGTGTGGTGCTGAGAAATAGTAATCACATCATTTATTACCAACAATGGGGTCCTTATTATATTTGACTGGTGAGTATATCTGCTTTAGAATTCTTTCCTGATGCTTTACCCTGAAAGGCCACTTATTTCCCAAAACAGAGCCTGAGGCAAGTGCTTGTGTGCAAACAGTTTATATTGTATGTGATCTGGGAATAGGTGTGGGAAACTGGGAATAGTAGAAAAGTCATATAAGTGGGTGTTATCAAGTTGGTCACTGCTGTGGAAAACTCAACTTGTTTCTCAACGACTTTCCAAAAACAAGGAAATAATGAAGCACAGAATCAACTGAGAGATTTCCATGAGGGCATTTGTAAAATTGGCTAATATTTACTCTGTGGGGCATTGATACTTTCACATCTCCAGGCTGTACATACATGAGTGACAGGTGGGTTACTCTGGATGTCGTTACCCATCCCATGGTCTGTCCCCATCTCATTCACTGTCTTCAGACAAATAATCAATGTCACTAAGAGTGCAGCTTGAATGAGGAAGAACTGCAATACCTGGCTAATATGGGGGCAAACACATTCGAGAGCAGATCATGAGATGTTGGATCAGCAGGGAAGAAGATAAAGGGAGAATTTATTTAACATGGCAAGGACATATGAGGCTAGTCCTTTTGCACTGGCTCAGAGATATTCCAGGGCAGAAAGCAAGAATGCATCATAGGCCAAATAACGGCCCTCAATGATGTATGTGCCCTAGACCCTAGAATTGGTAAATATGTTACCTTACATGGCAAAAGGGACTTTGTAGATGTAATTAAGTTTTTGGACCTTAAAATAGATTATCCCAGATTATCTAGTTGGCCTAATGTAATCACATGAGCCCTTAAACACAAACTTTTCTCTGGTGGGAGGCTGTTTTAGTCCATTTTGTGTTGCTATAACAGAAATACCTGAGACAGGGTGATTTATAAAGAAGAGGTTTATTTGGCTTACGATTTTGTGACAGCTGCATCTGGCATGGGCTTCGGGCTGTTTCTACTCATGGCGGAAAAGTGGCAGGCTGCCGGTGGGGAAGAGCAGATCACATGGCGAGAGGAAGAAAGAGAGAGAGAGGGTGCCAGGTCTGTTTAAGCAATGAGCTCTCACAGGAACTAATCGAGGGAGAACTCACTCATTAATACTCCTTCCCCCAGGGAAAGCATTAATCCATTCATGAGGGATCCTCCCCCATGACTCAATCAGTTTCCAATACTGCCGCATTGGAGATCAAATTTCCACATGAGTTTTGGAGGGGACAACACATCCAAACTCCATCAGACGCAGAAGGTGTGCAGCAGAAAGGTAAGAAAGGGAGATTACAAGCACGTAGGAGAGATGAAATATGGTTCTGAGATGCAGGGGCCCATGAGCCAGGACGAGAGAGAAGCCTCCAGGAACTAAGAGTGGATCACAGCTGACAGCCAGGAAAGAAATGGGAACCTCAGTCCTACAGCTGGAAGGAACTGGATTCTAACGTCATCCTGAATGACCTTGGAAGCAGAACCTTCTCAGAGCCTCCTGGTAAGAGCTCAGGGAGCTGACGACTTGATCACAGCCTTGTGAAACCTGGAGCAGAGAATCTAGTCACGCCTTCTTGGACTTCTGACCCACGGAGATGTGAGATAACATACATGTATTGTTTTAAGCTGTTACATTTTTGGTAATTTGTTCGGGCAACAAGACAAAGCTAATAAAGTAAGAGACTAAGTACATCTGAGGTCAAGTGTTCTCAGGTTGCACCTGTGCCAGGCTAATTGCTACAGCAGGCTAGAAAGAGAGGTGGATGTGAAGATGTGCGGTGGGAAGCAAAAGGTGTCTGAGGCACCTACAAAGGACAGAATTGGGAGGAAATAGATAAAGCTGCTAATCTCTGTGGGTGAGTTCTAAAGTGTGACACCTGATCTGTGGCTGGGAGAGAGGAAACAATATTCCAGGATATTCTTGGTGCGGGATATTGCACCAAGAGCGTTAGTAATAGCAAAGGAGGAAACTAGTAGTTTTATAAACCGTCTAACAAGAAGCCTATGACTCAGTCATTTCTAATTCTCTCTAAGATAGTTAGGAAGGTCCAAAAATATTAATAACTCGGAATGATGGACAAACCATTGAGAGTTGTTAGGCGAAATGTAGCTAACAAGCAAACAAATGAAAAATATTGGTGACTCACCATTGTTTTCTCAGATAAATCAAACTGAGTCTCTGCATAGTAAAAAAAAAAAAAAAAAAAAAAAAATCTGTGCTTCCTCCATTCTCTGCATCCAAGCAAAGTACTGGGATCTGTATTACGGAAGGAGTGGACGGCCATAGCTATACTGAGCAGGCAGTTCTTTCTGAGGTGTGCGGAGCACTGCCCCGACCTGCGCTTCTACATTTCTTGGGAGAAGGATGTTTCCAGAAAATGTGAGTATGGCAGACCTCTTGGACAGTTTTCAAAAAAGGGAAGGCCTGCTGGAGCACTGAAGAAGCCTAGAACTCTCCTGAATACATGGAAGGTTGTGCCATAACACAGGATCAGATATTTGGAGGTGCCGGCGGGTGTGGATTCTAGGAAGAACGCTGGTACTGCGGCATACAGGAGCAATGGCATTTTTATGCACTCTGTTTCACTGTTTAAGTGAATAAGGGCATACTAATAAGGGACAGGTAAGGGACTGATAAAGGACAGGTAAGTATTGCACAACCCCGTCTGCTGAACAGCTCGTGAACTAGAGCATTTTCTATGTAACTAAATGTTAGTAAACAGGATAAAAATAAGCCCCTTGAACTATGGTTATTAAAAATTCTGTAAGACAGGGAAATGACATCATTTTGCAGACTTACAGAGTTGTTGCAAAGGAGAACTTTTGAAAACTGGTTAGTATCGTGAATAGAGAAGGGGAACAGATTCTATGACACCTCAGCAGAAAACCCTGAGGAGAATATACACTAAACTGAAAAATGAAAAACTTAGTTAACAAAAAAAAAAAAAAAAAGCTAAACAAGGTAAGGAAGGACTCCGAGAACACCGAATTACATTCATCTCTCAGGTGCTTGCACGCACGCACATACATCCTCACACATGCACACAGGAAAAAAAAAGTAAGTCAGCAGTGCTGGCCAGAAATTTTGAAATGTGTTAAAGAATAAAGAAAAAAAAAAAAAAAGAGAGAGAGAGAAAAACTGTTAACATGATATATGCGAAAAGAAAAAAGAAAGACTTAACCTAAGAATTGCATGTGTTTCTATGTATTAAAAGAAAATGATTTGGACAGAAGTAATAAGATGGCATTAAAGGAAACTAACTTCAGCTGGAAATAGATCGTGGTAGGTAGGCAAAATTAGTATAAAAATGTGTATATTTGGCAAAATATTTTAATTATAATTTGTTGTTTTGTCCTGTTTTGAGAATGGGGAGAGATGATACAAAGAAATAAAAATTCACCTGGCTTCAAGAAATAACATTTCATGCCTGAAACCAGAGGGGCAGGTTCAACCTAAATTTGGAGGAAAAAGTTACAACTCTAGAAGTGTCTATCTAGCTGAGTTGACATTAGTATTTGAAGGTTTTAGAGAAACGTTTGCATATGTGTGAAAGCTCAGCAAACATACCACAGATAAAGGCTTTTGAAAAGTATATTTGATGCAATATACTAATAAAAAAATAAGACTTCAATTAAAGCAAAGAAAATTATGAAGGGAAAAATTATGCAGTAAATGGAATGATGTGTTTTAAAAAGAGAAATATTTTAAATGTAAAAATAAATGAAAGTAATTATTCTTCAATTCTGAATTTCGTATTAGAGAATTTTCTAAAGTTGAAATTATTTACCAGCAGAACAAATAATAAAATAAATTTTCAAATCGAAAGAGAAAAATAAAACTTAGCAATATAGAGGGTACATAGCATAAACAAACAAAAAACTGAATAAAAATAGACAACTAAATAAAAGCACAAGAAAAACACAAACTAAATATGTATTTCAATGTTATAATGCATATTTTAGAAGGAAGATACAAAAATTAAATTCAAACTTAACCCTCCAAAATGAAGAAAGCACTCTAAAGTGACAACTGTAGTTTTTTAACATAGTGGTAATTTTTCTTTCTTTACGGGTGTTTTCTAAGTTTTCTAAAATAATATATTTTTTACAATAACAGTAAACAGTACAGGTTCTGACAAAGTACTGTAATAGGAATACTGGCTTTTTACTGGCTTCTGGTAAACTCACTTTGGGTGGAAGAGGAGATGCAAATAGGGAGAGATATGATGACTTTATAATAAGGGATATAAAACTAGGAATTAATACCATTATAAATAAGGGTAATGATTTCTGAAATTCTAAGCCAGAGAAGGTTAACATGATTGAATCTTAGGTAAAATAGGAGAGAAATGCCATGCCATTAATGAGACATGAATGCCAGTGTGTGAGCATGTGAGTGTGCGTATCTGTGTGTGTGTACGTGGTAGTGTGTGTACATAGATTTCCGCAACCATAATGGACAATTGTAAATTGCAGGGATGAAGGTTACTCCACTTTGAAATCTTATTGTCTAGTTATTTCCTACCTAACATCTACATTAATCATTGAGATGTTGTATTTCATCAGTCAAGTCAATCTAAACGCATATTCCATATATTGTTTCATATTCCATATACTGTTTAAGTATCTTCACAGTCTTATAATTCAAACTCTTAAATTTATTCTCTACTCTATTTTACAGTTTATTCTGTGTGTGAAGAAAACATTTTCTCACTTACAAATTTTTAGATTACTGACTCAAATAAGATATGTATGGTTTTCACTATTAACATTATATTTTGAAAAACTAGAACACTTATGTTATTGACTCTCCAGGCCACTACTGCATAAATAAGCTGAAAATCAAGTTTCATCGGGAGGCTTATAATTTATGTATTAAAACTGCAGAAGAAACCACCACTGAAAAATTATCTTGGACTGAACAAATGACTAAGTATTAGAATTGCATGGCTTAAGTTCACCAATATCTTACAAACCCTGTGCTAAAGGGACAGACTATTCCATCAGAGAGAATGAATACATTCTAAGCACAGAATTTATCAAATAGGCCATCTTAGCACCAATTTTTCTTTTGATTTTTGATCACTTTGGGTACAAAAAAATGAAGGTATTCACTAGAAACTATTTTTCAGAATAAATTGCAACCACATAAGTACAATATCTACTAGAGAGAAGCTAAACTAAAGAACTCATTTCATCTATTTTTTTATCTGTAGACTAGATACATGCATAGCACTGTAGAAAATACATGTTGCTGAGCCTCTGGATATGATAACACCAAAAACTAAATGTCTTTCTGAATAAAAGTTCTTCTGTGCACTTTTAATTGTCTTTGTCTTTTTCTGAATGCATTAACTTTCTGGATATGTTAAGTTACAATGGATGTGGCAGTAGAATTAAAAAATAAAACATCTGGGGGCTCTTTCTGTTGTTGTTTTTCTCACATTCAAAATACCTGAAAATAATAATATTGTGCTATGTGACCTTATAGCCAACTTCATAAAGAAGTCCCTTTCTTGCTAATTATAATTCAAGGGTTCATATTTGAATAATGAGTCCATCTACCTTAAATTTAAGTATATCCTGTAGTATTGAGAAAGCCATTGTAAATTAACTGACGAAAGTGGAACGGGGTATAAGATAAAAAAAAAAAAAACACTTCCAAAAGTGGTGAGCTATATTTTGCTTAATTATGTGGGATTAGTATTCTCTTATATTTTTATATTTTTAAATAAAACTACGTGAAAGAGTTGAATCTGTAAATCAGTAGCATTCTTAGAAAGGAATAAGATTTTAAATCTAGAGAATATATTTGAAGATATAGAGATGAGAGAGGATAAAGGAAAATGAGCAAGATTTTTTCTATTTCCTTCATCACATATACCAATTTCTCCTGTTAGAAACTTGGAAAATGTGGGCATTTTGTATATTACAGTTCATCTATAATAGTCATAACATGCATTTAGTATTAAGCTTCTTCGTATCTAAGTCATCATAAAAATGGAAAGTAACATTCCTAGAAGAAAACTGCAAGACTAAATTCTAACTTTAAGAACAAACAAAACATGATAAAACACAAAACAAAACATAATCATCAATGATATCAAAATGGACACAAAGAATTCATATTCACATAAGTAAAAATGACCCAATTTATGAAAAATTGTATGAGTTTCTAAATAAAACTTTTTCTTTTACTAATGACTTTTTTTTCTAAATTGGCACTTTCCTAATACCAAATTTCTATAACTATAATTCATATATGATCAGCATTAAAGAACTAAAATTAAAACTTTGGAATGCCATCATTTTGATTTTATTGATGAGGGTAAGGGGCCTTTTTTTTTTTTTTTTTTTTTTTGACTCAGCTGTTGTTCTAGCCAAGAATAATTTGAGAATAATTTGATAGTGGAAGACAGACTATAGCTCTAGATCAGCAGTTCTTAATAGAGGTAATCTTGCTCCACAGAAGACATTTGGTAACATCTATGGACATTTTTGTTTGTCACAGCCTTAGGTGGTGCTACTAGCATTATCCAAATGGACAGAGGGCAGGGGTCCTGCTAAACATCATGCCCTATAAAGAACAACAAAGAATAACCTGGCCCAAAATGTCAAGAGTTGGAAAATCCTTGCTATAGATTTAGGTAAGGAGGCAAGTTTACCAGCTAGCATTACTTTTTATCAAATATCTCCCACAAAAGCTTGAAGGAATTCTTTAGGAAGCATTTTATTGTAGGCATTTATAAAGATTTGTCACCATGTAGGAGAATTATACTCTTGGATTTCTGGCATTTATATGAATTTTTGCAAAAGAAAATCAGAATAGAATGAGCTAGAACTATAGAAATAGAGTAAATGAAGTTTGAGTAGCTGAGAAAGTATCTTTGTCCTATAAAGACTGAATGTAAAGTAACTGCAAATAGAAAGACTGTGGACACTGACGTGGACTTGTATGAATTAGCATGAAATGGCAAAATGTAACGTGCAAATAAGCACCATGAAAATATAAGGCTGTTGTAGATACAGCCCAGGGGTTAAAAAAAAAAAAACAACATTCTGAGCTCTCTTAACTAAGGCTTTTACTAGCGTCCTAGTGAGAAGAACAGCTCATCAATGTCAGGTCCCAAGTGTTAGTCGGTTGTATATCACATGTGATTTGCTAGATATTTATATTAATGTTAACTATATCAAGATCTCACCAGTTCTTTCAAATGATAATTTCAGATGCATTTATCCAGCTCTGATACAAAAAGACCCTTTCAGAAAATATATATAACTTAATGATAGCTCAAGTAAATCAGACCCTCCTACATTTGCAAAGAAGCTCCAAGTAGGTATACCAATAACCATTCCACTTACATCTAACGGAATCTGAGTTTTCCACGAAATACAAGTTTTGAGAATGGGAAGAGGCAGGAAGAGATTCGGCTTACTTCAACACAATTGTCGTACTACTATACGTATTATCTATTTTTCTTTTCTATTGCAATGAGGAATCTATGACAAGCATAGTGAGGCAAGGAAAAGGAGAAAGTCAGGAGAACATTTCTGCTTCCAAAAGAGAGAAAAATGCCTCCTCTGTTGTGCTTTGAAAAATCATGCAATGAAATTAATCCTTTCCTGGAGAGTGTGTTCTAAGGAAATAAAAATCTACCACGTTCACTATGGTAGTTTTCTAGGAATATTAAAACTACTTAAGGGCCGACCCTGTGGCGCACTTGGGAGAGTGCGGCGCTGGGAGCGCAGCAGTGCTCCCGCCGCGGGTTCGGATCCTATATAAGGACGGCCGGTGCGCTCACTGGCTGAGCGCATTACGGCCGGTCACAAAAAGACAAAAAAAAAAAAAAAAAAAAACTGCTTAAGGAAAGGAATTTTCGTATTTTTAAAAACTAGCCAACACAAGTACTTAAATATGTAGAATTTCATTTAAATAAGTCAGTCAACAATTTTTTATAAAGTATTTAACACTTCATTGTAGAAACATAGGCAAAATGACTATTATAACCAAAATGAAAAATACTGTTCAATTTAAAAAATGTACTTAAACAAGAACCTGAAAAAGTTTATGATATGCATAACATTATTCAAGCAAAATTGCACTAGTATTACATAAATCAATAGTTTATAAAGGCCTCAATATGGCAAAGTTTAGAAATAGGTAGTATGCATGCACATAGTACAACAAAAAGTCTCCTTATAAAACAGCAGTTTTTTAATGCTTGTACAAAGGGATAAAGAGCAACCACAAACATATTTCATCTGTTAGGTTAATACATTATGACAGCTAAAAGTCAGTCATGTCTATCAGAGGAACAAAAAGCCCTCCACAACTTGTGAATAAATCTTTTGTGCCTTTAAAGATATTTGTATAAAAATGCTATCCTTTTTTATACACCTTAAATAATATCTTGCTTATTTCAATCAAAGTTTGAAAACAAACAAAAAAAGTGAATGGGGTCCATGTGTTCTGTATAACCAAAAGAAACCAGAGTACCAGGGTAACTGGTACAGCATTTAAACTCTCCACCTTTGATAATGAGCAGATATTGTTCTTCTATAACTTGGAAGGTCCTTGAAGAATACATTTTGGATAGGGCAAATAATTGATTAGTTATATTGCATCTTGAAAATATTTACCAATTACCATATACCAAAATAGCTGTTTTGCTACTTCCCTTTGACCTAGCAAAGAGAATGCATTCACATAATTGGAATTCTTTTATCAATTTATGTGCTTATACATTATCCTTTAATTTTCAGTATGGTAAGGGGTTGGGTTAATTTTCCACAAAATTCACATGACTGGGAAGAAGTGCATGACATCAGTACCCAATGCCCTGTTGTGCTCTAGGCTGGCTATTTACCTCGGGACTGAGGGAGAACAAAAGGTCTTATCTCATAGCAAGTGTGGTCTGTCCACTTTCGGTTATATTTTTGCTATGTTCTACCACCTAAATATAACTATTGCTTAGAGGGTGTATACGTTTAGTATATCACATAGAGCCCACTATGTTTTGGAAAATGTAGTCATCTGTGTTCATGCAAATTATTAATTATACATATATTTTAAAGTCCCCCCCCCCCCCCAATTTTCACCTATCACTTGGTAATCTAGGTCTAATTTCAAAGCATGTGATGCTGAACCTGTGAGGGCTATATATTTTCAGCAGAGTCTGGATCGATCTTCATGGGCACAAAGAAGAGAGTTGACCATTCTATCATTCTGCCATCAATTTAAACAGAAAAATAAAATGACCTTGTATCACAGCTTTCAGACCATATAATGAAAAAGTGCAGAGATTCTCTTGGTTGATTAAATAGAACCAAAAAAGTTCATATAAAATAGATTGCTCATATTCACACTACAAAGGAATACGTTGTTTTTAATTTTAACAAATTCAAAGGTGTGTCATATCAGCAGCATTGTTGTAAATTGTACTGTAGTGCAGTTATTTTTCATAAAAATACCATACAAATGGTCAATCAATAGTCATCAGCAAAAAATAAAACCCAAAAAACTCAAACAATTAACCAGGGAAAAGATAAAGAAGGAGGTAATGCTGATGCCAAAACAAGTATAATACTGTTGGAACATACAAAAGTAATCCTTATATTTTATACATTTATACAGCATATAAAAGTTATCGCTGATTATGCCACTGTCTCTCTTATACCAATTTCTATTTTCTTTGGAAGCAGTTCTTTCCTTTCATCAACACTTCCTAAGGAGTTTCGACAGTTTTGCCCATCCATATATAATTTTGCATACACCGGATTTGAGTAATTTGTTGGCTGAAAGAGAAAAATTAATAAATATAATATTATTATCAGTATTGACCACATTAGTTATTTTTATGATGTCTATCTTTTCATAGTAACAATATTTATATGCAACTCATTTAATTTACTAAATAATAAATATTTAAATGTATTTGAATTCTTTGTTTATAGGCTTTAGTCAACTTTAGCATGGTGTTAGATAAAAACATAATTTTATGTTTTTTGAGTAACTTGTGAACCTAAGGAAAGCTTGAACATACATGAAAAACCAGAAGAAATCTTTATGAAAGCTATGTTCACTGAGTATTATAAAAACATAAAATGTTAAAACATATTGTCATATTTCTAGTCCATATGCCCTCCCCTAACACACATTTTATTGCTAATGCAAGCCTATCAGGGACAGGTAAGATGTATTTACAGAAAATCATCTAATTGGTTGGTCCTTATGATCATTCAATATAAAGTTAAAAACAAGCAAATAAAGAAAAATAAAAGTAAAGAAATGCACCAGTGGAGTAGACTTTAAAATAATGACAATATGTTTGCTTCAAACAACCTATACGTATTTAAACAACCTATACGAATATTTTTGGACTCTCCCAAAGAATTGTGGAGTCCATAGTGACCTTAAGTTGCACACACACTTATAGCATTTGATGTAGAATCGAGGCATGAAGCATTGACCTCTTGCAATTGGAAAAGATATACAATATTTATTATTTAACAAATTGTAGTTTAACTCAAAAAAGTATTGTCTAGTTTTTTTGTTTTGTCCTGTTGTGTTTTTTTTTTTTTTTTTTCCACTTTTTTGGTCTTTCCAAAAGCAGTGTATTGAATCTTCGTTATAACAAGGAAACATTATAATCTTCAAGCCATGCAAAGGAGACAAACATGGTAGAAAATGAGAATGAAAAGCAGTTGATGAGAGAGAACAAGAATGTGAAATCTCATCCCTAGGAATCTTGAGACCATATTTTATCACTCTTCTGCTTGAAATGACCATGTGACTTTGCATAGAGTGTCTTTCTCTATGCACTAGTTACTTAATCCAAAAAATGTTTGAGAATGGGTTCATTAGACCACCTCTAATTTCTCAGTATGATGAAACATTTTAAAGAATAGTTTTATTTAACTCCACATCAAATTTGTGTATTTTAAGTAAAGCATTTTCATAGCAAATGAATAAAACCAAACATGAATTTAAATTACTCAGTTTAAATTTCTGGATAGAATAGCAAATATTCATGTTCATTGCTAAGAGGCTATAACATTTTCAAATCCAGTAGAAGAGGTATTTCTTCTTTATAGCTTGCCTAAAATGATAACATGCTTTATATGTAATCTTGCATAGAAAAAACACATAATATAACCCCCCAATTTTAATGCTATTTTGAAATCTCTTGTGAATTAGAAAATTAAGAACAAACCTCTATCTAAGTCTAGTGTTCAGTCTTTGTGAGGGGTTCTGTGATGGAATGGATATGGAATAATGAATTTTCTTCTCTCACCCCAGCAGTTAGTGGTCCTTTCAAATCAGAGTTTAGGTAGATGGGCGGCGCTGTGTGTGGAAGCTTGAAAGCACTGGGCCCTCCCCCTATATACCTGGCCTGTGTACAAACAGAGAATTTTAGTTTCTGACCTAATATCATGGAACCATTTTTCATTGATATAAATCATGTTAAGTCATAAAAATAACATAAAACATACTTTTTCCTGGGCCATGAACAGTGTGTTCACGTTAGCTTTAACAACTTAAGAAAGAAATATTAATGTTGGATCCTTGCTTCACAGATAGACATTTCTATTAAGTTCAGCTTACTGATAGACATGTAGTGTGCCTAGAAACTTCCATACATTTCTGTTTAACTTCATCCTTCCCAAAGAAATAATACCTTTGCTAACAGCTCTGTGGGAAATGGACTAGCTTCTCCTATTTAAGGTTTTCTCACTTTGAAAAGTTCTGACAATGGCTGATTTTAGATACAAATATCTGACTACTTCTAATTAAAGTTTCATCATCACTCTATATTTTTAAGTGAAAAAAATCAATTTCAAATTTGGTACTTTGAAACAAATATCTGTATTTTTAAAAACCTGGCTCTCTAGTGTAAGACAGATTAATTAGTAATTAAATTGGCTCGCTAAATATTTATGCAAGGGCATTGACCTTAGACTTTCTTGAGTCTAGGGGCCGAATTAGCCAATCTGGTACACTCATATTCATAATATAGTATTTATTTAGTGATCCAAAGGGAAAAAAAAAAGCTAGATGAAATTTTGAAGAATATAAAAATATTCATGATTATACATACCATTACAAATGTTAACCATCAACTTAACAATGGATGACCACAAAGGTTGGGACAAGGGTAAAGCTCTCAAGAAAAGATTTCAAAAATAAAATCAAGTCAATATCGTCTCTTTATTTTCTCCCATGAAAGTTCGTTTTGGAAAATATTCAAAACAATCCAAGTGAGAATTGAGATGAATTTGGGGATAAAACCAGTAAGTACTAATTCCCTTCCTTTTTTTAACTCTTCAAACTGTGGTTACCTCCATAGTAAAACCGACTTTATTAAGTACTTCAATCTTTTTGCTTATCATTGAACTGGAAGTGCTATCCACTTTGGAAATAATGAAAACGACAATGACTGTTCTACAAAAATTTTCTTTATGCGTAATACAATTTATATTTGATTACATGATGCATACATCAAACCACTGTAACAAAGTGAATACTCTATGAAATACATTTGATCATGCTTTTTACTCCCTCCCTTTTTTTGCTCTCTGCTTTTTATTGCTTTCTGTACCTATTAGGACTATCTGTTTTTCTATAGTTACTTCTTAGGCAACAATTCATATTTACATTTTAAACATCAGGAGCCAGTTAGAATCACCTAAGTCACATTCTGTGCAATTTTGGTTAGTCAGTCAGCAAATTGGTAAATACACATTTATTGAGTATTATATGCTAAGTACATTAAAAATACATTTGAGGGGCACCGAAGCATAGTTTTATTTTCCAGGAATAAATATGGAAACTTTTTTAAGTGGAGTACTAAAAAGCTATTTTCTTTAAGTATCCCAAATTATATTAATTCTGTCATTAGAAATAAAAATGATGGGGGAAACATGAGAACTCTTCTTCATGTGAAAATTGTTTAAAATACGTCTTCTTCAGTTCATATAATACTTATGGACACTGTATTTTTTTTCTAAAAATGCAAAGAATTTCAAAAGTCTATCATTTAAGATGTCTTTCTCCTTTGTAGATAAAACATCAAATAACAGTGTGTAGAGTATATATAGTCTCTCATTTTGAGTAGAAAATACTAAAACTAAGTTACCATAATATATTTTATGAAAAATTTCAGAAGCAGAAGTCATTTACTGAATTAATAATAAATAATAACTATAAAATTATTTCAAATTTGAAAAAAGTTTATAATATCATCTGATAGTGTAAAATTTATTTGTGCAATACTGATTGATTAATTTTCATAGAAATGAATGAGTGATCATCGATTTCAGGCTTAGGAAGTTCTATCATGAATTCAGTAGATTGAATACATGGGACCCTATTCAACTTCTTCAGGAATAGCTGTCACCATGAGTACATTTGGATATAAACTGGCCACTGTGATTATTTGCAATACAAAGATGTATTTTGGACAAAGTACCTTTAATAAATCAGAAAACAAATAAATAAATACTTAATAAATGAATAAGCTAAGAAAATTATTCTATAATAGTAAGTTAATACTCTTAATTCAGAGAAAAAGATTCTAAAATTATGCAAAATATTCAAATAATTCTCTAAAGCAAGCTTTGGATGTTTAATTTATCTGGATAATTGTATTATTTATTTATCCTAAAAGGTGCTAGCCTGAGCATTTGGTAATAAGAACTAACAGAGACTTTAAAAAGGCTTCAGATTATTAGGCTCTATGTATCAATGATGTGTTTAAAATCAATAAGAATTTATAGCAGATAAAAAATATATCTCAAAAGTGATCTGATTACAAAAAAAATCAGAAGATGCAGCTTAGCTGGCTTTTCAATGAAACACTGTCAAAAATAAAATAATTATTTTGACAATGATGTACTGTACTCTTTTTATAATGAAAAATAAATCAGCCAATCTTTTAAAACTAAACTGAATATTTAGTGCTAGCATCTCAACATATTTGAATATGATATTATTTTAAATAAATTATACATGCTCATGAACTAACTGAATAAATAGATATGTATTTTCTAAAAATGTTACATTAACTTGCATGCTTCAGCTGAATGCAGTCCATGATCGTATTTTTTCCTTTAGAAGAGTCTGTAACATTCAATGCATTCTAAAGTCCTTCACTATAACTTCAGATACAAGAAAAGAATGATAATCCAGAACCATGTAATAGAGATATGAATCAAGAATGTTAGTGTTCATTCTCCATCATCTTAAGACACATTACCGTTGTTGGATCGATCATAAAGCCAGGATCTAAGAGACCTCCATCATGATCATGATCCACCTCATACATGTTATAAGATGGGTTGCCAATTTCTACATTTATTCCTCCATTGATAATAGGTTGTCTTCTAATTGTTTTTGTCCTAGAATACATGAACATTTACATAAGTGTGAATTGTGGAAATATCACAGTTAAGGTACATGAAACTATCATATTTATAGATTTACTTGCTTATTTTAATATGACCAATAAAGAGTATACAAATGAAATATTTCTGAAATAAACTGAATAAATGACATTTGTCAAGTCACAGAGGAACAAAAAAATCATACTTTGATAAGTCATTTTCCCAATTACTTTGACTTTACAATAAAAATATGCTGAAAACAAATTCCTTCTAAATAGCTAATACCACATTAATTGAAATTGAACATTCACCAGTTATCTTTTTAAATTCTATTTTTTCTCCTTCCTTCTGAAATCTGTCCTTGACAAAGTAGTGATAAAGAAACTTTGAAATAGATTGTTTTCAATCCCCAAGCCACATGATTAGAATTCTGTTTTACATAATTGAAAAACTGACTCTCAATCTTTTCTGGATAATAATAATCTCTCTTGGATAATCTCCCGAATAATAACCCCACAGACCACCCACTCCTTCTGGATTTTTATAACTGCATTTTTATAAAAATTGAAGTAATGATACTTCTAGTGATATATAAAATAAATAAATGCACTATTTGTGAATGAAGTGAACAATTTGTGACATACATATATTTATATTAAGTATCATTGTACTGATATTACTAATCACACATATTTGCATAAGATACTCTTCAGAAATTCTTGCTGTTTCAAAGAAAGACTACTGCAAATGTAAAATTCTCCCAAAATTTTAAATATGGCCCCTTGTTACTGCTGTTAGAATATGTAAATGGAGCCATTCCATCAACATAACATGGAGGATGAGTTATCTAAATCATAATCACTTAAAATGAAATAGAGGGATAAAATGGTTAGAAAAACATAAGATTTTGCAGTTGGAATAACTAAATCATGTTTTAAGAGATAAAAAAAATCACACTAGGTTTCTGCAACTGTTTGTGTGATTTATTCACTAACTGTTAATCTAGAACATTGTGTCTTACCTTCTTTTTCTTTTACAAAGCACTAAACCAATTACTAAGGTGGTTATCAAAGTCACCAAGAGGACGAGAGGCACAATGATGGCAATGCTTCCTGGAAAGTAAATGAAAAATAGATAAACAAATAAATAAAATGAAGTAAAGATTGATATAACTATACATTCTATTATTCCAAATCACTTGACCATCGACGTAATAAAAATAAAGCTTAGCCCAAATGTTTATAGTCCTAGTTTATAACTGCCTTACAGAAAAATTGCTCCTCTATTACGTACTTGATCTGCTGGAAATGTTTCTATAGAGATATCTCATTTATATGTTGCATTTAAAAACTTTGACATTAGAGATACTGACTTCGTCAGTCTCAGTTTACTGGTTCCCACCATACACATTTACTTGCGATGATGCTTGTTCATGCTGGTAACTACTTGTAAACCAACTATGACTGAATACTCACACAATTTCACTGGGCACATTCCCACCCTTAGGTTTGTTCCCTTAGCTATACATACTTTCTGGACACAAGTACATGTGGCAAGTTAAATGGCAGCCTGGCAAAACAAAAGGAATGTCAGTGTTGGATTTGGATAGACATAAATATCGGTTTCACAACTTAGTCAAAGTGAGACCTTGAGTAGGTTATTTAAATTCTTTGAGGCTCATGCTTTTCACCAATAAAACAGAGACCAGACGACTTGCCACCCAAAGCTGGTAGCTTGATTCAGCAAAACATGGGGTAAAGGGGATTCTCTTTCTAAGTTCCAGTTCCAGAATAGTTTCAGCAAAACATATTTGGAGGTTTGGCTTATGTTACAAATGTCCATTTACCCCTATTTTTGTGTGCATAAGAATGGTCTTAGGTTCTATCACTAATGGAACAGATCTTCAAAAGTGGTAAGAGAAACTTAGTATTAGTTTTCATGCATCTGAGCATTGGTGAAAAAGCAGGGAGTAACTCAAGAAAAACTTGCTTATCACGCAAGATAGGCTGGATTCCTAAGAGTAACAATAGAGTACGTTAACAATAATATAAGAATAATGTTAGTTAAATACATATTTCCCTGAAGCTAAAACATGATGTCATAGTCACAAGATGTTTGTTTTTTAACTGCATAGCTTAAAATACTATCTGTAATACTAATCTCTAGTTGTTTTGCAAGACCATCAACAACTACATGCCTGCTTTGGAGCACATAAACCCTGGACCCAAAGGCACCATGAAAGAAATTAGTCAAGATGCCAGGGATAAACAGATGACTTCACTGCTGACTAATCAGACTCCCACATGATCCCTGAAGCCCTCACCCATATTCCTGCTCTAAAATTATCTGTGATTTTAAGCCTTTGAGAGTCCAAAGTCTTCAAGTTCCTTTGTCTTCTTCATTCTACCTGACTGGCCACTCAATAAATACTGTTCTTTATCACTGCAAACTTTGGCATGAGAGACTCTTAGTTATTTGGAGCAGCGGATGATGGACTCCCTCTTGGTTCAGTAACAAGTTTCAACAGCTCCAGCCAGATTATATCTGGGTGAGGCAGTCCGTACTGGAGGTCACTTACCAAAATATCAAAAAGTCTTCATTCAGGAAGTGTCATCTACAAAATAATCTTACAATGTGGAACTTCAAGAAATAACTTCTCTGATATAACCAACTATCTGCTCTACCCAAGAAGAAATATGACTTGCCTTCTTGGACACTTCCTAAAATATAAAACTCATTTTGTTTTCTCATGTTAATTACCAGTAGATTTGATATACAACTTTGTGGGTTTGATATTATATTATCTTCTTGGTTTTAGGAAAGTGAACTTTATAGGAACACAACTTACAACTTAGTGGGTTTTATACTATATTATCTTCTTGGTTTTGGGAAAGTGAACTTTATATGAATGTGTAATTTATTAGCAACTAATAAAAGCAGAGAATTTGGCACCTTGAACGGTAATTAACATTTGCTCACAAATTTTAAATACCAGGGAACAGCTTGATTTCTACATAACTATGACTTCAACTGATTGATTATGACTTTATAAATATCTTTACTTCATTATTTATTTTTTTCTGCTAAAATGTGTTTAAAACAGTATTTGTACATACTGGTTTTAAAGTACATAAAATTTCTTTTTTCTCAGTGCAATTATAAATTATTTCGAAAATTAGATTTTACTTGTTTTACATAGATTCTGTCATTCCTATAAAGGAGAAAGCTGTTCATTATGTATGCTAGAAGACAAAGGACTGCTTTTTTCTTTTACTTTTTTCACATCACAGATGGCAGTTGCAATCCCATATATTATAGCACTTTGTTTAAGAGCCTAGACTTTTGATATGTTTATGTAACCAATCAAGGTAACTGCAATAATGCTTAGTGTCACTGCTAAATAATAAGGATAGCAGTTTTGCAAGTTATTTTTTTTGTTGTTTTTGTTTGTTGTAAAATAGTTTATATTGATTAATACAACTGGCAACTGCATATATTTTTTAACTCATAAAACAGATATTTGTAAAAAAAAGCATTTTTCCCAAGTAGCATCTAGGGCAGTAAATATCATATTGTAACATATAATAATCAAGGCCTATTGCAGGTCATTTTTTAATAGTATGTTATTGATGGATTATTACAAATTGATTTTTAAAAGAATACTCTGTACTTATTAAGGGTGGAAGGTATATCTCAACAACTTTCTCACATAAAATAGAGCAAGTCTTTCTTTGCAACATTGTTCTGAAGCCTCATTATGCAACAATTTCCTATTAGAAGCAAGAATTGTATTATCAAATTGTTATGTTAAAGAGTGCCCATCCATGAGAGAGGTAGCAAGGTACAGCAGTTGAAATAATGGACACTGGAGCAAGGCAGGGTACCTCTATTCAAACCTCAATTCTACTATTTATCAGCAACATGTCCTTGGGCAAATTAATTATCTTTGTCTCAGTTAACTCATCTATAAAATGGGTGTCATCATTAATAGCTACCTCACACTAGTGTAGATAGAATTATGCCAATCACATAGAAAGTGCTGCATGCATGTTTAATAAATAATTTAAAATTTGTTCCCAAAGCACTCTGTGTATGCCCCTATTTTGGGCTTTTTACAATGTATTGTAATAATCAGGTTATTTTTAAGCTCCTTTAGGGCACAAATTGCTTACCTTTGTTTGCTCTGCAGATAGCACAGTTCTTAGGATGCCATAGGGTCTATGCATGTGGTTCTCATTTAACAAATAGAACTTAAGGGTTTTTTATGTCCCAGACACTCAATATGTACTCTACTTTGCACTGAGGGTACAAATGAACCTCCTTTCATGTAGCTTGATGTATATCAGAAGACGACAAACAAATGAATTTATTCAGCATGGTACCATAAATGCTACCCTAGGAAAAGCACACATTGCTCTAAGAACATAAAGGAGGTGTGCCCAACTAGATCTGGGTTGTAGGAGGGCTAGAGTATCTCTGAGATCTGAGGGATGAGTCTTCTTTACAGAAGAGAATGTGAAGGTCTGGAGGATTGATATTAAAGAACAAATAGTCTGGCTGGAGTACAGAATGGATAGTGGTGGACAGAGATGTGGCTGTACAGGAAAGCAGAGGAGAGAGTATGTATATGAGCTGCGCATTCGTACTATTAAAAAAAATATGATGTTGAGGAAAATCTAGGAAGTAAAATCTGTTGGATATATTGTTTGATTCAATTTAAGAGAGAGAAAGAAGGTTATGATTCACGCTTAAGTGTTGCTTGGGTAAACAGGTAGATTTTGCAGACCTCCTGTATAGACAGAAATGCAAATCAAGGTATATGAAATGGCTGATTGGGTGGAGGAAGGTGATAAGATCATTTGGAGACATATTGAGCTTGAGATCCCTGTAGAATATAGATGGTACTCACATGGATGCAGATATATCAAGTCAGCAGTGGGATATATGTCTCAAACTCAGAAGAGAAACCAGGATTGAGAACAGAAATTTGGAGGTAATTAGCATTAGCGTAAAGTTGATAAGTGAGGTAAAGGAATGAGGGCTGGTGGAGTAGAGTGTATCTACTGATAAGCAAGTGTCTCTGGTGATAAGGAGAGACTATATCTAGTGATAAGGAGAGAGTGAGTTAATCAGAAGGAATAGAAAGAACAGCATCTTACAAAGAATAGAGTTACTTCAAGAGGGTAGGAGGGAAATCAGAAGAATGCGCTCACCTCTCATGGAGGTCAAGGGAAAAGAGCATTCTGTGTACTGATCAAATATATAGTAGAAAAATATAAGCATAAATTATACTATTACAATTGACATCTTTTTGACATGCTGCTATAAATTCTACTCTTAAATTTATGTTTACAGATATGTATAAATGTGGCATATATATATATATATTTTCAGATCAGAATGCTTTCTTGTAAGAATTTTGGTGAATTGTACTGTTAAAAGTCAAAAGAAAATATTATGCTCCCAACTTGTTCAAGGTGATTCTTCCAGTGACCTTCAAGAGGCTGTCTATCTTCTGGGTCCACTGTTTCCAACCTCACTTTGTATCACTCTCCCACCTTGTCCCCAGCACACTGGTCTTTACATTGCTTGGACATACCTAACTCTTTTTCCAGGGTTTTTGTACCTGCTATTCCTATTTCTTGTACCCTGAGCCCCTGAGCCTCTCCTCTTTCTTTCTTTCTTTTTTTTTTCTATCTGTTGGGTCTCAGCTTAAGTATCATTACTTCAGAAAAATCACTCCTTATCTCAGTTTTCCCCTGATAAGGGCAAAGTAGAAAACAAGGAGATATAATGATCTCCTAACAGATGTCTCATCTCCCATCTCTACTGTCACTACTGTAAGATGTGGCAACTCTGTGGTCCCATTTACTGTCCCACTCTTAGCATTTAGCAGATACTACAGATAACGCATTTCAGACACTGAGCATCCACTCTCTTAATAATATTTTATATAAATTTAAAATATGAGTATGTAATAAGTATTTTACCACCCTGAGTTTAAAACTCTTCAGAAAATCTTCAGAAGAGTCAGACTAGACTTTTAAAGTGGAAGCTAAGCCCAAAGCCCTAAAATAATAGATCTGCCTAATTCCGCAGCCTGGTTTTTAGGTACTTTAAACATGAAAAGCCAGAAAATGTTAGTATGCAGAGATGATTAGCAAAGCTGTGCACTGACTAGAAAGGGTGAATCTCTGTACAAGTTAGGCAGACATAGGCAATGTATTCTTGACTATGCCAGGGTCCAGTGATGATGGAATACTTCACCTTAAGTGGAAACACAGATTTGAAAACACTTTCCTAAAGTATCCATCTTTCTTATTGGGAAGATAACTTCTACTCAAGTTTGGGGAAAATTTGACAATCATTTAAATCCACTGGATTTTACTCAAGAGAATAAAAGTAACCCTCCTACCTTAGGAAAGGTAGCTTAACTACCTTTTCTCTCTTTTAAGAGCTATTGAAGCAAGTTTCTCTAAGCATAAATGTCTGATGTTAAGCACCTTCTCATAGAGTCCTCATTTGATCAACTCTGCTCAAGCCCGTGATACTTTTACATTTACATAGCTAATAGCCCTTTCAAGGTGCATTGATATTGCCATTAAATTTAATGACTAAATCACTGATGGGAGGAAGAGCCTTAGAATCTTTGGAAAAATGGTTGGAATTATTTGCAACCCTTCCTCCTATTTGATGTTTTCTACTTTAGAACTGTTACATATAGTTGGGAGCATTTTCCTGTAAGACAGGTTGTTACCCATGCAAATGGTTGGAGACCTCACTCTCCAATAAAAACATCTGGAACATCCTTGCCCGAAACCATTTTCCAAGCACCAAATCTTCCCTTTGTGGGCGGACCTTATACAAAATGTGAAAATTCAATAGATATTTTACTGTTTCCTTCTTTCTTCTCAGAGTTTTACCAATATTTAAAATTATTTTTTGACTCTCTAAGAGGCTATTTATCTTATTTGTACTAGATTGAGAATTTACCATAAAAGAAAGGCTGATGCACCTTGTCTTCATAATTTCCGATTTATAAATTCAGTGTATTCTATATGTTGGTAACTTCAAATGTGCTTTTTATTTCAAAAAATGCTGTTAATGATTGTTGGGTTTTGCAAAAGTTTACAAAATCATATATAAACTAGTATGCTTCCAGAATTATTACTAGCAACATTACTTTGTACCCTAGATCTGTGAAGAAAGAGGAGGACTTTTTTTTTCTTTCTTCTCCTTTTGCATAACAAATTAGGCAATGTATATTTTGCTACCTCTGAGCTTTTATGAACCAATTTTCCAAATCTAGTTCCCTTTTCCTACAATTATTTACCCATAGCTTCCCTAAAGCTTTCTCCCTTCCCTGGCCTGAGGACAGCAAGCAAATTCCAAGATAAATCCAAAGTGCCCAATGAACAAAATCACTCACATCTCACCTTTCCAAATTCAAAGATTTATGCCCAGACTATTTATTCTAGACCTATTTGCTACATATCAAAGGTGCTATGCTTATTAATAAAAATTAATTTCTCAATGGTGGGAATTTGGACAATATTGCTTGAATAATTTCAAACAATGATATAGAAAGTATTTGAGGGCAGGGACAACCAACAGGTAGATCAGGAAACACTGGAGCCTGCTTCTAGGTAGAAAAATCTTATATTTTAACTCTGAGAGTATCTTCCCTTTTTCACAAACTCTGAGGTAGTATGTTTTTTGTTTGTTTTTATGAAATCTCTCTCACCACCAGTGAAGGACTAGGGAAAAATTGCTAAGATAAGCATTCATCAGTCAGGGATATTACTTTTTCTCTTCATATATTTACATTTCAATAGACATTACAAATGTTTCAAAAGTTCTCCACTCATGGTCAAATAAATGACAATATGAGTAAACTGAGAAACTATATTCAGACTTGTACTTTCGAAATCTTTATAACATCATTTAAAGTTGTCAGAAAATACATACGGACACACAGTCTCTCCTAGATGATAGCTGCTCAAAAAAGACTTGCAAAAATATTGGTGTATATTTTAATACACATCAAAACTTTAAAGACATATGATCAGTGTCAACTTTGATCCTTATGAAGAATTGCTTGTTAACTTACTTCTCTTTAAGATTAAACAATCAAGTCTGTTTTTTCCACAATACATTAAAAAACATTTCAAGACAATACACTTTGTTCTCATTAAAACATGGGATTTTCTTCCTGGAGTATTCTCATATCCATTGTGATATTTGTAGGCTTTGTAGCTGATGGACATTTCCTAAGAAAAGCTTGTGCTAGATTTGCAGATGTGAGTTCTGAAAACTACCCAAGTTTGAGATGAACTCTCACTGCCTAAAAGTGCACATAAATGCAAGATCTTGTCACCAGATGGGAACTCAGTGGTGCTTTATCTTTCAAAAACACCTGTATTACAGTGGATCTCTTGCAAAATTCCATGAAGAAGGTTTTCTAAGACTCATCTCCCTTGATAACGGCATAAAAAGAAAAAATTGCTTTCCATACTATGTAGACCACCTAAGATATTAATCTGAGGAACTTACTTGTGCTGATATGATCAGACTTGCTGCTTTTCGGGGCTGGCCTCTCACACTGTGTGCCTGACCAGTTGGTGGAGCATCTAGAAAGATCCAAACAACAGCAAAGATCAGTGAGTCTGCTAATGTAGTAATGAGTCTGCTAATGAAGTAACTTCAACCAAATAAAATGACATAGGAGCCAGTCTCATAAATATTAAATAGAGATTTCTGCTAATTTCTTGTATATCATCAGTACACTAACAGAAACCTCCAACTGGACTTCACTTGTTGAAACAGTTTTTAAAACTTACGTTTACAGTCATTTTTCTTTATTCTGTGTTAAATTTAAAATTGGCACATTTTATTGCTATATCGAAATCTTGGCTAAGAATTGGAGAGCAATTTAAAATTATTGAAAATTACAAGTTAGCCACTTACAAAAATTGAGTTTGCATATTAAGTAAATCCTCCTTTATTAAATTTCTGTGATTTGTTTTTCTCATTGTTCTAAATCCAAAGTGGAACTAACTACCAAACAGCAAAAGGTCATCTGTCTCATGGTTTAAACTTCAGAATTTTTACTCTCTTAATCAGAGATAGGGAAAAACAGTGCGTTCCTATTTTAAATCATAATTCTATTACCATAAAGCCAAGAGAATATGCCCAAGTTTTCACTGAAAGAAGTTGTTTTCCCCATATAGGTACATGAAAATATTATGAGATGTCTAGTACAGGATAAGAATAATAGATCTGATTAAAATCTATTCTTTAAACATGAATCACACCCATATTATTAGCTGGTTGCATCAAAATAAATGCTGGAACAGTTTTGGCTGTGTTTGAACAATGCCTATTGGCTAACAAAAGATGCCTCTGTGCATCTGTCAGAGAAAATCTGCAGAGAAACAATATAATTGGCTTCAGTTCTTATTTAAAATGACTGTCAAATACCACCATATCAAGTATAGTTGTACATAATAAAAGAACAGCTTCCAGAACTATTCCAGGTGGATCTCTGTGGACATGGTGGGCCAAACTAAATAAATGCAATTTCAAGGTCTCTGCCAATTCTGTCATAGCCAATTCAAATAGCTGAAGCTGTTTTCTGAACTATGCTTCTATGATGCCATATGAATTATTTGTGATATTCGTAAGGACAGTATTGCCTGTCCTAAAACATGGGCAAATTCTCATAAAATCATCATTCCTGACAAACGCAAATCATGAACACAAAACTTATTTCAAAAAAGTATATGTTAATTTCAGCATAATTGACAATAATGTGACTATTCAAGAATATAGTTATTTGATTAATAATGACAAGTTGTAAAACTGTGAGTATGGAGCATGATTTAAATGAAAATTAATATCATTATTTATATTATGATTCAGGCCATCACTCATGCATTAACCCAACTTTTTCTTCAGTTACTTCATAAAAAGCTTACATACTATATAATTTTTATACATCACATTTATTACAAACCTTATTAGAAGTAAATCATTAAAATAGACAAACACATTTTAGGGCCAGGTCTTTACTCTGTATTAATGAAGTGAGATAATAGAATGAACATTTTTTCAAATAATTAGAATAAAATGAACAACCAATAAAATCATTGATTTTTCAAAATATTTTTTTCTTCCTCAGTTGTGGTTTTTACAGATGAATGACCCAGAAAAATGTTCCATTTTTTTACAGATTATAATTCTTGGCACAGTCCACAAACATTTCAAAATAAAATGTTTAAAAACACTTTGCAAACATGTCTTTGGAGTGAATTCTGATGATTGCAAAATTCTTTTTATTTTATGTACCTTTACATCTGTCAAATATTTCTAATTGACCGCTGAGAATATTTTATAAGTTCCAATGAAAAAATAATACTGATTTCTCAATAATTTCATTATGTAGCTGATGTATACAAGGCTAAATGTGTGCAATTATATTGAATTATTGATTAAAATATCAAAATTTGCTCTTCCCATTACCTCCTTTAAAAAAAAACAACTAAATCGGGGTTCATCTTAAATAAGGAGAATGACCTGAGATATAGTTTATTGTGTTACCAAAGATAAAAATCTCTGGGGCACATCATTACACTAAAATGCTTTGAAGTCAGAAAGTAGAATAGCTCAAGAATTGGAGGATCAAATGCAAATTGAGCACATTATGTTTTGACATGAACAACATGTATCTTAAATACTTTAGAAAGTTATGAAAATATGCCCTTAGAACTCCAGATGAGAAGAGAGAGATTTTAAACAAAGAAGGTAAGGATAGTGTGATTCTTATTACAAATTCTGGAATTATTTAAGTATGACACTGTGGTATTTGTTAACAGTAAAGCATAATTTCCTAATTTATCCATGGTTGGAACCCAGTATTTATAATAGATAAGGGAAGTCACCTGCTAGTAGTCATTATCCTCTCCTCTTTTAAATTGAGGGAGCACATTTAAATTCTTAATTTTCAGGGAGTATTTTACTTACTACATATTAGAAATAACTCTCAAAGACTGCACTGGTGAAATATTATTATAAATTTTAACAGTTATACATCTTGATCAGCTGAAGATCACCTTGCAATTCTCCATATAATTCTTATAAAATGTTTTATGGCCAAAGATAAAATATGTTCCACTGTTCTGCATTTGTTCCAGTCTTAAAAATTAATCTTTTTTGCGATATTAAGTCGAATAGAAAGCATTACTCTTGTTGCCTACCTTACAACATTATAACTTAAGGCATTTGCTGCTCCACAAGTTCTTCTTCCAATGGTTGATTTAAGACCAAGTATTTTTACCACCTTTACAGAAATTCATAAATTTTCACACTCTGAGTTGACTACAGTGATCAAAGCCATTAATGGCAGAGCACATAAGAACTGGAATGTGTGCAGATCATCAAAATTTGCTGCCAGTTCCCCATTGGATTATTTACATGATCATGCTGTCTAGAATTTCTCTGGCACCTGTCTCTTTTTCATTATTCCTCAAGCAAAATCCACAGTCCATGCTCTGGTCGTCTTTAATCTGTACTGTTGGCAGTCTACCGTACCCTGCTGTTCATTCAGGGACAATTATCCTCAGGTCAGTCCTGCATGGCCCTCCCAAACAGTCTTTTTTTTTCCTTTCTTTTCTCACCAGCACAAACACTTGTGCGTCATTCACTTTAAGATTAGTCTACAGTTGTTTCCCCGCTGCCCTTAATGCCCTTAATATTAGGACACTGAAAATTAGCTTTATCAACACTTCCATAAATTTTAACTAAGTATTGTTGGATCAGGGATAGATAGACAGAACTTATTTGACTTATTTAGCCAAATAATCATTTATCTTTCTTTTTTTACATCATCATATGAAGGTAGTGCTCCTAGCAGTTTTGTGCAGTCAGTTGCTAAATGGTAAAGTGTTATATCTTTAACATTCTTTGACTTCTCCCTTTCTTTCCTAGGCCATTGATGTTGAGAAGAAAGATTATTTACTGCTACATTGTTTTCCTAATTATATTCTTCCATTTCCATAATAGCTATATGTATTAAATGATCTTGATTACAGCACATTTTGTGACATTTACTTTATGTTCTAGACTAAAATAATGGTTATCAAGCTGAACAATTTGTTCAAATTCAGATTCTGGGTTTCCATTTATCAGAGGATTCATTAAGCTGCTTAGAGTTGTGGCCAGGAATCTAAATTTTAACAAGGTGAATCTGATGCAAGTAATTCACACATCACTTTTCAAGAAATAGTTGAGATACATTATTATATTTACACAGACTTTGCTCTTATATGGAATATCATTCAATCAATTTTTATTCTTAGGATGAGAATAATAACATATATGCCCAGCGTGATTGCTCAAAAGATTAAATAAACTAGGTAGAAATTCTTTACAAAGTACCTGGCAAACTGATGGGTTTGTTTGTTTGTTTGTTTGTTTGTTTGTTTGTTTATTTATTTATTTATTTATTTATTTATTTTAATTAATTCTCATCTGAATGCTACTATGTGAAACACATGGTTAGTTGATTTATCATGTCCTTTAACAGTTTGTGTATTTACAGCTACAATAATTTTTTCAATTATGGTTTTCTGTAGATAGGAGAACATCCTTGTGTAAAGGCAATAGTGCACAAGTATTACTAGGAAGCACAATAAACACGTTTAAAATATTAAAATAAGTTTGGCATATACAAAGAGACAAAATATAATCTTTAAAATGGTAATTATTACATTTAGTAGCACAAATATAAGACATATAATTAAACTGTCCAAAATAATGATAACTCTGAAGTAGTAGAATGATTATTACAAAGAGAATTAAAATCAGATATAGAATACTGAGGTATATTAAAATCTTTAGGTATTGTCTTTCACTGTAACAATGATCAATTTCCATGAACTGCTCCTGTCATTTTGAAAAAATGTGGTCTAGAGTCACGCACTTTGGGAGGACTTTAAAATGACATAATGAGATTAATATCTGTTCCTTCTTTTCATCAAATTTAAAGGTCATGGGACTCTTCTGACCACAATGAAATTCAAAGGTGAATCTTAATACAATTGTAAATTGAGTTTCTCCTCTTATATATATGTGCAAGCTTTCTCTTATTAACCATGATGATGGAGACATTTAGAAAGAAAAATGTTTTTTAATATACCCTTTTCTTTCTCCACAAAGGAAAAAAATAATGGCACAAAAGGTTATTAAATTAGCCTTGGAAAAATTCTGCATGGTGTTATACATGTCTCAGTGCTCCAAAAATCTCATTTAGTAAAAATGAATAATATAATTACATGTTATGCATCAGATTTATGCAAAGATATTTTCATAAAGTGGAGATTAGAAAAACTAAAAGTTACTTGTAAAATTTTTTTTTTTCTGATTAATCCTGCAAATTTCACATTTTTGGTTTTGAGAACATGACTACATTTACATGATGCCCCTAATTTTGAAGCATACACTTTATGTAGCCCCCTAGAATCTTTTATACTTCCTCCCCTTATTGACAGTAGCACTGTAAAATGCAAAAATTGTCACTGCATTTTGGGACAGATATTTAGATAAGTATTCATTTGTGTAATTTTATTTTAAAACCCTTTTGCATCTGTTATTGTTTTACATTCTTCTTAAATAAAATAATGTCATGTATATATAAGAACTCTTCATTTTCATAACATGCTTCAAAAATTTCCTACCCCAGCTTTCATATAAAATTTTGCATAATTTTCAGTTAACATTTGCTGAAATTTATGTCAGATACTACTATAGGTATTTACATATAAAAATACACTCATGTTCAACTTCGATAATAATCCTATAAGAAGAAATTATCCAACATATGAAATGAGGAAGTGCATATTCAAATAATTTGCCCAAAGGATCACAACTAATAATTGGTAGAAATAAAATGTGAGCTTATTATTTTATCATTCTTTTCAGTGACAATGCTATGATTCTTTTAATTCAATGCAGGAGTAGGAAGAAATGCTTTTCTTTCCACCCTTACATTCAGGAGAGTACCAGGCTCTTAATAAGAAAGTAAAAATTATTTTAACAAGTGCAAATGAGTGCATTTTTTGAGTAGGAAAGTTGTAAGAAATACCACTTTAGCTGAGATCTGTGGTCAGTAATACCCAATAATCTGTCTCTGGCAGTGACAGTGAGGGACATATTATTAAAGAGTGTTAGTATTCTTCTTGATATCACTTGCACATTTTTGTGTTGATTCCAAAATGCTGTGATGTATCTAATATATTTTTTAAGATTCATCATGTATAAATTCATCTAAAATGTAAAAACAATAAATATAACCCTTATTTTGGCTTAATTAATACAAGTTTAAACCTCCATCCCAATTTGCTCTGTACTTCACTCATCTATTATTATTATTATTTTTTTTATAAACTACTCGGTACTATAATTTCTACTTATTCAATACTGTTCTGAATCCAAACTTGACATTACTTTTTCTGTGACAATGTCTAAGTATTACAGTTTGAGTATCCCTTGTATGAAATGCTTGGCATCAGAAGTGTTTCAAATTTCGAACACTTTTTTTAGAGGGGGGATTTTGGAATATTTGAATACATGTAATAAGATATCTTGAAGATAGGACCCAAGTATAAACATAAAATTCATTCATGTTTTAAATATACCTTATGCACATAGCCTTAAGGTAGTTTTATGAAATATTTTTAATAATCTTGTACATGAAACAAAGTGTGTGCACACTGAACCATCAGAAAACAAAGGTGTCACTATCTCAGCCACCCACATGGACAATCTGTGGTTGTTTGGCATCACCGTCATTTCTGACCCTGAATTTATATGCTACCAATAAGCAATCATTTTCTTACACTTATTCACACATAAGTACTTAACAGTTAAAAATATGATGTACCATTAATACAGTAAAAAAATAACGTGTTCAGGGTAACTAAGCAGCACAGTGGCATCACTGAAATGCCTATATCAGCTATGAAACAATAGCTTAAGGTGGCTGGGAGATTCTTTTTTCCCTTGGGGACTCTGAATAATCTGGGTGATGTGCACCTGAGTTTTGACTGCAACCTCATGGCTGTCACAGGAGGTTGGTTATGGAATTTTCCATTTGTGGTGTCATGTGGGTGCTCAAAAAGTTACGGATTTTGTAGCATTTCGGATTTCAGATTTTCAGATTAGTGATGCTGAACCTAAACTCTGCACTGTTTTCTTTTTTTTTTTTTTTTTTTTTTTTATTTATTTATTTATTTTTTTTATTTTATTATTTTTTTTTTATTGCTTTTTTTTTTTTTTTAAATTTTATTTTGTCGATATACATTGTAGCTGATTAATGCTCCCCATCACCAAAACCTCCCTCCCTTCTCCCTCCCCCCCTCCCCCACAACCATGTCCTTTCTGTTTGTTTGTTGTATCAACTTCAAATAATTGTGGTTGTTATATCTTCTTCCCCCCCCCCCGGTTTGTGTGTGTATGTGTGTATGTGTGTGTGTGAATTTATATATTAATTTTTAGCTCCCTCCAATAAGTGAGAACATGTGGTATTTCTCTTTCTGTGCCTGACTTGTTTCACTTAATATAATTCTCTCGAGGTCCATCCATGTTGTTGCAAATGGCAGTATTTCATTCGTTTTTATAGCTGAGTAGTATTCCATTGTGTAGATGTACCACATTTTCCGTATCCACTCATCTGATGATGGGCATTCTGCACTGTTTTCTTGAAAGAGCCTTAGGTATTATCTTAAACTTATGTTTGTTGTAATGTATATATAGCGCTTGATTCAACTCTATAATAATATACTTCAATGCCAGCTTTGAAATATTATATTAACTCTTTAAGTGTTAACTATACGGATAAGATTAGCAAAACAAAACTAATGTTACTTTATTATAAAAAAAAATTGGTCAGAAGAGTTGCTGATTTCTGAGAAGTGTTAACGTGGCAAAGTAAAATATTAATGACATGTTCAATAAACTCTGACCAATCATTATTTTAAGAAAGGTAAAAATCGATGAGAAAATTAAAGAGGTAGCCATGAATGAAATAAAATTAATAGTGTGGATTATTTAAGGTGATTTATTTTAAGAAGAAAAGAGAAATATAAAAGAAAGGGTGAAATCTAGTTTACCAAAAAAATTATCCATAAAAGGAGGTTTGTTAAGTTTGTGTAGTTTAAATTAGAAATGTTTAAACATAAAATGTTGTGCAGCTCCCTTGAGAGAAATGGACACTGAAGTATTAAATGACGACCGAATAAATTTTTTTAAAAAAGGAATCTGTAGTGATGGAAAACTTTAGCAATCTAAATGATATATATATATATATACATGAAATTTTACTGAGAGCTGTTCAGAAAGGCATAAGGTTTTCTTTTTTTGAGTGAGTAGACAATTTCTGCTTAACAAATTATATTACATGCATCTACTGAAAAGGAAAAGGAACAATCATAAAATTAGTATTAAATAAGATAGTGGATGTAATTGAAGACATAAAAGTAGACTATCACATTAGGAACAGTGATTACAATTCTATTGCTAAAGATGAGAAGGAAAACTGAAATTCATGCTGCAATACCAGTGGAAAGCTTCCAAGATGAATGGCCAGTTCCAAAATTGGTTTAAAATACAAAACCATGGGTGAAAACCTTAGTGCTTAGTGCCATGGAAAGTAACTAGCTTGCTATCTGAATATTTCATGTTTTAGCGCAAAGTAAGAGTAAACAATAAAGAATTTTTCTATAAAACCCAATGAAGGCGCTTCCTAATTCTTAGGGTTTCTGAGGTTCAAGGTGATGAGATCTGAAATTATGATGGAAACATAACAGTTATTAAGTACTGTTCAAAGTATATTAACATAACTTTGTATATTTTAACAACTGTGAACAGTTATTAAGTACTGTTCAAAGTATATTAAACCTATACATACTGGGGCAAAGGTAGTAACATTGTTTTCTGTTGCGTATAACAGAATATCTGAAAGTGGGTAATTTATAAAGAAAATAAATGTATTTCTCAAAGTTTTGGATGTTAGGAAGTTCAAGATCAAGGAGGTATACCTGGCGAGGGACCCTGGAGGGGGACTTTCTGCAGAGTACCAAGGTGGAGCAGGTCATCACATGGAAAGAAGGCTGAGAGCACTAATGTGCTCACTCAGGTCTCTTTCTCCTCTCATAAGACCGCTAGTGCCACTCCTGTGATAACCCATTAACCATTAACCCATTAATCCATGGATGGATTAATCCACTCATGAGTGCATAGCTCTCAGGGTCTGAAAACTTCTTAAAGGCCCCACCTGTCAAATTCCATGGGTAGATTTCCCATCCTCTTAATATCATTACAATGAGGATTAAATTTAAACATAAGCTTTGGAGAGGACAAATATTCATATTTCAGCAGGTAGAATATTAAGAGGTGTTGCTACAAGGTTCTGAGTGTGTGAATGTCTTTATAAGTATAACATATAATTCTAATTCTCTAACAATATTCAATCCACTTTCAGTTGCAATGCTTATGTGCTGAGATACTGAGGTTATCCACTTGTTTAATTTATAGTCTGAATCATTCACAAATAAATGTGATATACAAATGGCTATCTCCTTTCTGGTACATCAGCATAGCTCTTTTTAAGTTATATGATTTCTTGATGACCCCTATATATCCACCAAAGGTAACACCAAAGCTTTCCAGAACCAAACAATTTATAACTGATGAAGGGACCATGTCCTTCAAATCAGTGTCCTGGAAATTAGCGTCAATTTCAATTCTCAGTTACCACCATTCAGCCTTCCTCAAAATCTATGACCTGCACTTTTGAAAGATTTTTTTATAATTGTTATTGTTTAAAAATAAAAAAAAGCAATAAAAGTTTAATAGATAAAATAGACAGATAAAATGAGAAAGATTTGCTAAAGTCAAGCTTCAGCATGAATTAACAAATTTGTCTACCCTGTGTAAATGTTAGTCACAAAACACTCACCAGATTTGTTTAGTATTTATAAGAACACATTCCAGATGTAAACAGCTGAAAGTTTATGACAAAAGTTGCCCATTCACTCATATATTTCCTAATCCAAGCGTTGGGTTACTTTTTTAGACTCAAGGTAAGAAGGTTTATGCAGGCAATGGTATAAAAACTGATTTAGGAAGTAGAGATAAATGTCTTCAGTGTCTAAATGCTATAAAATATTGCAGTAGTATTTTATGTTACAGAGAGAACTGCTATTTGAGGTCAGTTATAAATATCTTTATATATTTGATCAACATACAATCATAAATATGCTATATTCTATTTTTGTATTTCTATATTTTTATATGCATTCATAAATATCTAAATATGCATTTGTCTGTGACTATACTAGACTATGATTTACTTAAAGGTAGAGTTATCTATTATTCATCTTTGCATTCCTTCATTTCTTGAACAGTTTTTGGCACATAGTCAATATGTAGATATATATTTGGTCAATCAGTATGATTGCTGTTTGGCAAAATAAATGAATTAATACAATAAGGTATGGAGGAGGCATAGTTGAACACATATGAACACACACACCTATACAGAAGTATCAAAAACATTCTATGAAGAATGTTTAGCATCATTAGTAAGAACATGATTTCAGCTAGTTGCCAATCAGTCATTTTCTACTGAAAGGACTGTGAATCAGGTATGGGAGACATTTTACATATAAGAACCAGAGTCATTTTTTTTTTAAAATTCTATTCTTTCTTCCTTTTGTTCATTTACTCATTAATTCTTCCATTTATAAAGTTAGATAATTACATTCTAGCTACTTGGGCATATATTAATTTTAATCATTCAGTGATGTAAATTGTGTGCCAGTTTTTGTCCCAGGATGCAACAAACTAAGAAATTGTTACTTTCTTTCCATGACAAACCAAAAGTGTTTGATCTCAAAACCAGTTTTATATAAAAATATATGCATGCAATTAAATGTAATTTAATTCCATCAATTAATTTGAATTGATTATCTGAAATTAAAGTTCTGGTGTTGGTGACACAAGCGACATATGTGAGTTTTGCAATTAGAAAGGTCTGGATTGAAATCTAGGCTTCCCTCGTCATAAAGGGTGCATCTTCAAGCAATTCTCCCCTTTTCAGGTTTTTCATTTCTAGTAAGAGGGAGAGCAGTACTTCCTGCTGTTGTCACACATTGCCCACAGATCTAGCCTTTTCTGTTTCAACCTTTGTTTTCCCCTTAAATACACTTCCTTTCCTATTTTACATTTTCGTCTTTTTATTTTGTATGACTTTCTTTCACTACCTCAAATCATTCTTTTTTTCCCCTCCCTTTTTTTCTTTATTTTTCTTTTTGCAAGGCAGGTTAAATCTTTTAAGAGCAAAAACCAATTTTTTTCAGGTTTCTTGAGACATTAAGTGATATAATATGTATAAGATTTGCATATCATTTGAGTTAGCTTAACTCATGATAAATAATATTATTAATATTAAATTTAAATATTGTATATGGCATACTAATATCAATATAATGATAATTTCCAATTTATATTCTGTATGGAAAAATGTCAAGCTTAAGTTTTTCTACTCCTTTAACATGGTGGCTCTCTCTGCTACTATCCTAATGTGAAAAAGGAAAAATAAAATATTTCATTAATGATGATAATATAAGCAATTTTTAATTTATTTTATTCCCTTAAACTAGTGTGGCTAGCGAAGCATATGAGTGTAACCTTGTCTGGGAATTGTATAAAGGTAATTTGGGATCAAGTGCTAGGTTGAAGGTTGATTGATCTAAATTTATTGACTTGTTCAAGCATGGAACATGAGCAAGAAGTAAAACTTTGTTGTTATAAGCATCTACAATTTGGGTATGTTGGTTGCAGCAGTAAAATCTAGGGAAAGCAGTCTACTACAGACAAAGGGTTTAAGGGATAAGAGTTACATAAATGAAAATAATATACAATTGTATTATGTTTTGTTTCTTTGGTCATTCTGATATACCGATTATATTAAAGGCCAAGAATATGTCCCCAAATCAAGGGGAAATAATATTACTACATTGAAGCTACATGATAATATGTGCCCAATATATGACTACATAATTATTGTTCTTTATTAAGCAGTACCACTTGTACTCTGAAAGCACAAACTGAAGTTAAATCTTGTACAGAAAAATATGGTATCTGTTTTCCTTTTTTTCCCCATGGCATGACTAGTATGGTGAAAGTGAGGGCGAGCTGCAACCTGTTACCTGGGATTATAAAGGATAGATACTGATGTGACAGGTTTTCTTGGCTTTTACTGCTCCAAAAAGCATGCACATTTCATATTTTGCACTTTGAAAATATGCCAAAGGGCAGAAAGCAAATCAGGGACATGCAATGACCTGACTCTTGAAATGTGGACAACCAGGCTGCTAAAGCTTTTATTGCTCCATATACCTGCTGAAAAGTTGTGATCTGTTTGAAATCACTCATGACGACTTCCTTGGGCTCTTTTCAAGTGTTTTCTAAGGGCCCACAGGGCCTCTGGTCAACATGGAGAAGTGCTGACAGCAGGACCAGGAAAAGCAAATCATGCAGTGTCTTTTCTGCAAGGCCAATATTTTCAGAGACTGAGGCTTTAATTAGCCATCACAATATAGAGGAATAATTCCTACCTTTTTAAAATTTGTGACAGAAACAGAACTCATTATCTTCCTCCCAAAAGCCTCAACAAGGGCTTCTCTAGTACCTGTGCATTTTCTCAAGTATTTTTCTCTCTAAGGGCCTGGAAAATAATGCTGAACTTTTAATAATTAGAGTGGAACAATCACAAAACCAAAGAATGTGACAAAGTGCCTAATTTAGATCACTCTCTTAATGAATGTCCCTTTGGTACTTCCATATTCACTTTACATCTGTTTGAATTTAAAAATCTACCTTGAAATGTTTTGAAGCTAGTTCCTGCACATGTTTTCGAGGGTAATTGAGTGTAGACACTCGCAGTAGAACTTGAGTTGGGCGTTACTCACTGCAGTTTCCTTCCCAGTCACTAGTATTAACTGTCACTGTCATTGAACTACTAACCTTTGGTTATACCAAATTTTGCCTTTAAAAAGAAAAAAAATTCTCCTATTTTTCATCTTCAATTTCCTAGAGCTCAAATTATATTAGGTTCTGATCATTTTATATCTGGTCTATTACAATGGCTTTAAGATTTTACTTTTCTAAAAAGTGTTCCCTATTTTGAAGACAATATTCTATGTTCTTTATATATATATATTACATTTTTTAATTCTCAAACAATCTTAGGAGACATATGCTATTGGCACTTTTGTACTAAGATAAGAAAGGAGACACAGAGAAGAAAAAGTGACAAAAACAAACTGAAATCTCTAGATATAAGGTCCTCTATACTATTTTTGTGTCCTGTTTACTAACAAACACACTGGGCATTTTTTAAATTAAAAACTCTTTGTCTTCCTTAAATAAAATCTATTTTTTTCCATATATATAGGTTCTCTTTTAACAGACCACTATGTCATCAAGACCTTTCTAAAACATACATATGACTGTGACACTTCATATTTCAAATGTAATCAGTGTTTCCTTATTGGTTATAAAATGAATTTCAAACTCCTTGCTAAGTTATACCACATTCCGAGAATTATTGCATGGTCTAACATTGTCCAACACTCTTCCACAAGCACCATTTACCTTACATCATTCTAATGCCTGAAGCACCTGCCCTGTTCCTTCTTGCCTAATTTCTTTCCTTAAAAAGACTCAGAGGCCCTCTGGGCAGCGGCTATATTTGACATTCCTCTTATTCCCCATCCATTTTAAAGAAAGAATCCCAAAGCAAAAACAAGACAACAAACAAACAAACAAAAGGCAAGGAGAAGAGAGAACAAGCGAGTCAAAGTAAAGTTTCCTCGTGAGTTAAGATGGTCTATTAAGTCTATCAGGTTCTTTATTTAGAGATATTTCATGTGAGTTCCTGAACACTAAGGAAACACCATACAGTAGTTTTAGAAGGTATCATAGAAATGAGAAAGCAGACCCAAAGTCATGGCAAAATAAATCATTTTTCTATTTTTTCTCTTTATTCTTTGAAGATTTATTAATAAAGATGTGCTATTACAGTAATGCTAGAATGATGATTGTATCACAGACTGCCATGTCTTTTAATACAATACAAGCACCAAGACATTAATTTTTAGCAACATTAATTAAGCACATACTATATGGAGAATGCATGCTAGCCGTTGGGGTAAAATAGGTAAATCAGACACATCTTACTTGGAGGAATTTACAATCTGCTGAAGAGAAATAGACCTATAAATTTAAAGGTGTCATGGGATAGAAAAGGCAGCATTCCCAAGCCAACTTCATAGAAATACATATCATGTCCCAAGACCACACACAGATGAGAGGTCAATTCTAGCCATAAAATATGGAATATCATTGAGTAATATGAGAAATATAAACACACACACAGGCACACACACACATACACAGATGATAAAAGAAAGAAGGTAATTTGGGGGAGAATCATTTTCCCAAAAAAGATAAACAAAAACCAAATGTCCACATATATCTAACCAAACACCCCCTCCCCGCCAAAAGTGGGAAAATGCTCCCAGCAAGTTATTTTTAGCTTTTGTTTCATTGTTTCAAATGAAGAAATAAAAAATAAAAACGTACTGCGTTATCTTGTTTTTTACCACATGGAGAATTTTTCTTGCTATGGGCAAGAAGCAATAATATCTATCATAAGAAGTGTTCTGGAGTTTTACCATAGTGCCATTTTCAAAATAGTGAGTGCTTAAATTTGATATGATTTCAGAAGTGATATAATATTAGAGTAGATTTTTTCAGTTCTCTAACTCAAATAATTCTAAAAACTTGCTTTTTTCTTCTGTTTTTGAAAGAGAATATGAATTATATAAAAAATTCTCTTTAAAAAATAAATATTATTCAAATTTCACCAATAACAGATACCCATTGTTACTATTTTGATGTGCTTTAAGACTTTTCTCTGTATATGCACATGTATATATAGACCTATTATATAGACATATGTCTTTATACATGTATGTGTGTGTGTTTGTGTACATCAATACATGTATATATGTGTATATATTATTTATGAAATTGGATTATATATGCTCTTGTATTTATATATTTATATTTTTAGCCAAAATTATGAAATTATTATTCTTTTGTATTTTATATTTTTTTAAATTTCGTTTCTGTGACTGGGATTTCTTTCCCTATATAGTTATGTGTCTCATTCTCATATCCTTAAGTTCTTTACTCAAATATCATCGTCTCAGGGAGGCTTTCCCTGGCCACTCTAACTTCATATTTTAAATCTCCCCTCAAATTTTCAAATTCTTCTCTATACTACTATCTCAATACATAACAGCACTTAACACTATTAACATACTTAACAAATATTTTATACATTTATTTTTTTTACTTTCTGTCCTGTGCCTCTTAGATTTTAAGTTGCACAAAGTCAAATATTTTTGCCTGTTTTATTCACCGATCTATCTTCTTGTGCCTAGGATAATGTCTGGGATATAGTAGGTGTTCAGTAAATATTTGTTCATGAATGATATGGAAAGAGAGGATTGGCAATATTTCTTTCATCTCAAAAGGCGATGTATGAAAAAATCAAGGGACAAATACCTGAGATTCTAGTTCTCATAGACTGTGGGTCTGCTAGCCTAAGGGTTCATAATAAGAAAGAGATAGAAAGGACTATTCTCCCTCCTGAAGTTAGGTATAAGTAGGCTACTTACATATCTAGGTATACTCTGGTATATTATTTTGAAGTACCAGGGAAATAAATAATAAAACCATGCAGAAAAATTAAACTGCAATTTTTATTTGTGACCCAAGAATTTTATGATTAGCTACTCAGTTCTCCATAGACTTAACAATAGGTTTTCTGTTATTCTTTATTTTACTGTTAGTGGAAATCTTTGTTTTCTCAGCATCTTCATAAATATTTTAGAAGAATTTTGGAAGAATTTATATCTGGGGATGTGACTCTGACCTAATTTTAAGCCAGTTTTTAGATAAAATCCAAGTAGAAGGCACATTTACATACCTTGTACCTTATAGTTTTGTAGTGTATTAGTGAACACTTAGTACAAACCCATTACTTTATAGGCAAGAAAAACATGTCGCAGAGAGATAACGTAACTAGCTCAAAGTGATAGCTAGTTTGATTCATAAAGTTTATAAGTTTGGGCCCGACATTTCTACTTCTGAATGTTAATCCTAGAAAACTAATGATTACACAGAGAAATTTTTATCCTAGGAAATATAGTAACAAATGAACAAAGAAACAAACAAATAATTGTTGAGTAATACAGGGTTGGTTAAGTAAAATGGGAATAATCCAGACAATGGAACACTGAGCAGCCATTACAAATAAAAGCATATAATTATATATGAGTACACTAACGTGAAATGATGTTAAAAATGTACTATCAAGTATGCAAACATAAAAGAGTATGTATCATACAATCTCATTACAAGAATATAAAACTTCAAATGGATATTTACATAAAGAAACTCTGAACAGAAACCCAAATAACAGTGGTTATTACTAGGAAATTGAGTATTTTTAAAAATTATCAGATTACTAATTTTTTATTTCTAAAATAAATATCTATAGTCTAATAAAATAATAAAATGAGAAAAATGTATTTAATATTGGCTTTAAAAAGTTTTCAAAATTCTAGTCTGAGAAGGAATGCTTTAGATCATTCTCTACTAAAGTCTGTGCAAATGAAGAAAGTTAGGTTTCTTTAGGGTATGGATAACCCTGAGTAATTCCTCAAAAGGATTAATATTATGAATAAAAATCAGAAAAAAAACAAAGTTTGTACAAAATAAATATGGATGTTCGAATATTTGCTACTCTTCACTCCAATGAAAAGAAATCTCAGCCAAGAGCTGCTTGTGAAAAACAGAAACTGGACTTGGGGATGCCCAAGAAAACTTCAGCACGTTACCAAAAATAAAAGCATATATCACGTTACACCACCCAGATTTAAAAATAGAAGTTATAAGTCTAGAGTTATAGTCACGGTCAAAGCCAAGCAGAAATAAAGGACCTAGTGGCACTAAACACAGGCTTTCAGACTAATCTTATCTATGCCCACACAACATTTCTTTCGTCTGAAGGTTTTTATATGTACATATAGAATTATCTTAAACAAGCAGAAACTAAGGTTTAGACAGACCAATAGGCCACATCAATAGTAATTAGAGGAATCGATACATGAAATCCGTAAGTCTGACTCCCAAACCTGTGTTCTTTACACTTATCTTGTTGTAGAATCAACAGAACTTTACTGTCTGTCTCACCTTCGATAGTGAAAACACTAGCCAATAGATGGATCTCTCCAGGGCTGTCAATACAGGAGACAGATGTGAACAGAATAAGAATTTAAATCTGCATCCGAAATCAGAAAACAGGAGGAAGAGTTCTGAAGTGAGAAATCCCCGGCCTCCTCATTGTCCTCTTCTGCATCCTTTCAAGAACACCCACACACCGGTGATTTATGCCCAGAAGTTTATTAGCACATTTCAATATCTCCCTAGTTTTTGCCAGCCCAAATGCATATGGTGACTAGATTCATTTGCTAGGGCTGCTGTAACAAAATGCCACAGACTTGTAGGCTTTAACAGCAGAAATTAATTTTCTTACAGTTCTGGAAGCTAGAAGTCAGAAATCGGAGTGCTGGGCAGGTTTGGTTTCTTCTGAAGCCTCTCTCCTTGGTTTGTAGATGGTCACCTTCTTCCTGTATATACACTCTATTGTCCTTCTGTGCTTGTCTGTGTCCTAGTCTAGAGTTCTTATAAGGACACTAGTCTTATTGGTTTAGTGCCAATCTTAATAACTGGATTTTAATTTGATTACCTCTTTAAAGGTCCTATCCAAACAGAGTCATGTACTGAGTATGGGGGTAAGAGTTTCAGCATAGGAATTTGGATAGTCCACAACTCAGCTCATAATTTTCATGATCTGGTCCTCCAAAATTCATGTTCTTGTTTCACATAAAATGCATTCACCCTATCACAACAGCCCCCAAATTTTTAACCTATTCCAAAAGGGAGAAATTGGAAAAAAGAAAGGCTCACAGTTTCAAGCAAGTCTGAAACCCAGCAGGGCAAATTATATTATTAGATAAAGGCCTGAGAATAATCCTCTTTGGCTTGATGCTCTGTTCTCTAGGCTGCTGTACTTTCTGGGCCCACTGGATGGTGGCCCATCACCCCCTCAGTTGGAGGAGGAAGCTCTGCTTCTAAGGCTCTGGGCATCAGCCTTGTTCTCAAGGCCCTGGGTTGAAGCTCCAACCTCTTGGTCCTGGAGGTTGGCCCTGGTGCTGTGGTTATGCAATGAGGCTACGTGTGTATATGCATTTCAGCAGTAAGGGAGGGAGGGTGGCTACAAATATCTCTTCAGTATTGGAGGGTGAAATGTATTGTGGGTATTGCTGGGAAGTAATGCTGTGGAGATAGGTCTATGTTATAAAGAAACTTAAATCCAATATAAATGAAAAGTCTAATCCTAGGGAGAAGGCTTAGAAGTAGAAAAGCATGGTCAACTTGCTATTAAGTTCAATAATTCTTCAAAGTATTAATAATTTCTATATCTTACAATAAAAATTATTTAACAACACAAACGTTGTCAAAATAACACATTATTTGTTTTAACATGGTTTTAACATTATTCAGTATATCTACTTTAATAAATGTCAAAACTCCCACCAAATAAATGTTAAAAAATGAAAACAACTAGATTTTATTCTATTTTCTATGCATCTCTTTGGAGTTTTCGTTTTCCTCCACACATAGTAATAAGTGAAAATGGCCATCAAGAGACAAAAGCGAATGCTTTCAAAGAACAAATCTATTTCTAAATTGAAGGATACAGTAATACAATTTCTATGTGGAAAAAACTGTCACCTTCATAGATCTGAATACTATATAGACCTTCCAAATGTGTATAAATTCTGCACAATTCAAATGGTTTTTCACTCTATGAAGAAAAGAAAAATGTACTACTGGCAAAATTAAAGCAAGCACTATATTGTACCTCTTAAAGCAATTTCTGATGAAAGAGTGCACACTAACTTTTCATTAAAGATACATGACATGACCACTACCAATTGTGATCTGAGGCTAAAAAGTGTGTTTCCAAAAATCTCCCCTTGTAAGGATAAGTGACCACTAGAAAGATAGTCTGAGAACATAATATTCCTTTACCCGAACTATTTTATATTGCACATGATCACAGACACTTTATATTAAATTTTACCTGTATTTATTTACATTTTAGTACCATATGAATTATAAATATTCTAGAGAAAACCAGGAAAACTTTTCTGTATTCTAAAAATTTCAAATCTAAGAAACATGGGCATGAAATCTGTGTCTGGACTCTCTCTCTATCCTTCATGGTACCTAACAGTGAGTCTTTAATAGTAAAAAAAGTAATCTTCTTTAATACTTAAGTCTTCCTTGTCATAAAAATATTTTCCCTAGGTCCTATTTATCATTTTTCCTTTATTGAATTCATAGCCAAAAATTCAGAAAGGAATCTACACTTTTCCTTACTTTCTCACCTTTCAATTAACCAATTATAGTCTGGTTTCTGTCAATATAGGGCTTTCAAAACATCTCAGTAGCTACCTAAATGTAAAATCCAACGAACCATTTATGATGTTTATCCTCTTTGAATTGTCTGGAGTTGATATTCTTTACATGCTCCACTTTTTTGACTTGAAGGAATCTACTCTTCAATAAATCTCCTCCAATTTCTATTTCTTCTCATTTACTTTTTCCTCCTCAGACAGTATCAAGCATTGGTATTTCCCAGGGTTCCAACCTTAATTCTCTACTCTTCTTTCTATAAGCACATGCTTGTGTCATGGCATAAAATGTACCTCATAGACTGACCCCAGTATATCTCTTTAGCTTTCTCTCCTGTTGTTGTGCCAAACAGCCTGCTTTTAATCCTCAGCAACACTTACCTTTTACTTTCAGACCTAATTTCCTTTGACTGTGCTATTCTCTCTTTAAAAAAAAAAAGATTTCTAACTATTCTCCCCTGTGAAACTACTATGCTTTTTTTTCAAAATACTGTAAAAATGTCACTTTGTCTATAAAGCCTTCCACTCTCCCACCAGGAGTCATTGATTGATCTCTATTCAGTTGTTTTCCCATAGCACTTCGGTCATATTTCTATTATAATAATTGTCAAATGGTATTTTAATCTTTTAAAAGCCATTCATCTGGCTAAAATGAATTTTAAGTCCTTCAAAAGTAAAAACCATATTGGAATTATTATGGCATAAAGAGAACAGTACAGCATAAGAGTTATAACCAGGGCATGGGCTTTAGAACTGAACACATGTGATCTGAGTCTCAGACATCCACCATTTCCCAGTGTGTGACCTCAGTGTTGTCATCTGTGAAATGGAGATAATAATAATTAATATTATATAATAATCTAACTTTACACATAAAGTGTTTAGAGTGCTTAACACAGTGTTTGGCACAAAATATTTGCTAAATCAGTTTTAGCCATTATTAATTCTCCTTCTAAGCTTACATAAGGTGTCACTCATCATAGATAATCAATAAATATTGGATTAATGGATGAATGAATGAATGATAACAGAACATAATTATTCTATATTTCTTTTATGGTTTAAGGGTTTGAGGGATGTAAGTATTACTACTATTGTCAAAATAAATTTTAGAGTGTAGAAAATGAAGTTACAGGTAACATTTCCATAAAGTCAAATGCAGATATAGAGACATAGGTACATGTATTGAAGTATAATTCTGTACCCCATAAAAATGTACAATCAATACATTTCAACTAAAAAATAAATTCCTTTAGAAAAAGTAAGTGATATTTTCTCTAATCCCCTCCAACTAACATATTTTTCCTGGATGGATATACCAGAAGCTACTTATCATTTTAAAATCCTGTCACTTTGATGATACCTTGTAGGAATGAAAAGTGGAAGACAACTTTATTGTGGCCCGCTATGCTTATGAGAGACTTTTATTTGGGTGACACAGGGGCATTCTCTGGACAGGCAGTCACCCTGAGATCTGTTTGTGGGGAGGGGGCAGAATGTCACTTAGGAACAGCGAGATAGGGGCTGGATAAATAAAGACTGGGATTCAAAGCAGGCATACTGGTGTTCTAAAAAATGAACTTAAAATAAGCACCTAGATCGTTTTTTGTCCAAGCATCACCTGGATTTACTAATTCTGAACTATCAATGAGTCTATTTTTCCCTCCAGCTGAAGTTCCTGGGTTCAGGCCCTCATCACTTTTCACTGGAAGTGCTGCCAAACCTTTTGATGTGGAGACCCTGCAGCTGATCTCGACAGCTTTCCTCTACATGCCAACAAGCACCACTTCAAACCCAAACTCCTTCAGCTCAAGCTTTTGCCTCAAATCCTTAGCAACTCATTATGAACAAAATAATAGAGTTTTGGTAATAAAATATCTGAATTTTAATACAATTTTGCTTTAAAACCATTGCTTGGTACTCTGAGATCACCACCAGGGTGGCTATTATGAAGGGCCAATCAGGGATGCTGACTATAACATTGGGTATTAAGGAGAACACCAGATGTAATCCATCTCTAAAGTTCAAATGCACAATGAAAAAACAGCTTCCATTGTGATGAATGTTACCCAAAGGTGAACCCTGAAATTTCTCAGAGAAAATATGAGTTTATTATTTATGGATATTCAAAATGCTGCAAATTAAATCAAGAAAGAATGATTTAAGCTATTAAGAAATGAAGATTCTGGAAATCGTGTTGCATGTCTGTAAAGAAGTCTTACAGTTCTCAGTAAAATGTTGGGAAACAAAGAAATGTAGCACTTCATCGTGCTTGAAATAGAAAGTCAGTTACTTAATAAAAATCCCCATTCCAAATAGTATCTAATACAATAATGCAGTCTTAAAACACCTATTTCTGTACTACTCTAATTAAAAGCTACTATTCTAGCATTTTTTTTTTTTATTAGACAGTTCCACAAGCTTTTTTATTCCCTCTGTTGTATTTCTGGACACTCTAGCAGTCTGTGGTGCACATACGTGTCGGTGAACGAAGCAAAGGTTAAGCGTGTATGACAAAGATGAGCTCTGAGATTAAGCATACACTGTGAAATGCATGTGGATGTTCATGATTTAAACCAATGAACTGTGGCCTGAAATGATGTCACACAAAGCGCAGCAGTAAGTGGAAGGTTAAACCTACTTGCATCTCGGCTCATTAAACGCAGTTAAAGTGCAAATCCCCTCATTCTGACAGTAGTGATCACAAGGGTTCTCTTTCTGGTCACAGCGCTGACTTTTAAACCCCACAGAGCATCTGCAGAATTTCAGTAAAATACAGCTAAATAAAGCGTCTGACTTTTTTTTTTTTTTTTTTTTGCCAAATATGTTTCAAATTTATTTTATACAGAGATAGTAACATAAATGAAAAAATTCTCAGGTATGCTCACTTCTCTCTCATACACACTCATCACATGCTACTCTGACAAGGTGGGGAACGGGATGCAGACGTGGATTATACATGGTCGTCATCCTTTTGGTCAAACAGTGATAAAACAAAACTCAAAAAAGTGACCACATAAGCTGATGGTTTTACTTCAAGTTGCCCACTCTGGACAATCAGATTATTGAGAGAGGAAAATATTAAATTCCAGATTTTCTTAGGAGCACTAAGAATATCCAATACTTTTCTGAGATGTTTAGAAACCCAGACTTGAGTTAATGTATTCCAAAGGAGCCAGGGGCTTAAAAGGTTTACATAATACAACACTCTAAGCCTGATACAAACATCAAATAGCATTATACATTTGAAAATATATTACAAGTTCTTTTGAAGAGAATGGCCTTAAGTACCAAAGGATTCATAAAAGATGATTATCTCTGGGCTTCATGTATCTGAATAAGTTCAATAAAATGAGAACAATTTTCGCTGGCATTTGGCATTTCCAAGTTCAAAGATCTATGGATGTCTGAGACGGTATGATGCTAAGAACTAAATGAGCTCTTCCTCATGAAATAATTAGCAAATTGATGAAGGAGATTCTGTAGCACATGATCCAATGAGCACATACTTGACCAGAGATGTTCATGAAACACTCATTTAAAATGTGTTAACCCATTAAAAAGACCAATAGAACAGGAATTACATGTACACACAAAGCCCTATTATCAAATGCCCACAAGGTTAGCAAATACTCACAGACACACAGGTACATTTGTCTCAGGGTCCAGCTGGCACGTGCCACCATTGTAACAATAGCCATCACATAACTGACAGCTAGAGGCAATCTTTCCGTTAGTGCAGCTGCAGCAACAAAGAAAAGAACAATTCCATTGTTACCTGCATTATTATTGTTGAAAGCTGACACAAACTCTCTGCAGATGAGAATATTCATCATAGAGGGGGTAATGGCTGCTAAAAGTAAGTTTGCAGAAAGACAGACTGGTTGGAGGCAAAGCTTTTATTTATTTCTCATCAGAATGATAACATAAAATTTTTCTTTTGGTAATTTTCAGACTGTCAACCCATTCGCTTGATATAAAAACTTAATATAGCTAGATATATGTGTGAAAAAACACTCTTATGTCTATCACTTACACTTCAGGGAGACATTAACATCAGTATCTTGTTCCTTTTTCATGTAACTAGGGTTTGGTGACATCTCTGTGAATTATAAAAATATGATCAAATATTACGGAAGAAAATACTTCAGCTTTTCCTTCCAAACTGGTAAATCTGGTCCAAAGAAATGTAGGGAGTTTGAGATCCCACATTTTATAAGAAAGTGTAGGGTTATCCTATAGTCATTTTTATCCCGCTGTTTCTCTTTGAATATGTATTGTAATTAATGTCAAACTCTTTTTATTTTAACAGAAAAAAAAAAAAACAAACCATGGAGCAGTTCATTGAAAAAAATAAATGGTAATGCTATAGGATCAATGTGAAATATGGCAACAAAGTAATGAGGCAGGCTTTCTTAACAAACTTACCAAAATGATTTTAAGTTACAGTCACATTGCACATCTGGGATAAGAATAAATACTCTGGCTATTGCTACACTAGAAAAATGAACATACTAAAAATGGGAAAAATATGAAAATTTTTTACCTGCTATATTACATTTTTAAATAAACAAACAATTGGACAGTGAAATATGTTAGGGGATGTGAAGAAAAGTTCATCAACATTTCAAATTATTGAGGGACCTCCTCTTTAGGAAGTATGGAAACAGAACAATACAGCCTTGGTGTGGATATCAGATTTACAATAGGTTACACTGGTAATCCCGATTATGAGATCATGTTAGTATTAGGTGCTATGAAGCAATCTGTGGTATCACAATAAACCTGCACATAACTTTGACAAAGATATCAGGCTGCAATATCCTTGACTGATCATTTTGATCTTCACCATGGTGGATGTCTATTGCAGTGCATCCATCAAAGGGTAATTCCCAATGGTAGGTAAGATGCTGAAATTGGTTAGCAATCCTGTAGTTCATTTATTCTGTGCATATTTATTTGACCTCATGTGTGTTGTATGGCTGCTGGAAACTCACTGAACTGCTTCTAACTTTCAGAGGAGTTTAATTTTAAGATGTTTCTGAAGAGTCTGCATTTTAAAATCACGTTTCTTTTTAAGATGTATGGGAGCACTGAGTTTACTATAAATGAGATGTTAAACAGAGATATGTGAAAATGCAAGCAGACATGAGGAAGGGGAGGGTGGTCTAAAGTTTCTAAGATTGAACAAAGAGAACCCCATTCTTTATAACCCATCTAGGCATCCTATTGCATATATTTGCATATATTGCATATATTAAATGCAAAGTGAGTCAAGCACACAGTCAGTGGTGTTGGTTTCTTGTATGTTAAGTGGGTCTAAGGGATTTTTCTCTTGCCCCCCTGCCCAACCTCTTTGAAAATCAAAAGAGCAAAAAGTTATAGTTTCTTGTTCTATCAGAGAGACAACGTCAAAGGGGAAAATTAGTTCATTATACATTAAAGGATTTTCTACAAAAAAGATAACTGTGTACCAAACCTCATCATCTAAAAGAGAAAAAAAAAATCTAATTGGTTGCCTTTAAACTTCTGCTTTCAACAGTTATAAAAGATGTTGCTTGCTTCTTTTTCCTTCTAAAGGTTTTGTATGAATCCTAAATTAAAGACAGAAGTTTGTAGATATTTTAAATGTGAAATACAAATTATCCAAATCATTGTAATGCATCAAAGAGTACAGCTTGTACTTTAATGTAAGTTTTCATAATAATTTCTTTTTTTAGAGGCACTCATCACACACACACACACACACACGCATATGCACACACACACAGTATATGATATATCACTTCCCAAAAGTTAGTTGCCAATTATCCAGTACACACAAAGAATTCCCATGATAATTCATATCAGAAGGGTATTATTTAAGCTACTTAAGATTATGATCAAGTCTCTCTTCATCAATATTTACTTCGATTTCCAGAAGAGAGAAAAATATGTAATTAGCTCTGTTTTAAAAACTAAACTCATTATACTTGACAGAGTACCTATTCTAGTTGACAGTTCATAGGCTATGTATTAGAAACACAACTGCCTATTTGTAATCACAAGTATAAATTGTGGCTTGAATTTTCCTATTAAGTAAAAAATATTCACTTTAACTCTGTTGTGATTTCATTTTAGTATCTATTCTTTACCTATGAGAGAAATTCTAAAACCACTGTAAATTTTATTTTAAGGCTGAGTTGAAAAGTATCACAGAAATAAAAACAAACTTTAATCACCGAATATGTTTCAGAATACCCAAAGAATTCTGTTTGTGTTGTCATTGTCATGTTCAAATGTTACATAGCCTATCTAAGTCAAATATTATTATACTACTATTTTTAAAGTTCCACCGTCTACTCATTGTTAGCAATTGTTATTTATCCATCTTACATATACATTTTTTTAAAAAGATCTTTTAAAAGACAAGAACTATATTGTTGGATCTGTAGAGCCTGCTCAAATTATAAAGTTCTGGTTTTTCTAGATTTTCCCTGTACAGCAGGCAGTACTGAAGGACTGAAAGAGTCCTGTCTTTCCTTCCTTATATGAAACTTCCTTATATAATTGGAACAGGGTGCATGCCTCTGCACGAGTTTTTCCAAAGTAAAATGGGGATGAAACTTTGGTTTACAGCCCTTCTTAGATGATAACTCGTGATTCCCTGGGCAAGTAGAAGTAAGGTTTTAAAGAAGATTCTAAAGTTCATTCTGATATGGTGCCCTGGACATGAAGAAAAATGTATGCCCACTAATTGAAATAAAGTTCCTTCATATTATAGTTTCATCGCAAAGACTGATGAGCTTAATGAGCAAACGTGGTTTTGGTAGTTCATATGAAATGCGTTTCGCTTTAATGTACTTACCAAAGGCACATATTATATTAGTCATATTTTCAATTACTGAAAAAATAATATGCTTTCAAATGACCCAATTTTCAGGTTTGAGCAAATGTCATTCATAATCATAACACAAATCATATTTAAAGTAAATTGTAAAATGAGAGTAAATAAAAAAAGAAAAAATATTGATGCTTTCCGCAGTAAAATTTTATTGGGCATTGTTTGGCAGAAAAACAACTCATCTGGCACCTCAGAGAACATTCAGTGGAAGCCGTGGCATGAACACTTTATGGCATGCTTTTCTATCTCATGTTGTCATTTATTATACTCCCAAGCAAGGCAAGTGATAGAGTCCAGTCCTTTATAAGCCCTTCTTTTAAAAGGCTGCTAAAAGAAGTTTGGAGGGAGGATTGATCTCTAACCTCAGTGGCACACACTTGTTTCACAATAGTACTACTATCATGCAGTACATACCGCATGGCATTTTGCTTTAGCTGAGATGTTCTGTTTTCCATTCACTTAATCTTAAAGACAAAGGGCAAAGGCAAGGTATTGGAAGTCTAATGTGGACATTTTTGTTGTAGTTGCTTCCCAGAACACATTATTCCTTCTATTTATTTTGGACTATAATGTTTCAAAGTCAGATAAAGAAAAAAGATTACTGTTTATTTCCACTAGATAGGTCTTTTGCTCCCCCCTCAAAAGATCAATTTGCAACAATAGAAAAGTAAAACTGCTCATTGTCAATAATAATGATAAAACAATTAAAAGCCTGAGCTATTCTAATTGAACAATATTGTGCATTGCTTTTTGAAAGTATGTTGCATTTCACTATTTCTGATTACTCTTAGGAATATTCTATATAGGAAAAGATCTGACCATGTCATTACATGATGGATTTTCATGTTCCCCAGATATTCATAACAAGTGTTGAATAAGTTTGGGTTTAATTGAAATGAATTGAATTTCATCTTTAGCCCTAAATAAAATGCAATAGTCACCATATAGAATTTAAGAATAAAAATAATTAACATCATTTTCACAGTGTATTGCTTAACTGCAATATCCTTTGGGTTTCAAATGCTTTCATTAATTAGGCTAAATGTCCACTTACTTGCAAAATATATCTTCACTGTCTTTGTTTATAATGCAGTGCCCCCCATGGCACCTTACACATTTGTCAACCTCACATTTTGGTCCTTCGTAGCGTATTGGACATACACATTCAACACTTCCATCATCTCCAATGGTACATGATTCAGAATTCACACAATAGTGGTGACACACATCTAGAAAGAATGCACAGCAGAAAAATGAAATTATAAGATGTTTTTCTTCAGTTATAATAAATGTTACCATTTCATTTAATATTTAAAAGTGGTTGATCAACATTTAGATTAATTTACAAAAGCAGCTTGTGATTACATGAAACTACAATTCTCTAATAATGCTATTGATTCCCCCCCCTTTTTTTTTTTTTTTTTGCCTGAGTTATGCATCTTCTCATCTGGCTAAAAGGGGAGGGGTTATATCGATACAATGCTAGCTGAAAATCATTTTTGGTTCTGAATTTCAAAGCTTAAATAAACAAGTTTCCTAAGCTTTCCTTCCAATGAAAAATATAAATATAATTTGAAATGAGCAAAAATTCTCAATATTTCTCAAGATGTCATTCATTGTTGCTCCTCTGCACACCTGTTTACATGCAGAGAACAGTGTAATGTGTGGTGAGTTGAGTATTTTTACCTCTGCACCAGCCCTTGGTGCTGTGCACAGGGGCCAGAACAAGCCCAGGTATGTTCTAAATGCCTAGGCAGATGAGCAAACCATGAGGTATGCCTCTCATGGAACTTCGAGAACAAAGCACACTGGGAAACTAGCTGATTCATCATGGGTGGGGAGTGATAGAAATCTAGGTATCGTTCTCCTCCAAGGTAAGAGATTCCCATCAGTCACTGGGGAAACCTCCATGTAATATGAATCCCTTCTTTGGAAAGACTTTTTTTTTCAACTACAAAGAAGACTTCTTCCAAATATTTCTATACCTCTTGAACAGGCATAAAACAAAGTCCATTTAATAATAAAATAAATGCTCTAGCTTTAGAATTAGACCTCCTACTTGAGTTTTTTGAAAAGCAGCCAGGTCTATATGTGTGTTTATATATAAATATATTATAATTTACCATACTTAAAATATTGAAATTCATAATACAAATAGTCTTAAGCAAAATAATTGATCAAATTAATCCTAGGATTTGTGTTTTAGAAGCTGCAATTTCCTTTTAGCTATCTAATTGTGAAGCAATGTTAAATGAGATTAGCTGAGATAAAAATCACAATTTATAAACTTTAACCTGCTGTGTGACAATTACAGTGGCTGAGGAAAATTAAAACATAGTTTATAATTCTCATGTTTGTATGTTTATCTAGCCCTTTATTAAATCAGACAGAAATTAAATTTATTGACAGGCTTGCTTTATATTTATGGAAATTTATTTTAAGCATTTTTATGCTTGCTGTTGCATTATGCCAGGCACCTTCATTGAGATTCAATGTTTAAGCCTATTAACATAAGTTTTGGCTATATTTAAGAAAAGTAGCACTTTCTAAAGGTGAGAGACTTGGAGATCTAAAAATTAAGTAATTTTTAGTAACTTCCATACATTATGGTGTGAGTTTGTAGTTGTTCTAAGCTTGGCAGGTATAATGTACAAAACATAAATTCTATATTTATTTATGAGGACTGTATTAACAACAGCCTATGTGATCATCTGAAGCAACCTCCCATTTAATGCAGAAATATCTGAAGAAAGACCATTAGACAGTTTGCTAGGTACCTCTTAATGGTAAAAACTCTTTTAATATTGCCCCCACCTGCTTTAAAATTTCATCAGTTTGTTCTGGTTTAGCTGTCTAATGGGAGTTAGAGGTCTGCCAATGTATCTTTCCAAGATCTTATGTCATCATTCAGAGGGTGCCATGGTGGATAATACATCAGAGTCATACAGGAGACTTATTAGCAGATGCAAATTCTAGTGCCTTTCCTTGCTGCCCACCCTTGGATTATAATTCATAGGTCTGAAATGGGGTCAAGGTGATGCCCATAGGATCTTGAGAACATAATGAATAATGATCTGGAGAGAATTTTACTAGTTGACAAAGGACTACCCTGTCTAATAGTTGTAAATGGATTTCATTTGACCAAAATAGTTTATTTCTCAGCTAACACTGAGGCTCCTAATTAAAATGTAATTTTTTAAATTTAAAATTTGGAACCACTTTGTTTTATTACCCTACTTCTGAGAAGACCTGAGAAACTAGAAAAAAATTGGGTTAATATCCTAAAGGTTGATGACTGCCCAGTACCACACTGCAGCAAAGATTAGTGTGCACAAAACCCAGAGTGCTAAAAGGCAAAGTTAGAAACTTATCTGCAGTATGCTAATTATAAGCAATTTTGATGCATAAATTAAATCTGTCTTAGATTAAGAATAAAAATATGTGAAAATGTACACAACTCATTAGTAATCAAGGAAATACAAATTAACAGTTCAATGAAATATCATTACTGACCCACCAAACTGACAATAAAACAATAGCAGAAACTTTCATCCAGTACTTGTGGGAGTAAATATTGGTTCAACCAAACTGAAAAATGGTTGACAGTATATACTAAAATTCAACATACCTACACCTTATGACCTAGCACTTCCACTCGTAGTATACACCCAAGAGAAAAGCATGCACATGTGCACCAAAAACATGTACATAATATGTATACCACCCTTTTTAGAAATAGCCCCGAACTGAAAATAATACAAATGTCTATCACAAGAAGGATGAATAAACTGGTTTGCTCGTACAATGAAATGAACACATGCATACACATACACACACACTGCAGCTATATAAGCAACAATATGAACGAATCTCACAAAACTAATATCGACAGAAAAAATCTGGACACAAAAAACACAAAAAATACATACTATATATTTTTTTCACTTATATAAAGATCAAAAGGCAGAACTAATCTGTGGTTTTAGGAGTCAAGACGAAGTTATCATTGGGGAGAAGGGAAGGGATAGTGATGAAGAACTTTAGGAAATAGCTACGATCATAGGAATGTTTTTCTTGACCTGATTGTTGGTTTACACTGGTGTGCACACTTGGTGATAATTTAGTGAACTATACAATACTTGTGGTATTAAACTTTCCTGTTTATATTATACTTCAATGAAAAAAGTGGTTTTTGTTTGTTTGTTTTAACCTAAAGGTATATGAACTACATTAAAATGTTTTAGAAATTCTAATTCATTAGGCTTAACTAGTTTTTCTTTTTATAGACACAATTTTAAAAAATAATTCATAGTCCATTTTTTATGGAAAAAAAGAAACAGCTTTAAAGAAAATTTAATACTTTCAATATTTTTTCATCGCATGTCAGATACACATGACTCAGTGCAGTTGACTTGACCTCATGGCATAAAAATGGAATTCAAAGAATACAAAAGAAATGTATGTGTATGATAAAATTGTGAAATAATCAGATATTAGAATTCAGACTTTAGTAAATAACTCTAAATTGCATGTTTTAAGCCAGGCCATTTTTTCCTCTAAAAAGGCAGAAATAGTTTTAGGCTCTGAACCCTTTCTCTACATATATTTAAATGGGAGAACATTTCATTTTTTCCAGTTCATGCTTAACTCTCTATGGTGAGTTGAAGTTCAGGGGCTCACTACCCTCCAGCCCCAGCAGAACCGGTTCCCAGTTCCTTTCTGTGGAACTCTTCTGACTATGTCCTGCAATTAGGCTTAAGATTTTCAGCATATAGAATGTGCTAAGTATGTTTGACTGGACTGTTTTCAGCACTCCCGTTAGGATTGTACTGACGATCCTTTGATTGCATATTTAATGTATTTGTCCCTTTCCATTTCTCCTCCCTCCCTTCCTCTCTCCCTCCCTTCTTTCCTTCCTTTCTTCTTTATTTCTTTTGCTTTCAAGTCTTCCCTGTTTACTCATTTTAAACTCCAAAGCTCCTGAACAAAGGAGAAAGCAGATCTTACTTAATAAGTGACTTTAGCATCTAATATTTACGCTATTACACAGCACTGGATACTTGCAAACTGGAAAGCAAAATAATCTGTTCAAGTGTCCTCTGTTATTTCAAGCATTATCATCCATTTCTAAATTGGGTCATTCAACCAAAGTTCAAATTCTCTGAAATTATCTCAGTATCATGACTGCAATGCTTAATAAGTCATAGGAATGGTAGATTAATTTTTCTCTCTTTCCCTTCTTAGCTAAAAGCCACTTTGAATAACAAGCATCTGTGTAAAACTATAAAAATACGTGCGGTATTTTCATCAGTGTCACCTCTGTATATACTCTCAAATAATTACTACACACTCATCTTTCAATTCTGAGTATCACTTCAGCTGTTTATCTAATAAATGGATTACTTCATTAGCACTTCCCAACCCAGCAGAAATTGGTTTACTAATTTAGCAAAGTGTGAAGAAGAATAGCATTCATGAAATCTTTGGTATGCGATCGCTCACTTTGGTTCTAAGGGTTCTGATCCTGATCCAATAAGCTCTGAAATGATCAGAGAAGCTTTGGAGTGACTGGAGAAACACTTTTCTCATCCCATAGCACTACAAAATAGTTATAGAGGTTACCAATTTAAGCATCAAAGATGCTTTGAAACCATTTTGAAAGTAGTCTTTCTATAAAAGACCGAAACACATTTTTTAAATTAAATAAGTTGATAACTTATTAATGACTCATTTATCACTGAGTATTAATTATTTGTATGAACTTACCTTTGTAGTTTTATAGACTTCTAATTTTATTTTTTTATATTTCAGCTTTGCTAAGTAAACTATTACTTATTATGAATCGGTAGACAAATCTAAATAAAAAACAATAATTCCTCCAAAGAACGAAGGAGGCAGTTAGGGATGTAAGTGGCCGGTTAGCACTGAGGTGTGCAGCAAAGAGGTTGCGTCTGCGTTCTGACACGGATATACATACACCTGCTTTACACTTCCTCTCACATATAAACTATCTTTTTAAAAAATTTTAAATATAGCTTAATAGTTATTGGCATTTAAATATTTTAAAATGTGGTAGACTGAAAGAAGACAGTTTGAAAGAAAAATATAGATGATAAAAGATTTTTTGTCAGAGGTGGTGGAAGAGGGAGTGGACTGAAGATAGAAGTGAATAACTGAAGGCTGGGGGAGAAGAATCTACCTAGATTGCCCAGGAAGCATTCAGTTGTAAGTCAGAATTGATGGAAAGGGAAGCTGATAAAACAATACAGTCGATCTTTTGAACAATGTGAGTAATTTGACTATTAAGATAAAATGAAAGTGATGGATCCATAATTGTTTTTGTGCTGAGGACATGCATATGCCTAATTTTTACACCGGAAACTGCAGAAAGAGCTCAGAAATGCACACAGGACACTAGCTCTCAGAGAGCTGACAACCCAACTGTAAGATGAAAACAGGAAGAAAAAAGGAATCAAAATTGATTTGAATGGTCACCGTGGCAAAAGTCTACATATATATTACTACCAACAAAGGAAAGTCTTCCTTCCTACAGAACGTTCCATCTCATAAGTTTTAAGCATTTACTGTCCTGAATGGCATAACAATTGAGATGTTCTGTATGATAAGAGGAGCAATAATGAAATGTAATTAATCTGTGCTAAAAAAGTAGAGATTACCATGAAATTATATAAAAACACTTTATTCACAATATAAAAATTGTTATAACCTCTGCAGGGTAATTACACTAAGAACTACCTAGTAGCACCAAACACAAGCATGTAATCTAAAGGACAATGATGAATATTTAATTACAGAGTATTCATATGGTAATTGGGTAGATAGTAACTGGAGAATAAGTGAATGGCTATTTTCTTATTTTCTTCAACAGAAATGAAGTAATTTTCAAGGGAGATCATAATTGCACTCTGTCTCTTTCTCTCTCTCACAATTTTTCCTTTTCAAACAACCAGAAATATAAGAAAATACTTCTTCCTTTAATCTTTTCATAACTAACAGGCTGCATAAAAACATGTGCATGTATGGGTAAATACACAAGTTTATGAATATTCATGGAAGCCAGATATGTATAAAATCTCTAACTGCATTTAACTTTTTCTAAATATTTCCTTCTATCGAAAAGTAATTGCCAAGACCATTTAGCTATTAACTCATATTTGCAACTGGGCTATTCACATTGAAATAGCAAACTGAAATGCAAACAGAAAAAAAGAAAAAAAAGGGCTGAGCCCGTGGCGCACTCGGTAGCGTGCTGCGCTAGCAGCGCGGCGACACTCCTGCCGCCGCGAGTTCAGATCCTATATAAGGATGAGCGGTGCACTCCCTGGCTGAGCGCCGGTCACGGGAATAAAAAAAAAAAAAGAAAAAAAGAAAAAAAAAACTAAAGTAGTACTCAGAATAATGGGGAACCTGGGGAGTCTTTAGTTGGTAATACGGGAGAACAGTTACAGAGGGGAAAGTAAATTATACAATTATGTGAATGTACACCGATTGTTCTTCACTGAATTTTGATCTGGCCTTTAAAAAGTAAGTTTTGTGAACTGGCTTTAAGATTCATAATTTAAGTAGGCATTTGATAATTTAAGACTGCACACACACACACCAACAATAAATTAAAAGTGAGATCGAATGACTTTCACAAAGACTAGGTAAATTCTACAGTGCATATCCACAGCATTCTATAACTGAGGTGCCAGTTTCAGTACAATTCATTTTCTACCTTCACTGTTATTTAATTGTGTCCCAGGAGCAGTAGGTTCTATGAATTCTATTGACATACTCTCTGCAGACAGGTGTTTGTGTGGTTCCTTCCATGTATGAAATGAAGAAGAATTTCCAGGACAGCCAAAAATGGTAATTTATAAAGATTTGATGAATACTTATATGAGCATGATATAAGGAAAAAAAACCAAAAAACAAACAAACAAAAAATGGCCAGAATATGAGGAACTTGGAGACTAAGTGCGATCCCTCCTTATGCTAACATGTAACTTCACCTGAATTTCTTGACAAATTTCTCCAAGATATCCTTTGGTCATCTTTGAGGTAGTTATATTAAACCATGCCTGAGATTATGTCATGATTCCCTAGTCACCTGCCAATCCCCAACAGTGCCTTTTTTAAAAAATTTTAATTTGCATTTCTTTAGTTCTTTGTAAGCTTCGTTTTTTAAAATTTATTAATTTTTTTAACTAAAATGTGTCAATTGTACATATTTATGAGGTACAGAGTGATATTTTAATACACATAAACGGTGCCCTTTATATCACCAAGGCCAGCCAGGGCCTGTTTTGAATAAAATGATGGGAATGATGATTACAGTGATGATAAACACTCATTTTTAGGTAGTTTCTACATGCCAGGCACCTGTGTTTTATATAGTCTCATGCATTAGATGGTATTAACCTCTTTTTATAGGTAAATAAACCAAGGCACAAAGAGGTTAAGCAACTTACCAAAGATCACACATGAATAAATGGAAGAATGAAACTTCAACCCAAATAGAGATAATTCTAGAGAATAAGCGTTATATTTTCTCATTCAATAATTCATTCATTTGCTCAGGAAAAAAAACTTTTTGAATATCTCTGCTGTTCTCTTTATTTTACGTGTATTAAATCTGAAAATGCCCCATTTCTGTGGATACCTTGGGCCTAAGCACCAGTCAGAATGTTGAAGGGCCCCACAGCAGCAACAGCAGCAGACCCAGGAAAGTCTGCATGATGTCACCACACCCTGTAATATCACAGGTCAGGGACACAGGACTCCCACACCTGAGCCAAAGGTTTACATTTCAGGTGTCATTCTCAGCCTCCCATCCCAACCTGAGTTGGATATTTGTTTCTCTGAACATTGGTAATGGGTTCACAGCACTGGATTTTAATACTCGAGGAAAACACCTCAAGTGTTTAGATCAATGTGTTCTATTCATTATCTGGCACAATCAACTTTGGGTCACTCTAGACAAATAAGAAACCAAAACAACAGCCAAGAAGTCACCAAGATATACCTACAGCATACCATTTACTTACATCTAATTTAGGATGAGAACATTTGGCAGGTCTTTTGGAAATGTGTTGAGATTCTTACACATGCTAACAAGAACCAATGTGGCCTTTCCTTCCCTAGAGATGCACAGCATCAAGTGAGAATCAGCTTTTCATACGGTATGATTTAGGAGGCAAAAGGCATAAAGTAACTTGTATAAATTTCCTTAGGATTTTATGATTGTTGCCTTTGAAGGATTAAATCAGGAAATAGAGAAACAGATTTAAGTAATATCAGTATTCTTTTTTACATTCCTCAAATCTTTTATACAGCCTAAGATATCTTAATGATTAAACTTATTGCATAATCCTAAATATATCTTCCAATTTCAGAGCTGAGTTTAATAAAGGAGGCAAACAGTAAATCCAGGTATGCCAATTAAATATTCACTAGGGAAAAAATGTGTGCAAAAACTCTGATTAATGCTGATAAATTTTCACCAGGAAAGCATGTCTAAGAAAGTTAGCATTTTCTAAGTTATTACTAAAAATAGTAATATATCCCAAATATTTTTATAGAAAATACTAGAAAATTTCAAATAATAAGATCCATTCTGAGAAAACAGTGTGATCTCTGAGTATTCAGGTAGAAAGGAAATGCAAAACCCAGGAAGCCAAATTCTCAAAAATTTTATTTGAGTGAGTGACAAATGAGGTGAGATTTAAAAAGTACCAGCATTTAAATTTTCTGAAGAATGCTGTTGCAAAATGCATACTAACAGTAATAGCAACAATAATTTTAGAAATAGTCAAAAATTAACTCATTGAACTATCACAGCAATGTTTTTTCAGATATTAGAGAAACCTATATAATGTGTTCATAATTTTTGTTTATAAACATATTGTTGGTTGAATATTTCTTCTTTTTAAAGCAATCTAGCCAAAAAGATTTCAGAAAGTAACGTTTATAAAGTGATAGATTGTCATTTGAGACTTGGGAGCAAGCTGAGTTGCAGATGACAGCTGAATATGGCTTATAGATGAGGTTAACTGAAACCCAGGTAAGTGGATATGCAGATAACAGCTGAAAAGAGAATGAGAATAAAGTGTGCACATATAGGAAGTATCTCTGTGACCATAAACAAGCCATTTGCCATATTTAGGTCCTAATTTCTCTATCAGGACCTTAAGTACATATCAAGGTTCAATTAATTTCAGCCTAATAAAATTTATTAACATCTACTGTGTTAATAATATCTACTGTGTTAAAATTGCCCATGCTCCTAGAGTGCTTAAACTTTGATTCCTGAAGGCCAACATAGTTTTAAAACATCAAGATCAATAAAAGATTTTAGTTGGCCAATATATAGAACTAATTTTTTTTTAATAATAATTCAGAGCACAAAGTAATAAGTCATTTTTAGAAAATTGGAAAGATTTTCACGGAGAAATGGGAGGTGGAGAGTGCTGGATAGGAGATAATCATGGAAAAGATCATCTCAGATGGGAGGCTCATGAGCAAAGCTATTGTCATCATGTTGTAGCCTAACCGGACGGCAGAAAACATCTCACCTCATCACAGTGGGAGAATATGAGACCGCCCTATACACACCCATACAGTTCCTGTGTTCCTCTTTCCCTCCTCTCCTCCCTGCCTCTTTCTCTCTCCTCCTTCCTTCCTCTCTTTTTCTTCTTTTCTTCCTTTTTCTCTTCTCTCTTCTATTCTTCCATCATTACTCTTTTTTCAAGCTACCTACTTCAAAGCTAAATGCTAAAGTGATGATTTCTGATGTACTCACAGATATCTTCCTTCTAGTTTTATTTCTATATCTTAACCTGCAGACAGATAACATGAGTGGAAAGATAGATCTCTGAGAGAGAGAGAGAGAGAATTTCTACACTGATGTGATAGAGAGAAGAAATATGCGAAGTGATCACTATTTAACCAGAGTTCACTGAAATATTGAGAAAGTCATCTTGAAAAGGTCACCTGGCAGAGAAACATATAGCAAAGTAAGTAAAATCCCTTGGTCAGATGTGTGATTCCTTTTGGTCAGATGTGTAGTGATAAAACAGATTATTGATAAATAATAATCAGGTTCCCACTTTACTATGACTTTCTTAATAATTTAAAGGTTACAGAAAAGTCACTTTTATTTTATTATTTAGGAGAATTTAACATTTAACATGATTCGAAGTATGCATTCACTAACTGTAACTAATCTACAAAACAAATTTAATCCAAGAAACTTTTTATTTAGAAAAATGATTCTCTGAAAACATCCTTATGAATGGTTTCAGTCTTAAGGAGGTGATATTCCATCATTACTCTTTTATGTATATAGAATACAAAAAGATACTGAAGCAAGAAACCATTTGGTACAGTAACTAATGCATTTTTGTTTTTGTAGCCCCTGGATCTTTCCCTTCAGACAGTAGTTAGGTTCTTAATTTACCCTATTTTACTTTTCATCTCTCTATTCTTACCACTTACCATATAACAAGTTTGCATATTCTTTATAAATAAAACTGTACAATAAGAGATGTTTCCTGTTTTATTCATGACTAAATACCAAGCTGCAGTGGCTGGTACATATAAGATACTCTATTAATGTTTGTCAAATTAATGAAAGAGTTCTGCCCCTTGGGAAGCAAGGAACTTCAGAAGACAGAGAATGTGACTCATACAAAGCCAGTTATAAATTTCTATAAATATTGGATCAGTCAAGGCCAGTTTTTCCCACTTCTGAAATTAACTGAAGGCTGCCAAGATATATATGTGTGTGTTCACATAAGGAGAGGAAAGAGGGAACTGAGAGATGGAAATCAGATGGAAAGCAAAGACAAATGAGTCAAGTATCAACACGAGAGCCCTCGGGTATCTAGTGCCTGCATGAAACACACTGTTAGCTGCTGGATCAATGAACCAACTACCGGTCACTCCATGCATGCCATATGAATGAAAAATATGACCTGCCAAATTCCGAAAAATGTAGCATTCCTCTTTTCAGCTTTCAGTAAGTTTCATTTTGTGGTCATAACCTAACCTGTGTGTTAAAGTAAACCTATTCAAGAAGCTATTTTCCTCACTGGTCTGGTCTATTTACTTTCAACGACTCAATACAGAATTCCATTCTTAATTTATGAGTCACTTCAGAAATTATAAACAAAGCAGCAAATACCATATCCACGAATGCTACTAAATTAATAAATAGATTGTTATTATCCAAATTACATAGTACCTAAATACAAGGGTACTTCAAAAAGTTCATGGAAAAATTGAATTAAAAGATAATACAAATCCTTTCATGAACTTCGCGTCTATATGACCTAATACATATATTACGCATTGTAGATGTTCAAAATAACTATTAACATGAAATTTTTTTTAAAAATTGCATTTGATTTTACAACTTACAAAGGACTTTTCTTATAGATTATCTCACTTGAAACTCACAATTCTGAGGAGCTATTAACTACTTTTTTTCACAAATCACATAACTGAGTTTCACCTGTGATGATGCAATTAATAACTTGAAAATCCAAAGTTGTAGAATACTATTTGCTAATCCACAAATTTTTACTTTAAACAGATTTATATGATTTTGAAAGCATGTTTTAATTCTGTATCATTACCTCTAAAACTTGGTATTTCTTACTCAAATTTGAATTTCAGTGTGATAGACTCCAGGAATTTCCCCACATCTACTGAAATTATACTAAAAATACTTTATTTTATTTTTTAGGTCTTGACAAGGGATCATTAAAAGGATCAGAACCCTACCACTACCTTCCAATGTAAGAAGCATTAAATTCTGAAGTTGAAAAATTCTAGCTTAATTCCTGTTCTTAATGGTCTGAAGGTGCCTTGGAAGTGGCATTTGTTCTTGGCCTTACATGATAATCGAATAGTCAGTTAAATAAGGTGTCATTCATTATGATTCTATCCACATCAATTTGTTTGTTTCTGCCACTAAGTTGCTTCATTTCTATCAATTGATTTTCAAGGAAAGCTTGCCCTCAGATCATCACTATAGATTTTCTAAGTTCTCAAAACTAACAGATAAAATGCAAATTATTTCATCAGATCGAAAATTAGATCATATTATCACCATTAATTTAGTCGAGGATCTTCAAATGGTATTGCAGGTATGAAAATTCAAATTTAGCCACCTGACCCATTGGACTAATTTTCTAGTGCTATTCCAAACCAACTGACTTTCTATTCTCAGGGTGCCCCATACTTAAGATGTATCAGATTCTGTGAGGTAACTTCCAATAGATGGGCTTTTTCCCCTAACAGTCTTTTTCATATAATTGAGTACTAATTGTGAAAAGTTGTTGGCAATTTCTAGCATTCCCTTTTTATTTAACTTTGCTCTTTATACTGTTACTTTATTTGTTGGAAAACTTAATGAATTTAAAAAATATACATTTATTAAAATCAGATTTATGATACTAATATTTCTGCATTCATGAGAATGAAATTGAATACACTGTTTTACAGATCTGTTATTTCTGCCATATTCTTTATTTGATGGGTTATATAACCATAGGGTAAATTATAAATCTTCTCTCCTTTCTCTAGGCTTTTGCATCCTGGGACTTAGAAGCTATGAGTTTAAGATTTGGGGATTTTCTTTTACCTCAACAACTGATGATGGAATACTGACTCATAATCTCTCTTGCTATTCTTATCAATAATCAGGATAAATACAAAATGTTTCTAGCAGTATATTAACTACCAAAATAAATTTTATCTTTTGTATAATACAGACTAATAACGCCAGGCTGCAGTGATGAAAATTTTTAAACATGAAGTTAATCATATTAATCTGACCTCATACTTAACACCTAGATCTAAATGCAAAATGCCAAGCTTATTTATTTATTTTTTGATTTATATGTGAAACCCTTGTTCCAGAATAGCATGAAATGCAGCAATATTTATTCTTGAATAACTTACTTAAACAATACTTAATTTTACTTTTGCCATTATTTATCTATCCCTCTCCTTTCTGGGCTGCTCAGTTAAAATTAATTTGCATTTCAGACCTCAGGATTTTATATTGCTATTAGAGTTGTGAAATGTTTTTACTCAGCACAACTAAAAACTGATGTTTTACCTCCCACTAATGGACCTTTAATTAGGCACAGAAATGAACCATTCTGTCATTCCTTCATTTATAGAGAGAAGATTTTGTATACTCAAGATACAATTCTGACAGAACACCAGGTCCACTGAACCTTGCCGACTCACATCTAATAGATCCTAAATTTATTATGCTTTTGTCAGCTGTTGGATTTGTCATTTTAATGACACTGCCCACAGACTTATTATGCTGCCGAAGAACGGTATCACCATACTTCAGGAATGTTTGCTGACATCTTGATCAACAACTCCTGGGGTCCAATTTTGACTATAATATCAATACTTCGAAATCTTGAAAGAGTTAGTTAACCTCTGTCTAAGAATTAATTGGTTAATTTTAGTAAGTGCCTTGCAGTAAAAGGCGGGAAGAGCTCTAACTGCTAATAGTGATAATAAAATTATAATGCAGTCTTTTATAAAGCATCAGGCTACCTCAGACTGTGATTCTATTAAGTTGCCAATTAAAATATAAGCTAACTAGACTTATTCTTTGGAAGAATAAGAATAAGACTTATTCTTTGGAAGAATCCAAATTGCTGTAATGGTGGCCACATGATTTCTTTTCTTTAACTTAGTTCAAAATGAATCTAAAATGTTGATAATTCAATTAAAAAATAAAAACAGAGAAATTAAAAAGAAGAATGCTCCTTTATGATAATGAACCAATTGGGAAGCAAGAGATGGAAGGAGCAAATACTGGTCCTAGATTAACCACGCATTGATACCAGATGGCTGAACACTGATTAAATGTAGTTTTCATATATTAACTTGATTGTCCTTTTGTTAACTTTTCTCCAAACCACTTCCATTCATTTATTTATCTGTGCTATTATTTGTTCATTAGTTTATTTGACAAATGCCATCATTGGATGTAGTTGCAAAGAGATCCCTGACAAATAAGAGGATTAACCAATTGTACATAATCAACAAAATGCTAGGTAAAAGTGATCAGAGTCAGAAGAGAGGTATAGAAACAGTGACTTGGAAATTCGGAGGAGGGAGAAATTAATTCAACCTGAGAGAGGATTTGAATAATTTCAAAAAGGAAGTAATGTTTAAGCTGGATGTAATCACAATGCCAGGGAAGTTGGCATTTATATGGAGAAGTGTGATCAGTGTGGTTTCACTAAAATATAAGAAAGGATGCAAATTTAGAATGAATAGTAGCGAAGGTCTTCATTATGTTGGATAGTAGATACGTTGGAAAGGCAATGTGAAGAGGGGCATTGGCTTAGAGGCATCTGTGTATGTCAAGAGGCTAGCCTAATATGAGAAGAATGAACTCAGAAAAGGAAACAATTTAAAATCAAATCCCTTTTCTTGCTGCAGCAGAAGTGGCCCCACTGTAACATCAGAGGCAACACATTTAGTATGATGTTTGATTCTCAAATAAGCCAGTCCATACAGCTCGATTCTGTGCTGTTCCATGTACTTCCTACAATCCCCAGAGACTTGGGCTGCTCTCTGTGAGGTTCTCAATAATATCAAACAATCTAAGGACCAAAATGTTAAGAAACTTTTAAGGGTGTGAGGCCTGAGGGTGGATTTCCTGGATTTAAATTGTGGCTCTCATGATTATTACCTAGTTGATATTCAGAACACTATTTATACCTCTTCATTATCCTCTCTGTAAACGAGAATAAAAACAGTACAGTACCTAGTTCATTGGTAGGATTAGATGAATTAATAGAATTAATGTAAAAATTTAAAAATAAAGTAATTACAATAGTCCCTGGATGTAGAAAGTTCTCAATAAATATAATTCAGATAGAAAGCAACTTATATTGTGGACAAAATGTATTACTATCACTACTATTTTGAGGATAGCTACTAAAGCAAAGAGAGGAGGTGTGGAGATCAGTTAGTAATAATCTAGGCAAGAAATGCTGCTAGCTTGGATGAAGATTGTTAAAAATGGAGGTGGTGAGAGGTATTTAGATTCTGAGTATATTTTAGAGGCAAAACTGAGAATGAAAACAAGGTATAACAGAAAGAGAGGAGTCAAGAAAGATTTCAAGTCATTCTGGCTTGAGCAATGAGTGTTTCCCTTTAAAGAGATAGAAAAGACTATGGTAGAAGAATTTAGGGATGAGAAAATCAGGTTAATTTAGATTTAAGTCAAGCTGTCAAATAGAGAATTAGCCATAAAAATCTGGAATTCAGGAAATAGGTTCAGCTGGAGATATAAATATAGAATTATTAGTATTTAGATGGCATTAAAAACCATGCAATTGATTGAAATAATCTAGACAATGGGATCTCAGCATTGGTCACATATATGAAATATGGGGAAGCTTTAAATAATACAGAAGCCTCAACACAGCCTAGTAAATCAAAATCTTTGTAGATGATGTTTTGGCCACTGTATTTTATAAAAGCTGCTGAGCTCTTCTTAATGTGTGGAGTTTTGCAGGAATCACTGACTTAAGAAGTGAATATTATAGAGAAGAAAAGAGGTATGAGGACAGAGTTGTCACTCACTCCAGTGTTTAAAACTGGAAATCAAGATTTTATCTCCAGGGAGATAAAAAGGAACCAGCAAAGGACCCTGAGAAGAAGCAACCAGTAAAATGAGAATAAAAACTAGAAAGAGTGGTAGCCATAAAGACAAGTGATTAAAATATTTTAAGAAGGACAGAGTGATTAATTGCTGATTGTAGAAATAAAATACAAATTAAGAATTGATCATTGGATATAGCAACAAGGAGGACATAAACAAAATTAATCAACTTGACTTTCACAAAAGATGTTTCAGCAGAACAGTGAAGACAAAAACTTGACAGAGGTATAAAAATAAGAATAATAAGGTAAAAATAAAGAAAAAATAAGGGAAAAAAGAAAAATAGAAATAGAGGAATTGTAGAAAATTACAACACTTTAAAGTAATGCTAATGTTTAAAAAAGAGAGAGAGAAGGAGAGAGCAGGGAAATAAGGCTGTGTGGGTACAAGGAAAGGTTTTTCCAGAAAGAACTTGGTAGAGCAGGAAATATTCAAGAGGCAGGAGAAAGAGGGGTCAGCTGCAGGACGTATGTCTATGAATAGCTAAGAAGGTTCAGTGCATGAGTGGACAGGATAGAATTTGATGTAGCGTGGGGTTCCTAGTAATAAGAAGGAGACATCTACACAGATACAGGATAAAGTAGCTTGGGAGATGTGATAGTGAGAGTTTGTGACAGCCATCTTAAGATGGCTTTTGTTTGTATCAATGAAATAGGAAGCAAGTTTCTCAATTAAGAGTAGAGTTGGGGAGCAGGTATTGAAGTTTTGAGGAGACAGAAGAATGTGACACAGACATCTAGGAGAATAGTAGAGTCAATGTATTAGTAAAACACATTAGAAGCCATAGTAAATGCCCATTGAGATTAGTGATAAAATATCACAGAAGACCAGCCAGCAGGACTGTGTGGTTTTCTTCAGCTGTATTCAGCTATGGAGTGCCAGTTCAGGAGAGATGGAGAACTGGACACAACCATGGTCATGGTTTGTCAGGAAAGTACAATAGGTGGGAGGAGGGAGCAAGGCTGTTGATGGTATAGACAAGAAAATTATTATAATAGGCCAAGGAATCTATGCTGGGGGAGGAAGAGAAAGAAAATCTTTAAAATAAGAGCAGGATGAGGAACAATGTAAATAATTGTTGGAATTGGAGTGACAGAGGGACTGAACCTGAAAGATAGGGGGTGGCTGAAATTAAGATAACGGAGGGAATATAGACAAAGGTAATAAGATTATTTAACGTAAACATCAAGCATGCCGACGAGCTGGATTCTGGATATTGCTTTTACTTACAGTACTGACATCTGTCCCCAGCGTATTCGGGTTGGCAGTGGCAGTGAGGCTGGTTCCCAGCAGTTACAATGCAGGTCCCTCCATTCTGACAAAAAGCCTCACAGACTGTCTTACCACAGTTTGGTCCAGTGAATCCCAGTGCACATCTGCAGGTCGGTCTCCCTATTGGAAATGATAATAATAATGTTATAAAAATCAAATTATTAGACTGGAATGGTTTATGTCACTGGATAGGAATTGGAAAACCAGGTTCTGGTCAAGGTCTGTCCACTTTTTATTCTGTGACTTTAGCCTGTAACATGACTTCTTGAGTCTCAGTTTACTCATATGTCCAATGAAGCCTAGATTAGAAGATATCTAATGTTCAATTAGGTCAAATAATCAGAGATCATTGTATGAATAATTACATTTGCGTGCATGTATTGTGTGCTTAAAGTGCTTGTTCTCTGTGTGTCTCTTTTCATGTCCACTTTGCTTTTCCAATTACTTTTGCCTGCTCATATGGTAATATGGACTGTATTTCCATTAGAATATAAAATATAGATGATCATATTTTCCAGTGTTCAATCATCATCTACCAACCATTCCTAAATCTATGTAAAGCAATGGTTTGCACTTATTATAAGTAAATATTTTAATAAGTTTAAAGTAGACATGTCATCTATAATAATTAGATTGAGTAACATTAGCTATTTTATTTGATTTAAATACACATACTATGTTGAGAACATAAGTGCTTATAAAGTCTTATTTTGTCTAATTTTGATATTTTTATTCATGATAAGGGACTGTTACTTGTAGTTTAGTAAATAGGAAGATGATTTAAAAGTTTAATGTGAACAGCACATAATAGCAAATTTGACAGATCATTTTTTATTTTTTATTTATTTGTTTATTTTAAATTGAAACATAATTGATTATACATATTCATGGGGAACATAGTTGACTATCAGTATTTGTGTACAATATGTGATGATAAAACCAAGTATTATTAGCATGTTCACCATTGCAAATTGTAATCACTGTGTCCATTACCCACTTTCTTCCTAAGTCCCCTCTCACTCCCCTTTCCTAGTGAACACAGTTCTGTTCTCTCCTTCTGTAAGTTCAACATATTATTGTGGTCCCTTCCTTCCTTTCTTCCTTTCTCTTGTCCTTCCTTCCTTTCCTTCCTTCTTTCTTTCTCTCTCTCTTTCTTTCCTCCCACTTATGAGTGAGGACATGTGGTGTTTCTCTTTCTGTGCCTGGCTTATTTTGCTCAACATAATTTTCTCCAAGCTCATCCAGGTTGCTAGGAATGGCAGAATTTCATTCTTTTTTATAGCAAAGTAGTATTCCATGGTGTAGATATAGCACATTTTCCTTATCCAATCATCCATTGATGGACATTTAGGTTGATTCTATTTCCTGGTTATTGTAAATAGAGCTGTGATGAACATGGGATCAACATTTCTCAAAGGAAGACTGAATAGGTATTTCTCAAAGGAAGATACACAAATGGTCAACAGGTACATGAAAAAATGCTCAACATCACTAATCATCAGGGAAATGCATATCAAAACCACATTGAAATATCATCTCACACAAGGTAAACTGGGTATTATAAAATGACAGAGAATAACAAATGCTGGTGAGGATGTAGAGAAAAGGGAACTCTTCTACACTGTTGGTGGGACTGTAAATTAGTACAGTAATTACAGAAAACAGTATGGAGGTTTCTCAAACAACTACAGATAGAATTGCCACATGATCCCAGAATCCTACTTCTGGGTACATACCCAAAAGAATGGAAATCATTTGTTGAAGGATACCTACACTGAGAGATCATCTTTGAACATTTTTCTTTATTTGTTCTGTGGGAAGTAGCATCAGAATGAACAATCTTTTAAGGTATTTTGAACATAACAGTGTTAACTGTAGTAGAAATGAGTCTTTCTAATTTTCCCAGCCTGTAAAAGACTGAGTAGAAAATTGAGTATGGAACTAGCTCTGTAGGAGAGAAGGGAAAAAACAAAATTAAACTAATGGATATCATTTGTATGGGGAAGAATGAACTTTAGTGATTGCAAAAATATAAAGAAAAAACGTGAAAGAGAATATGAAAAAAATTCAGTTATAGATCTCAATTAACTCAGACTCAGACATTGTCATTCAGCTGACTAGCATCAGAGAATGTTCATGCCATCTCCTCTCCCATCTTTGTAGATGTGGCAGAATAATTAGAATGGTCAGAGAAATGAATGAGTATGAAGTTTAATAAGACATGAAATGTGAAAATGATGTATTTTTCTCTATTGCTGTAAGTTGTCGGTTAAAGCGCAAGTCTACGTTTTTTGAGAAGTGTTCTTAAGTGAATGGAATACCTTCAAATAAAATCCACCTGCATTTCCAAGAGAACAAATAAATTGAGGCTCCACAATTTATTTATCAATTTTACTTGGAAAGGATTCTACATACTCAAAAATGCTAGAAACTGTTGCTCTAAACAGACAAAGTAATATACTTTTATGGTGGGTGGCATTGCTTTAAAACTTATTTATAAATGTTACTAGTTTGGTGCAAGATAAATGTCTATTAATAGCTTGAGAAACAAGGTAAATTTCATATACATTAAAAGCTGGATAAACTCATATTTTTCGTTGCCAGAAAATGGCTTTCTAACTTCTAGCTGGATATTTTCCTTACAATGGTAAAATTTATTTTTTTTCCAGTTGTTGTTGACACAGAAACAAGATATCTTCTCTGGCATATTAGTGGATAAAAAATAAAATCAAAGAAGAGAACAAACAGTAGATGAAGAGGTTGATAACTGTTGGAACATAGTTACTGAAGAAAACAACAGCTCAGAACAAAAGAAGTAATTCCTTCTCTTCAATAAGAGCCCATGAATGACTTACAGAGGAATAGAACATGCAAACAGCAATACACATGAACATGAACTAAATGTGAAACAAACAGTGAACAAGGTACAGAAGAAACCCAAGAGCACAGGAACAATCAGAAGAAATGTTACATGCAAGTAGAATGTAAACACTGTAGATCTGTGGTTTTCTATATGACTTTCTAGTTTTCTTTCTTTTTAATTAGGGGTAAAGAAAAGTAAAATGATAGATATTTGAAAGGAAAAAAGGCTACCTGCTGCGATTACTTGAAAATTCCTCTATCTCAGCCATTCAGAGAAATGACACTGTCCCCTCAGTGCTTTTGTCTCATCTACAGCTGTTTAGAAACTAGAGTAGAGTGACCAGGTTGTCTCCCAGCTAGCATCTGCTTCATATCATTTAGATTCCAGCTGAACTATTTTCAAAAGCTCTCCTTTCTCTTCCTTTGAAGAGAAGATTTCTTTTTGACAAGTAGAAATCTTCATATTCAGGGAATATTATCCAACTGAAACTTCCTCGTGATACAGCAGATCTTTTGTTTGCTGATGGGAAATGAACAATTGTGTTGTAGAATTATATAATGGGCTCCATCTAATATTCTCAGGAATCTCTCTGGGTGCACCCTAACAAGTTGCATTGGGGTCATTTATAAAGCTTTTCTAGGTAGCATAATTTGATTTTGATATTTGAAAAGAAAACAGCACTGTTATGTTGATATAGATTTATAGCAGTGAAGCATGTATCCAGGGAGCTGGGAAGCTGACAGCCTACAAGGGTAGATCAGTATAAAGGAGCAACAGTTGACCTGCAGAAGGAGGGGGAAGAACTGTTTACTGTCTCTAAATAAATCTAGTTTCTATAACTCTAGTTACCTTAGCTCTGACATTGAGTGTAAGTTTTCAGATTTCTTGGGTTCAAAGTCTACCTGAGTCAACCACTGGTTGTGGGACCATGGGCACCTCTCTGCTTGATTCACCATGAGTGAAATGGAGATAATAATAGTAACTATCTCATAGAATTGTTGCATAGAATCACATAGAATAAATGAGACAATACATACAAAGCATTTCTAACTGCACCAGGCACATAGAAAGTGCTCAGTTACATTTGAGCTTTGATTGTTATTATTTCTATTGAGTGAGATTTACTATTTTTAAGTATGATATATTCTATGATTGCATCTACAAAGGCACTGTAACAGTTTAAGCAAATAATTCTAAAATTTTTATTAAATTACACATCTTGTCTCCATTATTTAAGATAAAATTAAAATTAAATTTATTTTTATGGTAGTGATGAGATAGAGCTGTCATTCAAACCTGGTATTTTCCAAGTCCATCTATCTGTACAGCTTCAAATTTTGGTACACCCTTGAGCTTCTTCAAAGATAATTATACTCACTGCTTCCAGTTCTACCAGTACATGTCAAAGTAAAATATTGAATCACAAAGTCACATTCTAATCCTTCAGTGGGGTTACAATTTTTATTTTTTTAATATAAAAAGTAATGTGTCTTAATTTATTAGTTCTCCTTGTGCTCTCAGAAGAGAAGCCAGATCCCTCAATATGAATGTATTGCTCATATAAATGTATTGGATTAATTATGACCCCCCCAAACTCACTGAAGCTTGAATTGTGTCCCCCAAGTTTTATGTATTAGAAATTTGGCCCTCACTTAACTGTTAAGAGGGTGCGAAATCCAATTATGGTAATTGAAAGGTGGGGCCTTGAAGAGGCTATTACATTGTAGGACCTTGCTGTAGTGAATGGGTTAATAATGGTGGTCAGGGGTGTGGTTCTGAGGGCTTTAAAAGAAGAGAGAGAATAGTCTGTCTCTCTCTCTACTATCTCTCTGCTCCACCATTTTCACAATGTGATACCCTGCCATCACTGTCAACACCACCAAGGACTTCACCAAACGTGTTCCCTGGACTTTAGATTTCCCAGCCTAAGAAAATGTAAGCAATACATTTCGTTTTCTTTACAAATTATCAAGTTCCATGTATTTTGTTATAAGCAGCACAAGCAGACCAATACATAAATTGATTCTGATTCCATGGTGGTAAGAAAGGTTTAAGAACCTTAGGAGATGTTAATGTGTGGTGTTACTGATTCCATGGTGGTAAGAAAGGTTTAAGAACCTTAGGAGATGTTAATGTGTGGTGTTACCTTTCCTTTATATTTATGTACTCTTTCAAAGCTTTCCTTGAAACTCTTCATCACTAAATCTACCGATTTCTTCTCAATCACCATACTATTCAAATTTCCTCCATAATTTTACACTGTTCACTAACATCTATACTTGGAAGTTCTGTCTCCACTGCCTTCTAAGACACTAGCCGTTTTGATCACCCTTTTTTCTGACTGCCTTTTTTATTATATCTTTTTAACCATTGCTTATATGTTTTCTCTTTCTGTCTCTCAAAAAATGTTCCTCAAAACTTCATTCTGGTGATATTATCCAGTTTCATAGTTTCATGGCTTCAATAATTAACTCTCTGTATGAATGCCTCTGTCCCAATTTACTGAATATGAACTTATTCTCCTTCCTAAACTTCAGACCTTCATTTTTACTTCATTTCATGGATATTTCTGGTAGCTCAGTAGGATCATCAACTCCTCCCACCCTCTAAAAGAGAAAATTCTTCTCATAAAACTTGTCTTTTGTGGCAAGCTCATACATGTTTTCACCACACTGTAGCTTCTTTCAGTGCTAAGTCTACTCCATATTCAAGTTTCACCCTGTATTTTACTTAGCAAAGTGTCTGGGTAGATGTATGCTGTGATGGTTAATTTTATGTGTCAACTTGACTGGGCTAAGGAATGCCCAGATAGCTGGCAAAACATTATTTTTGGGTGTGTCTGAGAGTGTTTCCAGAAGATACTTGCACTGAAATCAGTAGACTGAGTAAAAAAGATCTACCCTCACCAAGTGGGCAAGCATCATCCAACCTATTGAGGGTCCAAACTGGATAAAATCTGGAGTAAGGACAAATTATTTTTCTTGAGCTGGTACATCCATCTTCTTCTGTCTTTGGCCATCACAACTCCTGGGTCTTGGGCCTTCAGACTCTGAGATTTATACCTGCATTCCCTCCTCTCCCTGCTCTGTTGCTCAGAACATTGGCCTCAGATTGGGAGTTACTCCATTGGTTCCCCTAGTTCTCAAACCTTTGGGCTTGGACTGAATTACACCACTGGCTCTCCTGGTTTTCCAGCTTGCAGACAGCATACTGTGAGACCTATCAGGCTCCATAAGTGCCACTTCCCATAACAAATCTCCTCTTGTATATCTCTCTATATATCCTACTGGTTCTTTTTCTCTGAATAATCATAATACATATGAATATGATAAATGGAGCTTAATTTTATTTGTTTAAACTATTTCTGTTCATAGATAAATAGAAACTGGTTGCATATATCATCTAAAGTATTCTAGCAAGTGTTAACAGCACAAAGTAAATTAATAATAAGCTAACTGAATAACCAGTAATAGATAATGTAAAATGCAGTGAAGATATAACTAAAATTGCTAATCATCTATACTCAATAATGAACATTATTAAGGAATATACATTGGCATAATAAAGCATTTGTATTGCTCATAAGAAAAATGGAAATGTTTGGGAATCTAATAGAATTCTTTACATTTCACTTATATTACATGCCCCTTGCATAGCAAAATCATAGTCTCAGTAAAAAATGGCTAATTCTAAAATATTTTATGATTAATATTTATAAACTAAAAACATTTGGTGCAAAATAACCTCTCTGCTAAGTACTGAAAAAATAAATTATGATTTTCTTCTAAATATACACAATGCTTAAAAATATCTGGTTGATTGCCACAGATGAATGATAGCAAAAGTAATTCTACATGAACTTCCTATGAGACAGTGACTATGCTTATTATTTCTATGAGGTAGATACATGCTATTGAATTATTAGTCTTCTCTGTTTTTAAGCAATTTTTTTTAAAACTCATACTCGTTTGTCTATGTGAACCATACCACTTACCCCATTGAACTTAGTACTGGTTGAATCAGTCTGGTGTGCTTAAATTTTTGTTCCTGGTTATGACATTTTATAGCTAACTGCTCTTATGTGTATATAGTCATTATTTAGTTTAATTAGTCTGATAACCATACTGAGTATAAGTAATAGCAGTACTTAAGTGACATTTAAACTGCAGAATATGTTCATAAATGTGTATATTTAGTGTCCTTCTATAGAAATACTATCCAAATGAGACATACTTGTTACTTACAACATCTTTACTATTTCGGCAATAGCCACATTCTCATCCCTTTAAACAGAATAGACGTAAGAAACTGAGAGATAAATCACCCCAGCATCATTCAGTTATTTACAAGTCCACAATCAGAAAGCCTATATCCTGACCTCTCATCTCCAACACTGCTCTCTCCTTTGTGACATCTGTCTTGACTTCAGACTTAGATTCGAGTATTAAAAGTTCTAAATGCTTTAAAAAATTGCTAGTCTTTTTGATGAGTGGATTTGACATTCTACTTTTCCACTTAATATAATGTTTTCCTGGACTTAAAGTGAGTGCCCATTTATAAATAATTTTAGCAAGTTGACTATAGCTGTCAGGCTGTCTTAAGTATCACGAAGATTACAGCAGACTATTCAGCAAAGCCTGACAAACAAAAAGAAGAATTGTGGGCTTTATCTAGCTCCTTCCCAGGTACTATTTAATATATTCTGACATGTTTCAAATTATAGGTCACAATCTATTTATACTTCTGGAAAGTTCATTTTCAGTCAGCATTGCAGAAATGAGACTAAAGCATTTGTGTCTTTTCTGTGAATACAAGTAAGCTAACTCAAGTCTTCTGATATTAGCCTACAGAGCCCTACAACTGAATAGTTTGGTATTGCTCTCATATGGTCCAAATGAATCAGTAACTGTGACTTATAAACCAGCAGCAGAATAAGAGAGAATTTTACTTTCATTCTCTCAGGTTTGTCATGAGGATTCAAGAACAGATAACAGGGTCTGGCACTTAGTAAGCAGCCAATAGACATTAATTATCACGATCCTGACAATAATAATTATTAGAAATTTAAATAATTTTCAAATAATAATTTGGAAGGTACAGAAATGTAAAGGATAAAGAAATATAAAGAATAAATAAAATATAAATAATTAATTGGAAGATAGAGAAATATAAAGGATATTTTTTCTTATATAGATGTTTTATGTTTGTATTCTTTCCCCATCTGGTTCATATTATACAGCAATTTTATATATTGTTCTCTTTATTTTTAAAATACAATGTGAATATTTTTTATATTATTTAATATTCTATAATTGTAGTTATATTTATCATATAATATGCATCTTTTAGATATGCCATACTTTATGTATGTACTATTTGAATTAAAGTTTTTATCCCCAATTTTATAATATTGTAAGTAACACTATTGAACATTTTCACTTCTAAGTTCTGCGCTTCTTTTTGTTATGTGATTCTTGGGATATGTTCCTAAAGGTGACATTATTTAGTCAAAGGACATTGATACTCTCAAAGTCTTGCTGAGTATCTCAAAATTGCTTGCTGTGAGGTTTGTACCACTAACATTTTCTTCTCGTAGTGATTTGAGAATTACAGTTCATCCATGTCTGTCTGAGCTCCACTTCCCGTCCTCATATGTGTGTAAGACTTGTCTTTTGTCATTTTCTCATTACGCTTTCTGGTTTTGTTTGTTTGTTTGTTTGTCTGTTTTCCTACTTGATTTATCAGAGCTATATATTCCTTTGGCACTTATTTATTAAATTATTTCCTCTACTTTTTGTTTTCAATTTTAACATCATTAGCTATTCTCTTGTATTCTTAAAAAGCAAGTAGAGCCAAATTTCCTGCTAAATATTTCTCCCTAAATATAATCAAAATCTATGCTAAGGGAACTAGGACACCAAATTTAATTTAGATGAAAAACAGCCCTCATTTAAATAAAAAGGAAAAGAGAAACAAGGATGGGCAGTTTAAATGTATGCTCACACTTTATCAAGACATTAATTAGGTGATTGTGTACTTTACATCCTAAGTACATTTGTGACTTGAGAGCCTTCAGTACATGTTTTGTCATCAGTTCCATGATGAGGCTGTCTCATCAGTTCTTAGCTTAATTTGCCTTTGAGAAAATCTACCATCTGATTTGGGGCAGTTGCCTGCACAGGAAGATCTTGACTGAATGAGAAGAGAAATACTTTCCATCTATTCCCCTCCTATTGCAAGGGCCCTTACTGTTGCACAGAGTGGATTTCAATTTTTTTTTTTTCTTCTTTCCACAGCAAGGGCCTCTTTCATCCTCCTTCTTCATTTCTGGTAACAGAACCTTCACTGCCAAAGTCCATAGATGTGGTGGTAGAGAGAGCGACAATAAGAGCTTTCATTCTCTTCTTCTTGTATTCGCTTAAAACACTCAATAGAAATGGATCACCTACCATACAAAATTGCACTGTCACCTCTTAACCTAGTCGGTCCTGCTTTTGTATATTTTCAAACTTCTTAAAGTTCGATATACCTCTCCCTCTGCATAGCTCCAAACTTTAGGAGTGGGAGTATTTGGATAAATTGTCCCAAATTTACAAACCCTCTCGCTTCTGTCCTCTAAATCAACTGTAGAAAGCCCTGATGCATTTTGATATAAACATTAAAAGTCTAAATAACAGATCTATAAGAGTAATAACAATACCAAACAGCATGAACATACATTAGAGAATATTCAGAAACTAAAGATTAATTGCAAATAAAGTTGTTAATTGCATAAATGTCTTGATATCCATGATGCATAAAGGCTTTCATAAATTATTCTCTATTTTCAATAACAGAATGACAGAATAATGATATGGTTTGCTCTGCTTTCCGTCATTTTACCCAAGGCAAATTTGATCTTAAATTTATCCTCCTATCCTATGAGCAGGTCATAGACATGAACTACATGGACTTGTTCATATAATCATTGTCAAAGTATGACATTGTGCAGTGTCTTTCTATGTAAATGTAGCTCATATATTTTATTTTCAGTGTTTATTATTACAAAAAAAACACCTTAAGGAATGAGAAAAACTCATTCCTACACACAAAATTTTAATTTTGCCTCTCAGATGTGTGCTTTTAATTAACTGGTAACATTTCCTTTGTTCAATTATTATTGTTCTATACAACTGTCATAAACTTATAAATTTTAATTACGGCTGCTTCAAACCCTAGTTATATAGTGTCCACATAGGAATTTGCCAAAAGGCTTAACTGTAAGTAAACCAACAATGAATAAATCCATGAATTGCCTACTGGGATTTGTTTAACAAATTAACATTTGTGTGGAGATAATGAGGTTCTACAATCTATAATACCAAACAATGTTTTTATAAAACCACATTTTTAAAAGTGAAAAATGCTTTCTAAATGACTTAATTACATATTATATTATTAATTATTAAATATTATCAGATGATAAGCTACATGGCCATATATCATGTTGAATTCACGTGAGAACTCATTTATATTACTAATGTGAAGTATGAACTTTTCCTGAACATATTATCTAAGTAAATCAAGATCTAGTAATTTGGGTACATAGATAAAAAACAAATGATTTCAACAAAACACTAAAAGTTGTGCTGTATCTATTTACAATTCAGGATCCATTAACAGGACAGCAAATTCAATGTTTCCTAGAGTTGTCCCTGTGGATCCATTGCAGGTTGAATAAATAGACAGAGTTTGGAATTTCAGATGGTTTATTTAGCCTTAGTATTTCTAAGGATAAGTATAAGTAAATCCTCTAGTCATAACTCAATGACTTTAATTATCTTAATGAGAAAATTATCAGTTAAATAATAAAATCTCCAAACAATTCATTTGGCATGAGAAAAGCTTCTTGCTTAAAGGAAATGTTGTATGTGTTACTAAAATACAATCACACACACTTTGTTGAACTTGGATTCTCATTTGTATATTTAATAAAGAACCCAGTACGATAATTTCTCCTACAGGAATAGAATATACTTTACTGTATGGGCTAGATTCCCATAAGCAGAATAAAAATATGTGGTAAGACTCCTAGTGCCTTTTATATTTCAGTCAACCTGCTGAATATTTTTTTTTTAGAATGCTATTAAGTAGTTAGAATACCTTAATTATCAATTATTCATAAGTCAAAAATATTTATAGACATAAAACTATCAAACTTTTACTATTAGAATGCAAATGAGAAACAGCTTGGTTTCTCTGAGCTTCATTGAAAATTCTTCTTTATGTGATTCTTCCAGTTAGTGTTATGCTAAATACTTCAAAGAACAGCATAAGCAATAGAAGCAGTGAGAACTCCCATAAGATAGAAATTAACCATGTAGGGGATGTGAAGATCATACAGATTCATTTTCCAATTGACTAACTAAATTTGCATTTATGGTAGCAAAATTAAATATGTATAGATTGCACTCTAATCGTTGTATTATGGCCCTTGCACTGAATATTGGAATTTGCAAATTAGACTTTTATTATGCATTGAGGTAATTTTTTCTCATGGCAGCATATTCTAAATGTAATAGAAGTCAGTAGGAAAATATGTTTCAATGTTCAATTATATGCTGTAGACAACACTTTTTGCAAACATGGCTATTGCATAAAAATAATAACAATCTCAAGTGTATCCTAACATGCAGTAACCTGATATTTTTCAAAGCATATTATATTCTGCATTGCAATGCCAACTGAGTAGTTATAGTTTTAGATGGAAATCAGGATGCTATCAGATGTTCTGGCTTACATCTACATTTAAATAATTATTTACATTTAAAGTGAACCTAATTTACAACAAGAATTGATTTTCAGCATTCAAGAAACTATTTGTGCAATAAAACACTGACTGTGGAGTCAAACATATAAGACATGGAAAACTGGCTCTATTAAATCATTCTCAGCCAGGGTCTATAGACAATGAACCTGTCACATGGTACCCTCTCAACACATGATAATGACCATTACTGTTGTTAAATTTTGTGGCTTGAACTTTGAAAAACTGAATTTAGAACAAATGCTATTAATTATGTTAAATTAATTATTCAAATTAGTTTGTGTTAATGTATTTTTATAAGATATCAGAAATTATATTTGTAGCATTAAGTATTGTCCTTATATTTTTTACGTACAGGTATAATCTAAGGAAAAATGTAAATGATTTGAATATAAAATGACACTTAAATATTTACCCAGAGCTGATGGCATGCAAGTTCCTCCATTTTGGCAGTAGTTGCTACAGTGGTTGACTTCACATCTTTCTCCTGAATAACTAGGCCAACAGTGACACCTCAAATCACCCTTCTCATTTACCATACATCTTCCTCCATTTTCACAAGTCAATTTGCATGAATCATCTGGTTATGAGAAGAAATGTACAAATTAGCATGTCATTCAGGGGATGATTGAATAAAAATAATTCAAATGAGCAAAAACTTGTGAATACCAGAGTCTTAATTTTTAAATAAAATAAATACCCCTAAGTACAGAAACAGAAGAAAATGAAATACTATTTGAAAGCAGAGAAACAGGTTCTACTTGTTGAATGGCCAATACAATATTAAGTTGACTTGTATCCTTCTTTAAACTTAAAGCATTATTAACCATTTCCTACATTTATTAAATATTAATTAATAAAACTTACTGAAACATTCTAAAAATAACGTATTTTTCAACCAAGAATTTTTTTTACGATATTGGCAAATATGGCCCTTTTTAAATGCATGGTTAATATTAAATCAAACTTGAAATATGTCAGATCTATTTATTGCATGTATATATATGCACACGCATACACTATTGTGTCCTATAGTATATGTGTATACATATATATGCATATATTTATTATTTATAGTATAGAGAAATGTTTACATGAAGAGATACTCTGATGTCAGTCCTTATTAACCACACATAAATGTCTCAAACTAAGTCATTTAGATTTGGTACAAGATGGTGATAGAACAGAGTCAAAAAAACATTTTCATATGTAACATTTGTTCTAAATGATTGTGCATAATCTGTCTACTTAATGACATTTTGGTTAAGGATAAGAAAAGTTGGTCATTCCTTGGGGTAGCAAAATTATTTTTAACAATACGGCAAGTACGATTTATGATAAGGATTGGTTTGAAATCATTTTACAGGTTATTTTTCTGTGTGTATTAACATGGCCTTGCTCTTTTAGAAATACTGATTTACTTTAAGCAGGACATATGTCCAATGGAACAAAAATGATTGAGAATATTGTAATAGGTGCTCTATTCAGAATATGTCCTCTACTAAACTTATCTATTTTATAGCGGTTAGACAAACTGAAAACAGCCTATACTCTTTATTCAGGATATGTTGGCCCATACATGATACAAGCTTGAATATATCACTGCAATGGTCACAAGAGTTTCTTAAAGAACCTCAATGACTTCAAAGGACACATGATTCAGGTATAATATCTACTGTCATACATAGGGACTATCAGTCAGCAGTACCTTGTCACAAAGCAGTTTCTGATACTTTGCCATGTAGGTTGGCTTCAGGTTGGCATTACTAAAGTTTTCTTTTGTAATATGAAGGACTCTCCCATGAGGTAATATGTTTATAATATAAATTACTGTGGTATAATAAGACCTGTGTTTAGGTCCTAGTTCTGCCACTTACTTACAAGTTAACCTATCTGAGCTTCAGTTACTTCACTTTAATATGGCCTTAGTTTGTTAGAATGTGGTTATAAATAATACCAAGGTCAAGGGTTTGTATCCCCGAATCAGCCAACCACCAAAAGTAAATAAAATAAAATGGCCTTAATAACAAACTTACAACTTAACTCAGATTTGTTGTGAATATTAAATAAAATAAATAATTTGGAAAGAAAAGTTAAAATTCTAAAAACTGTGTTAATATTAAGTATACGAATATATGCCTTACACACATGCACACAAATGAGAATATGACTTCCAGCTTATATGTACCATATCTAGAATAGTGGAAAGCTGAAGAGCTGAGATCTGGGTCTGTAAAGCACATTGCTAAATTTCAACAGGCAATTGAGGCATTCATTTGGTAAAGTAACCAAGTAACGTTCTTAGTCAACATTATTTACTGAGTACTCACACGTATACTGAAGGTAAAGCTCGAGTGGAATAAGATCTATGAATGCCAGAAGGTGAGCACTGGAGGAACTGAATGGAAGTCACTGTGATTGTACCAGGATTAGAGAGTGTGAAGGAAGGAATTACAAGAGGTAAGCATCTTAGAAGAGATAAGCAGAGGGTAAGAGAAGATCCTTGGATTTTGGACTTTACCCTAAAAGTAATGTAGTCTTTGAATAACCTAAGATGTCTGAGACTGAATGTACAGGTAGGGGTTACACTGAAAGCAGGGAGACTGTTAGGACTTTGTTTAAGTTATCCAGGCCAGGTAAAATTATGGATTAAAACAGAGCAATGTGGGATGAATAAATGAGGATGAGTAAAAATCACATCAGTGTTGTATAAAGAGAACAGGAGAAATTAAGGATGATTCTCCAGTTTCTAACCAGTACAACTGAACGGAAACATAAAGGCAATAGGAAATTTAGCTTTGGACATATTAAATTGGAGATGCCTATACAAAAGCAAGTGGGAATCTCCTATAAAAATTGAATACAGAGGTCAGACTGTGAAGAAATATCTAGAGTGGAAACATGCTTGCTTATTTTAAAATTTACGAAAATATTTTGAATTCATTCAGTATGATATGTCCTAATAGGGGCTCTGAATGTGAACAGTGAAGATAAACATTTAAGACATTATCATCACAGTTAGGATTATTATGGGGGGACTCATTTTCATCTGTACATATTCTATGCAAACCACATAGATATTCAAAATTTCAACATGTTGGGTTATGTGAATTTTTATTATGTGCCTCTTTAGGCACCAGAAATTTAAAAGTACAACACTGCCTGATGAAATGGAAGTGCAGTTACATTCTTTCAAAACCTACAGTAGCAGTTCTATAATGAAAAAGATGGCTGTTTTTGTCAATACCTAAATCACCCCAGAAGCCAAGCTCTAGCAATTATAATCAACTATAGGAAAGAGCAGGTGAACACTTCCCCAAGAATGACTAATACTTGAATTTCAAATTTCCTACATGAAGTTTAAAAATAGTCAGTGTGCTCATTATTTAACAATAGCAGCTAGAGAAAGGCAAGTAATTATAAAGAGCTAAAAAACTGGCTATATCAAATGTTAATGTCTGGAAAAATTAATTGACATTTATCTACACCAATCAAAAATTGTGAAATCCACTTATTTGTGTTCCAAACTGAAGTGGTCCAAACTGTCTATTACTAAGCCCTATTACATGTGTAGATGCCAATCTAAATATTTTTTCTAACAGTGTGATTCAGTTTAAGATTTTCTTTCAAATTATAAGAATGAGCTTTGAGGAGGTGTCTGGAGTCATGCCTTTCAAGCAGGTTTAAAATAGTAAAAACAAACAAACAAACAAAATCTCCAAAAATGTTTAGATCTTGGGTAAATGTGCGTTTAGATAAACAAGCTTCCTTCTGTCAAGTACAAAATAATACAATTTGGTAATTTGATGCAGCAAAAAACTTGTTTCACTTTCTCATATACGTCATGGTGTTAGATTTATCTTAGAGTGTTATGTGTCTACTTTTTGTATGGCATAGTACTAGGCATTTTACATATGTTATTTCTAATATTTTCAATAACTCTGGAAATGGGTACTATGGGTGACACAAAGGCAGTAGGATGAATTGTGTGATTGTTAAGAAAGTGGACCATCTAGGTTCACCTTGGGATACCACTATTTACTAATTAATGTTAGACAAGCAAGTGAGCCTCTTAATGCTTCAATTTTCTTAGCTATAAAATAAGGGAAATTACAGTATAGTATTATTGGGGTTTTGAGAAAATTAAATGAAATTATGTATATATATATATTTCATATACTTAGAATTATGCCTTGCTCATAAGCCCTCAAAATATTTATTATTAATAATGTTATCCGTGGTGGTATTTATTGTTAACCCAATTTTACACAGAATAAACTGAGACTCGGGATGGCAAGTATAGAGTTCAAAGTCAACAAAGTTTTTAAGTGAAATATCTTGGCATAATCCCAAACTCCACCTGAGCCCCATACAAGGCCAGTTCTTCCAGAGTATTTGTTGTTTGGTTTGTACGATAAATAATTTGGACTAAGCAAAGAGGAAAAGAGTAGGGTGACGTAGAAGACATAATGATGTCTAGTTTAAAAGGAAAACCAGTGAAAACTGCCTGAAATCTGACCATAAAACATACCAATAACATCTAAGTCAATGTAAAAGTCACACCAGTAGCATTATTAGTGCACTGCTGTGCATAATTCTGATCTCTCTCCAAGCTGTCTCTCCTACCCAAACAATAGCATAAGTAGACACGGTGGACAGAAGGCAACTGTGAGGGCATTTGTTATGACTGTGTGGGGGACCACTGAAGGGGCAGCACTTCTACAAGAAAGAAGCTGTTGACATCTTAAAGAACTGTTTCTGAGAGGTTAAGTAGAATATGTACTCCCCTCTCCCCCCGACAAGGGTTACTTCCACGGCCCAGTCAGAATAGCGAGTGAGAAAGTGGTACTTGACAATGTTTGAAAATATTCACTTAATCCTCTTATTCTCCCATTATGATTGAGATCACAACTACTTTGGGAGAAGAACTGGTAAAGGGGAAAGGGGCATCCTAGTGCCATTAAGACCATTTCTTTTTAATAATTGGCACTAAAAAGCCCATCCAAATACCAATCATGATGCACACTTAGCTCTCTTTTAAAAACTTACCAAACTTGCCACCCACAACGGTGCTTTACACACCCTACAAACTGACTGAGACAAATGACATTCTTTTCTTTATGTGCCATATTTCCCTATCTTTTCAGTTTCTTCTGTTTCAATGTCCTTCTGCCTCATTCCCACTTAATCTAAATCCAATCTGTCTTTGCAGAGCTTGTTCAAAGGTTATATCCTTTAGGAAATTCTAACTGATCCTCTAATTGGGCAATCATCTGAATCCTTGTTAATAGTTTTAACCCTGTCTCTTATGTGGCTTGTATCACTATCCACATAAATTTCTATTTATTGGTGTTTATGTCATTCATCATTTCATCTTTTCAACCTCATCAGCTTTGCATATCAAATGCTTAAATAATACATATTAAATTTAAGAAGCTTTGATAGTTTTAGACATTGAGTGCTTTGTAAAAGAGAAAAGTCTTTGAATTGCATGCAACCCTCAGCAGAGAATGAGGAGAAAACTATACTGGGGAGGAGTGTGAGGAGTGTGAGGAGCGCATTCTAACAGGGAAATACAATAGGTAGGAGACCCCGCAATGAAGAGATCCTAAGTATGGATCTCAACGGAAAAAGTTTGCCATTATCCCCAAGTGATTGTGGATCACTGAGTTTTTGACTGTGACATAAAGTTTAGTTAAGCGTAAATTTTCTTTTCTCTTAATGGTAATTTTTTCTCTGTTATGGTTAATGTCTTACATATAAGGGAATGTTTTGTCAGTCTACCTGGATATTCAAGAGACACCTCTTCTTTCCCTTTCCCATCACACTGTTTTGTTTTGATTTTTGTTTTTTATTTTATTTTTGATTTTTTGCTTTTTAACGCATCATCTGAAATGATGTTTCAAATTTTTGATTGTTAATTTCTACCTCTAGCTTCTAAAATATAAACTACATGAATGAAGGAGTCTTATCAGTTTTGTTTCTAAATTAGTTTTCTTAGTTTCTAAATTAGTATTATGTCTTGCTCTTAAGCCCTTCTAATATTTATTAGTTGTAGTAGTAGTAGTAGAAGTACTTATTGTAAATCAAATTTTACACAGAAAAACTAAGAATTAGGAGATGTGCAATATAAGCCTGTTGAATGAATAAACAGATTTTCAGGTTGGGCTTAAACCCATAAGAAAATGCGTTCTCAAAAATATTGTTGTCTTCTCTAATACCGGAGCTTTATAAAAATGTCTTTTGATTCTATGAGTGACTTCAAAGTTTTCAATCTGTTGTTAAGTGCATATTAAGTGTTCAATGCTGCTGTGTAAACAAACGCACAATAAACTGATAGAAATTCTTCCACACAGAATAGTTTACACAGGCATTCAAGAACCACTGATACTAAGGCAGCTAAATTGATGATGGAGCAGGTAATTCTGCTCAGTTACCATATAGCTGTGAAAACATACCACAAGGATTCATTCATTACATACAGAAGAATGACATGTACTTACCTAACAGGCTGTCATGATTGCAGGTGCCATTAATCAAATATTTTCCTTCTGGGCACAAACAGGTGGCCCCAGAAGGATTCAGTAAGCAGAGGAATTCACATGCTAAATCCAAGCATGGATTGGGTACTGATAGAAACAAAATAAAAGAAAACAAAGAAACACAAAAGTACAGATATGACAGATTTCAAAAACATAAAATTCAATAAGGTGAAATAATGAATTAACAATGTTGAAAAGAAATCACATCAAATTTCCAGTGGAAGTATCTCATTTCAATGTCACCATTCTTTACAGTTGAAGAGAAATTATTACCCAACATCCATCATTAACAGGAAATTTGTCTTAATTATACTTCCCAAAAAGGGGAAGAAATTATTCAAATCTATATTTTGTTACTCTTCCTTGTGACTAATTACTTTTTGGCAAAAGGGTTGGTCTCAAAACCTGAAGCACGGTTTGGAGCTGTGTTTAAAAGTAAAGGCAACTGAAGTTTTTTGGTACCTAATCCTCATTTTAGATCTTCATAGGACTGTTCTAACAGATAGAAACAACTCCCTCTAATATTTACAAAGGCTTAAAACACATATGCATCCATCAGTTCAAAATACAAACAAAGATATGACCTTTTTCTTTTTTCTAAAAATCATGTTTTACGTGGTTTTCCTTTTCATCAAGTAGGAGTTTGCGTGCATGCGTAAATGTGTGCTCTACTTGTTTTTGTCTAAATTCTATCCAATCATCATCCTTTGTGGTCATAGCTGATTCGTGGCCTTTTCTAGGGATTATTTTGTTGTTATGAAATAGAAATGGCATCTAGATAACTGAACCAATGACTATGAAAGTGGCTTTCTTTCTGTAAGAACCTCTATGCAAACACCTATTGTATTCAGGGCAAGGTTTTATTTATTTATTTTTTATGAATGTGACAATATTTTACTATGAATATGAATCAAACAGAACTAAAGGATGATAAAGTGTGTCCTCATATTAACCTTGGAACCATATATGTCAGATTATTGGTAAAGAGTAGCAAGACTTTGTATGGAATATCAGAAAGTTTTAGGGGACTATACTTTGTTTTAATGTGTTTCCAAAACTGATTTGGATAAATATCAATTGTTATTGCTCCAGATAACTGCACCAAACAAGATAAAATCCCTTTTTATTTGACATAAAATATAAATAAATCTTAGACAGTTTCTTGATAGACGAATTGATACATAAAGACAGATCATTAGAATTTCAGCTGCTATTTTTTTTTTTTACTTTGTTTTCCAATGTTTTTGATGGCTGTGTTCAAAAAAAAATTTAAGAAAATTACCTCAATAATTTACTTACTCCTTTCTAGGAGGGAGAATAACAATAATAAATCATAAACAATAAATTAGAGAAAATACAACTCTTGGGAATAGTTCTCCCTGGATAATTTTAAGGATGGCATGTTAATACTATGATTGCTACTTGGCTATCAGTAACAATAGTCACATAGCTAATGACGAATTTCCTTACTTGCATGGTTCATCTATAGACTCACAGATTTTATTGAGAAATTAATAAAAATGGAATAACAGGCAGATTTTATAACAAGTTGATACTAATTCCCAGAAAACATAGCCAAATGCTGAAATTTGCTATACCTGTTATGGCAGAAATGGAAACATTTTCCTTATCTATAGCTTGACTTTGGTAATTTGAAAAGTCTCATCTTGTAGAATGAAATTAAGTCAAATGTGAATTTTACCAAAAAAAAAAAAAAAAAAAAAAAAGCCTGATGATATCAAATTTAAAGTTATTTAACTTACTGGGGTTACAATATTTAAAAATATATTCTTTTGAGAAGTATAAGGAAAACATCCACCAATATAGACAACTTTATAAAATATTATTCTTACAATGTAGTTGCTTGTAGCGATGAGATATCAAAACACCTTTTGTTTTATCCACATCTAAAGCTAGGTACTCCACTGAGCCATGGCCAAATTTTTGCACTCGAAATACACCATTTTTTGGTCCTGCTCCATATATATAATCTTCAAAGATATCAATCCTGTGTGGATGCAACAAACCTAGAATTTTAAAAAGGTAGAGTTATAAAAGTTGTAATGTATATACTCAGAGTTAAAAAAAACAACTAAGTTTATCCAAGATCATATATAAAATCTTATTACTGTTCTTCTAAAAATACCTTTCAGAATTGGAATATTTTTAATATTAGCTGTGAAGTTGTTAGAATTAATTTCTTAGCAGTAGGGAAAGCAGGATACTAAACACGTAGCTCAGAACATAAAAAATATTTCCATCATCACTTTAATCATTTTCATCATCAGAAAGCACTTGCTGGGGGTTACTCTATGCAGAGTAATCTCCCCTACTATACAGTTGACAAACAAGCAAGCAAACAAAAAGCCTACCAGCAGGCTGACCTTCTCTGTAGCACAAAAACAGGAAGTTTACAAAACTCTCGATTTGTGTTCTGGTTCAAATTATCAAATTAATGATCAAATCAGATCACCTGAATGACTGGTTTAAGTAAACATGAGTTGATTTTAAACAGTAAAGTCCCCTCTCCCCAAATTTTACATTACTAATGTCTGTTTTAGAAATGAAATAAAGAAAACAAACTGGCAAATGGCAGTCATGCACATGACTATTTTGGCTAAAAATAATTCTGACCATTTTTCACATGTGATGACTACTATTTTAAGAGATTTTATCAAAAGAATAATTATTCTAACTTTTGATACTAAAATTTGTAACAGGTAAAATGAGAACATTTATATTTCACTATCTAGAGGTTGTAAAACATAAAATGCCTTTTACGTTTATATCTTTTTCCAATGTTTTTTTTTTAAAAAGTAAAAAGTATATTTAAGCTGAAACAGGTTAAATTTACTGTAATCTTTTAGAGGAATGTGAATTTTTTTTCCGATCTAGGGTCATTGATTAAAAAAAAAAAAAAAAAAAACCCGCACACTTTAATCAAAGGCATAGTGAAAATTGATTTAATTATTTTTCTTTCAACTTTCCTGTTTTTGTTTAAAAACAGAAAGCAAAGCTATATTAAATAAATATGATATGCAAACATAATGACTCCAAGTGCATATTATGAACAATTTGTGGTTAAAAAAAGGGGGGTGGGGGTTGGGTAGGGAAAGAAAAGAAAAACAGAAAGGGAATAAATTAGATTCAGCAGAAAGAACTGAAACAGCCAGGCAAGGAAAGGGTGAGGCACAGAAGGGAGCCAAAAATCAGAGTGGGAAAAGTAGGAGGCAGGAAGAGAGTTGGACATAAAAAAAAAAAAAAAAAAGGGAAAAGGACAAAAAAGAGGGGCAGCAGCAAAAGAGCACAAGTAGATTCTGCAGTGACTGGTAGTACAGGTCATTTTTTACACATCGCTTATCGCTTTTCACTTGGATGAGGGTATCCCTCAGTATCGATTATTACTATGATGTTTTATTGCATACAATAACTTATTTCCTGCTTGCTGTCACTGCAATTTGAAATAAAATTTATGGTTCATGGGAGCTAATAATGCTGTCTACTTAAAGTGTTCTGCTGAGAACAAACTAGCCACAGAAGCAGCAGTATAAAATCATCTTCTGAATCTGGGCAGCAATAGCCCATGTCTGTCCAAGTCAAGAAGCTCTTCTGCCTTGGCCTCTTTGTTATTCTAGCAGGAATGAAAATTTTAATTAATAGTAAGAGCTACAAGTTGAAAGGAGAAAGAATTTAAAGAAATCCAGAATGCGAAGCTTTCATACTTGTATTTATGTGCTGTCATTTAATATTCTCAATGATAATTGAAAGCAAAATCAAAAGCACTTCACACACCTTGTTTGCTGCTGACAGAGACCACCGAATTAGAGCCATCATACAGAACACTGCCGATCACGGAGAGCTCAAAGTCAGCCCAGTATATGCGTTCACTAAAAAGATCCACAGCCAGACCTGCAAAGTCAACACACACAGACAAATAATGGAAGTAGATTTAAGATTATTTAAAATCAAGTTTTTGCTTCTTTTAATGTATTATTACGGTTGACATTTTTCTTCAAGTATCACAGAAATTACCCAGGGTATGTCATGGTATTATAGAAATCAGAAAAATTGAAAGAACCTTATCCTTATCTCAAATATGTGTGTTCAGATTACAAAGCATTTATTTAATAAGCTATAGGAAAATTTTAATTCACATAGGAAAAGCTACCCTAATTAACCTTCCTATCCATACTTACTGGTTTCTTAATTATGGCTATTCTTTAACAGACTTTTCCATGATATTTCCATTTTTATCTTTATAGTATACGCAGAATGAATTTATTATTTAAATTATTTATCTAATCATTATTTAAAATACTTCAGTATAGTTATAATTTCAATTCCTTTGTGAAGGTATAGGTCTCAGAATGTAATAGGTTCATGGACTTATTCATAAGACATTTTCACCCATTTGGAGTTGACTCCAGAGTTGTGAGATACCTATGTGCATGCTGAAATTTTAAATGACTAAAGATTAATGTTTATACTAGAAACGAGTGATGGTAAATTTCTTAATTAAGATTCTAGTGGTGCTTAAATTTTTTACTGTAATCAGTAATTTGCTCTGAGACCGCCTGTCTTCATTTTCATCATAGGTATCTGTCAGTGAATAATAATGGGTCAAACTAACATGTGGTGAAAAACATATTTCTATTTATTTGATTTGAATTTGTTGATTTTACAAATGTGATTGGAGTCCAACCAGTATCTTGCAAAAATCATCAAAACATAGAAAATCTTGGAAAGTAAATTTCATTCAATATAGAAAAGCAAGATCTATGACATGTAAGTTCTATAATAAATCTTTGCCGCTGTAGATATTTAATTTTTATGACAAGCTAGTCCTTAGATACAACATATTACATACTTCGAAAGTACAATGCAATTAAATACCTGTGACAACTGAAGAGTTTTTCTAATCAGAATATTCAATAAGCAACTGAGGTGTACCTCAATGGCAAGGGAACTGAACAAAAGATATTTTTTCGTCTGTGCTACATTTGTATTCCCATGTAGAGAGACCAAGACTTAACAATCAGAATGAAAAATATCCTGGTGAAAATCATTTGCAAATAATTCTTCAGTTAAGTATGTAGATACAGTCCAAAAGTAATCAAACTAAACATAAATATTGCTCTTCAAGTAAAATATAGAGATCTGCTATGCCCAACCAGCCACTGAGAAATTACTTAACAATTAAAGCAAGTGGTCCATGTTTTACTAGCTTCTGCTCAATGATTAATTTGCTATTTGGAGTCATGCTAGGAGTTATGATTTTGTTTCTTCATGTATAATTATAAGTAACATGAACCATAAAATGATCCAATTTCTGGCTACTGCCATTATAGTTCAAAACAGTTGTCTTAAAAGGGTTGAAAACACTTTTCTTTCTCCTCTACTAATGCGATATGATAAAGTAGATAAAACAAAAACCTGTCCTCGGTAAAATTGGTTGTACACTTAAAAATATTAGATTTTCTAATCATAGAGAACAGTGAGTGTGTAATCAAACTTAGTGAACAATATTGTTTTTTCAGATCCAGCAGCAGTAAAAAGTTCTCAGAAGCGTCATATATTGCATTATTGGTCTAGGCTATCTAAGACATACCCGTGGTTATCAGCTCTGATCCCATATTGTACTATTGGGTGGATTTACATCTAAATAAAATTTATATAACAAAGCTTTTAGATGAGTGGGATTTATAGTTCGAAAATTTCGTAAATCAATGAGTTTGCTTTTCCCTTAAGAGGGAAAGAGATAGTCTTTTAAATTAAAAAGTTAATAAAAGAATCAACCAACTTTTCCTGTAATAAAGATGAGAGTCAAGCTTATATGAAAGAACAAGTTCATGTCTATCTTTAAAATACCACATCTCTTTTTGTCTTTAATAAAGAATCAATAATAAATTTTGTTTTAAAAAAATCAGTTCTCAAGAAACTCATTCCTATCTGAATTAAGAATGATGAATCTCTGAAACCAAGTCAATAGAAGTGCAGAAAATTTAAAATAAAATTCCAAACTTGTTTTAATCAAGCATAACGGAATCACAGTTTGGAAGGCTTGTAAAAGATAAAGACATAGGCTCGCAACATTTTAGTGATGCATTATAATGACACTAATCACGTAGTCATTTTCTTAACATCTCCCACAACACCAAGAATACTGTTACACTTCAGGGATTTCTAAATCTCACTTTTGTTGAACTTTGACATTTTTCAGGATCCTCCCACTAGTTTCCCTATTTTTATTATAGTCTAAAAAGAGAAAAAGAAAATGGAGGAAAAATCTTATGAGAAATGACCACGGTACCAATGTAATATTTGAGAGAGAAAACAGACAGAGCAATAAATTAAAATCACTGTATTTTCAGAAATAGAGAAAAAGATTATAAACTTTGTTTTAAAGAAAAGCCAACATTTGTAAGGCGTAATAACCAGCAAGTGTGCACTACCATATTTTTGATTTAAGGGATGATAAGAGGAACCAAAAGCCCTGAAGATATTTACCACTATATCAAATTTATTTTTCAAAAATTATTAAAAGCATTTTTGAGATAGATGGCCTACTTAGAGTCTTAGATTCCAAACTAGATTGATGCTATTTTTTCACATGTATATGTATATGCACATATATACATATAAACTCACACAAATTTATTTTTCTCTCACACACACTTTTGATGGTGTTTGTACAATAACTGCATCAAGAAACAGCAAAATAATTCTAAGATGTTTATCCATTTAGACCCTTTGTCAGCCAAGGATAATGAACCTGCTTAATGAATCAAACATTAGGGCTGGCTCAGGGCCAGTGGTGTAGTTCCTTATTCTCTCAGAAGTTGCCAAAAGTTTGGCAGAGATAAAAGTCAACATAAATAGGCTTCTAGATATTAAAGGATATGGCACTTAAATCAAACTCATGTAATCCTACATACTCTCATACTGGAAGGAAAACTGGAAAATGTCCTTATTTGACACAGTGTTCATTAACCCAACGTATACTCATGGGGCTTCTGCCTTGTACCACACACTGCCAGGTACTAGGCACAGAGCAGTGGACGAAAGAGATCATGTTCCTGCTCTCATGAAGCATGTTACTCCATCACCACACAATTCATTGGAACAGAAGATAGATTTCGCTTCTTGTGTTTAAAATACATAATGCCTAATTTTTTTTAAAAAGTGTGCCATTTATTAAAGGAGGTCGTAAAACCATACCAGGGGTTACAGTGTTAAAAGTTCAGGCATCTATCTCTCCACATTCATTCAATACATAATTATTCAACACATAAACTCACACTAATTAAAGGCACTATAATATGCTACAGGGGATATAACACGGAAATCAGTGATGGTATTTGGTTTAAGTGGTTCATGGTCTTGTTGGGCACGTAGAATGTGCACTAAAGAGTTAATAATCTGCTGTATCATTAAAGCAGGACATAATGGAGTACCATGTATGGAAATAATGAATGCTATAAAAGTCCAGAGAATTAAGGTGCTCTCATCAAGATTTTGGCAGGTTTGAAATGATAGTGCTGGTGGTGGGCTAATTATCTGATCAGATAGTAGAGCACTAACCCTGGAATTTATAGTGGTTACAAAAAGGGACGGAGACAATATATACAGCTATTCCTGGTGTTCATTCATGCTTATATCATCTTTACCCTATTAAGGTACAGAGTACAACCAAATATACTGCGTTCCAGAGTGCATATTCATTCATGGTGCATAAAGGAAAAATACCCTTTCCTATAAAGCCACAACATGAAAAACAAGATTTTATACTCGGAGGGAAACGGAGGCATTATTATACTTACTGATTTTAGTATGATAACCTTGAACTCAGGAAAAATATTTCTAGACACCAGGAAAACAGAGAAAATTGATGTGGACAAGTCTAAGATAGTCCTGGGATGATATAAGCAATGAATATGCTTCCATGCAAGGATATCTCATAGAATATATTTGTGTAAGTGCACACGCCTGCTCACATATAATGTGTATACATGCATGTAGACACAGCAATGACTTACTGGTTGCCAACTTTTATTACTGCTTTCTAATAATATGCTATTTATGAAAGTTAAATTATCTACTATTTCCTAAAAATCTCCTGAGACTTGTTAACTCATTTGTATATGAATAACATTTTGCATACAATACCCAGGAGTTATAAATCACTGTAAAGACAGCATTGAGAGAGATTTCTGCTCAATGAAATAAAAATCATAACCAAGAATATGAAACCAGCATTTCTAATATTAAGAAAGTCACTTATTAAGTAATGTCCATGTAATGTCCTATATAAATGGAAGGCTTATGCTCTTTCCATACTTCTTCTGTGTAAAACCCTAGGCTATGCCCAATAGTGTGTACCATCTACCTTTTGAAACTCAGCTATTGTGACACTGAATTCTGTTGGTTTACTCCTATTTCTTAGACACCTTTGAAGTTTTCACTTTGACCTTGACTCTTAAATAAAAGCATTTCAATTAATTCTACCCTTTGAACCTTTTTTTTTCTTCCTGCATCCCTTGTCCATCTTAGTAAGTCCAGTAACTTTAAATATCAGCTTCCCGTTGCTAATTTCCAAAACTGAATTTCTAGTTCTGCTTTGAGCTCCAGGACTAAAATTTTCAACTAGCTGTGAGATATCTCCATTTGATTCACTTAGTGTGGGTCATGTCCGTGCCTGCAACACTCGCCTATGGCCAAGTGACAGCATCACCTAATCTGAGCTCAAGTGCCACCTTCCCTAAAGGCCTGTTCTGATGTCATACTGCAACCTGCCCTCCTCCATTCCTGACTCTTCTTCAAGTTCTACTTTCACTCTTTTCTCAATAGCACAAAACACCTCATAACTTTATACTTTACTTTTTAAATATTATATGTTTACTGTCCCCATCTCAGTCCTCTGTCCTCCACTAAAATGTAAGCACTAGCAGGACAGGGATCTATGACTATGTGTTATTTCTATATTCCAAATGCCGAGATGTATACCTGGAGCATACTAGGTGCTCAATAAATATTAGTTGAATTAGGGAAAAAATGGGTTCTGAGAGTCTCTTCCTGTAAGCAGGGCAGATGTTTTCAGAACAGAGTCACTGAGCAGAAGACACATATATGCAGACTACACATGGGTAAAAAGCTTCTGACATGTCCTTATGGGTATATCACAGGATCCTGTTACCTGCTAACATGAGGCAATTTTACTTGCCAAGGTCTCTAAGACCCTGCATGAGCTGGCCCCTACCCACCTCTCTAACCCTTCTCTCATGACACTTTCCAACTTGTTTACTATGCACTTTGGCTGTCCTTCAATTCCATTTCCTGCCTGAAAACCCTCTGACCTGTTCTTTACTTCGCATTGCAGCATCACTCCTCACCCTACTGCTTTGCATGGTTTAGTGACTAATCTTAAAAATCAGCTCCTCAAAAAGCCTTTCTGGTCCACTATAATTAAAGCAAAACCTCTTTAGCACTCCATTCTTCCCTACCAGTGCCATTTACACATACGTGCTATTGTGTGTATGTGTGCACACATATACACATTTCTGCTTTCCTTTTTATAGTCCCCACATTAGACTGTAAGTTCCATGAATGCAAGCATTCATATCTCTGATGACTAATAGTTCCTGGCATGTAGTGAGCATTCAATACTTCTTTTTAAAATGAAAGGAGGAATGAATGAAGGAAGGAAATAAGGAGAAGATTGTTTTGCTGATTTTAATTTACTGACTCTTTATCCCTCCTGGAGACATTTCCTATCTTTTCCTCTATCTTTATATGTATTCAAGGAATTCTACCATGTTAACTTTGCTTTGCTTTCCATATAAATCCTCTCCTTTGTATCTCACTGTCACTATTCTAGTCATGTTGCTCTCTGCTCTCATCAGGACCACTCAATGACAATTAACTGGTCTCTCAGTTTCTGTGTCTATTCATTCCATTTGCCCATTCCTACCAAAGAAAGATGCCTAAAGACCTACCTTTTTCAAATCACTTCTTGAAACAAAATTATACAATAGTTCATTATTGCCTAAAAAATCATGTCTAAACATCTTGACATTTAAAGTCTGCTAGTCTCAGCTCATGCTAGATTACATAGCCTGTCCCCTTCTAGGTGCATAGTAACTCCTGACATCAGCAGAATATGCCATGTGCTCCACACTCAGTGCACTATCTCATTTAATACATACAGCATTATTTTAATTCAGTTATTATTATTCTTTGGTTTGTGAATGATAAAACTAAAGTTTGAAGATAATAAGTTCATGTCTGAGGATTCACAACCAACAGGTGATCCCTTGGGAGTCAAAACCTGATTCCAAAGAACATCTTTATAAAAAATTCCCTCATGATGGATTATCTGTGCACTTTTCAAATGCCTACCCATCCTTTCATATAGTTTTTCTGTGTTGGAGATCATCTTTCTCACCTTTGAACCCTGATGACATTATAAAACATGAAACAATTTTCATATTTTACAAAAACTACACTTACTTCTTTGCATGCTCCCCCTTTTTATCCTCCTTGAACGTGAACTTCATGAGAAAAGGGACTATGCCATGTTCGATACACATGTCTTTCACCAGGCCTATTACAAGCGACAGTGTGCTGCCTGCCCAGATCTTCTCTCCTAGGTGGGACACCCATTCCCCAATTGTTGCTTCAGCTGCTGAGGGCTCACCCTTGCCCCACTTCTCCAGAGAATTGTGCTCAATTGATTGGAGCAGCTTCTCTTGCAAAGTTCATCCCAAAAGCCAACTGATGACTGACAGGGCATATGCAAATCTGACCCCCTTGCCTACTGTGGGATTTATGCCCCAAAGTACATCCTCAGTGGCTCATGCCAAAACTAGACTTTACCTGAGACATAGTTTTTCTGGGCTCTTTCCCCTTCCCTCTCCATCTTTCACAGTTTCTTCTGATCGACACTTCCTTCACACACAACCTTTATAAGAATCCCTGCCTCAGGCTTCCTCTTGAGCACCCCCTACGGGCACTTCTACAAACTGCACCAGAGTCTTTCTTTAAAATGAGAACATGTTACGTATACTATGATTATGTAAAATGTTAACATCGAAAAAGTTTTTACTAATTTTGCAACTTTTCTGTAAGTCTAAAACTATTTTTTTAAAAAGTTTTAAAAAGTAATGCAAAGTGCTCAAAAAAATGAAAATCGTGTTTTAGCAGATCATGCCACTTACCTCCACAATACCCTCCCAATAGTTCCCCTTAAAGCTAAAATAGAACAGTCCTCACCAGTGCATTCCAGACCCCTAGTCACCTTGCCACCCTCGTATCTACCATTCTCCTGAATGCTTATATGCTTCTGGGTATACCAATCTTTTTACTTTTACATGCTTGCTACCTCTTTTTATTCAGGTATTTCCTTAAATATCACCTTTTTAGAGATAACTTCTCTGATAATCATAACTAAAATAGTACTCCCCAAAACAGCCCATCCCTTACTATGCGTATGGCACTTACAGCTATCTGACATTATATATAAATATATATTCTATCTTCTACAAGAAGATAAGTTTCATGAGGGATGAAATTTGCTTCACAAGTATAGGAACTTGTTTCTTCAGCATTTGGAACAATTATTGGCCTATGGTGGGTGTTCAATTAGTATTTGCTAAGTCACTGGAGACCAACTTACGTAAATAGACTAAATCTCAAATACTGCTCCTTCCCATAAGAGTGAAAACAAACTAGTTGGATGGAAAGGCACAGGCATATTAAAAGTTAATAAAAATGTAAGTGCCAAATAAATATTTTAAACTACAAAAGACATTACAAAGGATAATTGCTAAATAATATATGCTACAGACAATGTATTTAGTCCTTTTGGTGGGGGTGTAGTGGTAGGGGTGAGAGGCACAGAAACCCTGAGTCTCCTGCAGTCTGAAAATGTTTTATTGAGGAAGAAGTGCTAACGCTAGACCTCACAAGATGAAAAAGATTCAGCTAGGTGGAAGACAAAAAGTTGGAAGTGCATTCTAGATGTGGGAGCTGAGAGGAAAATGACATGGGAGAAAGAACACGAAGGCAGAAACTGCCTGAGATCCTGAGCAGTGTTGAGAATACAGACAGTTTGGAGTAGTAGCTTAGCTGGCATATCTGGGAAGGAGATTAAAGCCAGATGGAAAAGGACGCAAAATGAAAAGGCAAGAGACCATCAAATTTCTCTTTCAAAAATAAATAAATAAATAAAATTAATGTCTTGCCTACTCTTTCTCCATTTAGTCTCTCTCCTTTAGAAAAAATACCGTCTATCCAAATATCAACATATATCTAAAAATATCCCAGTATATTCCTATAAACTGTCAAATTTAATGTATGTGCAATTCTAACCTTAACCTAATAACCGTACAGCTTAGGCAATTTCCAAATAAAACCCCCATAATTCAATGGTAGTATGATAAGGACTTCACTTTCAAGTTGGAAAAATAAAACATGAAATGTTAATAACTTCCATAAAATCATACTGTAAATTATTTTATTCATTTGTAAAAATGGTTATATGGCCAACAAAACTATAAAGAATTGTTAACATATATGCTTAGCATTCTGCTTCGTATTTTAGAGTGTGTCAGGAGCACATCATACCTGTAGGTCTCTGTAAGTTCTTTTGTACTAAAATCCTTCTCAGAGTACCATCCATGGCTGCTTCCTCTATGTGGGAGTGGTCCCCAATGACCGTCCAGTACATCATCCTGGAGACAGGAGGTCAAGGAGGTTAGCCTGGTGATGTTGCTGTTTTAACTCAACTTTGTTCCCCAAAGCAGTGTCTCTCACACCACTTCCATCAGAATCACCCCCAGAATTCCTTAAAAAGTAGATACCGACACCCAACTCAAAACCCACAGAATGGGAACCTCCAATAGAGGGGTCCTGAGAATCAACATTTTAAACAAAGTCTTACCCACACACACTAAAATTTGAGAACCATTGTTTAATAGGATACACTGTAGCTTATTGTTTGATATCCAAACTTCAATTGTGAAAATTCCATTAAAATCTCAAAAGAAAATGACTTCTACTACTTAAAACAAAAGCAAACTATTTTCTTGTGTAAAAGAATATTCATTTTACTATGGAGGCTGCATCAACATGCTTTTTTTTTTTTTCTGAGAGAAGTAACTATTTTCTCAAATAGAAAATAATTCTCTTGTTTAGAAGACACCACATTTCATAATTCTAATAATTAAATAAAAGTTTCCTTTTTGCTCAGGATCTAGTGATCCACTTTATGGATGATTAGGAGTTTTACTTAACATTTTTTAACTTCTTTATTGGTTATTGCTTGTAAGTTTACATCTTCAAGTAAAAAAAATTGTATTACGTTGTTTAAATTTGTTTATACATATGCATTTATTTTTTATTATCACAAATAGCCAGAAACAATAATCTACATTTAAATGTTTAATAAAATGTTTAGTATTGTGAAAATTCAGTTTTAGATTAACAATAGCAGTTATGTTTATCTCATTATTCTGCAGTATACACATACAAACATATACACACAGTCACAAACATGCTGAATGTATAATATAACAACCTTTCAGGAAAAAAAAAATACTTTGTGTCACCATTTGGTGTGAAAAGGACATGATTTTGTACAGAAGTAGTACAGGAATTTTTAGAAGCCTTGTGAATCTATTACATGTTGAACAATCATTACAGAAAGAGAACTACAGAGCACAACAATCTCTAAAAACAGGTACTCATATTAAGAAATATAAATACCAAAACATTAACCTACCCTCTTCTAGGATTTACAGCAATAGCATAGGGTTCTCCAGCCATATTTGTTAAAAGCCTGGTGCAGTTGGGGCCATTCACCTGCCCTACGTTGATAGAGTACCTCAGACTGGTCCAGTGAGTGGTGTAGTAACTGAACCAGTGCATTCTAGAATGATCAGTCCAGTAAATATTTCCAGCAATCCAGTCAACTGCAATGTCCCTTGGCCTTTTAAATTCAGGACACTAAAAGAAAAAGAAATAACACACCACAATATTTTCAAAAGGAAATGAGTGAAGTTTTCTATATCTGTGTTTTGAGATTACAGGAGAATCACAGGAACATAATCAGGTGTTAATTGTTACATTGATTGCAAAAAAAAATGTTTAATGTTATTCTTAACCTTTATACCAAGTATAACTGCATAAATATTAAGTGTGCATCTCACTAGAGTTTGACCTATGACTGCACCTGTTTAACCACCACCCTGCTAGAATATTTCCAGAACCATAGGACATTTACCTGTGACCTCTCCCAGTCACAGAGAGTAACCATAATTCTGATACATAACACCATACCTTACTTTAAATAAATCCACATATATAGAATCATACTCGTCTATTCCTTAACTCTTGGCTCAACACTGTGTCTGTCAAATTCATCCATATTGTTGCTGTGTCAACTATCAATACTTTTCATTGCTGGATAGTATTTTATTTTATTAATATACCACACATGGTTTACTGTTCAACTGATGATGTTCATTTGGCTTGGTTACAGTTTTAGGCATTACAACTAAAGTCATGAAGATTCTAGCACATGTTTTTGGTGGACAGAAATACTCAATTCTCTTTAGTATTTACCCAGTAATAGAAGTGATGAGTCTTAAGATACACATATGCTTAGCTTGAATAAATACTGATAGAAAAATTTTTCAGAGATTTTGTACCAATATACACCCTTTTAAGCAACATAAAGAAATCTCAGTTTCTCTGCATCCTCACCACACATAATTTGACTTAAAAATTTTTTAAAAATTAGTACAGAAAGACACATTTAGAGACATATCACATTTTAACATCTTTTGAGGAAAGTTACAATCTCTGCCACTTAAAGGTTGGGTTTTATGCTTAATATTCTGTTTTACTGAATTACTATGAGAGGAAGGTAAGAGAGTTCATCGGAATAGATAGTAAGGAAAATAATGTATGTTCTGTGCCCTTCAATTAACTCAATCACTTTGAGCAGAAACTAGTGTAGTAATTAATTTGACATAGGTTTATTGTGCATAGCTGAAAGTGAGAAGGGATTCCCAGGGGTATTATATCAAGAAGAGAAACAATTATTTGAAGGTGATTACAACTACACTTGTAGTCAATGTGTAAGGGCATTATTAGGATCTGGCAACTGGTAGAAATGTGAGATTTTAACACAGTTTATTGTGTGGCTTAGTAATGAACAGATTTTATCAATCAGTGAACTTGGTTTAGAAGTAAAGAAACTGAAAATCTCAGAAAGAACATGGAATGCCAAGAAACAGGAATTGCAAGTCACTGCTGTGTGATTACTGGGCTCTTCAACAAGAAAAACATGGCTTGAACTAAACCCAGAACCCTTAGACAACTTCTAATGACCTTTATTACCATATTCTGACCTATTTGGCTTCAAAACCAAAATCATAAAATTTTGTATTAGCCTATTTCTCAACTCAAACAATAAATACTATTCATATACCCAGTAGATATCTGAGTTAATTATAAAGCACTCTGTAATACAGCGTGCTCTAGAAATGTCATATAAATAATACTCATAAATGGTTAGAATGTAGAGATTTGTCCTAGCTAAAACAAAAAATCACTTTCAAATCCTCTAGTATCATTTAAATCAGCTGCTTTTTTTTTTTCAGTTTGACAGCAGCTAAAATTAAATATATCACCAAAACGGCACGGGCATCTCAGTGTGAATCATGAATTTGTAAACATGACCGAGCACTATAAGCTATTTAAAAACTGTTGAAGCATACTTATAATTTTCTAACACCAGTAGAAGAAACTTTTAGTATGCAAAAATATGATGCTAGTTGTCTAGCTTAAGCGTAGAAAAAATATTTACTTTCACTTTATCAAATGTAAATATATACACTTGATTTTCTATCCTAATGTTATCCCTGCCAAAATATAACATTTCATACAGTGTTCCATCATTCCATTCTATACCTTTAAACCTGTACTGCTGATAATTAAAGACTCAAATTCCTAATGTTCATAGAGAATTCATAACTTTGATTTAATGATACTTTTTCAGGCAACCAGGCTGGTGAGGGATTTACTAATGGTGAATTCTAGAAGGATAAATCAAATTTAGGTCTCATTTCAAGGATAAAGGACATGGATTAAGGAAAGGGAAAAATGTTACTTTCATGCCAAGTACAAGAAATACTGATGATTGTCAGAGTCTTTAAATCTATGCATTTATTCTCTGGTTCCTGGATCAAGGAATCCCTAATGTCATTCCAATAACAACTAAAGTAGTTTGATACAGGGTAAAGGATAGTCACACCCAATTAATTCAAACTAAAGTCATGATATCATCAGTGACAAGACGATTCTCAGAGAATAATGGCAGAATGTGAAAATGTTACCAGGTGTTTATCATCAATGACTCACATACACTGAATGCTCATAAACCCTCAACAATGAAAAGAGCATAACAGAAAAAAGAAAAATACCGAAAAATAATAGGAGGAAGGGAGGAAGTGATAAAGGAAAAGGAGGAGGAGGAAGATCACCATCAAAACAAGAAGGGGGCAACAGTTTTATCTTACTCTCAATTAACCTATGGGCAAATTAGGAAATCACCTTTTGTACTGTGTTCCATAAGAATGAAATCATCCCTCTCCATTGCTCACAACTTGAACAGGATTATGAACAGCATTAGCCATATAAAAGGAACTCATATTGAATGGATGTTGGCTGGAGAGCAAAAGGCAGAAATTCCGGTTGAATCTTGATATTACGATCAAGCAATTTATAAAGAGGTACCAAAATCAATCAGGTAAATACAAAAAGAGAGGAAAACACAAGAAAAGTAAACTGAGGTTCTAGAAGTAGAAATGGAGATTGACATGGGAAAACAGAACAGGAAAGCTAAGAACATGCTTCCCCAAAAAACAAACACACCAGATTAGAAAGAAAAATATATAATACTTTCATGTGCACCTTTGGCTAGCTCACTAGACATAGGCTGATGAGCTAGAGGCACTAAAGACATGTGTCATGTTTAAGAGACTGCAGAAGCATGTGGTTACCCTGACAACAAAAGGCATCACTCTTATTATTGCACAAAAGAGAAGACACACACATTTTGACTGCTTTCTCCAGACAGATGATTTCTTCCCTAATAAGCTCTCTTGTACACAGGCAAAGTTTTAAGTCCTGAGGCATTTCTCTTTGTAGAAATATATTAGTCAAATGAATAAAGCCCTTAAATTTTATAGAAAAATTGACAGCTTGATAGTAACAAAATTAGAGGTTACTTCTTTAAATTACTAATCCTTTACAGCTCTGGATATAGGTATCTGTCACAATTCTATTTCAGTAAACTAAAGATGTAAGTCACTGGAGACATTTGTTTTAAAACAGAAAAGAGAAAATACCAATGAAAGTGTAGTTGAAGCATTTGAGCCATGAAATACTGACTTCTTTTTAACAAAATTCTTATAGTTAGCAATATACTTGTAGAAAATTTAGTTATCACAAGAATAGATTGAGGTGATTTCACATATTTTATCTGTTTGTGATTTTTGTTCATGTTGGTGTACGTCTATGAATAGAAAATTTGGCTCATGTTACTAAAAGTTAACTGTCTCCTAATATAGTTCTAGGAAAACAAAGACATAATGTCACTTTCAAGAAATTGTGTGTGTGTGTGTGTGTGTGTGTGTGTGTGTGTGTGTGTGGTGTAATAATAAGTGAAAAGTCTATTTACATTTTGGTCCACAAAATATGAATCAGATTAGATTCCTATACACAAAAGAATAAAAGTAAAATAATGACTACATAAATTAAAAATACTAAATTCTATTGATTTAGTGATGTTATAAAAGTATCCAGATAGTTAATATTTCAATTAAAAAACTCATATAGCAATAGAGAAATCCAAAAGTAATTTTTTAAAAGTTATATTTAGAACTAGAATGTGTAAAAGTTCAAAAACTACTCCCAGGAATGAAACTCCTGGCTTCTATTTATGATTTATTCTTGTAGAAGCGATTATTTTAATCCAAGTAATTTTAAGGCTATAGTGATCTACTTCAGGACCATGTCAACCTGGAACAGACTCCTATTAGGGGAAAAAGAAACCAAATAAAATATGTAATTCTCAGACAATTTTTGAAAAAGACCAAATTTGTCATTGTATTACAGACTCAATATTATATGTAATCTTGTCACTCATTTTTTTGTTTTTTTTTGTTTGTTTTTGGTTTGTTTTTTTAACATGCTCAGCATTCTTTTACCTTATTTCTTCTGATTCCTTCCTCTCTTTTACAAAATAGCAATACTGACTCTTTAAACCTTCATTCACATTATGAGATAAACAAAAGATATCATGGAAGACTAAAAGGCACAATAAACATGGACTCAGAAGAACCTGGTTTAATACCTAATCATAATTTCTACATAAATTACATGGTATATAAAATAAAGACATTGGATTACATGATCTGTGAAAGTCGTTAGCTTCTAAACAGTAAATTACATAACTGTTGAAAATATTACTCATTTCAGGTAAGTCTGCATTTTATGCAGCCTTATGTAAGCATCAGATGATAACTGTCAATTAATTATGAGGATAATTTGTTAGTATTTATTGGGGCAATTTTAATATCACCCTTGTAGTGGACTGAATTATGTCCCCCCCAAAACTCACTGAAGCTTGAATTGGGTCCCCAAGTTTCATATATTAAGAAGCTTAATCCTCACTGTAACTGTTGAGGGTGGGAAATCCTATTATTGTAACTGAAAGGTGGTGCCTCAAAGCGTTGACTAGATTGTAAGACCATGCTGTAGGACAATGCTGTAGTGAACGGATTAAAAATGGTGGTCGTGAGCATGGTTTGGAGGGCTCTAAAAGGAGAGTGAATGAGGAAGTTGGCCTCTTGCTCTCTCACTTCTCTCTCTGCTTCCACCATCTTGCAATGTGAGACCCGTGAGTCACTGTCACCACCACCAGATGGACTTTGGACTTCCCAGACTCAGAAACTGTAAGCAATAAATTTTGTTTTTCTTTACAAATTTCTTTACAAATTTTATTTTTCTTTTACAAATCTTTTTTCTTTACAAATTTTGTTATAAGCAACATAGACTAATACATCCTCCCCCCCGCCCCCAGCCCCAGTGAATGGCCTGGAAATGAGGAACTAAGGTACCTTCTGATAATTGCAATTTAAACAATCCTAACACTTGAGAGGTAATTCAAAGTTACCTGAGAGCAAAGATTGCAAAATGATAGGTTTAGGACTAAATTTAAGGTAAAAATTTTAAAAACCCCCAACTTTTAGTAGATTCTAACTTAAAATTAACATGTCACTTTAAACATTCAAATTTTTTGTTTTTCTTGATAATTAGGAATATATAGGTTAGTATATTAAAGCCAAGACAACATTCCAGAATAGCAGAGCCAATCAGCTGCTGTCCCCCAAAGTGTTCAGTTTGCCTGCATATCCTGGGTCCTTGGTGCTTATGTCCAACCTGTTTCACTCATTTATCTCACCTACATAACTTCTTTATACATGTGTGGTTTGCAACCCATTATTTAGAGACAGAGGGGATTGAATTTAATGAATAAATTATGTGTCTTAGAAAGGGAATTGAGACAGCAAAAAACACATAGAAAAAATTCAGAGAAGCAAATATTGACAAGTATGTCTCCAGAATAAGTAGGTAAGCATCTTGTGAATGAAATTTTGGTCTATGTAGCAGGTGTATATGTATATGTGTGTGTGTGTGTGTGTGTGTGTGTGTGTATACATACACACATAAATTGGGTTCTCATACCTCAATATCTCTCATCAGTCAAATTCATTCAGAATATGAATACATATGTCGGTGTGTAAATGTAGGAAATGCTCAATTTATATCATTTCCTTGCCAGCTTTCTTATAATTAGTTTCCCAGTGTCTTGTTACTTGCTAAGTGAACAATCAAATTTCCAAAAACCTGAAATAATAAAGGGGTCACCTTGTAGACTACTTCCTGGACATAAAATGCCATTCTTCAGAGGACAGTCAAGTTTTCTGTGAGTATATCCCTTCAAGTGACAACAGTTGGTTCAATTAGTCCCTTTGGAAGACCTGAAAACACATTACGTAGGCTGAGATCTCTGATGCCTCAACAAGATCAAGACCATTCTCAATGATAGTAATAATGAAAGCAATGTCTTCTTACTAAAGGAACTTTGGTTCATTGGGGTAAAAATGGACGGCAGAGGAAACAGCACGTGTGAAGATTCTGATGTGAAGAGAAAAAGTCGCATTCTTGTAACTGAAATATGGCCTATCTATGGCTGGAACAAAAATTTGTGCTTGTGGGTGTGTATGTGTATGTTCATTGTCTGTAAGGAGATGGGAGGGCTGTAGTGGAAGATGAGACTGAAAGTCATAGAAAGGCTTTTAAAACAATGGTATTTTTAAAAATAGAAATACATAAGAAGGATTTAGGAACAGAGATATGATGATCAAATTAATATTTTAAGATCATTTTGGCTATGGTGTGGAGAATGGCTTGGGACTGGGTACCAAAAGTGGATACAGGAAAATCAGAGGAGGCTTCCTTAAGGGACTCTGGGGAGAAGAGTGCTGAAGTTTAATCTAGGTTTTTGTGAGAGGGAAGTGGACAAAAATGTGATCTATCTGGAGATAAAAATATTTGAACTTGAGATGAACTGAATACTGAAGACAAAAAGAATAAGCTGTAAAAAAGTAACTCTCAAGATCTGGTTTGCCCAGTAAGATGGACATTTGGACCATCCACTCAGTTAGAGACAATGATATTAACAGCAACACCCTCAAATGTTGAGAACCTACTGCATTTATATGCACTAACTGCTTTACATGCATTTATACCCTATTCCTCCCAACAGGCCTGTAAAACAGAATACACTAGAGGAAAATCTGTTCTTTCATGGAGTAGCAAAGAAAGCAAAAGCTCAGCAAAAAAAGCACTGAAATCCATTATTAAAGTCCATTTCTACACTATACTAGAGCAACCAGTGTGGTCTTTGAAATTAAATGGAGCGCGAGAGAGTCTACCATGAAATGTTTAACCAAAAGTTTTCTCATAATTGACTGTTCTTCTACAGCAAAGGGAGCATTTCTAGTCAAAATTCTAATGTTCTGTTCATCTTTTAATGCAGTTCCAACTGGAATATTGTCCACTTTTGTCATAGTCTTAAATACATTATTCACTCTCCTATCTTCTATGCAATTTATATAATTATCTAATTTACACCTAGTAAGAAAAACACCTATTCTAATTTTCTGATATTTATTGCAAATATGACATCTTACACACTATTCCTATGAATCAGATTTTCACTCAGTGTTTGACTAGGATCTAAGTGTTCTGATTTTGTTCACTTTAAAAACTGTTGTCAAAGTTTATACCTTCATTAAACTAAAATATATGATTAATACCAACAAGAAGTTAATACAAATATGATAAAATAAATGTTTGTTAATTATAGTAAAAAAATGCATGTATTCGTGTGTTTTGTTGTTAGATCCATAATCTCTCCTTATAATTTTGACATTGAACTCATCAAAAATTTGACCAGATATATTTGCTATCATTAAATGCAAATTAAATGGGAGAAAATTAATATAATGCATTACAGATGGTATGTGCTCATGCATATAAAATATGAGCATAGCTCATATTTTATATATGTATACATACATAGAATATACTTCTAGAAAGATGCACATATCAATCAGAAGAGAGGTTGCCACTAGGAAGCGTGTTTTGGCACAGGAATGCTGAGACTCTGGAGAGAGGAGAGACATCTACTTCTTACTATGTATACTTTTTTGCTATCTGACTGTTTTGTTACGTGTGCATATACATTTCTTTTACTTTAAATACTTAAGATAATATGTGAATTAAAAACAAATTTTCTTAAGTAATTTTTGATAATTTTACTTTATCTGCCTAAGTTATGTTGAAATTACTTTGTATTATTGAATATCTATTTGGGAAACAAAATACTTCTAAGTCCTATGAAGACTATGAGGTGAGCCATCTCTTCTTCATCCTACAAAATTGTTAACTTTAAGGCCAGCCAGTAATACTTTACTGAGGTTGAAAGCTTCAGAACATGTTATGATTTTATATTAAGAAGCACTTCAATAAATCTTCATTAGTAAAGAAGTTTACAATAGAAATGAGACAAATTTTCAGCATATTAATTATGAAAACTATGAGGGGCAAAAAATATTACAATAACAGGCAGCAATGCACACACTGAAAAGCACCAACTCTATTTATGAATATTTATATAAGCGTTATGGAAATATTTATTTGCAAATTTACTATCTCACATATAGAATTCACACTTTTACTTTCAACTCCCAAAGAACATATGACAACTTTATTCCTTAAGGCTTTGAGAAAAAATATATACCCACAATTTCCTGTGAGCCAATATATGACTACTTGCTATAGTAAGAAAAAAAATATCTTGAAAATTAAACTTTTGTAGAAAATCATATGTATTTCTTATTATGGTTATAAAAATATTTACTATTTAGATAAGACTAATAATGTATGATGTACTATAACCCCTGGAACACATGAATGGTTTATTATTAGGAAATCTACCATAGTGACACCATAATAGAAATGATTTCTCACAAACTCACCTATAAGTTGTAATATTCTACAGCAGTGCTAGGTGCCTATAATTAATAATGGTTTATTGCATTTTTTCAAATGGCTAGAAGAGAGAAGTTTAAATAATCTCAACACAAAGAAATGATAAATGTTTGCAGTGATAGATATGCTAATTAATAAAATACTATCCTGTAACCTGTAAGTACATACAATTATTATACATCAATTTAAAAAGATAAAGAAAAGAATCTTTAAGTACGATGCAATCTCAATTCAATTCTAATGTTTTTACTCTTCTAATCATATTCTAAAAACAATTTTAGAAATGCAAATATGCAAGAATATCCAAGAAGTTAAAAAAAAATTTTTAAATATGACTGTGGAATTTATCATCTAACATATAAAAATATGCTATGATGCTACAATAAATTTTTAAAATATGTTAATGGTGCACAGATCCACAAAAAGATCGAAAGAGTAGAAGGGAGACTCCATATACATCCAAGTATTTTGGGGGATTTTAGAACTATAGAACAATAGAAATGTTTACTATGTCACTGGAAAAATTATAGACTACTTATTTAATATTTAGAGTTAAATCCCTACATCATCATATACACATATACATTCAGATAGATCACCAAACATAAATGTGAAAAACAAACAAAAAAATTAAAGAAAGAATAAAAAGCATTTGCATGTGTTGAATGAAAGACCTTCCAAATATAATGTGATGTCCAGAGCATTGAAGGAAAAGACAATCAAATTAGCCTACATAAAAAGTGATGGAAAAAAATCATCACAAACAAAGCATATATACTGGAAGGAAGTGTGTGTGTGTGTGTGTGTGTGTGTGTGTGTGTGTGTGTGTGTGTGTGTCTTACAAAACCTCAGTATTTACAGTATATGAATAATGCATAGTAAGATCTTACGGAAAATAAAATACTTTTTAAAAAATGAGTGTAGGTCATAAAGAGACCACTGGGAGAAATAGAATTTTGAACAGTCAATAAAACATATGAAAAGCTGTTCAAGTCTCATAAATAGTGTGAATAATGCACACAAAAATTTAAAAATCTGTTATTCTTTATAAAATTTGCAAAAATTAAAAGTTTATTAATATCATGACATTGGTTTTAGCAATGGTGTCGAGAAAAGTTCAGATTCATATATTGCTGATCACTTAAAAAATGTAGGCTTCATGAAGGTGTTCTGAAAGTACTTATTCACAATTAAGCTTGAATACCCTTTAATCTCACATTTTCACTAAGTAGAATGTCTGGACGGTCTAATATGGGCTTTGTTATGCTTGCGCTTAAAGATGACCATTGAAACAATATTTACAATTAAAACATAAAACAAAATAAGTATTAATATTCTAAGGAAGTATGGTATATCCATAAAAATGCAATCATTAAAAAGAATGACCTACATAAATTCATTGACACAGGAAAATCTCGAAACTTGTTTAGTGAACAAAGTAAATTGCAGAATAACTTTTTATGATGTGATTCTACTACATATTTAAAAAGTCTTATGGATGTATAAGTATGTAAATTCATAAACAGGAAAATGGATAAACCATGATATGCCTATATAACAGTAGGCTACTCAGCAAAAAAATGAACAACTTATTATGTGCAACAACACAAATAAATCTCACAAAAATTGTGCTGAGTGAAAGAGAACAGAAAAATGGGTACTAACCATATGCAGAGAATTGTAGAAAAAGCAAACTAATCTATAATGAAAAAAAAATCAGTAGTTTCCTGGTGATGAGAGGAAGGTGGGCAGGAGCTGGAGGAATAGATTATGAAGGAAATAGATTACCAAAAGGAAAAAGTGAATCATGGTTATGTTCATTATTTTCATTATGGTGATAATCAAACCTTTTTATATCGTATATGATGTGCATATTTAAATATGTACAGTTTACTGTATGACAATTATAGCTTAATGAAGCTGTTAAAAATACTATAGATGCTCTACTACGTAAATTTATAGGAAAATATGTCTATGTTACAAAACAAATTGATTACCTATTAACAGGGCTATGGATATTTGAAAAAACACAGTATAAAAAATCATTTTCACTTTTTATGCTGTTTGACTGTATACATTAATTTTCATAATAGTCATATATTCAAATATAAAATTTGAAATTAAAAGATTATCATAAGACCATAATTATATTATACAGATTTTCTATGTCATACAATAAAGTTAACACTTTCTATGTCATATAATAGAGTTAATATTTTGAGTCAGTACACTATTGCCATGTACACCAAAGATTTTCAATTAATTTATTGCTTTTATTATTTTTTTAAAAATTATGTACCTACTATATGAAGGGAATTGTTATAGATATTAGGAGTACAGCAGTGATCAAAACAGCAAAAATACCTGCACCTTAGAACTTATTTATGGCCACACATGGCAGGCAATAGATGAGTAAATTTATGGCAGTTTGACAAAGATCAATACTGTGAGAATTTAAAAAGGGGTGGGCAGGGCACTGAGGATTCATCCAAGGACAGGAATGGAACATTAGATTCTAATTATTAATAAGTTACAAATTCAGATGGTGATACTTGAGCAATACTTGAAGTTGAGGAATTGAGTCACGTAGCATATTTGGATGAAGAAGATTTTGGGCAAAGAGAACATTGCAGGCAAGGTTTTACAAACTGTTAGTTACTGACAGGTTTTAGAAACAGCACAGCTTCCCTGGAGAAAAGTGAGTAAGGGGTAAAGTAATGGGAGCTAAAGTCAGAGAAGTAACAGGAGAGCAGATCTTGTAGAACTATGCAAGACATTATGAGGACTTTGTTTTCTGCAGTGGGGAACCAAAGGGTATTTTTGATCAGAGGTCCGATGTGATCTGATTTATGTTTTCAAAGGAGTATTGTGGCTGCTGTGTTGTGGGTGAGAAGGGAAGCAAGAGACCAGTTATGAGGCTACTGAACTAATCCAGAAGAAGGATGCCAGTCATTCAAACCTAAGTGCTTTCGGGAAAGCTGATGTAACGTGGACAACTCCTGGACCTATCTTGAAGGACTGCCTGATTTTTGAGTTATAAGAGAAGAAGAGAAATCAACAACTCCAATATTTTTTATTTAAGCATGTGGAAAATAGCCATTAAATGAGATTGAGGAAGCAGGTTTTGGGGATCATATAAGTTTACTATGGGGCATGCTGCAATGTTTAGATCTTCAACAGGCAAGGCAAAGTAAGCAGTTGGACAGGGGCCGATATCAATTAGGTAACTGCTAGCATATGGATATATTAAACCATGAAACTATATGAACTTGGCAAAAAAGTAAGGAAAGAAAGGCATTAGAGGACCAAGGTCTGAGCTTAAGGGTATTCCAATATTAACAGGGAAGAAGAAAAGGAGCTAGCAAAAAAGGCTCAGAAGGTGAGAAAAAACAAAACAAAACAAACAAACAAATAAAAAACAAGAGATCTTGAATCACCAGTAAAAGAATAACCACATTGGTGATTCACCTTAGAACCATATTACATTCTGAGAATCCAGCATGAAAACTAATATGCAGAAGACTTTTAATAAACCTTTGTGTATGAATAAATAATTCTTGGCTGGTTCACCTTAAAATACTACACAATCTTATTAATAATTTCCTCAGTATTATTAATTATAGACTCACATTTTATATAGTCTTATAAGATTACATTTAGAAACATTTTGAATACGGACCACAACTGTTACAGAACCATTTCACTTTAGCTAGTATGTATTGCTGAGTGTCTATTTTACATCTAACAACAATAAGGTCACCAAAATGCAATAATGTAATGATCTGACAGTTTTAGATTTCTTCCAAAATACTCATAATAAATTTTGGTAGTCGTTGCCTGGTTTGAATGAACTCATGGTTTTAAAAGTATTCTTGGTGAGTAAATACAGAAAGTTTCAGTTTAAAGTTACAATGGTTACCATAAATTTATAGTAATTAAGGAAAAAATAAAAAGAATGAAAAAATAAACTAGCAATTTTTACCAGTACCAGTCTCTTTTAAAACAAGACTTTGAAGTGTTTGCTAAAACTTGTGTACACACACACACACACACACACACACTCACTTTTGGGTGCACATGAACGCCTATTCACATGTGTGCATGTGTGTGGGTGATACACACAGACTCATATGCTGGTTAAGATTTATAAACAGGATTTCAATTCAAAATTGAAGCCTATTAGGGATAACTCAAGGTGATATTTTGCTAAAGCTTTATCAGAAAAAAAATGCCCTAATCAACTTTTTTGAGGAAAAGATGCAATTATTAATGAATAAAATTATAAGCATGCTCATCCTGAACATTCTGTTTTGCGTGAAAGAATATATGCTTAAGATGGTATCTTACACTCACTTCTCAAAATCAAATAGATCAGATGAACATGAGCACGTGTTTTGTTTAGGAATATTTACCTCTTTAATGGTAAAAATCTAATCTGTACTTTTACAGTTATCTGCATTTTTCCAAACATTGGCCTACTTTATTGTGCTTGCCATCATGTACTTTTCTGTACAGCATTTCATACTAGAAATGATAAATTGCCAGAAAGCATGTAAATTGTTGCATAATGCTATCGTATTCTGTTCTGACTACTAAAATTCAAATTCAGAAATCTCATTATGTTTTACCTATAGATTAAATCATGACAGTCATTTAACTTTTAAATTCTTTAACTTTCTTAAGGAATTAAAAATCTATCCATTTTTGTATTGGCCAGGGGGTTAGAAAATCATAAATGTTTCTAACTATAAATAACTTAGTCTGCATTTGAAATTTAAATTTGTAATTATAATTAGTATTCCAACCATGTTTATAGATTACAGAAAAGTATTACCTTTGCAATTAAAAAAAGTAATAAAATCATATTGAAAATTACCTTCCTTTGGAATGGACTTCAGTTAACATTTACTTTTCTGAGTAATATTCTTCTGATTTCTAATACAACATATTTCCTGCCCTTTACAGGGATAGAAATATTCCAATATTTTCAGTACCTGTGAATATGCTTTCAAGACATCCTGCTACCACATGGCTAACTCCTTCATTTGGTTCATTGATAACAGGGTTATAACTAAAATATCCATTGTTTGATTTGTGCAATTTTCTCTCCTTTGCCTACTATTTCAGAGATAAAAATCAATGTGCCATAATCAGCCTAGGGAAAAATCTTGACTGTTATTTTCTAAGGAGTGGGGAAGTCTCAGTCAGTATCATTTAATATTTGTGTCAAAACTTAGAAGATAAAATAGATTGCATGCTCATTAACAGATAACTAGCTGGGAACTGTTATAAGAGTAAATGCTATACGTGGCAGAGTAATCCTTAAGGGTAGAAAATCAATTCTTTATAAACAATATGGATTTCAAAGGAATAAATACAAATTGTCCAGGTAAAAACAGAATAGACATATAATATGTTTCACATCTTTTGGAAATAATATATATTTATTATCTGGAAGGGACTTTAGTAATTGTCTACTTCAATATTGTAGTTGTTTTTCAGATGAGTAAATTGAGACAGAGATGTGACATCTCTCAAGTTAATTGCTTTAGAATTCACAGTAGTCATTAAATTAAGGTGGTAAGAATAGATTTGTTCTATCTTCGTAATACTGACATATCAAAATTACAAAAAGATTAAAAAAACAAAGATCAACAGTTGCTTTCATCAGTGTAACCCTAAAGTATTTCTTAAATAATGTATTGGCTAGAATTCGGCTTAGAGCAAAGTGTTAAAACTCATGGCTCAGAGGTTCCAACCTTACAATCATGACATTTAGTCAACTGTGATGGGCTTCTCAGTAGAAAATGTACTCTTACTGTTACCCACATTTCTTCCTAGTGAATGGTGTTAGTCACAATAGGTCTAAGAAGAGAAGGGAAAAAGCACAAAGTCTAGATGATACAACACAAGTCATTACTATCATTAAAGAGTAAATGACGTTTCATACCCTATCCAAAAAAGTTAATAACTTTGCCATTGTTTATGAAAAGAGTCTATAACATATTAATGAAGTGAACAATAGGATACATAAAAATGAATATAAATAAATATACATATAATATACAAATAAAATATGTATGTATATATGTTTGTGTGTATAAGACTAAAAACTTAGTTATGAAATATTAAACAAATTTGGCTTTGGCTTACAATAAATCTGTTCACTAAAAGACATTGATTGCATATCAATATCCCAAAGACAAAGCTACATAAAATTAAATCATATTCACTGAAAAACTATATCAAAATTAATTAAAGATGTGAGTATTTTTAGCAACTATAAAATTCAGACATCTGAGTTGCAAATAATTTTTAATGTGATGATATGCAGCAGAGAAGAACGTGTTGGCAATTGTCATCATCATCAACATTATAACCATCATCCACAGCATTATCATACTGTTAATAAATAGCAAGCACCTAAATATTACTGGCTATATGCCAAGAAATATTAAACACAAATATATGCATTATATATTAGTTATATGTAATTATATGCAATTAATTACAACATATAATTAATATATTAATATACTTATAATCCTCACTGAAACCTCATTAAATAGAAAAGACAGAGAAGCTAAGAGGCTAGTAAGCAAGAGGAATGAGATTCCAACTTAGGCAGTGAAACTCCACAGCACAGTATATATTCTTTATTATTTCATTAACAACAGATAAAATGGTACTATAGGAGCAATGTTTTTACAAAGGAGACTTCTGTTTTAGAGCTTAAGAAAGTTAATGTTAGCCAAGACACTTAGTCAGGACTTTGGTCTGACAGAGAGGAAGGAGACTGTATGTGAGAGAAAGAGGACGGAGTGATCTGCTAAATTTCTTGGCTCTGTCCTAGAAATGTTCTTTCTTTTTTTTTGCGGCTGTCCAGCACAGGGATCAGAACCCATGACACTGGTTTTACAAGGCTGCTCTCTAACCAGCTGAGCTAACCAGGCAGTCCATAGAAGTGTTCTTAATAGAAATAAAGCTATTATACAACACTATGTTTGGGGGAGGAAAAGTTGAAGAAACAACTCTGGTATATATAGATTTTTACTCACAGTTAATTTAATCTAAACTTGAACTCGAAAGCTAATATAGTTTCTTTTTAAAACCAGCTTATTGTTATCTACTACTGATAAAATTAAAATATGTTCCAGATTTGCATTAAATGCTGTTCATGTACTTTAAGTCTTTATGGTAGATGCCAGTGTACAAAAACTAGTGAAGACTTTCAGATAGGTACCTCTGATTCTTTTTTAAATACAAAGCTTCAATTACATCCTGCTGTGATAGCACTTGACTTTTTGGTTGTATAGGAATAGGCCAGGCCCCATAAAAATAAGTATTTATCTGTAATTTTCCTCCCAGGTTACTTCAAAATATAAAATACACAACAGCTTGACATGCCTTAAAACAAAAACAGATAGTCTACAACAACAAATCTAAACAAATGTTCTAGTTTATTTTTTCTCAAAAGGAATAACCATGATAATCAAGATGTCCATCAAATACAAGTAAGCAATATTGCTCTGTTTTGGATGGTCCCTAAAATATAGTTATCAGAAGTCAGAAGAAATGGTTACACTACTAAGCTGATCTTTTGTCCTAGAATAGAAGTATATTTTCAATACTCTTCAAAATAAAACAATTTTCCCTTATTACATTATTTTCTAATGTAAAAATAAAGTGAAGTTTCCTAATGTCATCTCATGATGAAAAGGCTTATGTTCGTAATATGTTGCAAAGCAGTATAAAATATAAAATACTCTAGAAATGTTAGGCATCATTCATTACCATTCTTACAAAACTAAGGCAAATGCAACACAACAAAAACATAAAATCATGCAATTAAAATAAATTATATGCAGCTACGAGAATAAGTGAGTAGGAAAACATTTTATCTCTATACAGGGAGAATATTGGGAGTAATAAATGAACATATTAACTAACTTCTATGAACAGATATTATGATAGACAGATTTTTTTTTAAAGTAAAGGGATTGGAAGGTGTGGGCCTTCAAATATTCAATGTCATTTACTTACAATCAAGCCACTGTTTGCTTGCCTTTTTTCTCTGCCATGGATCCTTTTATAGAAAATTCCTCCTGGATTAAACTGAGTACTCCAAATAATCATATCTCTTTGATAATATACATCCATCCCTGTTATCCTTGAATTATGTTCAATGTGAGAAATTTGTTGATGATCGCCACTGTAGTTGAATGGATATATAAAACCCAGGATATCAGTGTCATTAGCAATGTAGAGAACTTGATCTTCAGAGCCTGGAGATTATTATAATAAAATACAAAAATAAAGTAAATTTCAACTAATATAAAAACAATGATTGTACTTTTAAATTATCATGAATTGTTATATTAAATACAGTTTCTTCCTCAGTAAAAATCAACTAATTTTGTATCACCTTTTTGTCTTCATGACTTAGGATTTCCAATACCCACATATGTAAACATTTACCATGGTTCTTGATAAAGGTTTTTCTAGTGCAAAAACCTAGAAATCAGGTATTTGTAAAATCTTATGTTTAGAAATTAGGTATTTGTAGAAGATGTTCCTTTTATGAAGGACAATTATTATTTGGTAAGTCACGATACACTATGTTCAAACCCTTTGTATCTCAACATTCAGATGCTATATTGTATACTCATTAAGCCCCAAAAGTTTCTGAGAATCTAATTTATGTGCCTGAGTAATCACAACTTTTGGCTAAAAAATGAAAATTTAAGATATAAAGAGTCTTTTTTCCCCCTGTATTCATATATCATAAATGTTTGTTTTTATTTTTACTGTACAAAGATATCAGTATTTATTACATTAAAATTCCATGATCTCGAAATTATCTAGAGTTTTGCTAAATGGAACACTATAGCCTAAAGTTTTGACACCCGCAATACAGTACTAATGTCATTTTTATACTGATGAATAAAACCCTGAAGTGAATTCTAAAAATATTAATTAAAATATTAATGAAATCCTAAAGAGAACATGAATTGCATATATAGTTTCTTCAAATAAATAAATAATAATAATAATACACAATAAGGTATAGTTCAGCTCTCATTCAGGGAATGTTCATTATGTGTCAGGCACTACGTAAAGACTCACAACTTATCTCATTTCTTACAAAAGCCATGGAAGGTAGCTATTAGTATCCCCATTTTACAGATGAGGAACTGAGGCTCAGAGTTTGAATTCCCTAAGGCTACAGAGTCTGAAAGGTGCAGTGGTGGGGTTCAAATCCGAGTACATCTAATGCCATAGCTCACAATTGAACCACTACATCATGCTGTTTTCCCCTTGCAATAATAATCTTAACAACATCCAATCATACCCTAGATTGAAGTTATAGTATTATTAAGTAAAAATACAAGCACTAAAATCCATATGTACAGAAGCCCAAAACCCATATCTGTCATTTAACTTTTTAAAAAAATGATATTAGTAAGTGGAGGAGGTCTGAATTCAGAAGCATGATTTCGTTTTAAAACATTTAAAATCCTTACTCAAAAGTTCATTCTCCTTATAACGCTAACCGTTATCCTTTTATTTTTATCCCAGCAATGTAATAATTTCTCCTATACACTGAAAGCAGACCATAAAGAAAGATACTTTATATTCTGACTATCACACTTTAAAATTTTTACCTCTTCTGACAAATTGTTTCAAACACAGTAACCATGTCATTAAACATCCCAGATTAGATTAAGAATGATAACAAATGAGCTGGCCAAATTAATCAGCATTGCAAAGATATTTGTTCTATATTATCACAAATGAAGGTATTGCTAAAATGCAGTATGAAGTATTTTTCCCCATAGTGTTTAAAACGAAATTGTAACAGCCTTTGCGATAATGTTTATAACCTTACCTTTTGCTATACAGGTGCTATTTCTTTCTTGAAAATTCTGGTCACACACACATTTATACGATCCTTCCATATTTATACATTGTTGGGAACATGTGCCAAACACCAAACATTCATTAAGATCTAGAAAAGAGGAATTCAAAATAGCATCATTATACTCTCAGGTCACACTTCATTCTTTCCACATTTAAAAGCCAAAACTCATTTTTCTTCCTTTCACTTTTTGTTTCTATTTTTTCATTGTACTTTCAAATTTTAAGTGTGTGACTTACTGTATGACATTTTTTGGGTATCAATTATTTTTACATTCCTTTTTGTTAATCCACTTAAAATATTAAAATATCTATTTCAAACTTTACTAGTATTTTCATTCATGCAAATAAACCTCTTGAGGTTTTCTTTTAAGTTTGTTTCTGATTTCCTAACTCCATAACTTTGCAGTGGTATATACACTATTCCTTTGTCCTATGATGTCAACTTTTACGTACAGAATTTCTATTCATTTTTCAAAATCCACCTAAAGTAAAGTGTTTCTTGGTTTACACCAATGTATGGGAACAATAATCCATCCCTCAGTTTCTCTACTCTTTGTGCTCCTCTTGTTTCTCTCTTACAACATTGCTCATACTATATTTCACAACTGTGGCTGTGTATTTGTATCCCCTACTTGATTGTCAGTCCCATGAGGGCAGAAATTATAATGTATTCCTTTTTATTGCCATGTTTTGCACAATGGCTGGCTGAGAATGAAGAAAAGAGTGCACCTCTAACACATTTCTGGGTTCATGTATAGTGTATAAAGTGATTATGTAACAAGAAGGGCTATATTGAAACTATGAATTAACAAATTTTTTTAAAAAACTGTGTGCCTATATATAAATAAATACATCTAAATTACAAGCAATAAATAAATAAATCACAGGCAATATTCTGTATCGTGGCACATGATTTTAAGAGCTTGAGCAGAGGATGAACTGAGGTCAGGTGATTCTGGTGAATTATCTACTTTCTATTTTCCTCCTCTACTTATGCATTTAATCAGCCTAATTCTGCTCCTTTTATCACTTATAATTACCTACTTATGTAATAAATCTGTGAGGTAAATCCTTCTCTTGAATTAGAGAACTTAAGAATCAGCACAGCAATAATAACCACCTTTCTTTAGGATTCAACAGTGTTCTAAGGGTTCAATGGCAGAGGTAAGGACTTTCCCAGTGACACTTGTAAATGATAACGCCAAGACTTAAACCCAGCTTTTCTGATTCTGTCATCTCCACTATGATACCCTGCACAAGGAGAACTTAAGCATTCTCAGGACAACTTATTTCTGCGTTTCATTAGGATGTACAGTAAAGAGATACAGAAAAGAGTATTTACTTGTTTTTAATGAATATTATACAGGGATGAAGTAAAATTTGTCTCATCAGCACCTAACCATCAGAATTACAACAAATATTTCTGGTTTGTTTAGCACCTGTAACTTTGAACAAGGAGTTATTTGTTACTACGGTTTCCTTTTGGTATGAAATAAAAATAAGCAAAAATCTGCATGATTTGATAAAATCTCAGCTCACTCACATAGCCCCTAATGGACAGAATCAACATGTTCTCTTCATGTCTAGAATTATACCTGGATTGTGAGCTTTTGAAGAGGATGGAGGAATCCCACACATGACCAGTACCCAGACCAGTGCCTGGCACTCAGCAACTGTTAATCCCTTTCTAATTCTCTTCTGTCTTTCCCTTTGATTTTTCTTCCCTTCAGATGATATAATTGAAGTGTTCAAGCTTTAACAGCAAATAGCTATTTCTTAGGCTTCTTTTGACATGCATAAATGAAGCTCACAAATTTAAATTCTTTGTACTACAAAATCCAGGTAATGTCTTTCCCACCCACTATATCAAGTCAAAACTGCTTTCCTTACTATCAAAATTTCATTTATTAAATAAAGGTGCAAATTGTATTAGAGGTCAGAAGCTACTCACTCGCACAACAAAAGTATATAAGAAGAGTGGATTTATAGCAATTTAAAATGAAGAAGCTAGGTGGCAGGTTGTATGTGTGTGAAATATAATTAAAAATAAAGAAACTTTGGAGAATAGAATTTCTAGATTTAGTAAGAATATACAGAAAACAAAGCTTACTATTTACAAATAAATATTAGGAAGTCAATGCTATTGGAATGAAAATCTTGAAGAAATTGTGTGTATGTGTATGTTTATATACAATTGATAGAAATTGACTGGGAAAAAGAAATACTGTAGTTTTGAGAAACAATTTATGTTTCATTAAAATAGAGAAAACACAGGTTATCCTCTTTCAGTGTTCCATATTAATGGAGAATTAAAATGTCATGAATAATCCAAACAAGCATATAACTCAAAATGTACATAGATGTGATGTGGCTACACTTCTTCCTCCTTTGGTGAGTATAACTTAATTCAATAATTTCATTTTGATTGACACAACATATGTAAAATTAATTTTCTTTTCCCAAGCATATCATAAAGAGACAGTACAGACATTGTCAGGTGAAAGCGTTTTAGGACTTGAATTCACCCTGGATAAGCCGAACTTAGACATTTTAGGTTTGGCTCTAATAGCAATAATAGGTGAATATGAATACGAATATCAGTTTTATTGGAGAAATTTACAGAAAGTGTATATGAGTCTGTAATTCATGGTTCTATAGTTAAAGCTCTGATGTAAATTATATTGACTGACTTACTATGAGAGTCTGATTATCCTACGAGCTCAATTTTTAAAGGCTCTCAAGTAAGTTGACAGAGATTTATCTAGATCCTGATTTTGAATTTTTAAAGACACATTCTGATAATATAAAGCACAGTTTAAAACGTGGTGTTAGGATGAAAGCCTAAAATTCTCTAAAGGGGAATTACCTATTGCAGTATTCAAATGCACACTCAAGAGAAATGGGTCATCATAAACATTCTTTCATGAAGGGAGGTCTAATTCTTCAGTAGTTCCTGAACCAGCAATTTTGTGATTTGCATTTCAAAACAGAATTGTAACAATACAATTGAAATTCCTGCAGGTCTGAATTTGCTATAGAAAGGCTTTGTCGCCTCAGTGATGGTTAGCTTAGTTGTACAAACAGACTCTTGACCCCAGAAACTTTCACTCTCATGAATGAAATGGTATCCCGTAGATACACACCATTTTGACGGAAAATCAGTCCCTTGTCATCTCACAATTTAGCAGTCTTGGGAGTCTTTTTATAATCCACAGATTTAAGAGCAAGCTGTTGAGGAAATGTACTCTACCTTCACACTGTCTGTTTTCCATGTTTCTCTGAAATCCAGGCTTACAGCGACAGAAAACAGATGTTTTTATTTGATTACAATATGCATCATCTCCACATGGATTCACATTATCTTCGCAGGTATATTCAGTTGGAGCTAGGATTTTTAAAAAAGATCAAAAGTAATACAATTCTAATTCCTGAAGTGGGAGTTTACCTTTTTAAAAAAATTTTGAAGTGGTATTTATTATTCCATAGATGACTCTTTTTCAATGTATAAGATCATGATCTTGTTTTCATGTAAGTTCTCATTTCTTTTAAAGGTATATTAGCACATAAAAACTGAATTCATTGACATTAAATCTAGTTTTGACAAGCTGCCAACAGCTGATATTTACAGCTGTTATCAAGCTCCACTGCTTTCTAAAAGGAAGTCAAGAGGCAATGATTCTAATGACAAGCTATCTGTATAATGGTACTGTATGCGAGTACTATAACCTTCTCTAAGAACCAGACATTTCCTATAAGCTACCGGGAGATTTGGACATTTATTGCTAGCCTAAATTTAATATTCATGAACTAAATTAAGGGCACTATCACATTACTTAGGCAGGTAGGCTAAATCAACAGTTTTTAAAAATTTTTAGTCTGGTCACACATATAAAGAGTAACATTTGAGTGTGTCACATGCTCTAATGGTCATGGGCTGAAACACCACTAGGACAAACTAAGAGTTACTTGTGAATTCCAGCATAGTAGCTGCAATTTCAGTGATTTATCTCCCATTCAAGAAAACATTTTAGTACTCAAATAAATGACAGGGGAATTACTACAGGGATAACATTGTGTTACCTCTAAATTATTTAAACAAATCAAATTTTTGAGAATTATGAGAAATTTAATTATTAGAATTGTAACCATTATTAATCCCCACTGACTCTTGAATATTTTACAATTAATTAAAGTTCACCAGTGTAATGATACTATGGTTGAGATATAAGTGGCCATATCCTGGTGGGCACTGTTTCATCCCCTAGTGAGGAACAACCTAGATACATAAATTAGAAAAAATAAAAGATCCAAAAGTAGGAAGTATTTTATGACTTTTGTAAGCAAGATGAATTTAGGTAATAAATTTAATTATTTTTATTTAATATGGAAAATCAAATATCAAGCACTAAACAAGCAAGTATTGACAACCAAGATCTAATAACCCAAATATTACAGCACTCCAACTGAACAAAATTATAATGTCTTCTATAAGCATAACTCAGAAATGGGTTAACTTAAAAATATTGAATTAATTAAAAGCCTTACCATCATTCAACCAAATATCACTTTTTGTAAAGTTCAAGGATACTAAATTTATATTTTATAAGATAAAATATAAAGGTTTATAGATTTCTTTGTTGACATCAAATTCTGTATTTAGATACAGAGTTCTTACCCTCAGCTCTAACAAGGATACTTACTGCAAAATCAATTTTTTCCACCTCATATTTCTATTATTAACTAAATCATGTTCTCAGGTTGCTTTGCCAAAGGTTTAAAAAAGGACATAACTTAAGCACGTTTTGAAGAGCAATCTTTCCACCCAGTAGTAAAGAAAATTTTAGTCACATTAAGCAGAAATTAGAACTGTGTGTCGCTGCACTTTGTTTAGCAGAAAAGAAACTCACTTATTCTGCAGCCTTGCTCATCTGAACCATCACCACAGTCATCGAGTCTATCGCACTGGAGGTCCATGGGGATACATTTTTTATTACTGCAAGCAAACTCATCCTTTTTACAAGGCCTTGCTTTATATGTAAGCTTACCTATAGAGTCAGGAAAAATGATAAGTGCTTCACAGAATTAAAACAAATTTATTGAACACATAATATGTTCAAGATTTTGCTAAGTGCTATGAAAAACATGGGTCAACAATCCTTTATTTGAAGCTCTTGAGGATAAATGTTTTAAAATTATGAACTTTGTGGACTTTAGAAAAGTGACAGTGTATTTATCCTATAATTAGTAACAACCTATTTCTACAGGAAAATGTGTGAATATTCACCCTAAGTGGTATTTTTTAAAAAAGTGATAGAAACGGCCTCAAATGAGTTCAGTTCAGGTTTTGTCTTCAAATGATTGTGCTGCATACTTACATAAAGCCTTTTGTATAAAGAGCATGTTGAATTTCAGAATTGTAAAAAAGGGTTCATGTATGGATACAATCCATACAAAGCTTCACCCTTCAAGGAACTGTTTTAACATTTTTAAAGAACTATGTTATTTCTCTCATGTGATTAGTATTTTCCGGAATAAAGGCCTTAGTGGAAACTCTGGATAAAACCACACAACCCCATTATGCAAATGAAATAGTAGTGGATTGTTTTCATCACCTGTCAGAAGTTCAGGTGCTTGAAAAAAATACCCTCAAACATGCCACAAGGGAAATATATATTGTTTTAATATTTTGAGCCCGAAAATCATTATATTATACCGTAGTTGTCATTAAATCAATTATTTCACATTAAACAGATTTACCACTACAGTGATCTTCATCTGAGTTGTCCCCACAGTTGTCAATCCCATTGCACATTTGCTCAGACTGCAGGCATATTCTGTTATTTCTGCATCGGTGAGGTCTTGTGGGTGGGCAAAGAAATTTGACTGAAAAAGAAAGAAAAACCAAAGCAGTTCTTTTGGGTATGCTGACTTATTAGAACATCCTTTGTTTATCTTCTTTTATTTTTTTCTTTTTTTTCAAATCTATAATCTAGCTTTTCTAAATAATTTTTGTTGCGAAAATTGCCTAACAGTGAATAATTAGGCAATAGTGAATCCTAGAAAAATGTGTGATAATAAAGGCTCATGATCCTAATTATTTATATTAACTACAGAAAACACTGCACAGCTGAGGATCTTGAATGAGGTATAAAAGAGAGCCAAATTTCACGGCCTCATTTCCAAATGCCTTATCTTTACTGACTTGCCTCAATATACCAAGTTAATTTGTGCCTATGATTTATTCAACATGGCAGGATAGTTCGCTATCTCCAAGAGCAATTTCACACAGCATAGAGCTTAAACAAGCATATGTTACAGACCGAAAATGAGAACTGGCCATTCAGAAGGAAAAAAAAAAAAAAATCCAAACAATGTTATACCTAGGTTTCTTACTCTCTATCTTTGTAAACAAATGTTTAGAATTGTATTTGAGGCACATAGGTGATCTTGGTTATTCATTTTCTGTGTGTGTGTGTGTGTGTGTGTGTGTGTGTGTGTGTGTGTGTGTGTGTGTGTGAATAAGACAAAGAGACAACAATGAAAGCCAGGGAATTTTACATTTGTCCCTTCTCTCACTATCTAATCTAAAGACTTCCACCTCTAAAACAGGAAACATCTCTCATTAGTCTTCATCCTTACAGACTGAATTCTCCAGGGCTCTGCCCTTGGTCCCCTGAAGTCTCACTCTTGAATTCTTTGCTTAGGTATTCTCATTTATGCTCATTGATTTACTTGCTGCTATACCCTGAAGACTTTCAATTCTCTATCTAGTTCTAGCATCTCACAGTTGATTATAGGATGCCCCCTCAGGAATTTTAAATTTAATAAGTTTTTCACTCAATTCTTTATCATCTTTCCCTTCTCCCCAAACATGAGCTTTGTCTTATTCCCAAGTTCAGAGAATGGCACATCATAGCCAGAAATCTGGGATTACTCTGAATGCATTCCTCTCATGGACCATCAACTCTGTGTAGTCCCCAAGTTCTACTGATATTGTCCCCAAACTTGCCCTCTTCTGATCCTCAAAAAGCCATGAGAACAATCAAATACATTAATCTGATCATCTCTTCTGAAGTTATCCATCGCCTTCAGACTACAATTCTGTGTTTGCATGGCCTAATAGACTGGTTGTTATCTTGCCCATGCTACTCCTACAGACTCATCCCTTGTCCCTCTTGATATTCTAGCAATACGACTTTGTTACAGCTCCCTAGATATGCCACTCTCCTTGTCTGACCTTCTTGCCTTAATTGAAATCTGGTTCTTTCTCCAAGAATACTCCCTTTTAGGAATGCCTCAATTTGCTCAGAACTCATGTTATCTCATGTTTGATGACAACCTAGTTTTCTGTCACAGCTTCTAGAACTTTATTACTATATCTTCACACTTTATTTTTTAAAACAAACTAAAAAATACTGTTATTTTGAGGGCCAGGCACTTGACTATACTTCTCTCTCATGGCTATTTTCTCATCAACCTCTTTCACATCATCTGCTCCACAATTCACCAAAGACTGTAGAGCATAGTTTTCGTCATAGTTTTATTTCCTCTCCATTCAAATTTATTTCAGCATCCTAGATGACTTCAACATTCACATGAGCAAATCAACCAGTAACTTGGCTTCTTAGCTACTTGATTTCCTTATAGCCAATGTCCTTTTACTTTAATACACCTAGGTCACCACTCTCCTAGAAGGTTGTGCACATTGGTGGATTTCAACAAATTTATTTTCTTGATTCATCCAGTGACAGTTTCTGCTGCTTGCAGATAGCAACACTAACTGATACGTATGGCTGTAGTCTGGATTTGCTCTTTTCTACAATTATCCATTTACAAAATCATCCATTTGAGTGTCCCAAATTCTGACTGCAATCTCCTATCTCAAAATTTTTAACTCAACCAATCTCAATCTCATTATAACTCTTCTTCAGCTTTATCTGAAACTGTAGCCCATAACTATGTCTACTTTTTCTCTATTCACCAATGCCTTTTTTGTCTTCACTTTTCTCCTTATTGATATTGGTAACATAAAATATGTTGGACACTGTTGTAAGTACTCTTTTAGAAACTCATTTTTTTCCTTATAACCTGGATTCTCTGGCCTTTTTCTCTTTTTCATTTTAGATAACAAAATCCTACTTAGATGACTGAAACCATCTGCCCTCCCAATATCTGCATTCGGAAAGACCAGGAATGTTGCAGATGATCATACTACAAGGCCAACTGATACCACCAAGTATAAACACTTCTCAATGCTACTTGTAAAGCCTAAAGTTATCTAGCCATGCCACTGTCCTATCTTTTGCAATAATGATTCAAATGTGCATTCCTTCCAAACCTTTCTACAGAAAACTTCTACCTTCTACATAAGAATATGATTCCTATCACACACACAAAAAAAGTAGAAACAAAAAGATGAAACTTCCTTAACATCTTATTAAATAATTGCAGACCTACTTATATCTACATATACACAATCAATTTATTTCAATAACTTTTTAACAACAGAGATATAGCATAACTTGCTCCTATTTAAATGCAATTTTTCGCCTATTCTGGAATCATTTTCTCCTGCCTCCTCAGGAATCATTCCATCTTTCATGAAACATGTTTTCACTCTGGTGTTTCTATTGCCACACTCATTTTTTTTTCATTAATTTTTCTGTGGTCATTCACCCGAGTCTCTTCTGGTGGCTCATATTTATTTAGATGTTTGGTGTCACTCAATTTCTTTCCTCATCCCCTTCTTGTCTTATGCTTTACTACCACCCAGCATAATCTTGAAAATTTCATAGTATTTATTTACCACATTTTATGCTGACTGCCAAATTTATATCTGTAGACCATATCTCTCCTTTATGCTCGAGAACCAAACATCTAGTGTTTACTTGAAATTTCTACTTGAGTGTCTCCTCAAATGCATCTAAAGCCAATCTTCTAATCTTTACTTCTAAAGCTGTTCCTCTTCCTGTGTTCCCCTACCATTAGAATGTGCAAGCAAAAACACACTACGAATTATAAAACACCCTACAAATTAAAAAACTTACTCTCTCACCCCCCATATTCAATCCATTACTTAATCCAATTTATTTTTCCAACTCTATCAACCTTCAAGTTGTCTATATTTTTCTATCACATGCTGTCATTCTTATTCCAAGCTACTACCATAGCTTGCCTAGAGTACTGCAATAGTGTTAACTAGTCTTGCCCCTTTCTCTCCAATGCTTGTAAAACGGAAGTATGACCATTTGCCTTCTCTGCTTAAAATTCTTTAGTATTTTCAATTGTTTTCAGGCTAAATCTAAAATCTCTACCAAGAGTCACATCATTCCAGGTGTCTCTGCTTTCTCTTTTGTTTCATCCTAAACCAACATCTACCTTGATTTGTACTCTCCGGGGACATGAATCTTTCAATTCCTCTAGTAAGCCATGGTTTGCTCTGTCCCAGGGCCCTTACACATCTTATTTCTTTTATCTACAACATTGTGTCACCCCTTTATTCTCAATACCTTTCACTTACCTGGTGACTACATGTTTCTCAGACCCAAACTCTAATGTTATTTCTCATATTTCTTTTGAATGAAAGCTCTCTGGCTGAATACTTTTATAAATTACTTTACTTTTTCCTCATAGCATATATCATAATTTTTAATCATATATTTTTATGATCATTAATATCCATCTTCCACTAGATTCTAACCTCTGTAAGATAAAAGACCTCATTCAAGAGGCCAACTACTCTAAATCCTCCCAGACAGTCCATAATCTATCTTTTGAATAGTGATATATGCAAGTTCAGATTTAGAAGAACTCTCTATAAAGCCATAAATATTGAACAGGGTAATCTCTTTATTACCTGAACAAAAGCTGTATCTGTTGTTCTACTTTATCTATCTAACCCCAGGATGGTAGAATTTGTGGTTCACCTCACTACTTCATTGATTCATGCTAGCACATTAGATCAGGAGATGAGAGTATAATCTAGACCCATGTGAAATGCCATACCACACATGTCAGGGGCTTCATCAGAGCTGTCTCCACAGTCGTCTTCTCCATCACACACCCAGAAATGTAGTATGCAAAGGGAATTATTGCAAAGGAACTCATCAGCTCTACATATATTCCCACCTTTATTTTAAAACAAAAGACAGATGGTCAACATAGTTAATGCTGGTCAAGTAAGCAGAACACATATTCCTCTAATTCTTAGCACACAGTATCTAGTTTCTTTATTCTTTATATTTATTTTATGTGTAATACTAAAAGCAGGTAATGTCCAAATTTGTTTTTAAAAGAGTGTTCACGGTTTACATGTCAAAGTATCATAACATTACGTTCATATATATCATATTTTCCTTGTAGAATACTAATAAAATGGCAGAAGAAAGCTTTTTTCAAATCTAAATTATCTTCTTCGCATAATCTTTAAGTTACTGAGTATTTGGACTTTTAAAAGTATTAATTTTTACTATTAAAAATTCATTGTTCTAGAAATAAAAGACATTTTTAGAGTTACTGTATACTTTAGCTGTATCTGGAATACTAACAAACCAGATCATTAAAAACTTAGAATAAACAGTACAAAGTTCTTTGTAGTCACAGAAAAACATTTATTCTTTTAAAAACCATTTCTTATAAAAAAAGACTTTTTCTTATACAAATTTTTCGATGAGTCATCCAATGTTTTTCGTATTTTTAAATGCTTTTATTTTATTTTTTTCTTCTCACAAATAAATAAAAACATCAGTAATACAGGGATATTCTAATGTAAAATTGCTAAGTACATCAACCACATGCAAATGACCCAAAGAACCTGTCAATTTGGGCTATATGTCTAGAGATGCAGCAATTTATATTGGAGATTGCAACGACTGAGGAGTTAGGAATTGTGGATTCTTGTCTTGCTTTGGACAACTCTATTTATTTCTCTAGGACTCAAAGTCTTCATATGTTATAAAAGAGGCACAGTCAAAGTGAATTATAAGGTCATATGTGCAAGCAGTACCTGAGGAAAGAATGCAAAGATGGGAATTTAGAATTAAGGTAAATAAGATTGCTCTCAGAGTATTACACTACCTATTTGAACCTCATACGTAAGATTAAAGGTATGGTTCCTGAGATGGCTAGATTTGTCTGACTGAAGGAATTAACATATTTAAAAGTGGATATGCTCAGTAGAACATGGGGCTGGGGAGTGATAGTGGTCATACTTGCAAGCCTGGAAAATACCTAGAAAGGGTTATTGTTCATCTCGTGGATTCACTTTGAAGGAAATAATGAGCCTAGTGTTGGGAAGGTCAAATAACCCTTCTTGGTCTGAGTTTTGACTTGCTACATAAATCTCTAATAATTCACTTCCAGTGGCAAAAGGTTTAGCTTAAGAAATGATAGAATCAGATTTGGATTTTAGAATGAATGCACTAGTTGTTGTGTGGAGAACTTGAAAATGAAGATGGAGTAAAGCCAAGCCTGGAGGAAAAAAGACCAATCTGAAGAGGGGTTGGGGAAATCCAGAAACAAACAAACAAACAAACAAACAAACAAAAACAACTGATGGTAACTTGATTTAGAGGAGCTACATTTGAGAACTCTTCAGAAGGTAAAATCCTCAGTACCTGAGGCTAAATAAATGAGGGTGGAAAAGGAGAGGGCGCAGTCAAACATGGAACTCAATTTTTGGTTTGTTTGGAACATTTGGTGAATGTTGGTGTTGTTCAACAAATAAAGGAACCCAGAAGGAGAAGCAGGCTTAGGAGAAATAACAATGCCTTTAGTTGAAGGTACTGGAAGATAACCATGTGGTGATGTTTAGCAGGCTAGTGGATAAATGTGTCTGAAACATAAGACAGGTTTCTGAGCTGTAAGTGTGTATCTGGTAATGATCAGAATATAGCTGTTATTTGAAGTTTAGGAAGAGAACACTGAGGAAACCAGCATGTAAAGATTAGGTAGATTAAGAGCAGTTTAGAAAAGAGACTGAGAAAAAGGAACCAGAGTGGTTGGAGAAATATCTGGACGAGTGATATCAGACAAAATATGGGAAAAGTGTTCTAACAGGAAGCATAGCACATTTAAATAATGGTAAGAGATTAAATTTAGTAAAGTGGTGGTGAGTTTAGTGAAATGATTGTAATTGATTATTAAATGAAAAGAAGAAGTAGTAGTGAATGAAGAAATCTCTTTTCAAAAGTCAAAAAGGGTAGGAAGAGAGGAGAAAGTCAGATTATTGTAAGCGAGCCCAGTTGCTTGTGTGGGAGAAAACAGATGCCTTAGCACATTTCAAGGTTTCTAGGAATAATTCAGTAGACAAGGTAGTTTTGAAGATGCAGGAGGGAAAAGATAATTGAAATAATGCATTCTTTGAAAATTCAGAGACTGTGAAGTGTTTGAGATCTAGAGCAAAATAAAAGGATTAGCCTTAGCTTGGAGGTGACTGAGACAAGTGTCTGTTTCAAGAGGAAGGAAGGGGGAAAGTCTGAGCACAGCTACAGGTAGACTTGTTAATTTGGTGACCAGATGTTGAAAAAGAGTTCACAATTTTTATTATTGCTGTAAAATAAAAGGTGAGGACATTAACTGAGAAAGATAGAGTTCTATCTTAGTGACAGATTTGAGGAAGAAAGACAACTTAAAAAAAAACTATATGGTTAATGGTAGAGAAACATGATTAGGAAATTATTAGATAGATTGCATAAAATCTTTAAGGATAGAGCTGATACCAAGAATTTATAGTAAAATCAATCTGAACAGTTGTAAGATTTTCTGCAAAAAAAATTAGCAAAACTAGTACTGTTCACATTGGCATCTCTGAGAACCACCAAACTCTATGATATATGCAAAGGCAGATCCTTGGTCAGTCCATAAGGTGAATATCATTCTCTGAGATTTCTGATAGCTCCATATCTGTCACTGGGGTACCCTTTTCTTTCAAACTTTTACAATGCTGAGCTCTAAAATGCTATAATTTAAAAACAATCTCCATACAACAAAATACCATACCATTCAACTCTCCTTGAAAAAAAAAATCAAAATAGTAATACTCATATGTGCAGTCATTTGTACTAAAGAAGCCAAAGATAGGAATACTGGTATGAGGTGAGTGTTACCTTAATTCGAAATCAAAATCCATAGACTATGAAGGAGAGTTTTGTTCTTTCAGAATAAAGATTCTAACAACTAAATTTCATTGCATGCTCCATTTTACAATGGATTAAATTCAAACAGAATTTGTGAACTCTTGACCTCCTCTAATTACTCTAGAAAACTCTATTTGTAGCCCACTACAAATAGAAAAAATGTAAAAAAGAAAAAATGAGTTCCCTAAGGTATTGGAGTAGATAACATTATAATTTCCCCCATAAGAGCATTGGACATGCCACTGTGTTTAATAATAAGAGAAATATAAATGAAATCATAATTGTAACAAAAAGCCAAAGGTTTTGTGATAACCTGCTAAAGACTGCATGTTGTACTATAAAAATTTGCATTTCAGAAATTGCATCATGGGGCACCATGACATCCTGAGTCTAACTTAAAATGCCTTATTTTGAAATGGCATGAAGCACACGTAAACAACAGAAAAGGTGTAATTTGAAGAGATTGGCTAGATTAAAATTCCAGTTTCCTAGTCATGTTCTTAATCAGCTCAACAGGAGGTTATTAGAAAAATAGAAAAGTATATATTCATTAACAATAACACATCTAAATTATAACTGAGCCCTTGGCAGGTTCATAGAAATCTGGTCAAGTGCATCTTCACATAGAATAAGCATCTAAAGTCTCATCTTAATTTGAAGAAACTTTAACATATGATAATATTTTATAATTTATATAGTTTTTGAGATGATGATTCCTAAAAAAATACTTTTTAATCTTTTCCTGAAAAATTGTGGTGAAGAGTAGATTCAGGCCAGAACAAGCACCTAGTTTCCTTGAGGTGATATGTTTTACTTTTAAAATGTGAATGCTGCTTTTAATTCCATAGTATTTTGGGTTTTAGTCTCTTAAAGTAAACCACTAAAATTGATCCCCTGGGAAAATGTGCCACGCTTATCCTGAAGTTTCTTAGCTTCCAGCCCCCAATACTTAGTTCCAATCAGCTCATGTGACGGACCAAAGTGACATTGAGTAGATGTTCATACTGGCATTTCATTTCCTCAGTGCCTTAAAATACATTTATCCAATACCTAAGCCACTTCCTTGGAGTAAATTAAATACTAGAAATTTGAACTTGTTCATGCCTAAAGTACACCCATACAAAATCAAATACTTTAACCACTAAGGAATTTCACTGGAACTCAATTACCTGGCAGCAAAGAAACCTGAGAAAATTAGAAGTGCAAGTGGAGAGGGAGGGGGGCTTTGACACATTTGTAAATGACAGCATTAAAGGCTCTCAACTCTTCTTTTAGTCTGTGAAATTAAACGTTTAGTAGAATGATTTTAGATCAGAAAGGCACTTCAGATTTTCCAGTTTGGTTAGGATATGATACAAAAAGAGGAATACAGGAATTTAAGGCTGGGAAGGTAAAATGGGATTATTCTCTTGTGACCTGACTGCTGGGTTGAGTTGTTTCTATAACCAGGAACTGTAAGTAAGGACTGACATAATCAGAGGTGCACTTAAATAAGATGAACCTGGTAGCAGTGAATAGGATATCTTGGGGACCAGCTAGTTGACATTACAGGAGACCAAGCAAGAAGCTTGGGAGAATGAACTAGACTGGTGGCAGTAGAGAGATGGAGGTGATTAGCTAGAAAATAGAAAATAAGGAATAATTTAATTATTATACAAAGTCTTTGAATACAATAGTTCATATGAGTTGTTGCTGCCAGATTGTCTGCAATGTTAGCTGTCTCTAGAGTGACCAACTACAGAAAGTGAGTATGAAATCATAACCAAAGGTAGAAATTGTTATTATGAATATCTAGCTTTTTTATATCTCTCTAAAATGAACTAAAGAGTCCAAATGAAACTAAAATTTCTTCTGCTGAATATCATATCTTGTCAGGTTTGGGATGGACATATCTAATCATAAACATCTGTTGTAATATTAAATAAAGTAGAAAGATATTTTCCTTGGGTGACTAGATATTTACGGAAGTAAATATTTTAGATATATGTAAACCGTATAAACTCTGAGTATATGTTCAAATGCCTTGTATCATGTGGTGACACCTAGCATTGTTTCTGCTCATGGCATGACAAATATTCTGTAAAGTTCATTGAGAGATTTTTGTAAGCAAATCATAATACATATTTAAACAACATATTAACAATATGAAAATAACAAGAATTGTTTAATTTGTGATCATTTTAAGCTTCAGCACGCAATTGCTTTGCTTTTATTAACTCTCATTAACTCTAATGTAGTAACAATTGCTGCTTTCAATGCGGTGGTTTACAACTAAAATGTTGTTATCTGTCAGGAAATTGTCTTCAGATAGCTGGGAAATAACATACGACAAAACTGAAAGTTGTCTTCCAGAAAGACAAAAAAATGTAGGTCATATTCTCAACAATATGGCACGAAGGAAATTTGGGGCACAACCCGTATATTGTACAGCACATGAATGTGTACAATACCATATGTTGTTACTATTCTTTCAGAGTAAGGCAAGACTTATGGAAGAGAAGCATACACCGAAAACACTTTTGTAACAATGGCTACATTGTCTATGTTTTCTGTAATCCCCATCCCTAAGTCAGCATCTAGTCTCAAGACTTATTCCTGATAGCCACTCAATAAACACTTGCATAACAGACTGAGATTATACTCTGTCTGAAAAGGGCCTGGATTTTGCTTATTTAGAACAGGCTGTTATGAAATGAAACTAGAAAGAGTAAAAAGAATCATTTAGTGATCCTATCCTCTGCTTCTAGCACACACTATGTATTCTGCACAGCACCTTAACTTCCATTGTCTCATTTATAGACACGCACACAAAAATACTTTACCTCTTTCACAGCTGTCTTCATCACTGCCATCCACACAGTCACGAATTCCATCACACAGCCATCTTATTGGAATACAGTGGGCTTTGTTTTTGCACCGAAACTGATCTTCCTTGCATTCAGTCACACAGTCCATCTGTTCAAATACAAATGTGTGCTGCGGTTTTTGTTAATGATAATGACACAGTCATGGGCAAAATGAACATGCAGTTTATAACACTGGAGATTTATTTCACCGTGGCCTTTTTTTTTTTTTGACTTAATGATATAACATCTACAAATGACAATAGATTTTAATATATGAACAACATGAAGATTCAGGTATTTGCTGAGATTATTGGATTCAATGTACTTGTCTAACTTTTTAGACAGTGCTAAGAATCAAGATTCTCTTTATTTTCGTTACATTCGCCTTCCCAAACCTAATTTGCGTAATTCAAAGATTTTATTTATTTATTTATTTATTTTTATTTTTTTTTTGTCTTTTTCGTGACCAGCACTCAGCCAGTGAGCGCACTGGCCATTCCTATATGGGATCCGAACCCGCGGCGGGAGCGTTGCCGCGCTCCCAGCGCAGCACTCTACCAAGTGCGCCACGGGCTCGGCCCCAAAGATTTTAATAGAATAATGTTGTACCTCATCTGAACCGTCAGCACAATCATATTCTCCATTACATTTCAAAGATGCTGAAATACATCCTCTGCTGGCACATGCATATTCACTTGATGAGCAGGTAGGAGAAGCTGAATACAAAATTATAAAGTTGAGATTTAGATACAGTAAGAGAATGACTGTATTGGGAGATAAAAATATATAAAAATATAAATTTATAGACAGTAATAAGAATAGTTTATATTACTTAAACTATATTACATATTAGGTATTAAATATACATGTAAAATGTGCTTTACGATATTATTGAATTGTATTAAACATACTTCAATGATGTAGTAGCCTGTGCAGTAAGGAGTTAATTCATTAGAGTAAAAAAGTAAAAAAAAAAAACTCAATATTTTCCCTCCCTTTGATTTTGAAGAGTTAAATGAGTTTTTCACAGTTTTAAATTAAATAATTTTAAATTTTTAAAGCCTCAAATTAATTTCAAAAATGTAATAATATTTTACTAATCCTTGGGAATGTCAATTCATATATGCACATTGTATAAAACAAAAAGTGGAAAATCTGGCATAGACCCAGTGATATCTACTTGGCTGTGTTGTCATAAATGTAGTATCTGAATAAGCTTTTTAAAGAAGTTTATTGTTTGGGGGTTTTAAATGAAAATACATACAATTAATAGAACCTGTAGAATTTTTAGTATTCCTTTATTATTTAGAAATTAGAAATAACAAGTGGATAAATAAGTTACTACCACTATCCAGCCTAACTAATTGATATAGGAATTGTGACAGCTGCCTCTGTCTATGGGTTTGGGTTTGCAAGGCTTGCATTCAAACCGCTGGGGTACTGGCCTTATATTAGGGCTCTATGTAGCCAAATGTTCTTACATAATGACTTTGTGGTCTGAATCGCTTAGTCCAGGAGTGCTAAAAAGCTTTTTCCTTGAGCTTTATTTTTTTAAATTGGCAGTATTTGCTTAGGAATCTGTATTAATAAGGAGTCTATGAACATGTCTGGATTCAGTAAGAAAGATGTAATCAATTGGCCATATGGACCACTGGTACGGTACTGGGGCATGGGACTTGTGTGCGTTTGTATCTGCTATTCTGACCTAGTCCCTCAAGGTAAAGCACTTGTGTGCTTTTGTGGTTATAAATAGATTATAGTATGATTTTCCCCACTAATTTTTTATAAGATAGCGTAATTAAAATTTCTAAGTAAACAAGTTAAGTGTTTAATGAGTATATTTATAGAGTCGTATTTAAGGAATAAACATGCATAGATTGGGTGAGTGGGATCACTGTTTTTTTGAGGTTTTCTTTTTGCCATACTCTGATTTTCCTTCCTAATTTTATTTTTATTTTGGCCCAAGACATAAATACAAATAATACACTTATGCTTCTTCTCAGGCGACACATTGAAACTACTACATTCTGTTTTATAACCTCAATTTCCATAACTGAAAACCCAACTTTTATCGTACTTTACAGTTTTAACGTATTTCATTTTGCTATCTTGGGAAAATAATTCCAAATGGTGTGATAAGATATAGGAACCAGAAAATCAAATTTGGGTGAATAACACTTGGATCCCATACATAAGTAACGATCTCTCTGCCAAAACACTTTCAAAACATATGAAGGGCACACAAATTAATTTATGCACAGATATTTCAGATTATTTCTTAAAAGTGGTAAATAGAACTACATATTTTCTGCATATTGCTGCTTGAATTAAAATTCTATCAAGGTGAAATGTCAGCTACATTGAATATTATTTTCATAATTTTACCTGGTTCACAGTTTTTCTCATCTTCCCCATATTTACAGTCCTCGTGGCCATCACATTTCCACTTTGCTAATATGCACTGACCATTGGAACACTGGAACTGATCTTTGGAACAACTAGTTTCACAATTTCTCTATCAAAAACAACACAGACATAATTAAAATTAAATTTTAGAAAAATATCTACAAACCAAAGGCAACCAGAAAACTTATGCACAGAAACCTAGAAGTATAGAAACTATGTCTACTACATACAAGTGGCTTAGAATATTATATTTTAAGTCCATGATTATATAACATAATTATAACAATTTTCCACTTTCGTATGTCTCTGTGGATAATAAAACAGGCAAATGGAAAGAGGACATAAATTCCATGGCCTTATCATACTAATTAAATCACTCAGAGTGGATCATTCCTCAGTAGATAATAATGGAGTAATAGAATTTTAATAATTGTAGGTAGTAATGAAGACTGTGGGAAAATAAAAGGGTTAAAGCTTATTTCTAAGCAGTTGCATCTAGTTCATTGGTGGAGGCTGAACAGGAGGATGGAATGTGGAACAAACAAGAATCCTCAGGGCCGAGCCCGTGGCGCACTTGGTAGAGTGCTGCGCTGGCAGCGCGGCGACTCTCCCGCCGCGGGTTCGGATCCTATATAGGACTGACCGGTGCACTCACTGGCTGAGTGCCGGTCACGAAAAAAAAAAAAAAAAAAAAAAAAAAACAAGAATCCTCAGGCAAATCTGTTTTGCATTGACAAACCTTCCTCTAGTGTTCTTTCTTTTCCTGTCTCCCCATCATTTTCTCCACACTGACTTGTCCTTTTACTCTTTAGTTGGTGTTCAGATTCCTCTTCTCCTCTTTTCTGACATTTCTTCCTAAAGAACTGTGAAATGAACTGTCGCAATTGTCATTTCTGCTAGGCCATAAACAGATTTTATTTGAAAGTCAAACAGGATGGCAGATTTACCTTTGAGGATCTTTCAACTCTTTATATGAGATAAATAAAAGGGATCCACTAGAAATTCACCTTCCCTGGGTCTAAACACTCTGGTTGAAATGAGATGCTCCAAAGAAATGTCTTGCTGGGATGACATGTTTCTGTTGACAAGCAATTTCTATTCTTGCCAAAATGTACTTGTCTGCTCCTTCCACAAAAAGTGCAATGCTCTCACAAGCATGTGGAACTTCCAGTGAGTGAGTCATGTTAAACTACTACTGCTGCTTCTTTCCAGTTTCACTCCCATGAAAGAAGGGAGAGTTTACTTTCTACATTCCTGCTGATGGCAGTTTAATTACACTGCTATATAAGCAATTTTCTTCTTCCCTTCTTTTCCTAAATATGAGGGTTTACCATTTGCTAGTGACTTTCTTAGATAATAAAAATGCAATGAAAACTAAAATTTACTCTCTATATTTGATAAACTCATAGACTAGTATGAAACACCAACACCTAAACCAACAATTGCTATAAAATATATTAACTTCTAAGATAAATGAATATGGTTTTAATTGGAGGTTTTAGAAAAGGCTGAACAGAGGAAGTTTTGCCAGAAATGGCATACCTAAGAAACTTCTTCTCATGTGTAAGAATAATTAGAAATGTGGAGTATCTGAAAGATAAACTAGGTAATGGTGAATGGCATGAAAGACATTAAAGAAGCAGCCCATGGACTGGTCATGAGAAAGAGATGTCACATGTGTTGTTCACCAATGTGCTCCCCGTGCTCAGTTACAGCCCTGTGTATAGTAAGCATACAATAAAAACTGTGGAACAAGTGAATGAGGTAACTAATGTAGAAAACAAAAATAGAAATAAAAATCTCATGTAATTGAGCTCTACTGGGACAAAGACTATGTCTGTCTATGAAACATGTATCTAATGCTATGCCATGATTATAACAATTGCTCAGTAAACGTTTCTAGAATTAATAAATGATTATCTCAGCAGTTAGGCTCATTTAAGTAAAATATCTCAATAAACAATGGCACTGTTTTATCTATGGTGTTTTGACAACAATACAAAAGGTGGAAGTTCTAGGTACTTTTCCTATCATCAGAAGATTTCGATGTGCAATAAATTATGGTATAGTTGGGTATGTGGGTGTAAGTGTATGTGCTTATATGTGTGGGTATTTAATTATTATTTTAGATACCTAAAAACATACAAAAAGTAAAGAAAATAGTAATGCGAACCCTATGTGCCCATCATGCACAATCAACAATTAACACTTCACTACTCGCATTTCATCCATTCTCCCCCTTACGTATTTACATTCTGGTATATTTTAACACAACAAGGGCATCAGAAAATTAAAAATATCACAAAATAAACAATAATTTCTTTGTATATCCAATCCATATCCAAAATTTCCTCATTTACGTAGCTGTAGATATTGTTTGGAAATATGAGAATTTAAAAGACATCTACACATTGAATTTGGTTTAAGTTTTTAAAATGTATAATTATTTACCATTCTCTCAGGTTTTTTAAATACTATTTACCACGTGAAGAAACCAAGTCATTCATTCTACAGAATGTCCCACATTCTGATTTTGACTACTGACATCCTTAGCAACCTCCAAAGTGACTACAAAGCTTTTTATTTTTTTTAAAGTATTGTGAATCCATGGAGCTTTATGCATTTATTGTGTTTCAATTCATTATAATCATTTTTCTTTCTGATACTCAAATTTTTTCTTTTGTCAATGGGAGTTTCTTCAAGTTTGCTCCTGTGCACTTATCCTAATAGCTTAAGATATTAGCAGCTCATCTTGTCAATTTTCTTTCTTAGACATAGGATTACACATTTCTCAAAGGAGTCTTGTTTCCTTTAATTGGGAAATGGCATTTAGAGACCACTCTGTGAATTTTTTGGATAGTCATTACTGCTGAGTTTTAAATTTTTTTCAGTAGCAGAGGTAGGCATTGTATATTTTTAGAAAGAGAAAGATTAATCAAGATCTCATACTCATTCCCTCCGGGGAAGGGGAATGGAAGTCGGTGATTAGTTGGGTGGGGGACACGGGGAATAATCACACTTTGTGGTAATGGGCATGCTGATAGTGTTGATCTGGCCATCACATCTTGGGCTCAAGTGGTGACGGTCAGATTTGTTTACTATGAATATGCATAACAAACAATTTTTTTAAAAAGTAATGAAAACATTATTAGCCTTTTTATAGTTCAATTCATTATAATTTGATGTTGAATGTTTTCGGTTATCAGAGAAGATGGATTTACCATGAGGCAGCTTGTTCAAGCAAAAAGAGCACTTGATTTCAATTCAAGAAACCTGGGTTCTAGCCCTCATTCAGCTACTGACTGCCTGGGTGAACTCCACTTTGTTTCTTAGTGTCCCTGAAGAAGAGTTAGCTACATCTCCAAAGTTTGCTGAGATCTAATACTCTATGATATTTGTCATTGGCACTTAGGATTCTCAGACAGGAATGGGTCTGATGACTGTCCTACTATAGTTGTTGGCAGAAAATGCTTCAGTATGGCTTATGTTCTTCCAGTAAAATTCTACAACTGACAAGATCCTTTCTGGGTTTGCCATTTATATTCTCTAAATAAAGTTCTTTAATTAAAAAATATGTCTTATACTGATACTTTGGAATTTAATATTACAGACTTTTCACTTAATTTTTTGTTTCTATATTTATATCTTCTTTATTTTACTTTCAGTGCTAATGACATTAATATTAAGAATTTGAACAACCCTATATATGAGTTTCAAATGAGCAAAACTAATATTATTATTAACATGTCTATGAATGCAGTGTAAGATTCTTTTGTGTTTCTTTTTGTGCTTAGAATATATTATGCTAGATGTAGACACCGAATATTATAATTTAAAGTAACTTTGAATAATAATTCTCTGTATGTTACAGAGATATACGCTTGATATACAATTAGGTTGATCCAAGTTGGGTTTTTTAAATTTCTTTTTTATTGCTTTGGCTGGATATTAACAAGCTAATTATACTATCAGTTCACTTTCATACAGAAACTTATCTTCACAATTCTCCAATTTTTGTTCTTAATATCAGAGTATTCTGTGTATAATTCTGCCTTCTAGCCATTTATTCAGCCCTCCTTTTTGTTTGCTTTTTTTTTTTTTTTTTTTGCTTTTTGTCAATGCAACCTGTCATTCTGGACTTTAGAAAACAGATGAAAATCAACTGCCTATAGCGTTAACCACTTCATTACATACAGACTGTACTAAATGTCTGTAAATGTAGAGAAAGACTGCCTTTAAGGAAGATCATTTTATTTCCTCAGAGCATTATCACAAAAATGCCTGGATATATGGAAATATATGTGGCCATCAAAGAACTATGTCTACTAATTATGACATGAGAGAAATGTTGTTAATATTTCACATAAACAAGATTTTGAAAAAAGTGTTTGATTTTGTATATGTAACTTGCATACCTGGTGAATAACATGCAAAATGAAATCATAAGCCTTTAGCAATATATCCCCACCTCTGATATTTCACAGATTATACAGGCTGGTGTAACATATTAAAACATTTTTTTTTCATGGTATGGATATGTTTATGTGAAGTATGTTTTCCTGCTTTGGAAATGTTTAATATAATTTTTGAATTAATGACTGCTAAGTAAATGCATTAGTCAATGTAAAAATTTAACTCCTCCATAGGTTTTTAAAATTTTTGTTTTGACTTTTGCTTTGAGAATAGCCCCATGAGTAAAAGTGGTATTTTTAAACTTCTTTTGAGATAACTTTGCATCCTTGAGGTTTAGATTTTGCTGGCCTTCAGGTGAAAAGTTATATCCATTTGTTTTCAAAATCTAGGCTCATGAATGTGATTAGAGTGACCTTTCCAAAATGGTGAGAGAGTGGAGAAGAATTATCCAATTTTGATAAGAATGCATAAGGGCTGGAAAAGAACTAGTTATGTGGATTCTATAAATGGTAGAGACCTGCAGTATCTCCCAAAGAGGCAGGAAATCAGTGAATACTTAGGGAAGTTGGACCTGAAACACAGTAACCTCCAGAACTACAGGAAAGATCCTCTCTGGTCAAGCCTATGGTCCATGGAAAGTCTTTCATAAGGGGTGAGTAGACAAGCTTGTCAAACAGAGCAGTTGAGCTCTAGGGAGTCATTGTATCACAGAAGGTGCCAGAGTGTCCACTGAGGACTGGAAACCTCTATTTTCCTTCACCTCTGATTGGACCTGATTGCACAAGTTCTGTGTTCCTGATATTATCCTACAGAAACAGAGAAAATCCTTAAAAGGGACTATTATTGGACTTCTCTGTGATGGGAAAGGGAGGGCTTAAGGTCATTTTAGGTTGGATGGAGGAAAAAATATGTGACCATCTGTCATTTATTACTTTTAAAACATCATGGAGTAAATAATACCTGACATAAAACACACAAATGCATAAATAACGAGTTTTATAAAGCATTATAAATCCTATCGCAATCTAAGTTTACAGAATTATTTGGAGAAATTCTAAACTTTTTCACTTAAAGCTGTGTGTACATAGGCCTTATTATAAATGGATTGTGATTCATCACCTAAGCAAAGCTCAACCTGTGGTTTCATGAAAATTGATGACCCACATGGAAGTCTGTAAAACTATATCTATTGAAGAAAGAGACTGGGGAGAAGCAACTGTTTAAAATGCATAAAAATATTAGTCCTGACTATAAATACTGCAGCAAATTTATGAACAAATTCACAGATGGCAAGGGCATCAGCTACAGGGAATAGGGTTTTCAAACATCTTATTCCCAACCCAGCCATTCACCAGTTGAGGTAAAACAGACTATAAAATTAACTGTCAATAGCAGCACAAGAGCTATTCCCCACGCTGGGGGAGTGCAGCACAGCACATGATATAAGACTTATCTCAGTATGTCAGGGGCAAAGTGCATTTCAGAGCTGTACTTGTCACACTTATTGGAGTGAATACTAATAATTATAAATGTGGTTCCAAAAAACTGCTTTCTTTTTTGTTTGATTTTGTAAAGATGCCTACCTCATCAGAGCCATCTGCACAGTCAAAATCTCCATCACACCAAAATCTTGAAGAAACGCAATCCCCATTGGCACAGAGAAAATCTTTCAATGTACAGGTCTGTGGCTCTGGGGATAGAAAAATAGCCTAGGGTTATTCTCTTATATGCAACTGAATTCTAAAATTTACATGACATACAAAATGAGGTAGCATTGAAAAAAAGAAGTTAGCCAAGAGGAACCAATAAATTGCTCAGGAAAATGTCTCATGAAGCATCTATACTACCTAATATAATGATTTTTCAAATTTATTTTTAAAGTCATGCATAGAAAGTTGCATTACAGAAACAAATTGGGAAAAAAGACAAAAGATAAATAGCCTACTCTTTAATAAAAATACAGCAGCAAAGTAAAATAAAAAGCATAAAAATCCACATATTGTCATACTATAACTATGACCTTTTAAAGCTGGAGTTCAAAGTCATTTTATTTGTCACTTTAAATAAGACATTTTGTAGCTCTCTGTGCCCAAGGGCTGTTTATTAACTGGGGGGTGAGTCTAGCCTTTGGTTCTTGACTTTTTATTACATATTCTAATGACTTTCTAATTATTCAATTTTGTCTGCAGAAAATCCAGAGTTCACGGGACAAGAAGGGTACAGGAGGATACTATTGGATATAACCAGATAGGTAAGGGTTGAAAAGTCAGAAGGAGGCTGTTTTCTTTGAAAACTGCCTATTTGTTTATGCAACATTTTGCATACGCCAATATAATTTACCTACCAATTTAGATAATTTCCTATTTATTGATTTAATTACACTTCACCATATTCCACATAGGACAGAAGCCAAATAGTATGGCTTAACTACTTGGCTTAATTCCTATGTGGAATGTGTTTCATCTGGACAGTGAAGTAGGATTTCAGCAATTTGTTTCTGCAATAATCAATATGACTGCTGGAGATCATCTTCTTTTTAGTTTTTGTTCTCTAAACAGGACTGCTGCCTTACATGATGTAAGACCCCTTCCGTTTTTCTATTCATCAAGGACATTTGCAAATGTGTCATCATTCTTATTCGGGTGGAAGAGATATAGGTAATAGACATTATATTTAAGGAACATCCATATGAAGCCTAATTTTCTGCATAAATATCATAAAAATTCAGCCTGTGTTTGGATATTGCTCCACACAATCATTCAGTTTCCAAGTATAAGGTAATATCTTGATTGTCTGATATCATGAAGGCTCCTATGTTTCTATATAATGAACCCCTGTGAGAACATTGAAAGAATGTGGAAAGTGCAATATGTATCAAAGGGCATTTTGTTCTGCTCTGGGACATAATTTATTTTAAAATATGAAAGTCAGGTCATGAAAAAAAACAAGATGCCATTCAGTAAAATGTGAAAAAGTCGCTAAAAGGATAATCCCCTCATTTGTCTACATTTTTTTGTTTAGTGAATGTGACAATAGCAATTTCCATTTTTGTCTTCATACTGTATTTACATATATTATACTTCAATCTTAAAAAATAATTTTATTGATACTTATATACTAGTTATAACAATAATAATGACTACAAGCTACTGGCTGCTTATTTATTATTAGGCATTTGATGAATAATGCTAAATACTTAAATTAACTCATCAGTGAATCCTCATAACAACTCAATGAGTATATGCTATTGTTGTACCCTTTTTTGCATGAGTAAATCAAGGCACAGAGAGGATAAGGAACTTACTCCAAATTACTCCCAGCATGCAGAAGAGCTAGTTATTGAACTTGAACCAAGATAACCTGATACCAGAGCCTGTATATTTTACAACTAGGGTACATCATTGCCTCCCATACTACTGAGGAAGTTATAAGTGCTCACATATTACAGAAATTACTAGTAAAGCCCTGAGAAGTCAAGTTACTTGTCTAAGGCACATGGCTAACAATGTCTATTTTACTTAATAATAATAAGAGAAAACTCTCTTGTACTTATCACTCCATACTAAAGCCATTTTCTCATCTTTCATTTGCAGACAAATGCAATTTTATTCTTAGGAAAAAGAAATTATAATGAAATATGTTCACTTTATTTAACAATAGAAAATAACAACCAAAGAGTTTTTCATTAAAAGAATAAAGAGAGAATGTATTTAAAACTGATTGTACTCAGATGTTCAAAAACAGCAGAAGAAACGTTTAATTTCCTGGATTTGGGGTTATCTAAATGAGATTAATTCTTCCTTGAAAGTTCTAATTTTCCTTTATCTTATTTAAAAGCAAGTGCATTCATCACGTGCTAAATAGCAATAGCCTCACAGGCTTTGACACTCTTTGCTATATGAAGGGTTGGCAGTCATTGATGTAAATGTTATAAGAAGTCATATAGCCAACCGTTGGAGACATTTGCCCAATAGTTCCACATAGCACTTGTTCTATAGAGATTTATCATAACGTTATTAATTGTTCTGTTCCAATATGGGGGATGAAGGACTGAGTGACTTGTTGGGAAAAGCTTTTTCAGTGCAAATGGAAATTCTGCGTATTTCTATCATGTTTTTTAAAATGCCAGAAAATCTACTTCTGAATAATAATCATGAATTCTTTACACATATACAAATGCCATCAGGGAATGGGGTAGCTGGTCTTTTTCTGAACTTCATTTAGGCATCTCAGAATCTTTTGCCACTTAGAGAGCTTAAAAAGAAACTCTCTCTTGTGAAAAATATAATTTAGTTATGAGAGAAGATCCTAAGGGATTTTTTTACTCTTATTGCTTATCTTACTTTTGATCTTTTTCAGATAAAGTAAAAGACCAATTTCCAGACTTAGGCACGATAGTTAACATTTTTCTTGTGAAAAAGAACAAAGAAATATGACTATATCTGGAAGCTAACCCATTTGAACAGAAAATTTAAATGTGATATTTTCCCCAGTATTTCTCAAATGCTGTTACCACACTAATTTTCTCTAATATTACCTATATCCCTGAAGCAGGAGTAGACAGGGAATCCCACACATGAATAATTAACCAGATTTTCCCATAAGTATCACCTAGACAGCCCAGATTGGCAACCAAGAAGCTTTTGCAGGACATGCTTTCCATGTTTTGGAAGGCTAATACAAATTCTATAATAATAAAAAACAGAGGCATCATATGGATTGGTCATTTACTTTAATAGTGACAGAGGCAAAAATATGCAGCCTCAATTGAAAGGAGCTTTGGAAGCCATGTTGGCACAAAACTGAAAAATTGAAGTTCAGAAAATAAAAGTGATTTTCAAAGCCATAGAGTTAATGGCAAAGCAGAATGTCTTCCAAACTCCAGTTTATCCACTGAGAATATTATCATAAACCCTTGGTGAAAAGTTCAAATGCTATATGAATGTGGGTGTAAGCATCTGAGGAGAATTTTAAGAACACAATTAGTGCAACTGACGTCCTATTTAAATAATCTTCTCATATAAATTCAGTGTGAAAGTACTAGAAATTCAAATAAGGCAAAAGCAGCTTGTATCTACATAAACCTTAATCTAGTTGATCAAGTTACTTGGTATTTTTAAATCTATTGGATTGTTAGTTACTTCTTAATAATGCAAAGATATGAAGTAATTATTTTGCATATCAATTACTTAGGAGGCATACATGCCATATATTATATTTTTTGTTAATAAATATCATACAGATGTTGAGGTTTCTCAAGCATTTTCATACCTTCAATCCAAATTACAAAATAACGCCAATGACAATGAAATTTTCTTGTTTTTAAGAGCAGAAATCATCACTGAAGTAAAGTGTATCTCCTGAATACTTGATGAGGGACATGATCAGCAAATAATGAAATGACAATGGAATAATTGTCCCACAGAAATATAAAAATGTAAAATGCATATTGAATTTAAAACATAGCTGTTGTTTAATTGCATTATTTGAACTCTTCCCATATTTATGACTGGAGCATTTCGAACACAATTTAAAAAGTAAATTCATTAAATCAAATTTGTAAACAAAGAAGTCCAAAAGTGACTTTTAAAATATGTTGCTGTTGCTTTTTAACTATAAGTTTGATTTACTATCTCTGGTATGTTATATTACTTAATAATAGTCAATAATAACTGCCAAATATGAAAATGTAAAACAAAGTGCATACCACTGATGAATCATATACCTCTCTCTCTCTCTCTCTCTCTATATATATATTTTTCAAATATCTATTCAAACTACTGTAAATGTGTGTGTGTATATATATATATAAAGTTAGGACATTACATAGCTAAAATATATATAAATTACTTTATGATATACATTTTAGGACAGTGGTATGTTTGTGTGTACATATATACACACACATATATATTTACAATAGTTTAAATAAATAACAAGAAATTGAAAATATCTTGATTTCATTTAATACAGCAACAGTATTTTTTTGAAGATTGTGTTTTTTTATGACTAATCTCTTTGTGCTCCCTATAAATATATTCTATTCTTTTCTCATTCTTCATTGATTTGGCTTCTGCCTATGTAGAACTACTGGCATGTTCAATGTCTAAACCTTCCCATTTCTTTTAGCCTTGAATTTATATCTTCAATAAGAAAATATCTTTAAACATTATCAATTATCTAGATTCCTTGATCCGTCCTCTTATATGCTTTTACTTATGTAACCTGTTAATATACTTTAATATTTGCCTTAACATATTCTTCCAGTTGTCTTACACATGTAACATGTTATCATACTCTTATGCTTGTCCTGCACATGCCTTCTACTCTTCCATGTCACAATTGTAACATGTCTCATTCTTGTTCATTGTCATCTCTTCTCTGCAACTTCATCAATATAACTTATCTTAGGCAACAAGCTAAGAATGAACAGAAACTGAAAGAGAACCACACATAACTGGGTATTTCATACTGCAATGTTTGTTGCTGCAGCCACTTCCCTTGCTTTTTCTTAAGGGCTCTGTGGCTAAATGATTTATCACTGTTTCCACAGTGACAAGTGAGAGTCAATGTTCTTCCTTCTTGCTTTCTTGCACCAAAGGCTGACTTTTAGATGTCAGCACAACGATACTCAGTCACTTAGGAAAGCCCCGCAGACTCGGGAACAGGCTATCTCAACCCTTCGTTCTTACCCTTCTTTATAATTTCAGTTACCCCATTGAATAATGGCTCTCCAAGGTACAAGTCTCCATCACTGCCCTCTCACCCACCCTCTGTTCTCAGCATCCTTCTGTCCTAGGGCTTCACTCTCAGATATCTTATTGATAACACTAGATATTTCAAAAACCAAGCTAAGTAGTTGCCTGTATATTTAAGCTCTGCCATACAAATAAACAAAAAGTATATACATAATTGTTACTTTTTCATACGTAGTCTTCTCTCCCTACTATCTTCACCCCATCAGATTTTTATTTTAATCACTAGACAGATCTGAGAACCTGCTACATAAAGGATCTTTTTTGTTTGGTTTGTTTTTTTGCCGATTAAAGGAATCTGAAACACTCTAATGACTCTGCAATGTGCTTTACCTTTCTAAAGACTATGACCAGTTGGGAGATATCTATGTGAAGAGGAAGTTATAAAGTTTCTATATTCAGAGTGCTCCATAATCATAATAATCCAGAGATTTCATACTTACTGTACTTGATTCTCAAGCACAGGTCAGATTAAGTTTTAAAAGTTATTGAAAACATTACTCGATATTTTGCAAGCCAAATATCCAAGTGGTTTATTAAGAATTTCATATTACTAATTACATGCCTTAATATAACATATTCCTATGTAAATATAGTCTTTTGCCTCCTGGGAAATGAATGCTGCTAGTGCCATGAGATGTCTGTAAGAGAAGACATTACTGGTATTAATCTGCATCGAATCCTTTTTTGAAGTAGCAGAATATAAATATTTAATATATGAAATTTGATTATTTTAAGTGGGTTATATTACTTTGTTTAAATAGCAGTGAATGAAAGTGAAGTTAAAAAATAGATTCAGAAATTAATGCTAGAATATAGATATCTTGCTACAATTTTACATACTTGCCATCCTTCTTAGAAGATAAAATTGTTGGATAATTATTGTTTTTAAATTTATTACATAAAAATGAAGGAAGCAGATGATGATAATAGTGTTATTCTATTTTCAGAGAGAAGTATCCTGAATACATATGGTGTTCACCACTCCAGAGAGAATAAATGATATTTCACTGAAAGATGCTCATGGGTGAATCTGTAGTGTAAAAGGATTTGTGACTGAAATAAAATGAATACCATCCGTTAAAGGATGAGATGTTTTGCACTGTCTCTGTATCATTCAGCTCATTGTATGAACTTGCATCAAGGGCTGCCTTCATTGCATACTAATGGGTCGCATTAAACCTCACGGTACTTTCATACCAATTCTGAGAACTGTAAGAAAATAACTCCCAGGATGAACATTTCAATAATTTTACCATTTGAGATTCAGGTCAATGTAGTCTGAATATTCTTGTCTAAATGTGAATATATATATATAAATGTGAGCTGCAGGACAGATAGGTTTAAATTTATACCTTGCCTGAACTAAAAAATGCCATCTTGCTTATCAGATGGGCTGACAAGCTTGCAGTATTATTAGGCAAGAGTTACTTACTACAGTTTTCTTCATCTGAATTATCGCTGCAGTCATTTTGACTATCACAGCGCCAATGATCTGGAATACAGTTGTTGTTTTTACACTGGAATTCATGAGGACCACAGGTCTTTTTATCTGTAAAAGAAAGAATCACAGTGCATCACTGACTTCCACAAAGAGATCTCTCACAATGTCCTGACTGCCATGCCAAACCCATGGCATATAATATTTACTTAGACCTTAACTCAGATACTGACTGATAAGCATCCCTAGGAAAAATTGAAGGCAAATGCTGAGTTAAATTCGTGTTTTTGTTTTGTTTTAAGTTGCTATGGGTCATGTTTTCGTCGCAGGCTAATTATAAAGTAATTGACTGGACCAACCAAGTAAAGTCAACAAAATCAGTCAAAACAAAAACAAAGGAAGATCAAAATGATTCAAAACTATTCTTTCCTTTAGGACATTCTTTCCCAAATCCATCCTCTATTTTTGCTATGAAGCAACAAAAAGAAATGGTTATTAATCAGACTCTGAGGTTGTCATCTCATCTTCCTCCCTAAAGAGCTCTTATTCATAATGTACCTATAGTAGTTGCTGTTTTTAAATCCTGGCCATTGTTCACTCATAAATACATAAACTCATAGATTATAATAATGTCTTACATATGTACAGAGCTTGAACATTAACAATGTACCATTTCACATGAATCTTTAAACAGTCTCATTGAGTACCAGAAGTATTAGCTATCCTTTTACTTTACAGATGATAAAACAAAAACTCTTCAAAGCTTAGAGACTTGATGAATTTTCAATATCATTAAATGGCATGGCCAATATGTATATTAAAAAAGTGCTTTTTCTCCTGATTTAGTGTTCTTTACAATGAATCTAATTTATGTCCATATTAGCAAGAATCAGAATGTGTGCAATTTGTTCAAATTTTAAATCATATTTTTTTTTTTTTAATTTTTATTTTGTCGATATACATTGTGGCTGATTGTTGCTCCCCATCACCAAAACCTCCCTCCCTTCTCCCTCCCCCCCTCCCCCCCAACAATGTCCTTTCTGTTTGCTTGTCGTATCAACTTCAAATAATTGTGGTTGTTATATCTTCTTCCCCCCCCCCCGGTTTTGTGTGTGTGTGTGTGTGTGTGTGTGTGTGTGTGTGTGTGAATTTATATATTAATTTTTAGCTCCCACCAATAAGTGAGAACATGTGGTATTTCTCTTTCTGTGCCTGACTTGTTTCACTTAATATAATTCTCTCAAGGTCCATCCATGTTGTTGCAAATGGCAGTATTTCATTCGTTTTTATAGCTGAGTAGAATTTCTATGAGTAATATCTACCTGTATATAGTCTAAAGCAGTGATTCTTAAATTTTAATGTGCATACATATAAAGCACTTGGAAATTTTTTTATAATGGAAATTGTGACTCAGTAGATTCCTTGGTTTTTGAGACACATAATGTGTTTTAAAGTATCAAGATGCTATGATTTCTATAACATAAAAATAATAAAATTATAAACGTTAACGTACAATTTAGGACACATTTCCCTTTCATATATTTAGATCAACTACTTCTTTTTGGCTATGTTAGAGGAAGACAGTGAGGTGCTTAAAATCTCAGACTAGAAAATAAATTAACTAAAGGAGAGGGTAAGTTATTTAGTGGTGGTCATTAATCTGTATTTCAGAATGCATTTTATACAAATGAGACTCAAATAAGATTATGAAAGCTAAAGTTATTTAGGTATAATTATGAAAATTAAATAATGAATATCTGTTTAGTAGTCAGCCCAGCTCCTGGCTAAGCATTTTCATAAACATGATCATACTCAACCCTTATAATATCCTTAAGAATTATTATTACATTTATTTAAATAAATGAGGAAAATAAATCTCAGAGTTAAGTAATTTCTTCAGTCTTACAAAGGTGTTAAATGGCAAAGGAGGAATTTATATCCAGGTCAAGATCCAGAAATATTTTACCTTAGAAATTCTCATAATAGACTTCCAAAGCATTTTTCTAAAAAAAAAAAAATATATATATATATATATATATATATATATATAATATATATATATTATATATATATATATATTCCTTTACTTCATTTCTTCCTGTCTGTCTACCTTCGTTCTAATGATTAATCAGAACCTATCCTGTCTTACTGTGTTAGGTGCTGTGTTTTGTGTTTTGTAATATATCCTTTTTACCTGTGTTATACTTAACTTTAGATTTTTAATTGGCATAAAATCTGCAGAAGTTCTAATATAGCATTCTGTACACCTCAGTCAGTCAGGAAATATGCCTGAGATTTAAATAATAACCACTGAAAATATCAGGTTTGGTACTGAACAATTTGGATGGTTATTTCATTTTAGCAATTGAAGCCAACTCCTCTGAAACTACAGCTATATGTAAAAATGCTAGTTTTATTTATTCTTTGCCATGATGCTTGCATTATTTTTAAATAGCATTTTAAAATTTTAGTATATACGACTATAGGAAAGACCAGACTGGATCAGACAAATAGACCAGGTGACCTAGTACTACAACACTGGCCTGAGCAGAGCAAATCTCCCTGACTGCAAAAGGTTAATGATTGGTACTGAGTAGCAAGTTAATAGGTGTTTATTTTTTTTTAGCTTGGTACTTTTTTTTCCCCCCTAAATCCTTTTTGTACTTTTTTCCTATATATATATATATTTTTTTTTTTTTTTCAGTGAATTAAACTTTATTCTTAATTGGGGAAGATGTATCATTGTCTTTTTTTCTGTGGTAAAACATATATAACACAGAATTTCCATTTTAAGCATTTTTAAACATACAATTGTATGGAATTAATTACATTCACAATGCTGTATAACCACTACCTCTGTCTGTTTCCAAACTTTTTCATCACCTTAGATGTAAACTCTGTACCCATTAAGCAAAAACTTCTCATTATTACTTCCCCCCTGTTTCCAGTAACCTCTTGATGGAGTTTGGAGGTATTGTCCTCCCAGAACTCATGTGGAAATTTGATCTCCAATGTGGTAGTGTTGGGAGCTGTTTGAGTCATGGAGGTAGATCCCTCTGAATGGATTAATGCTCTCCCTGGGGAGTTGGGGTAACGAGTGAGATCTTACTCTATTAGTTCCTCAGAGAGCTGGTTGTTTAAAAGACCCTGGAACTTCCTCTCTCTCTCTCTTGCTTCCTTTCACCATGTGATCTGCTTGTACCTGCTACTTTCCCACATGAATAGAAGCACCCTGAGGCCCACACCAGAGGCAGCTGTCCCAGAATCATGAACCAAACAAACCTCTGTTCTTTTTAAATTACCAGTCTCAAGTATTCTGTTATAGCAACACAAAATGGACTAATACGCTTCTAATCTACTGTCTCTGATTTATCCTATGTTTAAACATTTGTATCATACTTTGTGTTTGAAAGAGATCTGCACCTATTTCTTAACAAGAACAAGCTAGAGTTCATTGCTAAGATTTCCAGTTGGGGCATGCAGAAATGGTAACAAGGAAAGGCTAACTGCCTTATTCAAAGTCATGCAGATTTTATATTTCTAAGTTATTTAACATTTTGATCCATAATATTACTTGTAAAAATTACAGATTCAAACTATATAGCCTTGTTTTGCATTTAAAACCTCCATTGAGGATATATTTATAACCTCAAGGCTTTATATATATATATATATATATATATATATATATATATTAGGAGAAACTGTATGAATATGGCCTAAAACCGCAGTTCTCAAACTGGCTACACATTAAAATTACTTGGGAAACGTTAAAAAATCCTTCTACACAGACCATATCCCACATCAATGAAATCAGACTCTCTAGGGCCAGACCCAGACATCAGTATTTATTAAAGCTAGACTGGTGATTCCAATGAGCAACCAAGATTGAAAATCACTGGCCCCCAAAATTTAATTCTAGAATGGAACATACATACTTCCACACTCCAGAGTAATTAATGGAAATTGCTTACAATATGCAATGTTTTATATTAATTCACATTGTTACATAGCATTACAGATACATTATTCCATTTTTTTAATATTATAAATATGGAGAAGACAAATATAGTATTTGAAAACTTGTCTTTGTTTAATATATTTTCACATGAATTGCAGATACTCGTGCAAATATGATCCTCCCAGGAAGGTGGGATGAGAGACCTCCAAAGGAAAGAAGTGCATGTAATGTGTACTGCAATACTATTAGAGTTTGGATATGCATGGGATATTTCTAAAAAGAGATGAGTTTTGTTACAGTGATGTCCCTGGGAGCAAAAAGTGGAGAACTGCAGGGAGAGACAATAGTGGGAGAGAGATTTAAGTTTCTCTGTGGATCCAAAAGAATCTACAAACTACTGGAAACAATAAACCAGTTTAGGAAGTTCATAGGACATAAGATCCATATATAAATTTTATTGTATTTTCATATATTAGCAACAAACAAAAATGAAACTAAAAAGCCCCACAATGGTATCGATAAAACAACATATGCTTAGGAATAAATCTAGTGAAATTTATGCTGAGAGAATTTTAAAAATGCCTAAGAAATGCAAAAATATATCATGTTCATGGATCAGAAAACTCAAAATTGTTAAAATGTCTATTTTCCCTAAATTCATATATAGAATATGTAATCAGTATCAAAATTCCAGCAAATTATTTTTTAAAGACATAGAAAATATTATTCTAAAATTATATGAAAATGAAAAGCATGTAGAATAATCAAATAATGTCAAAAAAGAAAAAGTTGGAGAAACCTGATTTTATTTTAATCTCTGAATTAAAAGATGTCTTCATGTTTTCTTTTCTTTTCATGTCACTTTTCTTCTCCTGCAAACATCCTAAACAAACATATGCCACTACAGTGCTTCCAGTAATGTTTAATAGTTAACATATGTTACAGATAGTTCTTTCATATGTAACACATTTTTTTCTTATTAGCTTTGTGACATAAGTCAAAATAAATATATCATATTATGATGGAAAGCCATCAATTCTTCAATGAATATGTGAAATGATGCCTGTTGTGTATATACGAAGAAGTTTTTATATATTAAATATTTCACAAAATTAATAATTTAATGTATCTAGATATTTAACCAAATTGAAATTATATATTGTTTCTCTATTAATTGATGTTTTAGTTGTTATTTATAAAATTAAATGCCATTTGTAAATTGGCCATGTATTTTATTCAGCTCTGACCAGAAAATGGCTTGAAAAATTTACAACTTGAGGCTATAGAAATCAATATGTCATTAATTTAACAATATAATGAATAAATCCATTTTAGAACAAAATTAGGAAGAAGACTTTAGCTTGAGTTTTAAGAAATATTGGAAATATCAAAGTTTTGTTGTTCCTGCTAATGCTCCTTTGTAGTTACCACCCTCTATATTTCCAGTTCAGGAAATGTGATGATTACAAATAGTTGGGTAGCATGCAACAAAGTTTGTTACAGAAAAGTGGAGTCACAAAAACCTGGATGCAAAAAGAACCATGACAACAACAAAGTTGAGCTTCAATCACAGCAGATCCTTGTTTCCTTGATTTCCAGCATATAGCATTACCGAGTCAGAAGTGTAGAGTCAGAACTGTTAGAATTGGAGTTGGAATTATTTTAAAATCAACCTAGTACAGTTCCCCTCAGTGTCTCTGTTCACAGCATATGGAAATGAATACCTATCTATGCTGTTTGCGAGTTTTCTAAATCTCCCTGACTGGTTATGAGTTCCTCAAAATGGTGGCAGAAGGAGGAAGTAAAAGAATGGGTATAGAGATAGGCAGTTAGGAGTCTGTCAATAACCTAGCAAGGACAACTAAAGCCATTTGAGGTTATTTCTGTGGACATTGAAAGAAAGAGTTTTCTCTCTCGGAGATTGCAAGTATAACCTCAAGTTGTCATGGGTCATTTTTAAAACCATGTACAAAGCAGCTATCTTAGAAGACATCAGTAGAGTGAGGAGATGTTTATAAATAGAGAAAAAGGAGATAGAACTCTAATGACTCTTGGATCCAAATTGTGCCTGAAGTCAACTCCATCCACTCCTTAGAACTGAGGCAGAAAATTAGTTTTACCACAAGTTTGTGTTGGATTCTGTCACAGACAAGTCCTGACTAATGGAAACACAATACTACTTTTATTGTTTAAAATATTATACAATCCTAATTTAATGTTTTTATCCATATGTGCTGATCTACATAATTTCAAGGCTATTTCATTGTTTTATAATTACCTGGGTAATGCAGCCTCTTTTCACAGGAAGCCTTAGAAGTGTCTAAGTAAAAGTGTCTAATTTAAAAAAGATTTACAAACCCAAGCTTTCATGGGCGATGGTACAGGCACCTTTCTTTAAGCCCATTCTCTATATGACATAAGCAATTACAGCATTTAGTGATATTATCTGAAAAAGCTGAAGGTTGCCCGGCATTGTAAAGTGTTTGGTGGATTTGCAAATTAATTTCATGTTACTTCTCACCAATCAGGGTAATATTCCTGAATGAACACTTACATGCACAACCTGTTCTTCTAGGGGAAGTGGAAAGAGTATGTGGCTGCACCAGCAGTTGAAAACAACGATGCCAGCTGCAGCTTCTCCCAGTGGAATCCAGCTACTTCTGTTTTGCCTCTGAATTTTTTTTTTAAAGTTTTACATTATTCTTCCAGGTAGAAAAGAGAAAAGCGTATAAAGTCAAACAAATTACCAATGACATATTTTCTTTATAAGGAGGTGAATCTATAATAAGCCACCTCCGTAGGAGCTCCAATAATGACATTTTAAAAGTTGCATGTCAGTGCGATGTAATTTTCAGTGGAAATTTTTAGAATTCACATTATGCAGTTTTAGAAAGTGTCATTTTACATCCTGTAATGCCATGTATTGCACTTGACAATAATTTGTGATTTTTCCTTATTTAGAAATGTGTATTGTAACTTTATGGTAGTGAAGTGGGGGGGGTTAGTTATACTCTCATCTTTTGCCAACATACTCTCCATTATTTGCAAAAACCCTGCTACTCCATCCATCATTCTCTTTTCAACAGCCTGTAGTCTTGACAAATTGTATGGTAATATTGTACAAACAAATTCACATTTGTGAACCACAAGTGAAGAAGAAACCAAATACCATAATACAGAATCATACAATACAAAACCCGTAATACAGAGGCATAGATAGGGTCTTCAGAGACATCCCTGAGCTTTCTTAGTGTTTCTGGTAGTAATGTTCTAGCAATTCTGCATATGTTCCTTCAACCACCTTAAAGACAGACAAAACAAGCCTCTTCCTTCATATTTTCTTGTTTTGGTTTAAAAGCAAAGTAAATGCATTTTAGGCAATTAAAAAGTGTGTCTACCAAAATATGTTTTAATACACATTTGTCTAGTTTGTCTCATGCTGTTGATGAGAAACACCAGACCAATTGCTCAATTCACTTTATATTTTTGGATGGACAGATACAAATTTTGATTTAGCAGAAGGCAGTGAAGCAGAGTAGAGAGAACCTGAGTGTTGTAGATCAATATGTCTAAATACATAAATAGTGATAAACTGAGTATCTTTGGTGTGGTATTTGCAGGGGTGTGGGGGAGGCATTACAGACAGAATCAAATTTTTTAAAGAAAAACCTCTGCTTTTGAGCAACTGCTCCAAATCATTTATCTATCAAATACTCATTGGAAAGTACACAATGAATTCTATTAAGAATGTTAGAGTGAAAAATGTGTTAGCAAATTTCTTTGAATACTAAACAATTCAAATACATTTTTTTTCTTTAACATTTCTATTTGTTGGTTTAGATTTTATCTAAACTTTAGTACCTTAATACTTTAAAGAGGTAAGGCCAAGACATACCTACACACACACACACACACACACACACACACACTCTTATTCAATGTGCCCTCAGTTTTTCAGAATCTATATTTTTAAGTTTAGACATTAAAATACATTTACTTCTATGAATATGTTCCTGGAGAATTATATTAAGATGGAAATATTTTTAACATTCAATTTTTGCAGTACTGAATGACATAATTTTTGTGTTACACCTCTTTTATACAGAATCATTTCAAATTTTACTCAAAAACACGTAAAGCATTTAATTATCACTTTTCCTTGTTTTCCTTCATAGATAAGGGTATTTAATATGCATCCAGAATGCAGTTTTCTTTTCTTATATTTTTTACCCCATACCACAAATATCTTAGAGAAGGCATAGTTCATGTGATTTACAATGATTAGGAAAAACATGGCTTCCAGTCTGAAGGACAGGCGGTATGAAGAAAAAGCATGGTTTAGCAACACTATTGTCTGGTAGCCAATGTCACTTTCTGGGAATCTACTTAAAGTCTCTATTGTCAAGTCATCTCATTTTCATATGAAAAATTGTTTCAACGGAGCAGATTATACAATATCAGGATAAGATCTAAGGACCCAAATGTGAGTAAAAATGTTATTGAAAGAGGCTAGCAAAATGAAGGGAAACAGTTGTGCTAGGTGATGATGGCGACCTTCACTCACTAGTCTTCAACTATGATCTAGTTATATTAGTACATGGTAGGGTGGCCTGTTGCCCCTGACACACTTAGATGGTCTATGGGAATCTGTTTTGTCTATTTTTTTTTTCTTTAAATATATTTAACACATTTGAAAATCTGATTTCAGTTGAAAAGAAAGCTTTGGTTGGAAATTTGTGGTGGGAGCAGAATAGGAACAATACCTTGAGCTGTCTGGGTCCCTCAAATGTCTGTCCTTAGGTTGTTAAACCCCTAAGTGATGAATCCTTGTTCTGGTGTATGGATTTGAAGCCTATAACCTCAGAGCCCTGTCTACACTTCTTGATACCCACCATACCTGACCACACTAAGCAAATGGTTTCTAACTATATACACATTCAACTCTTTGCCTGAGCATAATCTGGAAGTGCTTTTCAGGGCATTAATGTTCCCCACGCCCTGCTTCCTAGGAGCAGCCCTAAATCAATAGCTGGCTGTAGCTGGTGAATAAATATCCCAACTCTTTCCTTGATTGGTGTAATTCTGAGTACTTCACCCTATCTCCCACAGATTCCTGGTAGGACAGAACCCATTCCTGCAGTAACCTGCTCAACAATGTACCGTCTATTGATTTCCTTCTCTTCTCTGATTTACTTCTCCACTCCCCTGTACTCAGATCCTTATGAGTACATGTTCTAATTCTGGGAAAACCCTATTTAAGGCAAGACGTGTGAAATAATTTATTCAACAAAGACGCATTAATGGCTATCATATACTAGGCACTGTTGCAAGCTCTGGGTTTTATAGCAATGAATAAAAACAGAAATCTCTGTCCTTACTGAGCTTATATGATAATGACTTAGTGGTGATTCAGGAGACTGGCAAGCAAGAACAACAATAAAAAAATAGTTTGTTGGTGGGTAAAAACTGCTATAGAGAGGAGTAAAGAAAAGAGGAAGATAAGGAACATGTGTGGAGGAGGAATTAAAAATAGGATAGTCTGAGAATGCTTTATTAGAAAAATGAAGATTGACAACATTAGGGATTTAAGGTGTATCCCAGCCAGGAGCACTACCTTTGAGGAATAAGCAGGCATGGAGTGTTCAAGGAAAAGGAAGGAGACCAGAGTGGATAAGCAAGTAAACTCTGAGGAAGTGGTGGAAGAGGTGATGAAACTTGTCCAGTGATGCGGAGGCGATTGACATTAGGCAAGGCTTTGCAGAGCACTTTGCTTGCTATTTCTCCTTCTCTGAAAGGATCATTTATATTTGAACTTTTTCTTTTCTTACTAATGAACTTCAGTTACTTATTTAGTTTTACGTCAAAATAAATATGGAGATTTGAAGGATTGCTAAATGATTGTGGCAATATAGAAGTCCAAATCTTGGGACTGCCATGGTGAATTCTTTGACTTCAATATTCTGGATAATTACCTTGGTCTCAGCTTTGGTGTGTATACCTACGAGGCTAGCAGAGTAGCATATGGTGATAAGTGTGTATGTAGGTAGTAAAAAGGCAAATTCATCTTTGAAAGATGTTGAGAATGTACACAAAATCAATTACATCTAATAATGTGATACATTGTCTAGAGGTCAATAATTTGATTTATTGACTAGATTTGTTCACTAGAAGTAATAAATTGACTATCATTTCAACTGGAATTGTGTTTTATTACAATACTGGCATAGTTGATACAATGGAATTTGGTTATTCAAAGAGATTCATAAATAAATATTGTTACGGTCAGTCTTTTAAAATTGGTGTTAGTATCTTCAGATTATAGCTTAAATTTAATATTTTAGTTTAAAAAACAGTACCAACAGCTAATATTTATTGAGTGTTTTCTCTATGCTCAGTTCAAGGAAAAGTCTGATTCATGTAATCCTCCCAACAATTCAATAAGGAAAGTATACGGAACAGCTAAGAACACTGAAGCTCAGGTTACAATAAATCATTTGTCCAAAACACCCAGCTCTTAAACTGTGGAAGCAGGACTTGAATTTATATCATATGACTCCAGTATCTATACTATAAACCATTCTGAAACTGGAACACAAATAATTACCCAAAATGAAGCTTTCCAATTGCTTTCTTCTTTGTCATTTTACACTAAGATCTCAGTTCTGTAGACTCTAAAAGATGACTAAAATTGTAGATATGTCAAAAGTTGAGCCAAGGGTAATTCAAGAAAACAAAGTTGCCTTCACCATAAAACCCTGAAGCTGCAACATGTCTACATCACAGAGAAAAAAATGATATTTCTGTAGCCAGTGTAATTTATAGTACGAGATAAATATGGACAACATTGCAAAGCCTTCAGTGACAAGATTTGTTATTCCTGAACTATGTTTTCTTTTTTTTTTTTTTCATAATCTGGCATACTTCACACTTTGAAAAAAAATTATGGGTTTCTCTCTCTCTCTCTCTCTCTCTCTCTCTCTCTCTATCTGTCTGTTTTTATCAATCAGCACAGAACATTGCCTTCACTTGACTTACAGTTCAACTAGGTGCCACATATCAGTACATGATCACATCAGCCTTTATCTTATCATTTCTTCATTGGTTGCCTAGTCAGCAAGGTATTGATTTGTTTTAAGATTCTGCTTACAGTATATGATTGTGCACTTGGCTTTACTCCCAAACGTCTTTAAAAACCTTAATAGCGCACTTCCCTGTTAGATGTCTTTATTCACCTTTTAATAAGCCTCCTTACCTCCTGTAATAATACTGCACCTGCTGTAGAATCATATTTATCAGAGACAGCAGGCTATGAAAAACATGCAAAAAACCAATGCTTGAGCTGAATTTAATATGAGAATTCAAATAAAGTCACCAATAAAATTCGCATTTTAATACTGCCATTAGACGTAAGCAGAAAGCAAATCTCAATGGATAATATAAATCATCATTAAATCTGCATTAATTTAGCACACTCAAATATTCTTTCAAGTTGTAAATGCATTACTACAAACAATGAGGGAACAGAATTGTCCTTAACATTATAGTCCATTAGGTCTTAAAAAAAATTGGTACTTTAAAACATATTTACTGTGATATGTCTTCATTATCACTAGATTAATGTCCACAGTGAAAGCTGTTTGTAAAGCATTGTTATAGGACTGAGTTGAACCCCATGGCTGGGAACAGCAACTGAGTGGAAGGAAAAGTAAGAGGAACCCCTGAACAGGTGTCTGGGTTGCCTTACTAGAGCCATGTTTCCCAATTCACTCATCCACTTACTGCTATCGCAAATTTGCCATTTTCTCATACCACCTCTATAGATATTTATTTCCTCTTTTTTAATGCTAATTAATAGTCTGGCTAATTCAGCATCTGGGAGCCAAGTTTTGTTCAACCAGAGGTTTGACCAAGCTCTCTTTCTTGTATCTTGATGAAAATTACTTTGATATAGTAAAGAAATCAATTTTATACAAGACTTCCATATCTGAATAAAAAAAAATTTTGTTGAATTTCTTCTCATAGAAACTATTAATTTGAAACAGTTTCAATTAATGGCAAACTGAAACCTTTCAGAGTATAATATGGCTGTGTTCTTTGTATTACATAATTTCTCTCCTCTTTAGTTTGACACTAGCTTGGATGCAAACTGATCATTAAGATAAACTGTTTAGATGGCAAATTAAAAATACATATATACTCCATTGGTATTATTATACAAACTTTATTCAGATTCTTGCTTTTTTGTGAGAAGAAAACTCTCACAAATAATCTTATTCAAGCCTCTATATTTAAGATGTAGAAATAGCCCCTGAGACCTTATGTGACTTGCCCAAGTCACACTGTCATTTAGTGACAAAACTGTGATTAGGCACAGGGTCTCTCACTTTTATGTGAAGAAATAATCTTCACTGGGGCCAGACAGTCTTGTGTTCAGATCCATTCTTAATAATTTATTAGTTTGGATATTGACCTTACCTGTCTCTGTTTCCTTATCTATTAAATGAGAATAACAACCATAATAATAATATCCGTACCACCTAATTAGAAGATTTCTCTGAGGATTATGAGAAAGTGACCAACATTTTGGGGGCTCAGTTAAATTTACTTATCTTAGCCTGTTTTCCTGTTATCCCAGTTTCTGTTCTTCTATCATTTCTTTCTTTCTTTTTTTCTTTTTTGGTAGTTGGCCAGTACAGGGATACAGTGATGTAAACCCTTGACCTTGGTGTTATCAGCACCAAGCTCTAATGAACTGAGCTAACTGGCCAGTCCATCTTTTATCATTTCTGATAATTGACAGGAAAGAATCCTGTAAATTAATTCAAAGCTATGAATACTATATATTCCCAGTTACAATGATGAATAAACAAACCTGAATACAGGTAGACAGCCTGAAGGTACAGTAAGAATAAATTTAGGAAAGCTTCTCAAGTATTAGAATCTCACAGAAATTTTACAATCTCTGTTGCTGGATTTTTGGTTATCCTTGATTACTGATTATCTTCAGTAGCCAAACTGTTATCCTTCTTTGGCTCACATCATTAGCTAAAGCCTTCCCTCAGTATGGCGCTTCAGCCAAGCACCAAAGCCTGATGACAAAATGAAAAGAAAACAATAGACTTCCCCAAAAGACAAATACATCATGAGGTTATACCACAAACATTCATCCTGTCTTCTCCAAGAATAATCATTACTGGAAATTTTTCAAAAAATTCATCAAAGAAAATTTAACTCAAAATTTATCAGTAGTTTATTCCTTTTACAGGTGTAATTATATCAGCAATAACCAACTTCTAAGTTAGTTCACAGTTTTCTAGATTTGAAATGGCCATATACCCAATCTTCTCTTTGGGTACTCCAATATAAGCTTTTGCTCATGTGAAAAAATGAAAATAGAAGCACATATGTAAATGAAAATGATATAGCATATTGTGGAAAATATGTATCCAAATGCAGGTAAATATACAGAATCTAATCTAAATATACCATATGGGGCTGACCTCGTGGCTCACTTGGGAGAGTGTGGCGCTGGGAGCTCAGCAGCACTCCCGCTGCGGGTTCGGATCCTATATAGGGATGGCCAGTGCGCTCACTGACTGAGCGCTGTGCAGGCGACACCAAGCCAAGGGTTGCGATCCCCTTACTGGTCACAAAAACTTTTTAAAAAATAAATAAAAATAAATAAATAAATAAACCATATGAAAACAAAGTATTGCTCTCCCTATTTCTAACAGCATGAGTACTCTACTGACTCAGAGCCATCAAAGAACAGATTTGTGTTCAGTAGAAGAAAAGGGAATTTACTTACAGAGTACCCACTATTTGTCAGATCTGATGTAAATCATTTTGAGAATGTAATCTTACTTAACCTTCTCAATAACTTTACGATAGTTATTGTTCACTTTTACATCTAAGAACTGTAAATGAGTCTTACAGAAGTTCTTACATACTTGATAATGCATGATAGTAACTAATGATGCCAAATTATTTGCTGTCTTTTTCATTCTATTACACCACCATTGTGGTATCTACGTAATTATTCATATGAATATTGTGAAGATTTCTCACCATTTTAGATTCCATCAATTTAATTAAATAGATGATTTTCAAAAGCATTCATAAGTGTGCTTATGTTATAGCACAATGGCAGAATATTAAAGGCTTGAAAACATGTTTCCATCTCACATCCTAACATATAGTATAATCATTTGACAGAATACTAGGAAATGTGAGGGTTTTAAAAATACACACTACAAATGGAGAAATATTGTAATAATAATGGTTTTTTTAAAGACACTCTAAAGGTGTTATTGGCAGAACATATAATAAAAGTAGGTTGGTTCCTCTGTTTTAGCTTTAAGGAAAGATGAATGTGACACACACACAAAAGTCTACCATACTGAACCTAAAATATTGGATTGACATCTCCAAGATTATATTTGGAAGCCTAAGAAATAAAGTCATCTAATCCTTTATCTTCAGTCTTAAATTTCTTATATCCTTTAGATGTATTAACATTGGTTTTCCTTTCTCTGCCAATGTTTAATAATGTTTGCTTTAGAGAAAATCCTCCTACAGACAGATCCAAACCGAGATTTCTGATAGAAAATCTGTCCCTGTGAACCTCTGTTGTTGCCTGCTAAATGCAACACTGCACCTAGGAAGGCATTAGTTGAACAAGTTTACCCTGCCCTGACTGACACATAGCCAGAGAGCTGAAGGTACTAATTTTCACTCTAAACTAAAAGCATCTAAACAAGAAGGCATTCACTGTGTGAAAAATGAAATTACATATACCATTAAGAATTATTTTTGAGGGAAAAAGACAAATCTTAAAAATTATCTGTATTCTCTTGGCAGACATTCACATACCGGGAACCAGGCTAGTTATGGTGTCATTTGCAGAACTATTTCTCCCATGTAAGGCAAAATATCATCTCCACCTCAACAGGAGATCTTGGCGGGTAATTAAGTTGCTCCTTTTCAGAAAGTTTGCAATGCTGTCGTCTGTTTATTGATGTAAAGGGCATCCCAGTTCTAACGGGATTTAAACTCTAGGAGGGTTTTATTTTTTACTCTTAAAAAAAAATAGTTTCTATTTTTCCCAAAATACTCTCTAATATCCATCTTTTTAATAATATTATTATTAACTGTGGAAATAGATATCACTTCTGTACTCAAGACTTGGAATCCTTTGCTTTCCACCCAGGCCTTCACATAATAAGAGTAAAATAAAAATAAAAAAATAGTATTACCTTTATTGTTCTGATCTGGTTCATTTAAATCACCTACACAATCAACATTCTTAGCAAGTCAACAGCATGTAACAGTGACTTATCTAATAAAAATATGCCCTGGGTGAGGCAATACCAATCTAGGGAAGGAGTGAATTCTCACCAAAGAAGAGAGAGGGATGCTTCCATTTCTCATTTACCATAGCTTCTCTGACTTCTCTCGAAAACTGAACTGAATTGTAAAGGAAGGAGACATCTTGCCTATGCCCATGTTCCCACAGATTCTGGCCAAACCCACTCCTAATTTTCCTGTCTGTCACCACTCTCTCCTCTAGTCTTTAAGGGATTAATTAAGGCAGCAGCTGCACTGAGAAGAGAAAGTACTATAGTGAGCCTTGGTTCAGCTCTAGTAGTTTCAAATTCAGGTTTGGCTAGTGGCCCCTCACCAGAGACATTGACTGCTCTCAATAGCCCATGGGCTCCTATACAATATATTTGCACCAGGGCTGGATGCGTTTCCTGGTGTGTAGAGAACCACCAACCACTCTTAGTGTCTTTCTAACACAGATAAATCTCTAGATTTTGAAATAACCCATCCCAACTTGGCCTTGCCTATGGACCAAATAAATATAAAATATAGACACACCTGATAATCTAAAGCTATTTCACATCATTGCTACTTAGGAATATTTGTGCTCCAAATCTGGAACAAAAAAACCAACCTGAGAGTATAGATATTCCATGCTAATAATAATCAAAAGAAATCTGGAAACCTGATTTCTAAAATCTGAGGCTATAGTAATATCAGACAAAGTAGTTTCATAGTAAAGAATATTACCAGGGATAAAAAAAAAAAGTTTATTTTCTAATGGCAATTGGGTCAGTTCATTAAGAGAAGCATAATGCTAAAAGTCTAGGCACTAATAAAAAAATTTTAAAATACATGAAGCAAAAACTGATGGAATTGCAAAGAGAAAGAGACAAATACACTAGTGTGGTCATATATTTCAATATCTACCTCACAATAATTGTTAGAAAAGTACTCACAAAAAAATCAGGAAGGATATAAAAGACCTAAACAGAACTATCAACTAATTTGATGTTATGGAAGTAAATAGAAAATTTCACCCAAGAACAGCAGAATACTTTCTATTCAAATGCATATAAAGCCTTGATCAAGATAGACCAAATTCTGGGCAAAAGACACCTCAATTTATTTTAAACAACTGAAGTTACACAAAGTATGTACTCTGACCATCAATGGAATTAAATTAGAGACAAACAAATTTCAGGAATGTCTTCAATTATTTGGAAACTAAACAATCCATTTTTACATAATCCATGGGTCAAAAAAGAAATAAAAAATGAAGTTAGAACTAAGCAAAAATGAAAACACTCTGTACCAAAATGTGTGGGATGCTGCTAAAGCAGTACTTAGATTGCAATTTATAGAAAGAAACACGTAAAAAAGAAAAGTCTTCAAATTGGTGACTTCAGCTTTCACAATAATAAACTAGTACAACAAGAGCAAATTAAACCCAATGTAAGGAGAAGAAGACAATGAAAAGACAAGGCACAGGCTATGAGGAAATATTCGCAAAACACTTATCTGACAAAGAAGTTGTATATAGAATATATAGAAGACAACGAATGCTCAATAATACAAAAATAATCCAATAAAAAAATTTTAAAAAATGTTTTAAACAGATACTTCACCAAACAAAATATACAGATAGCAAATAAACACATGAAATGTTATTCAATATCATGAGTTATTAATGAAATGTAAATTAAAACCAAAATGAGTTATTACTATACATCTATTAGAATGAATAAAAATTTAAAAGTACCAAATGTTGGCAAGGATGTAGAAGAATTGGAATTCTTACAGACTGCTAGTCAGAATATAAAATGGTACAACCACTTTGGAAAAGAGTCTGGTATTTTTTTTAAAAACGAAACGTATACTTATTCAGCCTTCTACTCCTAAGTAAAGAGGACGTGTGTCTGTACATATGAATGCTCATGGCAGTTTGATTTGTAATATTCTAAAACTTGAACCAACCCAAATGATCATAAATTAGTGAATGGATAAAAAAATATTTTGGTATATCCATACAATAGGATACTGCTCAGTGATATAAAGGAATGAATATTTGATACAACTCTCAACATGGATAAATCTCAAAATAACTAAGCCAAGTGAAATAAGCCAGATAAAATGAATGTATATTGTATGACTCCAGTTTTATATAAATGCACACTAATCAATAATGACTGAAAGCAGTTAAGTGGTTGCCTGTGGAGGCAGGGATGCAGGAAGCGATGAGAGGGACATTTCTAGAGGTGATATCTTTTTTTGGTGGAGGCAGGGAGTGGCTGGTGGGTACGGGGATCTGAACCCTTGACTTGGTGTTATCAGCCTCACAGTCTCCAAAGACAACTAACCAGCCAGCCCCTAGAGGTGATAAAAATGTCCATTATCTTGATTGTGGTGATGATTTCCTGGGTGTGTAAATCTGTTAAAACTTATCAAATTGTACATTTTAAATATGTGTGGTTTAGTATATTTCAATTATACTATGATAAAGCAAAACAAACAAACAGGTCTCACAGAGAAATATAGTACATAAACAAAATTGTAATTCTAAGACTTTGTGGAAACGATATAGTACAGACTATTTGCATGCCCTTTAACATTTATAATTACACCGAACATATTTTCTCTTAAGTCACAAACTCTTTGTTAATTCCAATTATGTAGTTTTCCCCTCTCCTGTCAAGAAACATAAGATTTCAAAGAGAAGCACTCTATTATTTCATTGTCATAAAATTTTATACTTAAAATTCTAAGTATAAAGATTACGATTCTATTTAATCTTAAGATTCTATTTAAATCTTTTGTTTCCTTCTCTCTCCTTTATAGGACACATAATTGGGTATTTTATCCCGTATCAATGCTAGGTATTGGGCAGAAGTGCTCAAGAAAGGGGAAAAATTATTTTTTGACCATCTACTATGTGCTAAGTACTCATATACCTTTATTTCTCTTAACCCTCTCATCAGGTTTCTAAGGCCAAAAGTATCACACCTGTCGACAAATGAAGACATAGGAGAGACCTGAAGAAATCTATCCAATTAATAAATGTTCAGATGAAGAGTGGAGCTCTGCTCCTAGTAACTCCAGAGCTTATGAACTCTTTTCGTAAAGCTGTCCTCTGTTCTACCTCATCAGGCTTTCGTTCCTACAGGTGAAGAGGCACATCCAATTATGCAGTTTTGACAGGACATGTCAATGGTTTTACATTTTGAAATCTTCTTACAATTTAAGACAATTTTGCACAAGAATCAAGCCCTAACTATTTCATTGAAAAGGGAGGAAAGCAGGACTTACACAAAAATAAAACGTATTAACCCACACAAACAGGAAAATAGTGTCCCAAAGTCCAGAATTAGGAGAGGAACGTCTTATATTTGGCTGAATCAAATAAGCCTGCATTTTCTTTTCATTTTGTTTCTTCACTCAATCTGTGCCAGATTCTGTGCTAGGTACTGGGTATATATTAGAAAATACAACACACAGCATATAGAATCAGCTCTCTGGAACATAACTTGGCAAGGTAGACAGTTGCCTTCATTAGATCTTTTAAAAAAGCAACAACATGGAAGTTACATAAATATATGACACTGACAATCCGGCAGAATGTGTGTGTCATGTCTAAAATTGGGGTGGAGATGGGGGTTATAGAAGATCCACAGTGTGAAACACGGTGGTTTTATTTGCTTTTAATCAAACACAATATTACAATACATAAAGCGGGCATACAGCATTGGAGAACACTGAGATAATCAGCGCATTATCTGACTAATGTGGCTGCTTTCTTTTTCATAGATCATAGCCAAAGCGTAGAACTTGAGAATGTTTCAGGGGAGAGATATAAAGCTGATTAACAGAATGGAAAATATAGTCCACATAGAGAGATTAAAGAAAATTCAATTATTTGGCCAGAAGAAGATGTTGAAAGATTTTAATTTGAGAGTCCTTGAACAAAGGACTTCTACACAAAAGATAGTTGATAAAAGGAAGAAAGTAGGTGTGATTTATAGAATGAGAATTTTCTCTAGACGTAAAGGAGTCTGTTGTTTGTTTATTTTGATCAAGGATGATAGATGTGGCCGTAGTTTAACCTGTTGACTTCGTATGAAACTATTCCACACAAAGATTTAATGAACTTTACAAAAATATGTGTATTGTAGATGGAACTGAGTGGACTTGCCATTTTCAGCCCTGTCTTTTAGTGTGGCTTCGAAATGCATTCCATGTTAATTGAGCAACATGGTTAGTGAGCACTTTCCATCTGTCAGTAAGATGCTGACAATTAGTGAGTCACAGCACTGAGCCAAGAAATGAAAACGAGTGGATGGATAATTTTGAACTATCAAGAAGCAGTAAATTCCCACTGTAAAAAATGAATAGCATGAAAAAAGCTCTGGAATTTAAGACTGGCATCGCCACCCCCTCACCCCATACCAAGAGCTCTTGTATGATAGTCATACCTTTAGCCAACAGATTCACATGCATTTGGGGGGATTAATTATTCTAAACTAGAATATTTCAGCATGTTCATTTCTTGCACTTGTTTCAATGCCAACAGATACAGTGCTCGGTGCCAAAACTTAACTGTATCTTTCAAAAAAAAAAAATCTGGACAATCAAGCTCATTGGTCAATAATCAAGTATCATAAAATAAGAGAAAAAAATATTTCTTATTGTTAGAATTTTCAATACATTGGAACAAAGCACAGTGTTAATAACCTTCACTTTTGCATGGTTAATTTTTTGAAAGCATACTAAGAGTAAGTAATGTTAGGATGAACAAATATTCTCTTTTCGATAACCATTCATATTTTAATCTCTTTAATAACCATTTATTCATCCAATTAATAAGAACAACTTATAACAATAATTCCAGAATTGACTGTCTCCACTAGTAGATACCCAGTATTACTTACTCTTTATTCAGACTGGAAAAAACTTTTGAATAAAAATACAATGCAGACATTATTTTAAAAAGCACTATCACAATTCCCTAAATGGCTTGTATAATGCATAGAGTTAGAGCCTGAGGAATGCCTCCATTCCCAAAAGACACTCTGGTCTGTACCTACAATGAAAAAAAAAAATACTATATATATATATACACACACACACACACACACACACACACACACACACACACACAATAATCCAGATGTTATTAAGGAATGCAACAGAAACCTTGACCTTACATACAAAACATCAATAAGGTATTTATATCATGAAAGATATGTATCACTAAGATCACTAAAAAAAATTTCGGGAAATAAAAATACATGTTTTAAAAATTAAAACTATATCCATGTTAATTCATTTAGTTAACCAAGAAGTGTTTATTCAACATCTACCATGTTCCAAAATGAATTGCACCATTTCTGTCCTCAAAGGGTACAAATCAGTAGATGGTTGACCTTGAATACTAACATGCTTTAGTCTGTTTTGAAGAAATATGAAACATATTTATCATGGAATTCTTTACCAGGACCTAGAATCTTAAAATCAAGAGATCAAGAAGAAGGTGTATGTGGAGAGAAGTCCTTGAAAAAGAAAATTTGTCACAGATCTTTTCATCCAGTCAAATTATAAGAAAGGTTTTTCCAGACCAAAAATCATACTTACTCTAAAAAATAATTAAGAAATAATTTATAAAGTATTTACAATTCTTATCAAGAAAAGTCAAGTATTTTTATATAGAACATTATTATTCATTTCTATAAAACAGTTATACAAACTATTTTATAGATCCATTGTCAGAAACAGAATGAATGATTAATCTCATCTACTATGGAATATATTTAGTTCTGCCTTTAAAAAACTTAATTTCGTGTTTAAATTTGTCTTTGGAATCATGATACAGCTGTGGCCTAAATTTGTCACAGAGAATTCTACTTTTCCAGTGAACTTCCCCATGCTCATAGGAAATTCATGAGCATTCGTAAAATGCAATACCGGAGGAAAGATATAGACATTTTTTTAAAAGCCTGTCTCCAAAAAGCCACAGTGTCAAAATATTACAAAAATGGAGGTAATCTTGGCATGCTGGGGAAATGGAATTCCCTTCACAGTTTATGTGTAACTGTAATAGTCCACACAGAAGAGGGCAATGCTTTCAAAAGTGTGGCATGCATGACATAGACGTCAAGCTATGGATCACACACCAGATAGTTCAAACAGTGTATGAACATGGTGCTAGATAACATTGTATGACTTGTGTGGAAGTTATGACCTGTTCAGTTCTCTTTCATTCTTCCTGGTTGCTTCATTAATTTAGTCATGGGGAGAGAGGGCTTCTCTGACATTTACTAATCTGTCTTTTTAACAAAGAGAGAGCTAGATTTTGATAGGCCAGTGTCAAACTAGAATTGTTTTGACCTAGAATTTCATAACATTATTTGTTTTCGTTGTACTAATTTTTATTTTTATCTTTATAGAAGCCATTAGATGTCCATTTTGGTTCATGATCACTGGTCTGTCCTTGCAGGGAGGAGGTTTTTATCACTGACCGTGTTTAGAATTGAGAGCCCCTTGAAGTTCAACCTGTGTGTATAGTTTTTAATTCTTCATTTGAAAAACCAGGCTTTTATGTTACATATTCCCAATGTGAATTAAAAAACAAACAAACAAACAAAAAACGGTTGAAAAGCTAAAGTGCAATTCTTATAAACTCAGACATTACAAAAATGGACATAGTAAATCCTGAAAGAAAAAAAAATGTATAGTTTTGCTTATATTTTACAATAATAATTCTCAATTTTCTTCTTCCTGACTCAATGAAATGCCTTTTACTCAAAAGAAATTGACTGAATGATCAGAGTACCAAGTTCATAAAATGTTTTATGATTGCTGGAGGTAGTTTTCTGTGTCAATAGTCACCCAGTGAGGTTTTCACTGCTCAATGCCTGGTTATATCAAGACTCTTGTGGCTTTGAACATTACAAGGATCACACTGAAGAACTGGGAAGTTGTTCCAAAGGATTATCTTCCTGAAACAGTAATCATAATGGGACTGGGTGTATGCTAATTCCAATAATTCTATGTTCCTCTAGAGAACGTCTAGAATAGCTATTCACAAAGTAATACAGCAACCTACACCCATGGAGAATTTTTAGAAGCAGCTAGAAATATCTTTATGTCATCTAACTTCCTGATACATTGATAAAATTGTTAATTTACCTAGCCATATTTGGTAATTGAGGAAATTAGATAAAAACTTTAGATGTCTTCAACAACTTGAAACAGGTGATATATTACACTTTTAATAGCCCAAATCATTAAAATTTTATTGTAAAAAATTTATAATATTAAAAATAAGTTCCCAGAATTCTGACATGGAATTTTCATTCTCTGCCACTTAGCATTTAGTACTAATTATTAGCACACTCATACTTAAATTTTAATAAACTAAAGAAAAATTAGCACACATTTACCTTAAATTTTATATTGGCATTTACAACAAAATGGCTACTAAAATACTATTGCACATATGCACATATTATATAACTTTTTATTAATTTAAATTAAATATTAATAGATGAACTTAAATTGGAGATCTGGTCGCCTAAGCAAGATATATAGTTAACATAATCCAAACACTACTAATTAAAAATACAGTTTTGAAAACATTAGAATTACTTGAATTTCAACAAATAGCATCACATTATATTTCTTCTGGTTTTTCTCAAATATCAGTCAAAATTCAGTAACTATATCAAAAGTGGGACATCTATATTCTAGCGGGTGTGTCTCTTTCCTGGGACATAGAATTGATAAAATAAATGCTGTAATCACATGGACAATATAATCCATAGGAGTGAGAAAGCTCAGGTCACGAAGAAGATGTGTTCTTTACTTTATTTCTCTGGCCCTTGAATATTTTTTAAGCCACTTCTACTTTAGGTCTAAGGAAATTCCTCATGGAATTCTATATACATTCTTCTACAGTCTTGCTCAAGATTTTTGGAGAAATATGAGTATTAATTAGAGGGTTAATATTTCAAATGACAAGAAGAATAAACAATAACTTACTCTCACATCTGCCAATCAAGAGGTGACAGAGTTATCTCAAACTAAATCCTGTATCACTCTTTTCTCTACTCCCATTATTTTCCTATGACCACTGAACATATGAACAGTGGCTTAATGATATGAAAAATCTAGCCCAGAGGCCTTGCATCTTAAGCATTAAATTTAAGACTGATTGGACATCAGAATCATCATTTATACAACATTTGTTCAGTATACATAGATCACAAAACCAATAAATGGTACCGTTAAAACTCTGTAAAAAGTCTTTTGTTCTCATTGTCATATAACATCTCAAAGTGTTAATGGCTGAAAATGGATAGCTTTTTCATGTATAAAATCTGATACCACTTGGATCCTCAATCTGATTTTAACAAATAAAAATAAATCTAATTTTTTCAAAGGAATAAAAAATCATATTTTCTACATGTAGATGCATTACCAGGTGTTGGTGCTGAGAAAAAGCAATAGAATATTTCATTCTACTTATTTTTATTCATTAACATAATCCCATTTACATGGTACTAAGCAAAATTGAATAACACCTGAAAATATAAATGATAGAATATTCTGCATGGAAATCACCAGCCCAAAGGATACTTGAACAGAATCTTACACAAGAGAATCTTATAAATTAAAACAAAGACAAACATTTTTATTCCAAAGGTATACTTTCTGCCTAAGGAGGCAGAATTTCTGCAACCAGATGTGTGTGTGTGTGTGTGTGTGTGTGTGTGTATTTATGTTATTTTATTTTGTATTTTTAGAAAACCAAATATACTTAACAAAGGATGAAGAAAGCAGAATGAAAAAGATCAAGAGTGTCAAACAAAAATATCAAAGAGTATTAAATTCCTGACTCAATAAAAAAAAAAAAATTGGACTGTATCAACCTGGCTTTCTTATTAAAACAAATATGTAGTTTCCTTTCTTTACAAACTTAATTATAAACCCTGCTGGGAAAATGTTATGTCCTCTTATGGTTTTTACTACAGATCAATCCAGAATCTTGAATATTTGGCATGCCTCCTGACTTACTGTGTGGTCTTCTTTTTAGCTTTGTGCAACAAAATTTAAATCTCACAGTTTCTTCTTATTCTTTAGAGAGAAAAAATAAAGAAAAATCAAGAAATAATTGCACATCCTTTCGGTAGAGAGACAGTGCATGAAAGCTATAAAAAAAACTAAACGTGTTCATTCCACTTAGACTATTTAATGACTCACATGTAGGTCTTTCATTTCTTCATATAAAAGCTAGAAGACAATTTCCTGGTCCCATTCATACAGACAGGCTCTTCTCCAAGGGCTCTATTGAAATATTTCAGTGCAAAAGAGATTCTATTGTGTATGTTCACACTCTCTCTCACTAACACAAACACACATACACATAGTAATATACACAAATACAGTCATACACACAAATGTCATTGACAAAGAAAGGAGACAAGATTGAATTTTGCAAAGCAAACATATGGACAGATGAGAGAAAAAAAATTACCATAGAATGTACTAATATAATAGTAGTATAGAAAAACCTTGCCAAATGAACAGAAGCTTGTTAACACGTAGAAAATAATTTCCCACATTACCAAGTTTTTTGAAAAATACACTTATTTTCATTATAACTACTTTAAAAGTTTACAAACGTACAAGAAGTTATTATTTCAAAACCTTCCATTAAAAAAAAAGATGAGATCATATGTACACATAATGTTTTTAAAGTAGCAATATAAATATTTCTGAAAGTTTTGAAATTATATTCACTATCAATCACATGAACTCCATTGGCACTTAAACACCAGGCAATATGTCCAAAGTATATTCTGAGAGATAACAATTACATAGAATGTAATTAGGTGCTATTTTAAAAATCACCCGGTGTCAAATAACTATAGGATGAAAAAAATTTGGAAAACAGTAAAACAGTGTGGTTTTTGTTTCTTTCCCTCATATATTATATTGCTCCCCAGCTGTTTTGCCAAGGTAAGAAGCACAGCAGGTAAGTGTCATCTTAACAATGAATGAAACAGATGTGGAAGAAGTTTCTTTCAGACAGAGAAATTAGAAGTCCACTTCTGGATCCTGAGAGATTGTGAACGGAAAAGAGAAACGGAAGTTGAGTAGAGAGTTCAGCTGCATATGTCCTGAAGACATCGGGGCAGCATCCAGACTGATAAGGGATAGGCCAAGAGCACTGAGAAGACAGATGCCACATTCACCAGCATCTATCTTGGGAAGAGGCCAAGCTTCTAGGAGAAACACCTCGTATTGGGTACAGGCGATAGTCAGCGAAACTGAAGACTGATTCTGTGACATCGAAAGCGAGTGCAAGTTAGATAAAAAAGCACGAGGCAGCACTCCTGGCTCCTCATGGGCCTGGGATGCTTAGAGGATCACGTGCTTCTGTGAAGATCTCGGCTCCAGAAGTTTCATGTACCAGCAGAAACTGAAGATGAGGCCGTAGCTCACCAGGAATGGAGACTTGGAGATATAATGAACCTGCACCGAGACTTGAGTGAGCTTGCCTACCCTCCACAGCACAGCTTACAGTACCGGCTGCAGACCAGATCAGTGGCTCGGCAGAGACCAACAGGCTTCTGGAGAATGCCTGCAGAGGATGTCTTTCTTCTTCCCTGCTAACGTGAAGCTACGTAATCCCACCCCTCTAAATATCTAAGAAAAGAGATAGGCGGGTACTTCAAAAAGTTCATGCAAAGATTCGTATTATCTTTCAATTCGATTTTTCCATGAACTTTCTTTTTAAATTGTTTTATTTTGTCCATATACAATGTGGTTGATTATTGTGGCCCATTACCGAAACCTCCCTCCCTCCTCCCTCTCCTCCCTCCCTCCCAACAATGTCCTTTCTGTTCACTTGTCATATCAACTTCAAGGAATTGTAATTGTTGTGTCTTCTTCCCTCCCCACCCAAGTTTATTTGTGTATTTATTTATCTATTTTTAGCTCCCACAAATAGGTGAGAACATGTGATATTTCTTTTTCTGTGACTGACTCGTTTCACTTAATATAATTCTCTCTAGGTCCATCCATGTTGTTGCAAAATGGCAGTATTTCATTCGTTTTTATAGCTGAGTAGTATTCCATTGTGAAGATAAACCACATTTTCCATATCCACTCATCTGATGATGGACATTTGGGCTGGTTTCAACTCTTAGCTATTGTAAAGAGTGCTGCAAAGAACTTTGGGGAACAGGTATACCTTCGACTTGATGATTTCCATTCCTCTGGGTATATTCCCAAGAGTGGGATAGCTGGGTCATATGGCAGATCTATCTGCAATTATTTGAGGAACCTCCATACCATTTTCCATAGAGGCTGCACCATTTTGCAGTCCCACCAACAATGTATGAGAGTTCCTTTTTCTCCACAACATCACCAGCATTTATCATTCACAGTCTTTTGGATATTAGCCATCCTAACTGGGGTGAGATGGTATCTCAGTGTGGTTTTGATTTGCATTTCCCGAATGCTGAGTGATGTTGAGCATTTTTTCATCATGTGTCTGTTGGCCATTCATATATCTTCCTTTGAGAAATGCCTATTTAGCTCTTTTACCCATTTTTTAATTGGGTTACTTGTTTTTTTGTTGTAAAGTTGTTTGAGTTCCTTGTATATTCTGGATATTAATCCTTTGTCAGATGTATATTTTGCTAATATTTTCTCCCACTCTGTTGGTTGTCTTTTAACTCTATTAGTTGTTTCTTTTGCTGTACAGAAGCTTTTTAGGTTGACATAATCCCATTTGTTTATTTTTCCTTTGGTAGTCCGTACTTTGAGGGTCATAATCATGAAGTCTGTATCCAGTCCTACTTCCCGAAGTGTTTCTCCTATGTTTTCTTTAAGAAGTTTTATTGTTTCAGGGTGTATATTTAATTCTTTAATCCACTTTGAGTTGATTTTAGTATTTGGTGAGAGGTATGGGTCTAGTTTCATTTTCCTGCATATGGATATCCAGTTACCCTAGCACCATTTGCTTAAGAGGCAGTCTCTTCCCCAGTGTATAGGCTTGGTGCCTTTGTCAAAGATCAGATGGCTGTAGGTGTGTGGGTTGGTTTCTGGATTCTCTATTCTCTTCCATTGATTAGTGTGTCTGTTTTTATGCCAGTACCATGCTGTTTTGGTTATTATAGCTTTGTAGTATAATTTAAAGTCAGGTAGTGTTATGCCTCCAGCTTTATTTTTTTTGGCTCAGAATTGCTTTGGCTATGTGTGGTCTTTTGTTATTCCATATAAATGTCTGGATAGTTTTTTCCATTTCTGGGAAAAATATCATTGAAATTTTGATGGGGATTGCATTGAATTTGTATATCACTTTGGGTAATATTGACATTTTCACAATGTTCATTCTTCCAATCCAAGAGCATGGGATATCTTTCCATCTTCTTGTGTCCTCTTTAATTTCTCTCAGCAATGGTTTGTACTTCTCATTATAGAGTTTTTTAACATCCTTGGTTAACTCTATTCCTAAGTATTTTATTTTTTTGGTGGTTATTGTAAATGGGCAAGCTTTCTGGACTTCTCTTTCTGCGTGTTCACTATTGGAGAATAGAAATGCTACTGATTTTTGTGTGTTGATTTTGTATCCTGCTACTTTGCTGAAATCATTTATCAACTCCAAGAATTTTTTTGTGGAGGCTTTAGACTGTTCAATATATAGGATCATGTCATCTGCAAACAGGGACAGTTTGACTTCATCTTTTCCAATCTGGATGCCCTTTATTTCCTTCTCTTCTCTGATTGCTCTGGCTAGTACTTCCAACACTATGTTGAATAGGAGTGGTGAGAGTGGGCATCCTTGTCTAGTTCCTGTTCTTAAAGGAAAAGCTTTCAGCTTTTCCCCATTCGGGATGATATGGGCACTGGGTTTATTTTACATGGCTTTAATCATGTTAAGATACATTCCATCCATACCTAACTTGTAGAGAGTCTTAATCATGAATGAGTGCTGAATTTTATCAAATGCTTTTGCAGCATCTACAGAGATGATCATATGGTCCTTGTGTTTGATTTTATTAATATAGCGTATCACAGTTATTGATTTGCTTATGTTGAAACAACCTTGCATCCCTGGGATGAATCCCAATTGATCATGGTGTATCATTTTGCGTACGTGTTGCTGTATTCTGTTAGCTAGTATTTTATTGAGGATTTTTGCATCTATATTCATCAAAGATATTGGCCTGTAGTTTTCTTTTAATTGTATCTTCACCTGGTTTTGGTATCAGGGTGATGTTTGCTTCATAGAATGAGTTTGGGAGAGTTGCCTCTGTTTCAATCTTTTGGAATAGCTTGTAAAGAATTGGTGTCAATTCCTCTTTGAATGTTTGGTAGAAGTCTGCTGTGAATCCATCTGGTCGTGGGCTTTACTTTGTTGGGAGCCTTCTGATAATAGCCTCAATCTCTTTTATTGTTATTCGTCTGTTCAGATTTTCTACATCTTCTTGGCTCAGTTTTGGAAGTTTGTGTGTGTCCAGAAATTAATCCATTTTCTCCAGATTTTCAAATTTGTTGGCATATAGTTGTTTATAATAGTCTTTAATGATTCCTTGTATTTCAGAGGTATCAGTTGTAATATCACCTTTTTCATTTCTAATTTTTGTTACTTGGGTTTTCTCTCTTCTTTTCTTAGTTAGCCATGCTAATGGTTTGTTAATTTTATTTATCTTTTCAAAAAACCAACTTTTTGATTCATTGATCTTTTGTATCATTTTTTGGGTTTCAATTTCATTAAGTTCTGCTCTGATCTTAATGGTTTCTTTCTGCCTGCTAACTTTGGGTTTGGATTGTTCTTGTTTTTCTAGTTCTTTAAAGTGAGGTATTAGGTTGTTCACTTGCCATCTTTCCATTCTTCTGAAGTAAGCATTTAATGCAATAAATTTCCCCCTGAGTACTGCTTTTTCAGTATCCCACAGGTTTTGGTATGATGTATCATTGTTTTCATTAGTTTCAATCAATTTTTTGTTTCCTGTTTGATTTCTTCTTGGACCCATACATCATTAAGAAGAATGCTGTTTAATTTCCATGTGTTTCTATAGTTTCTAGAATTTCTTTTGTTTTTGATTTCTAATTTTAATCCATTTGTGGTCTGAAAAAATACCTGGGACCTTTCCAATTTTTTTGAATTTGTTTAGACTTGATTTGTGACCTAACATGTGATCTATCCTGGAGAATGATCGATGTGCTGATGAGAAGAATGAATATTCTGAGGTTGTTGGACAGAATGTTCTGTAGATATCTGCCAAGTCCAATTGGTCTAGAGTGTTGTTTAGATCTTGTGTTTCTCTACTGATTCTTTGCCTAGATGATCTGTCCAATATTGATAGTGGGGTGTTCAGGCCCCCTGCTATTATGGTATTAGTGTCTATTTCCTTCTTTAGGTCTAATAGATTTTGCTTTATAAATCTGGCTGCTCCAACGTTGGGTGTGTATATATTTATGAATGTTATGTCTTCTGATGGATCAATCCTTTTCTCATTATGTAGTGGCCCTCATTATCTCTTTTTATGTTTTTTTCTTTAAAGTCCATTTTATCAGATATAAGAATAGCTACTCCAGCTCGTATGGTAAATCTTTTTCCATCCTTTCACCCTTAGTTTATGTGAGTCTTTATAGGTGAGATGGGTCTCTTGAAGGCAGCATATAGTTGGGTCCTCCTTTTTAATCCAGTCAGCCAGTCTGTGTCTTTTGATTAGGGAATTTAATCCTTTTTCATTGAGTTGTTATTGAAAAGTGTTGATTTACTCCTAGCATTTTATTGATTTTTGTTTGGATGTCTTAAGTGTTTTTTGTTCCTTCCTTTCTGATTTACTGTTTGTCTTCTGTATTTGTTGGTTCCTTGGGTTGTAGATAAACTTTTTTTTCTCTCTTCATTGTTGGCATTTTTATTTTACTAGTGAGTTTTGATTTTTCTTGAGTTTTTATAGCAATGGTAGTTATTTTTCAGGTACCAAACCCAGTACTCCCTTGAGAATTTCTGGTAAAGGTGGTCATGTGGTAGTGAACTCCTGCAGTTTTTGTTTGTCTGAGAAATATACCATTTGCCCTTCATTTTGGAAGGATAGCCTTGTCGGGTAGAGTATTCTTGGCTGGCAATCTCTATTTTTTAGTATTTTGAATATATCATTCCATTCCTTTCTGGCTTTTAGGGTTTGTGATGAAAAGTCTGATGTTAGTCTGATTGGGGTTTGCTTATAGGTGATTTGATGCTTCTCTCTTACAGCTTTTAAGATTCTCTCTTTGTCTTTGAGTTTTGCCAATTTGACTATAACATGTCTTTGAGAAGACCTTTTTGGTTTGAATACAGTGGGGGATCTTTGAGTTTCCTGATTCTGAAGATCTGTGTCTTTTCCTATACCTGGGAAGTTTTCTGCCACTATTTTGTTGAATATGTATTCAATGCAATCTCCTTTTTCCTCCTCTTCTGGAATACCCATGACTTGAATATTTGAGTGCTTAAGGTTGTCTGATTTCTCTCTTAGATTTTCTGCAATGTTTTTAGTTCTTTTTCTTTTTGTCTGCCTGTGTTATTTCAAACAGCCTATTTTCAAGGTTGGAAGTTCTCTCTTCTGCTTCTGCAAGCCTGCTGGTTAAATTCTCTGTTGTGTTTTTTTATTTTGTTGAATGAATTCTTCAGCTCAGCAAACTCTGCTATATTCTCTTTCAGGGCATTGATTTCCTTGTACATTTCTTCTTTCAGGTCCTGTATACTTTTCCTCATATCATCATGTTGTCTAGGTGAGTTTTCTTGTATCTCACTTAGTTTTCTTAGAATTATCACTCAAAATTCCTTGTCAGACATTTCAAGGGCTTCTTGTTCTATAGGATCTAGAGCTTGAGAGTGATTACCCTTTGGTGGTGTATTTTCTTGATCTTTCATATTTCTGGTATCTTTCCTTTGATGTTTAGTCACTGGGGCTAGGGATTCCACAGTCCACTCATTTAACACCATTGTCTTGCTAGGATGCTGCTGGGCTGCCAATTTGGCACAGCTGCCTCAGTGTCTGCTCGGTCTCCCACTGGCACCTTGGGTGCATGGTTGCCTCCATTCTTGGGCCTCTCCGGGTAGGTGCCACTCTGGTCGGCACGCACTCCGCTAGGCTGGGGATGGAGTCTGGTGGTGGCATGGCCTACCTGCTGGGTTGCATGCTGGCACTGTAGGGCATGTGGTCTCCACAGATCTCGGGCCTCTCAGGCAGGGCATCTCTCTGGTCAGCACGCACTCGGCTGGGCTGGGGATAGAGTCCACTCCACGAACTTTTTGAAGCACCCTCATATTGTGAAACCACATTAGCAAATTTAAAATCTGTCTCCCAGCGACCTTTCTCAACAACTCTCCTGACACACCCAAGTCACACTCATGAGTCACAGCCAGATACAGGGATAAAGCATTTAAGGATGTTCCGATCATTTGCCTACTAGTCAGAGTATAGTACACACATTTGTAACCTGTATTTAAATTCAGGAAACACTGATTGAAAGCACTAAACAGGTGTCCTAACAAAATTCCTGTAACTATACTATTTTCCAAGACACAGGATTATCCTTTCCTGCATATAAAAGCACAGAACTTTTTCCCCATATATTATCTTGAAATCATGAAACTAATGTTTCTTAACTGCTATTCTAAGTGTAAGTTGATTCAAATTTTTGAAAATAACTAAATTAATAAATAACTAAATTCAAATATCAGTACCCAGGCTCTTCAGGCTCATGTCAGGCCCTACTGACTGGAGTGTTAACAGATGTTTTCACATCTGTTTGAAATGAACTTTCATTCTAGGTAACAATTAAAGCACCTAAACAGTGAACTGACATAGGTTCTACAAAATGTTTTATCCCTGATTTGCTAATCAACGTTTAATAATTGCAACATGTAGAAATAACCTTCAGTAGGGAAATGGATTAACAAATTGTGTTTACACATATTAATATACTGGAATACTAGAAAATGTTAAGCTTCAAAATAATATAGAAAATATATATACCATTTATGTAACCTTTTAAAATCCTATAAACTATTGGGTACAAATTAATGGATGTACACTTATACAGTAAAAATGAAAAACAAAATACATTTAAATGATACACAAGCACTTCAGGACAGTGGAAAGAGTAGAGGGGGAAAGGATAGAGATGGCCTTTAGGAGTTACTGTAGAAATTTGAATGTTTTAAAAGAGATATCTCAGGCCAAATGTTAAAATCTATTAAAAATAATACAGGGTGGGCTGGCCAGTTAGCTCAGCTGATTAGAGCACAGCCTTGTAAAACCAAGGTCAAGGGTTCAGCTCTCTGTACTGGCCAGGCAGCCAAAAAAAAAAAAAAAATACAGGGTACATACTATAAAACTTTCTGTAAAACAAATCTGTATGTTTGAAATATTCTATAATTTAATATGTACTTGCTTTAAGTTAAAAAAAAAAGTTTGTTATATTCTTATAGCTAAAGTAGCCTGATTCAAATTTCCTGGTCACACATTTAAGGGAAAATAAAAGCACAAGTTGACTGCTTCTATCTTTTGGTTTGACTGTGTTGAGTGTTATGTCAGAGAAATCAGGCTATGGAAAGTAAAGTTACTTTAGGAAATTCAAGTTCCCCTCACAAGCCTTCACTAGTGTGTTTACAGGTAGCACGTTAAATAAGGATAATTAGCTAAGCAACAGGTTATAAACCAAGACTTCTCAAAAGCAGCAAATGAAGCTGAACCAACTCTCTTTGATGACACAAAATTCTAGATTTAGGTGAAGGAATGCAGAAGAAAAAAGCAGAAAGCAAGACTACAGAGAGGAGTGAATGTAGCAGAACAAATGGTGGATTCTGGAAAGATTGGGCAAGAATGCAGAGTGGACCAGGAGAGCTCAGAAAAATTACAAAAAGAATGTTTCATAGGCATTGAGGGAAGTAAGAGTTTAAACTATAAACTGGGGACAGAAAACATAATGAAAAGACACAGATTCTGACACCATCTTATAAGAGTCAAATTGTAGAAAAGTTTAAACTCTCTTTACCAAGCAGAGGTATGAATCTAGAACAGATCTGTCAAATCCCTAAATCCTCAATTAGTTCCTAAAATAGAAAATGGCAGGCAGAGGGTGAAGAAAGTTTATAGTTGAGATTCCAAAAGAGTATCCTAGAGCTGCTACAATTGGGGTCTTCTATTTGTTTGGGTCAGGCATTCAAATCTGGTATTTGTCCAATATTGTATTAAATAGTAAATCAGCCTAACAAGAGCAGTCAACATCTACCATCCAAAAAAGTTGTATACCTGTACATTTTTAAAGCTTTTTTTGTCTGCTGATATAGAATTAAAAGAGAGTAAATGCCTTTAATTAAAAAAAGTAATTTTGTAAGAACTCTTAACAACTCACAAAATGAAGTCAGAACTATTTTACCATGACTATGAGGATAGTATAGATTTAAATCTTTACTTCTATAGAAATAGTGCTAAAAGATGTTTTTAAGGTATTTATTAATTTAGATCCAAATGTGACAAATGTAGCTTTTATAGATTCATAAATTTAGCCATATCAAAAATGAGGTATAATAAGATGGAAAATTATATAGTGAATTTAATTTTTAAAATTTATATCCAAAGTCTCACCAGGACTAGTTTATTGAGCCTGGACTCCTAAACTATGCTTAATCTATGTCTGTTCAAAACCTCCTTAAATTCTAGATCAGCATAAACTTTTCATACAGATTGAATTTTGTTAAATTTGCAAGTGCCCATAAGAGCACAAAAATTACACTGTGTTAAATTCCAGAATATATAAATGTAGAATAATTTTTAGAGTATCTATACATTTTTTTAGTTCCCTATACTACACCTGTATTTTTTTGTTTGTGTTAACTTACTTTGTTTCATGTTTCCATAGTGTCTCTCTCCCTGTCTCTTTCTCTTTCTTCTATGTTGTTTTTATTTATACAATTTAAAGCAAAGCAAAACAATATAAAACAGTTTCAGATAGGATATGTCAAGGTAGAATAAACAAACTACAGTGCTAAGACTTTAGAAGTGAAAGAATCCAATTAGACAGATAACTAAAGATAAATAAAAATATTGTGCTGGGAGATAAGAGGTAAGGGATAGGTGAACTCCAAGATTATAAGAAAATCATTCCTTAAATTTAACGCTGGTTAAGAAAGTAAGAAAGAGGCAATTAAATTGAAACTGGGTTGCAAATTGAGGTCTTGCAACAGGGAATAAACCAGTCGGTCCTCTACATTCTGCTGGGTCCTGCTACATCCTGAGGACACCAAAAGTGTGAAATAGTGAAACACTCATTTTTTTTTTAGACAAATTCCATTCCCAACAACAAAAAAAACACATAACAGATTCAAATGATAAGACCTTGGCATCATAAGGTTAACCTTTAAGAAGAGTTATGCAATCATTTTTTGTGGCCCTTCACCAATTTCTTGCTTAATTCCCTCTACCCCCCACCAGTCTCTCACCTCTGATAACCTCAGTTGTGTTCTCTTCTTCTGAAAGTTCAACATATTAATGTCATTGCTTCCTTCCTTCCTTCCTTCCTTCCTTCCTTCCTTCCTTTCTTCTTTCTTTCTTGCTTTCTATTTATTTGTTTTTAGTTGGGGTATTTCTCTTTCTGAGCCTGGCTTATTTCACTTAACATAATTTTCTTTAAGTTCATCCATGTTGCTATATTGAATAAACTAATTATCCTGATTTCAGCATCCTATATTGCACACAGGTATTGATATTCAACTCAGTATCCCACAGATATGTGCGATAAATTATGTTTCAATTAACAACAACAAAAAGAAGAGTTATCTTTCTTTCCATTCAATAAAAGTATCAAAAAGGGAAATAATCTCATGGGATGTTAACAGAATTAGAATAAATATGACATTTTTATATTTATTGAAGACAAAAGAAAGGGAAAGGAGGTGGCCTTATATCTACTTCAAAAATAAAAATTGTAAAATGCTATATTAAGATACAAAGTAGAGTTTTCTTTAAACTAAATTAGCACCTGTCCACAATGGAATTTTATAGTGAGTTTAAGGCAAATCAAGTAGCAACTCTCTCTTCCTGCCCCAATCTTTATGTATGTATGTGTATGCATGTATGCATATATATATATATATATATATATATATATATATATATATATATATATATATACTGGTTTGGAATTTATAATACTTGTGGCTGGGAGAATTCTATATAACTTCATTATTTAAAATATTTAAGTACTTTTTCTCTTTATCTAGAAAGAATAAAATGGTTTCATGCTGTGTCCACAGAGTTTCAAAGCAGGTGCTTTGGTGTCAAATAACCCTGGACTGAAGTCCCAGTTCCACTACATGCAAGACTTTGGGCAAGTTACAAAACCTCCTTGTGCCTCACTTTCCTTAATGATGAAATAGGGATAATAAAGAGATTAAATGAGGTAAACACTTTAAAGCCTTAAACACATTTCCTGGGCTATATGGTTAGCTCCAACTAAATATTAGGCATTATTATGCTGATGATGATTGATAATAATTAGTTTGAACAATGTAATCTGCCAAAAATAGTTAAAATCACACCAAAATGAGGAGGAGGAAGAAAAGCAAAATATAGAAATAACACTCCAGTCAAGAAATAATTCAGGGAGTTAATACGTCATCACCCACTTTGCTCTGGTAAACAAAAATACAGAAGACAACAGAGCAAACTAGCCAGTAATATAAACTAGTCTGTAAAAGTGCTTAGCAATTGTTATGGACAAATCAGTGATGAATGTGGTTTGAGGTTTTGTGACTTGATAGCACCTAAACTCATAGCACCTAAATGTTCTTCATTATTTTTATTTCTTCAATAAAAGTTAAATAAGAGTAGTGTATAATTTGGCAAATGAATTAAACACAATTCTCACTATGAAGCCTGGAAGTCTTATCTTTAGTTTGGACAAACTTTGTCTTTTCTAATCAATTACTTAATTAAATGCTTTTTGCTTCCCCAACAGTGCCAAGTTGGCATTTTCATCTACAAAACAGGCTCAATTAATGTTTAGTAAATGATGGTAAAATAAATCACACATAGCAACTACTCTTCATTTTCATCTCACTGCTGACATTTTCAAGATAGAGTCAAATACATTAAAGAAAATGAACATATTCTCCATTTCTGAAATGTTAATTAATTAATAATTATTGTAAATAAATAATTTATTTTAAATGAAAATATTAGTGTTTCAGAAGCAAATGCTAACTTAAGTGATTACTGTCATCTACTGAAACAGAATAGATGCTTTTATAGTCTTTTCCTTTTTTTTTCACTGTTTAATAATGAACAATAATCATTGAATGAATGAAGAATCTTGTGTTTTAAGTAGAAAAGTGAATTCTAGAAAAATATGAAATTGTTTCTACTCACTAAATGCTAATAATACCATGTGCACGTTCTAATAAAAAAGATGATGTTCTTAGCTTTTCATTCTGTATTTCATAAATAGTTTTGGGCTATACTAACCAATACTTATTCTTCCATCTTACCCCTACATGCTTTTTGTAAAATAGCTAACCTAAGTTTGTTATGAGTCTATGAACATAGAAACCAACTTTCTCATGTAAGACCTTAGTTTCATCAGAATTCTGTTCAAATTTGTTTCACTGTGGCCATCTCAGATGATGACGCAAATACAAATAAATAAGATCCATGGTCACAAAACACTCACCGCAGTTCGCTTCGTCTGACGCATCTGCACAGTCTGGATCCTCATCACAGACCCACAGCTTGGAAATGCAATGTTTAGTAGTTCTGCACTGGAAATAGTCTGGAGAACAGCTGTTTTCAGCTTAGGAGAAAAAATATCTATTAAATGTAGCTTTGGAGAACAGATAATTTATTTATAAAAAGTAATTAAACAGACATGTTTAAGGCAGTTTATTGTAAACATATCATCTTTTAATTAATAGGGCTCTGAAAGTAAGCAATTTTAACTTTCAATTACCAATAATGTACTCCTAATAACCTTTCCTGTAGAAATAAAGAAAACATATTTCTGTAATGATGTATTGATAAAAATCAGATTTTTAAAAAGAACTCTTGATTAGATTTTAGGAAATTAACTTCAAAAACAAAGATTTCAGTGCCTTTCAAAATAATTTTTTTCCAGATAAATTTAAGAATTTAAACATATGCACTTTTATAAACTGAAAAACAATAAAACTGGAAGACATTAACTGAATGAGGAAATAAAATGCGTAAAATTTATTTAAATCTTTAGGAGTTGTGTAGAGTTTTTCAGGGCAATGGTGAACAACCAACTCAGACTGTAAACTGCACCACAAATCCTAGTCAGTTTAATGGATCAGCTTCTAGAATGGCTAACCATAAAGAACTGGTACTGACTTTATTCTGAACGCACCATCTTAATCAAATTGCTGGATGACTGCACATTATTTACTGATAAAAGTTTTAGAGGAATAAAATAAAACCTCAGCAAGACAGAACTGTTGACAGCAGCTCTGCTGAAACCCTGATACTTGACAGGTGCTCTTCTTTCAGATCCTCTGTGTGTGTGTGTGTGTGTGTGTGTGTGTGTGTGTGTGTGTGTGTGTGCGCGCATGTATGCATATGGTGTAAACTACTTTGCCTTCAGTTAATGTAAGTTAATTTTTGATTGGAGATGAAAATACAAGGTGAACAGAATAAAAAATACTTTACTATAATTCTTCCAAATAGCCTGTTAATGTATATTAAATTGAGCATTATTTACAGTTTTTTATAAATAATTTTGTTAGGTTATTTGCCCAGATTTTGTATTTTTCATCATAGGTTTGATATGCATTTTAGGAGGGGGGCAATCTATAATTAAAATGGAGTTAATTTCAAGTAACTAATTAATCAATAGAAGTAAATTACCTGTATCTACATAATATAGGAAAAAATCAATTTATGGAAACAAAAAACAACGCATAATCAACTGTAATGTTGCTTTTGATGCTTCTCTTAAAGATGATGTTGATAAATGGATGTTCTTCATTTTTGTCAAAATCTCCAGGTAGCTTTTAAAGTAAAGATCACTTGTTTTAATTTTCTCTATTTTTTTATACAGAGCTTCTAAAATAATCTGTCCCAACTGGCACCTATTTATAATTATTTGACCATAATTTCTGTCTTTTTTTCTACACTGTATGAATTTATGAAGCATAATAATAATTTTTAGACCAATTTCAGTTGGGAGTCAAAAGCAAGAAAACAGAACATTTTGAGGTGACTTACGACAATCCCTTTCATCTTCCTCATCACCACAGTCATCTTGTCCATTACATCTCAGGTTTACTGGAATACATTTCTGGTTCTTGGTGCACTTGAACTGACCCGACAGGCAGACATGTGTGTCTAAAAGAGAGAGAGAACAAAGAATCTGACCTGAGACCTGTGTCTGAATTTAAATCAGTGCACACATAATTGGTTAAGAATTAGATGTATGTTCCTTCGTTAGGAATTGAATCACCTACCACAGTTGAGCTCGTCAGAATTATCTCCACAGTCATTCTCCCCATCACAGATGAAAGCAGGCAGAGCACAGAGTCCAGTTCCACACTGAAATCGTCCTGGCTGACATTTAAATTCAGCTAGAGGAGAGAACATATAGGTGTTGCGGGATGGCAATCTTAGCTAATGATTTCTTAAACAGAGCTTTTCAGACATTCAAAATATTCACTCTATTATTACATTAGACATATCCTAGAGCACAATGTGAATGCCTTACATCTAGATAGCTATTTGATTCGGACATGCAGCTAAACTATGAGCAACTCAGATGGCCTCCAGATTACAATTCATAAACTAACCATAAGAAAAAAGAAATTAATAACATATAAATATAAAAAATGTATTTTAAAAAATACATGCACCTTCATTTCAATGAAGTGTTATTGAGAGGTTAAGTTGCAGAATAAATTTATACTAATAAAAAAGCTGTTATTTCAATATCACTTTTTAAAAAATAATTTCTTCCTTATCGCTTTTCTTCCTGTAAAGTGCCTTTGACAGGTATGATCCGTCCTCAACGCATATTATCTAGCACTACTTACAGTAAATATTTCCTATGTCTATCACATCTTAAATAAGATTTATAATAGTCATTCCTTTAGTCCTATTATTATAATATATAAGGACAATATCTTGTAAACAGTAAATATTTTATATATTATACAAATATCATTATATTAAATAACTCCTAAATAATAATGCATATCCTTTTGTTATATTCTTTGAGTCTACTTAAGGCATAATAATAACAAAGAAACTATAAGTATCTACTTTGTGTCTGGCACTGGGCTAGACACTTTCACATACATTGATTAATTTAATTTCATTATAACCTTCTCACTTTAGCATCACCATGACCAATTCACAAATGAAGAAACTAAGTTTCATGGACATTAATAATTCACCCAAAGAGGTACAACTTTGAAGTGCCAGACTTGGAATTCAAATACAGATCTGACTCTGAAGTCTTCTCACAAACAATGTTGCTTACAGTAAAACACTTATCTTTTTACCAGTGATCCTAGTGTATGCTACTAATCATTGACTTTGAGATAAATAATATGTTCTTTACTAGTTCAAATCAGTGAATCAAACACTAATAAATGACATTTTAAACTTATTTGGGAAATAAATTTTGTGCATATAATTACAGAATTAATTAAATATTTAAGCATTCCTTAAAAAATAACTCAATATATGCTTTCCTTCCATAGAGTAAGAGAGTTCTAAAATGTTGAAAGTCATTTACCTTCGATCTGTAGTCACACTAAATGTTTAAATTCATGATACTTATTTTCTCATACTCTAAATGTATATATTTCCTCTCTTTCCTGTTCCTTCATATAACATTTCATTTAATATTCTTTTGCTAACAAAGCAATCCTCCTATAAAAAAGGGTTGCAAGTATTAAAGGAATGCCTGGGAAATAACGTGGAAGCCCATCTGACCTTCATATTTATTTCTAGAATGATCCTTGTTCTATAAAAGTATAATAGAATATGTTGTTACAAACTTATGATGTCTGAGAATTCTTAAAGCATCATTCTTAACTACAGTTATGCAAATAACATTACTTAAGTTTGCAAGTATGTAATCCTGAAATCAGGGTTTTCTGACTTCTTAAGGAAAGTTATTATAAGTATTGTCAGTGACTCTTAATGCCTACAAATTATGACAATGCAGATCCTCAAAAATAAAATCTAAATGCTTCACAGATTCATGTGTATCATTTTCCATCTCACCATGACTCTCAACATAAAATGCCATGCCTGCAGATGTTCAAAGCTATTAACCTATTAGCTATAAGTAAAATTTTGCTTCCTAAGAGGCCACAGAAATAATGTCACCAATAAAACCATGTGAGACTATTAGAAGAAAACAGGGGGAAAGCTTCATAATACATGTCTGGTCAAAGATTTTTTAAAGACAACCCCAAAAGTATAGGCAACAAAAGCAATAATAGACAAATGAAATTATACCAACTAAAAGCTTCTGTGCAGCAAAGAAAACAATTAACAGAGTGAATAAACAACCTAAAAAACAGGAGAAAATATTTTAAAATCATACATCTGATGAGGTATTAATATCTAAAATACAAGGAACTCAAACAACTCAATAGTAAGTAAACAAATAGCCTGACTAAAAAATGGTCTAAAGACAGACAGACATTTTTCTAAAGAAGACATACAAACGGCCAACAGGAATACGAAAAAATGCTCAACATCACTTCTCATAAAGGAAATGCAAATTAAAACTGCAAGGAGATACCACTTCGCACCTGTTAGAATGGGTATTACCAAAAACATGAAAGATAACAAATATTGGTGAGGATGGAGAAAAAAGGGAATTTTTATATACCATTGGTAGGAACGTAAATTAATACAGACATTAGGAAAAACAACATGAAGTTTCTCAAAAAATTAAAAATAGAACTACGATATGATCCAGCAATCTCACTCTTGGGTATGTATCCAAAGGAAATTAAATCAGTATATTAAAAAAATTCCTGCACTCTCATGTTTACTGTATCACTATTCACAATAGCCAAGATATGGAATTAACCAAAGTGTCCATCAACAGATAAATGGATAAAGAAAATGTGGTATACATAACAGAATACTATTCAGCCTTAAAAAGAAGAAAATCCTGTCATTTGTGACAACATGTATGAATCTGGAGGACACTATGTTAAGTAAAATAATCCAGGCAAAGAAAGACAAATACTGCATTATCACACTTATATATAGAATCTAAGAAAGTGAAACTCATAGAAACAGAGAGTTACATGGTAGTTAGCAGAGGCTGGGTGGAAAGGAACAGTAGAGTGGGGAAACGGGAGAGGTTAGTCAAACAACACAAAATTTCAATTAGGAGGAATAATTTCAAGAGATCTATTGTATATCATGGTGACTGTAGTTAGCAATGACATACTGTATACTAAAACATTGCTAAGAGAAACCAGCCCAGCAATGACCACCGAGCCACCACAGGAAGTGCCCTGGGCTCCCAACCCAGGGTGGTGGGGGGCCCAGGGCCTCAGCCACACACCCCTCCACCCACAACCAGCCCAGCAATAACTGAGCTGCCACTGGAAGCCCCCTGGTTTACCCTACCAAAATGAAGGGGTGCCACTGGCCTTGACTATGGCCCCCCTTCTTCTTCCTCCCCCCATCCTATTTTACTCCCCCTCCTCCCAACTGCTGTGCAATATCTTAGAATGTAAAAAAAGTAATAATATTAATTAATCAACTAATTAATTAATTTTTTAAAAAAGAAAAAAAATTGCTGAGAGTAGATTTTAAGTATTCTCACCACAAAAATGTATACATAATATATATATATTAAATAGCTCAGTGTTGCCATTCCAAAATGTATACATCAATGTATACAAAAATCATGTTGTACAATTTAAATATACAGTTTTACTTGTAAAATAAATAAATAAATAAATAAATGTAGATATTAGTATCTAGCTAGGATAGCGATCAAACAGAAACTCTTAAATACCAGATGTCTCTTTGTTTCCCCTCAAAATACACTAAAGCGATACCTGATCACCATATATTCTGAGAGTTGTTAAATGTGAAAACTCAATTATAGTAAATCTGAAGTTAAGTTTTCATACCACTATGGCTCCAGCATGAACTTTTGGTCAAGATTAAGACTAGACTTCAGAAGCCACAAATATTTTAGAAGGAAAACATTGGATGCTATTGATTTTGTCTACAGGTCATGTTGATGATACTTCCTCAATGAATCTGGGCAGCAAAGGTCATCTTCTTAGTACATGGGCTAAATTAACATATTCATTCTTGTTCATTTCTATGAATTACAAAGATAAGTTGTACTTACTTTATTTACTATATCATGAGAAAGTTCTACTGTGGGAAAAGTAATGACTTTCTCTGAATAAGTAAACCTCAGTGATGTCACCAAAATAATTTCCTGTTCCTCTGATACTCCTTTTAATTCAGTAATTTAAAAAAGAAGAAAAAGAAAGATTTGGGCATAATATTATGTCTATCTGACCTCGATACTACTCTTCACATGTTGTCTAACACAGTGAAAAAAAAAAACAACTATGTTTAAAAAAGTGAAATAGCAATGGATCTTGCAGTAACATAAAGATTATATCACAAAACACTGACTTTTTAAATTCTTTTTCTTCTCATTGAATTGATTACTTGTTGCTTTCAAACTTATAATTGAATTAGACGAAACAACATCAGTTGTGTGATAGACTTGGTGATAGTGACCAGAGAGAGGGAACACAGCTTATTTAAGTAACTATCTAGGGATCCTAAATTTGAAACATCTCTGTAATTAGGTGGTGGAAAGTTCAACAGCAGAAAGCAGCTAGCTTTCACAAAGACACTACACTGTCTTTCTTCAGTGCAAGCCTAAGGATCTGGAACTCAATTGTCAAGGCCAAATCATGGCACCCCACCACTGGGATGTTGAGGGAATTATCAAGATTGACTACAAACAACTTCAACTTGACAGGACAGTACTGGAGCCACCTGTGGAGTGAACTATAGAAGGCTATCAAGGAAAACGTCTGCCAATTGTCTATTACAACCAAAGTAATCAATGATAGCTAAAGAAAGTAACATCTAACAATGCTAATCACAGTCAGATGTTAAGACATAACTGGTGGTCACTCTAGGGCAACTTCTAAGAACATGTAAAATTGCCTAACAGCAAACTAATGATTTATATAGGAAATATCTGACCTTTAGGGAATTTTCAGTATTTTGACACTAACAAAAAAGTTGAAAGATTAAGTAGTATTCTCAATACTTGCTCATTTTTGCCTCTAATTTGGTGATATAGTAAGTCAAAATCATGCTAATTATTACTTTGCTGATCACTCTACATGAAGCAATATAGTTATTCCACAAGTAATCAAATTTGAGAAAGAAAAACAAACTAACACAAATTGGTGATGGTCTCATTCTAAATGTAACAATTATCTGAGACATACCCAAGACATCTGCAACAATTTTTGTTGTATTTTTAAAGACTGACATACAAAACCTTTTTACTTCAATTCTGGAAAGGTATCAGAAGGCAATACTTTAGATATAGCTTCAATTTTCCAGGCCCGGGATGTAAGGAACTCTAAATTCTAAATTCCAGTATTTGCCCATGTACTCACGACAGTCATCAGGTTCATCTGATCCATCACCACAGTCATCCACGGTGTCACATTTCCACCAGAATGGAATACATTTATCAGTTTTGCAACGAAACTTTAAAAAAAAGGGAGAAAAATGTTGAAGAACCCAACACAGCCATAACAGATATTTAAATCTCACCAGTTCTGCACATCCTAGTCTACTCTCTTGCTGCAAATGTGAACAATGGGCTCTTACAGCATTTTGCAATGGGGAATAAATGCACAACAAGCAGCAAAACGATCTGCCAGGAGAGCATGTTGTTCAAGAAAACCTCTTGAGATTTCCTGTGCACACAAACCAGTGCGCTTATATACATGTTGTCTGCAGGGCTGCTTGAGAGTAGAGCCACTGCTACAGAGACTCTGCAGCCCAAAAAATATAAAATATTTTCTATCTGACCCATTACAGGAAAAATTTGCCAAACAGAAAGTAAGGCTAAAAATTATCAGAAATACCGGGAAGGGATATCAAGTTGAATTAATTTAATTTCAATTAATTTAGTTTTATTGCATTTTCTTCAGAATCTTGGGCAATTCAAGGAATATCTCGCAGCATGTATTCTTTAGCCACCAAATGAGGAACTGAAAATAATCTGGAGGGTCTTTCCAGCTCTATTATGCTGTGATTCCATGAAATTTCCTGAACACTGAAAATACTGCCTTTAGTCAATGAGTATCTGCCCCACATAAATTCTGAGAATACATCTTTAAGGCAGTTGAAGTCAATCGTTATTTTCAGTTTTTAGAATTCTTAACAAATACATAAATGGCCTTTTAGGGTTTAAAATAATAGAAATATTACTAATTAAAAACATAGAGGTAAAAAGACTGCAATAGTTTATTTTGCTGACATTATTCTTAAACACAAGCACAGAAACAAACTTTTGTCATAAAACTTGCTCTCAAGATTATCTAAAAAAATTACTCACTAAAATATTTAGCAATGTTTTATTTGTTGTATAATCCTTTTCATTTAAAATAGCTAAAGAAATAGTCATGGGTGGGCAGGTTAGCTCAGTTGGTTAGAGCATGGTGCTGATAACACCAAGGTTCAGGGGTTTATCCTTGTACCAGCCGGCCGCCAACAACAACAACAATAACAAAAACACAAGACAAACAAACAGGAGAAATAGTCATAAGAAAGGTGATAATTCTATTTTTCACAGAAATATGTTTTTTAACTCCTGCCTTTTAATATAAAACATCAAGTGGAAGATCAACAATGGAGAAAGTACTTGAAATTGTTCTATGGTAATATTTATTTGTAAGCTATTTAACACACACGTAACTTGTTACCAGAGAAAAATTTCAGGAATCTATTACTGCATACTATTTTTAAAAGAAAGGTGATCTGAACCCAATTTTGTCCCCTGAGACAGAGCACAGCACTACTGTACCTATTAACTTCCCTATTGGCCAACTGTATACAGTGACCAAAAAGCTCAGTCAATTTATTCCTTAATGATCTCTGATCACAAAAGAATTCCTTTCTTAACAACATACAGGCAGAAGAAACTCAAAAAAAAAAAAAAAAAAAAAAAAAACCACACTTTCCAAACAAAATATACATCTGAAGTAGTTGCTATTAAAAGATTGTCCTTAAATTATTAAAACCTAGCAATTGATAACGTTTAGTCAATTTCTTCTAGTACTATAAAATTATTTTCTTCTTTATTTTAATAGAAGTACAGTGAAAAGCACACATTACAATATTCACTTGGAATTGAAAACAATAATTTGATAATTTTCTAAAAGCTATTAATATTCTTTTTGATGCGTTTTTGTTGTAATTCCCACGAGTGACTGACAGCAAGTTATCTTGGCATGTTACATGCAAGAAAATTTGTAACAGAAAACTGTAGCCTAGGCTCAATGATCTCTAATGAAAATGAATTAGCAATCTAAGAGCTTTTTTATTCAGAATACTGTTACCTTCTTAGAGTAAGAGAGAATTTGATGTTTGCTTTTGTTGAACCTGTCTGGTCATCATGAAGTTGAGTCAGGATAAATTTACATCATTATTTTTTAAAATATGAGAGTGAATTTTTCTTCCAGTATCTATATGGGAGGGAACAGGGTACTATGAATCTAGAGGGAGATCCGACTATTCAACTGATTTTTCCCATATTTGCTTAGCCTGTGGTCCTATCTGTTGTGGTTTTTCATAAGCTACCAGAGGGGGAAAAATACCTATATGGATCATGACTGTCTGGGGATATCAGACTAACTCTGAAAGCAATTACCCTGAACATTAAATATTTCCAGTCATTACAATATATCAAAGCACATTAATAAGAGGATTTCAGGGCTCCTGAGTATCTTCAGTCTTCACAATTATGATGGAAAAAAAATCTAAAATATATATTTTTAAAATCACTGAATATGTCTGATTTAAATAAATACCAACTATTGGAATTATATATGACATGATGATTTTGCTCTTAATTTAATTTTTAATAAGAACATAAAAGAGTTCTGAGTTCAGAGAAGGCCAGGGTAAAAAATATACTTATCATGTTACTTTACATACTAATCAATATTTTGTTCTCAGAAGATCTCTTGTACTTCATGTCTGGACTTCATTTTTTTATACTTAAAGTCAGTAACTTAAAAGAGATTGATGCTAAATATAAATATAAAACATTTTTCGTGGTAAATGTTCTCCAACACTAATATCTTTATAAAATAAATTGCTGACTGTAATTACTACCCACAAAAAGAAGCTGTAAAAAAACTACTAAATAAATGTCTACTTACATGAATATAAAAATAAAATGCAAATCCCCATATGGTGAAGTTTAGTTTAAACTGGAAAAGTCTCCACTTAAAAAATAAGTGAAGCCATTTTAAAATTGACTATTTCCTAATTGAAATAATTTACATTAAATATTTGAAATGACTAGTGTTGAGAACCGAAATTAATCTTGATTTTTATCAGATTCTCAGATTGTTTTCAATCCTAATAGAATTCTTATTCGTGTGATTTACCTATTTTATTTTCCTAAACATCAATACTATTTTGGGGACATGACATTAGTTGCAATCATTAAATGATAACAAATCATAATCTCTTAGTAAGAATAAATTAAAAATGAAAAATTTTCATCAGATTGCCTAATGGTATGATTCTTAACTACCTAGATTATTTGCTTTATTTAAATATCTATCTCACTAAAAATTGTTTCTGTAAACTGATTTTTCTCTAAGAAGTATATAGTTCTTTCTCTCACTAGATTAGAAAAGAATCAGAAGTAAAATGCCAGCATAAACCAAACTACTTAGAGAAATAACCATTAATGGACTGTGTTAGCTGTTCTTCATTAACTTTTTTCTTGAAAACAAAACAGAAGATGTGATAACTCTATTTTCTATTCCAAAAAGTATGACTGAAAACAAAAATAACTGGTCCACATCTTTGTTTCTTTGTTCTACCTTGCTATTGTTGAATTTTTTTAAATTCATGATAAAGACTATTAGGGGTATTTGAAAAATTATAAATATTTTAGTCTTGTCATCATTGATCACCAAATTGGATACTAATTTTATTATAATAATATTACTTTCAGGCTGACTTAGGTTTTCATTTAATTGACTTCAGATTTTTTGATACTGAATGAACATAATTATAGATTTTCTTATGCAATATTTTGAAAAGTTTTATTCTTTTCATGCCCGTAGCAAGGCTGATGTTTTATTACCTGTGTCTTGCTGTGTGATATATTCATCTGCGTTTCAAAGTATCCTTTAGTTTTACTCTGTTTCCAATTGGTTAGTGAGGTTCACCACACTACAATGGCTTAGGCAGGCATCATCTCTACTAAGTCAGCGACAGCCTCAGTGTTGGGCCTCAATAGGCTGACTCATAGATCACTCCAGAGCAAGAAACCAAAGGTTCTTTGAGAACAACCTGGAGGTTAAGCTGGAAATTTGACTAAACCAAACAGCAATAATAGAAACTATATTTTAAAATAAAAAAAGATGGGATTTCTTTCTTAAATTGTATCGTTAGGAAATATTAGGTTGCTAATTTCATCTCACATAGTGACCTAAATTTCCAGTTCTTTAAACAGAACTTTTTTTTTAAACAAACACTTGAAATTATAATTAGAATAACACACTTTGTAGAGAAAATAAAGTCAACGACCTGTGCTTTCAACTTGACATCAGAATCTCCTGATGGCAGCTCACACAAACTACCCTTACATTCTTTTAAGTATATTCCAGTTGCACCAGAAGGCAACAACACCTGCTATGTACCAGAAAATTTTCCCATTTAATCTTCATAACAATGGCCTGAAAATATTATTTAGAAGAAAAGAAAACCAAGGCACCAAGAAGTTATATAACAAACCTAAAGTTACATAGGTTTAAATCTTGCCGGTTTAAAGCAGAGTTAGATTTTAGCTTGTCCATTTTGAAGATAAAAAATAAGAGAAATTCAGTCTCTTGCCATGAAGTCATTGGTAGTCATTGGAAAACCAGCAGATTTAGAACACAGAATTCTAAGAATAAATTTATTCATTTTCAAAAATAAAAGTTTCTTTGACAATTTTATCTTAAATTAAGCAATATAGCAACTCAAATGTAACAAAGTCCAATTTTATAACGTTGTACAACTGTTTAAAATTTGAAATTAATAAAAATCAAGTCCACACAACTACCATTAAACAGAAAATTTAACTTCCGGGATATCTTCACTAAAAAATACAGCAATTAAATTTTGAAAATAAGAGGTTTTGGAAGGTAATTATTTTGATCCCATAATATTTTAAAAATGAAAGTATCCAGAGAATTAGTCTCCATGCAACACATCTTTTTCATATCACTGGTTGCGAGGAATGGGAGAGAGCGGGAATGGTGACACAGAGCAGATTATCTAGGAAGATTTCTTTGAGTACAAACTCCACATTCCTTTGCCTACCCTATGCCTCAATCACCGTGTCTTCTTGAACCATGTAAAATCTTGCCTGATGTTGCTGTTATGCCCACTTAGGATTTGAATCATTATTCTGTGTCTATCTGAGTAACAATGATTTTCATTTTTGTTTTATTTCTTTTTTGGCCTCTATTTGTACTTGCTAATGCCTAGGGTCCCATTTTAATGGTATGCATTAAATTTCTTTTCCTTTTTTCTGTGACCATCTCTATAATGTATGGAATGATCATTCAATATTAAGCTAAACAAACAAATAAAAAAACCCTGATGTATCAAAAATGATTTAAGCACACAAACAAACTCAGAAAAAATCTTTAAAACAGCTTGTCCATGCATCCCATGGCATTATTTCCAAATCTCCACTCACCTGACTGGCTGTGCAGTTGGATAAGCAAGTCCTATTATCAGCTGCAAGATAAAAGTTTGTGGGACATGCACAGGTATGGGTTTTTCCAGGAGCTAAAAGGCACAAATGACTGCAACCACCATTATTTATCAGGCAGAGATGTTTGGAGACTACAGAGGAGAAAGAAACAACAACAAAACAGGAGAATCAAGACTAACGACCTAACATGGGATTAGAGATAGAACATTTAAGCTTCATAACTTGTATCTAAATAGACCATTGTAATCAAGAACTCATCAAGACTACAAATATAATTTAATACGCTACAAATGCTGCCCATTGTCTAATGACATTGATCTTACCATTAAATAATTTTAAGGATGCACTTCTACAAAAACAAGCACTTTATTAGGAAAAAAATTATGTCCATCAGAAGAATAAATGGAGACTAGAAGCATTTGAATGAAGATATATGTATGTTCAGAAATATAAATGTAAAATAAAACAATGAAACAATGATCTACAATTAATAGTATAGAGACTTTGCTTTCTAGGCCAGATATGTGTTTTAAATAAAATGATGAAGCCTTTATTCCACAAGGTCAGATAAAATTCCTATTAGACATATGTTTAAGCAAAGTTGATATATTTGTCATTTTTAGGACCCTGGAACTACTTAATGATAATTCCTTCAACCTAGCATTACAGAAACTAAAAATCCTATATTTTGTAAACAAATCATTTCAAGAAACACATTCTTCAATTCTTTGACTACATGTATTATTGTCATTTCAACTTAATATGATTTGAACAAATCAATAATTCTTTGTGCTATTATTGAGCTTCTAATCATATCCCTTAATAGTAGAACTTGACATCAACTGAATTCATTCTATAAAACGATTCTAAATAATGAAATCTGGTAATCTTTTTAAAAAATAAAATTATGTTTAACATTGAAAAAATCAAAAATGGAATGTTACTGAAGGATGTTGATGCACTTATGGAAATCATGGAAAGAATAATTACCATTAGGTTGTCTATAAGAATGATACACCTGGATATCTGTGATGGCATGCCATGAGTTAATCAGTGAGAGTCTGTCTGCTCCCGATGTTTTATGGGCACGGCTGAGTGACTTGGTTTTCCCATCAGTCCAGTAGATGTAGTCTTCAAACAATGTTAGTGCAATCACCCCTGGAATATCTTGATTAGGGACTGTAATAGGAGATGGTAAGATTAATGTTCAGTCTTGGAAGACTGCCAGTTAAAATATTCAATACTACATGGGCTGACAGATACAACTGCTACAAAACTTCACGTGAATAATTGCTGTGACAACCTGTCAGGCCAGAAAGGTTCTTTATTACCGGTTAAGAGAATGCAGGATTGGATGCAGAAGGTCGCTTTGCTCAGATTTAGCTTGGTTCAACCGCTGGGAAGAAGATGAATGTGATCCTGCCCACCATTACAGTCTGCTTCACCGCAATCCAATGAGAGGCAACATTTTAAAATCCACAATTGGGATGTGTGTGTGTGTGTGTGTGTGTGTGTGTGTGTGTGTACATATATAAACATATATATATATATAATCTCCACCCAGTTGTTCTTAACTTAAATTCTTAAATCTAAAGGTCATTGTCCTGCTTTCTCCCGTATTTAAAATGATTAAATTATATACCCAGGATGAATGTGTTTACTACTTGGAAATAGAGTGCCTATGAAGCTACTATAAACCATTTTAGGCACTGAGATTTTACGAGCATTTTTACTTACAAGATGAGCTGGGATAGAGGTAAAGGAAAATAAGTGTGGCAGATAACAATGTACTTGCAGATTTAACAGTCATAAAACTGTTAAGTTGCAGATTAAAATTGTTTGATAATTACACTTTTATTATAAGACTGGATTTAAATGTAAACAGCAGATGGATAATCACAAATGTGAATTTGTCATTCAAGAGATACCAGAGTCCTATCAGGTAAATTAGATGTAATAAATCTGTTTGGTGGTTGAGCTTAAATAATTTTAAATAGTGATAGAGTTTTCTTTGTGCTTTTTAGTTCCTCAAAATTGTTAATCAATAAATTAAGAAAATGGAAATTTCCTAATTTGTACAAACATTATATTTCTCTGTATTAATTTTCAAGTCTACTTTTAGAAGACCCGAGAAACAGTTTATTAATGAAAATAAAAAATACTGTAGCTCCAGAAATATGTACTTTTTCATTAATTAGGTTTTACTGACTGAGACTTAATATTTGGCATATTCCTCATTCAGTAATAATTTAAAATCTATCAGAAGTTTAAAGAAAATTTACTTTCTAGGGAAACTTATAGTTATATTTTTTTAATGATGAGTAAATTTATATTGTCAACTAAAAGTAAATATTTTAAATATACTGATATGTTGTTTTTATTCAGATATGCCAAATGTAATTAGAGAATTCATCCCAACTCAGAGAAAGTAGAAATAAAAGAAATAAAATGAAATCCTTGAAACAGTTGGTATATCATTGACTGTTATCAATAATATAGGGTCTAGCCAGAAATTCATCTTAGAACAGATACTATGCATATGAAGGATGTAAAAATTAGGAAAAATTCAGATGTCAACACTCTAGATGTTTGAAAATCTAATGTAAAAATCCAGATGTACACACAGCTTAATTATATGTGTACTCTTATAGATATCAAGCTCATCACTAAAACAAATGGAATTGGAGAGAAGAATGAAAAGGACACTTTACTATAATAAGTCATGTCTGAGATATTTATATAAATGATTCCCACTCTCTCTCGTTGGTTATATAAATTCATTCCAGAGAGATAAAATAAATGCGGCAAAATGTTAACAACTGGGTGAATCTTGGTGATAGGCAATCAGTGTAAGAGTTTTCACCTTATGTGTAGGTTTGAAAATTTTTGAAATAGAATAAAAAGTTTCATAAAATGTTGAAAGCCTCAGAAACATTCAATTTGGATTTCTTCAGATGCAGAGTGATTACATCATTAACTATGGGCTCAAAAAGTTTATCATCACTTTTAAAAATCTCAGTTCACAAGAGATTCAATTAACTTTTGTGAAAAAAGTGAAGTTACTGTAAGAATTTTCCAATTAGCATTTCAAAAGTAGTAGTCTTTCTTAACTATTCAGCAGTAACTATAGCTGATATTTATAAAGCTCTTGAATGCTTCAGAACTAGGCCAGTGGTTCCCAGCAGGTAGGCAGGCAATTTTTCCCCCACAACAAAGAACTGTCAGGCCCAAATATCAATAGTTTTGAGGTTGAGAAACCCTGCACTATGATATCACTTTATACACCTTGTTTTATCAGCACCGCACTCCCGAGTGAGCCACGGGCCGGCCCTACACCTTGTTTTATTTAATACTCTCAACAACTCTATTGTGTAGCAGTAGACTTCACTTTGCACATAAGGAGACTAAGCTCACTAAGATCTGGAAAATTTAAGTAACTTGACAAATGAGGAGTAGAAAAAACTAGAAAATTAAGGTACTAGTATTTGAATATAAGTCAGCTTCTCTGGCTGCTGCATTCTTAGCCACTTTACCATCCTAGCACTGCCTTTTAAAAAGCCAGCTTAGCAGGGTAGATAATGCATATGGCTAATTACATAAGCCCCATACGAAAGTCAGTTTATTTAAATACTTCATTGTAATTGCATTTTACATGATTTCCAGACATGGGACAATTTAAGTACTGGACAAATACTTAAGTAGTGATCACCCATCAGAAACTTCTGTTATCAAATAATTGCCATACATTTATGGAGGCCAGAAAGGTGAACTCTTATTTCAGAAGAAAGATGGCACACAGCTGACTGTGCAGAGCACATAGAAAAGTTTGGTCAAAATTAAGAAAATTAGTCCATTTGTCCAAAGAGACCAACTGTCTGATTCAATTCCATGGCAAAAAAGAACAGGACTGTCACTTATAGCTTTATAATCCCACTCCAGGCCTGCTCATTTGGCAAATGTGCTTACATCCCAAACACTGTCAAACACAACCACCAGAGTATTTTTTCTAGAGAAAACAAAGTAAAGACACTAACTTGTGTTAACAAGGGCAAACCCAGTCCCATACATCTAACACAGTGCTGGCTCCATCAAGCTAGTCTTCTAAAAGACAGTGACAAACTCTGTTAGCATCATAAGGAATACCAATGAAAATCAAACAAAACAAAGAAATCAAGAAAAATAAAAATGTCTTCACATCTTGCCTTTTTAGGATTAAGCTCATAACTTTGCAGTACTGTTCATTTCCTCTTTAGAGCCTAAATCTCTTCAACAAAAGTCAATTGACTATGTGCTTAAACTTCTGTGGAAAAAATGTAATATGTTAACTGCTGAATGGTAAGTATAAATAAATGAATGTTGTGTTTATTTTTCCATTAAGATATAAAGAGTTCAACCTACACTGAGGTTAAATAAGAAGATGTTCTGAATCAAAGCATCATACATTTTGCTATAAGAAAGTTTCCTGTTTCTGAAAGAGAAAAAAATTGTTTATTATTGGTTGTTTATTTATTAATAGACATATGTATATGTATACATGTCTACATATATTATGCATGTACGTACATGCAACAGATCTGTAATACATGTACATAAACATGTGTGTGTATATATATATACATTTACACAACAGAGCAACAAGAAAGGTGTATTACAATGTAATTTGGCAGTAAGTGGAGCTGACAAAATATAAACATGGAATGTAACGTGATGGTACAAGAGGAATATTTAACAAAAAATTCTTACTAATACTGAGATGTGGTTGAGTTTAGGGAAAAAGTAGTCAATGATTTCTCAAAATGAGGATGGCTATTTTTTAAAGAGAAAAATAATATTACCAGTTGCCCTATTTAAGATATTTCAGACTGCATTTGCTTAATTAAAAGAGAAATATGAAAAGTAAATTTAGGAAATCTTCCATTTACAGGTATTCAGTAGACACAAAAAAAGACAGAAAAACAGAACTGCTGTGTGGACTGTTGTTTAACAGGTAGTTACTACATATTTAAAGCCTATTTTAAAGCTGTGTACTGTAGTTAGGTTTCTATTTTGTATAACAACATTATTTATTGTACTGCTTTTAGCACTCCACCCAAGCATAGGCTCCTAATTTTTTTTCATAGACTGTATCTTTCAGAAAGAAGAAGCTGATATTTGGCAAAAAATAAATCAAAGAAATACTCCTTTGTGGATTTTATCCCTTTTAGTCAAGTTGGATGCTATCCTGCTGAGGCTCATAGTAATCATGACAAATGGAAAACGTGGTAATCCAGAACATGCTTTTGGCTTAGCTGTTGCCTCACACTCACAGCAAGAGACACTTTATTACAATAATCTTGATTATTCATTTTATGGATAAGCATTTGTCATGCTGAACAAGTATATTCCTGGATAATATCATTTTAATTTTATATTTCTGATTAATCTAGTTTATACTTAAGAATAAAATGCACAGGATTACAATTCTCATCTATTGTTGAGTTAAAATCTCATAAATTGTTATGTAAGAATATGACATTGGGGTACGACTGGCAGATATGAGATGGCTTTGTGCAGTGTGTTGGTACTAAGACATTTCACTAATGATATTTCTCCTCCAAGATTTACTTTAAGGATCTAAATGCTACTTTAAAATTTTATTTTACACTTGGCAATCCCTGTAATTTATTATTTAAAAATGACTATAAAAGCTTTACCAATATTTTCAAAAGTAAAACAGTTATAGACTGCAACCACCAGTTTTTGTAATTATTTTAATGAAGGAATCAGTATTAGAGAGTAACATGAGTTTACAATGGATTTAATTTGAGTTACAAAGAGTTTATGCATTGTTTAGAAAGAAATACCTAAACAATTAGTGATCTCTTAAGGCCAATCTGGCCCTCACTTTATGACTGACCATGTTTGGAAGGTTAATCTACTAAAATTTTAAAGTGAACAAGCATAACAAATCAAATATTAAGTCTTACTATCTTTTCCTATTTAACATATTTTAAGACTCCCGTTTTTCTTATTCTTGATGCCAGTACCCCAAGAAAAGTTTCATATCCTCTCACACCTGAAATATTGCAAAATTGTTCTAACTTTTCTTCTTGTTTTTAGTCTCTTCCAATATCTTATTTATCAGTCATGGTTTCTGCAGTGAATAGAGAACACATGTTTAAACAATCATTGAAAAGAGTTTAATAAAGAAATTGTTCACAGAGGTGTGGTCATCCCTAAGTGACCAGTGGTGGGTTGTTTTTTCCTAGGTCTGTCACCAGGACCTTGTGAAAACTGAAGCTGAATTGTAGCCACACACAAGTATACTGTGGCCATTGGTGGATGAACTCAGCCCCTGCTGAATTATTATGGTTGGGAATGAAGGGAAAAGGGATGAATAAATATTCCAACTTCTTCCTCTGTACACCACCTGTCATGGAGTAAATCTAACTTAAGGCCAAAAGGTAAAAGAGCCTGGTTGATGGAGTCCACGGGAGTAATCCTTTCCACATATGGAACAGGGAAAGAGGCAAAGATAGGATAACTGGAACTCCCTCCAATTAATGTTTTTCGTATTTTTTTAATCATATATCTCTTTCTACATGAAAAACCATCAATGATACCCATTCTCTAGGTAATATGATGCAAACTATTTATATATATATTTATTTATGAATAAATTTATTTATTTATAAGCTATAAACTATTAAAATTTATTTATAAACTATTTATTTATATAATGCCTGACTAAAACACCATCTGTCTTCAGAAGAGGGGACCAGGAAGGTTACTAATCCTCTATTCTGAGAGACCCTGACACTAACAATTTTCACTGACATCCTTATAGAAGGATAAGAACACAAGAAAAATAGAGAAGGTAGGACATGAATTAAAGTAGCATAGCATGGAACCAAAAAGAAAGAGATCACACACACACACACACACACACACACACACACACACACACACACACACACACACACACAATTACTACTGAAAAAATGAGGCAAGATTAAACAAAGCCTACAGATGATAAAACCAGATGGTGGTAGAAAGTGGTTTAACATGCCACAGAAAGTGGAAAATTCATGACAGTGGACAGTAGGTGGGTGGATAATAGTTTCTAGTTTATGAAGAGTAACAGAGAAGAATGACTGGGTGAGAAAACAGCCAGGGTATACCAATCTCCAGAGAATGACTGCTGAGCCAGTAGCTTTAGTTACAAACACCCCATGACAAAGAGTCTGCTTTATATAACCTTAGGGCCAAGGGCATTTGTTCTCTGTCAATAATTATGTCCCCTTCAATATTACTGTTTGTAGAATCTTTTTTTTTTAAAATAACTATTTCCCCAGAACCAACAACAACAAGCTACAAAGTGTTTCATTTTATGTTTGCCTCCCTGAACATTTTCCCAGCCTAATTTATAATGCAACCCTGCTTAATATAACTAACAGTATTACAAATAATACTACAGGCAAATGTATCCAAAATCCATTGTTCAAAATAAGTAGCAGCATTAAAAAATGACAGGAACATTAGAGGTGAGCTACATTTCCAAATATTGTATTGGAAATTTATTTTTCTAGTAAAAAAATATTATGGTCTTTCAATGAGAACTTGATAAGGATGCAATATAAAGTTCTTCCATTCAACATATGTCATAGTGCTAGCAGATCTGAGCTGATAGTACCTGAGTGTCTGTTACGTGAGGCTGCCTTTTGAATACAGATACTGATCAAATGTCTAAACGAATGCTACGTGTCTCTCCTCGGTGCAGTGGTTTATACCGGGACACTTAAATTTATAACTTTCTGAAATGAGTGTAATGCATGATGGCAACATATATAAATTAACGCTGTATTTAGAGACCTTTTGTAGATTGAAGCCACTATTAAGAGGCTGAAGGCATGGGCCGAGCCCATGGCGCACTTGGTAGAGTGCTGCGCTGGCACCGCGGCCACGCTCCCGCCGCGGGTGCACTCACTGGCTGAGTGCCGGTCACGAAAAAGACAAAAAAAAAAAAAAAAAAAAGAGGCTGAAGGCATCCATAACCCATGCTATTCCGTTGTTTCTTACTTCATTTTGTCTACCTTCTCACCTCAAATATGTCTTCTTTAAATAGATTAGAAATATTAGTTTTAATACAATTCAATCCCTTTTTTCCTCTTACCTATTTTTAAAATTATTCATAATAAAAAGTCAAATATGTCCATTGCAATATTTAACATCTAAAAAAATATTCCTATTTGTAAATGTTTTATGAAGCAGATTATGCAAACTGTAGTACATTCATTTGGAAAACTAGACTTTGCCTACAAATTACTTCTCTTTATGATGATACTGCTCTCCAATCTCTGAAGTAAACAAAGCAACATTGCTTCATACACTTGGCAAAAGTATATTTCTATTTCTTTGAAACTTTCTGGGCCTTTTTGTTGGTGATACAAGCCTTCACACGCACTTAGTGTTTTCTGATCCTATTAGTGCTAAATAAAAGAGTTATGGTATTCGTTTGTTAGAGAGTCCTAATGAAAAAAGCATTCTTTCCCTTACCAGCCAGCTGCCAAAAAAAAGGTATTCTTCCTTTAGGACAGATATCAAGTAGAGTCATTTATGTGAATTTAGGATCTCACCTTCTCACATTTCTGCAATTATAATTATGCTTCTAGAATAAAAAAATAGAGAAGAGTATAACATAAGGCAAACATTTTCAAATGTGTTCCAAGTTGTCCTAGCAAAAAGTGGGGGTAAGTGAGGAAACTGACAGAACAGTCCTCTTCTGCCCCAGTTCCAACCTGAGCCAAATTTCTCTTAAGAAATATCAGAAAATCTCTGAATGAATGGAAGCCCTATTCTATCACTAAGAAAATTGAACTGAAGTGTGGCAAAGAAACTTGCCTAAATTAGAGAGTAACTGGAGCCAAGATAAATCTACTGATACCTAATCTAATTCTTCTTTGCACATACCCCACTACCTCATGTTTCAGATAGGTGAGGTTGTTGGAAGTGACTGAAAACTCATACTAGGTTAATATCTAAAATGCCGCTATGTAAAAAAGTATGTGGGACACGTGATATTTACAAAATAATAATCTGTCTAAACATATATGAAATTTAATGTCATATGTCCTATTTGAGAGGCAAAATTTAAAGACATGATTGACAGTGAAATTCTAAGACTTTTTTGAAATGGCAGTTAATTTCAATTTATTTTACTGGTTCAGGAATATTCCTATAGTAACTGAATTGTATTTTGCTCCCTTCCATTAACTTTTATTGTATTGTAAATAGCAGCACATCAACACCATTAGCATAAAATAGCTTGTGAAGTCTATTGCTTGTAATGGACTGTGAATGATAGGGATTTTTTTCCAAAAGTACTAAAATGCAGTATCTTACCAAGAAAGAACACTCTAGAATGTTATAAAATAGTGGGAGTGGGAGTGTGTTTATCAGATTTCTTCTCTCTCTTTTTTTTTTTTTTTTGGTGGTCTTCAGTAGATATTTAAATTTTCTAAAGACCCAAATGCAAGAACTACTGAGTTTCAGGATATATGAGCACAAAATATTCCCTTTGTCTTTCTCAGTATTTTTTCCCTTCAGAACAAACCCTTTAAATATGCTATTTCACCAGGAACATGCTGAGATATAGATTCCTTTTACAACATTAATTAGACTACCACTGCATGGGTTATGATTTGCTTTTTTAAATCCAAACACAGAACTGCCCCCTCACAACACAAACAGATTCCCAGAGCAGTAAACAAACAATAGAGATAGACTACAATATTGACACTTTAATATGAGACTCTTCAGGTCTAGGGATATAGAAACAGTTATGCTTTAAAAGAAGAGCTGTAGTCAACATAATTCCATGAAATTTTAAACAATTTGTCCAAAAGATAAAAGACAGTTCAGTGATAAACTATAGTTTAGAATCATATGCAACTATTACTCTTCAGAGAAATTAGCAGTTATGAGTACATATTTTTCCAGTATGTTGGATAAAATATGCACATGGCCAACTGATTTTACATGAGGTTAAATCATTTAGTGATATACAGAAGAGTATTCTGAAAAAAAAAGTACTAAAAATACCCTTTAAAATCTCAAGATCAAACATAACTTTTTCTTAGCTCATCCTTCTATTATTACTGTTCACACAGTATTTTCAGCCTTTTTTTTGCCAAGATACCAAGCACCTGCCTAAGATAACTCAAGTTCAATGACACATCTAACAGAATATGAGAAGAACTAAAGCTGAATTTATTTACTTTGATACAAGTAGTCAGAATGAAATTTTGGTCTACATATAATTTTCTGGTATTTACTTTTCTTTTCATTAAATGTAAAACTTCTAGAAACCTCTCAGTTAAGGTAGATAAGCAAAGATATTGCTGAAATTTTTCTCAGGATATATTTGTAACTTGTGTTATAGATGATACATTCAGAAAAGGCTGTACTTTTTGGAATGCATCAAATCAATAACAAAAGATCTCAAATTTCAGAAATCCTGTGATATTAATTTCCAAATAAGATTTAAAAGTTTTTCTATATACAGGAGAAGTAGTTTGGAAATAGCAAACACTAACATCAAACTATCCCACTAAAGCAGGGTGCTATGATTTGAATGTTGGTGTCCACCACAAAAGTTATATTTTCCTATGCAATAGTATTAAATACATTACCTATGTAACAGTATCACAAGGTGTAGTCTTTGGGAGTGATTACACCATGGGACTCTGCTTTCACAAGTAGGGTTAGAACCCATATAAAAGAGGCTCCAGAGAGCTGCCTTTTTCTTCTTCTGCCATGTGAGGATGCACCATGAAGGCATTATCTATGAAGTAGACAGAGCCCTCACCAGACACCAGATCTGCTGAAACCTTGATCTTGTTCTTCCCAGCATTTAGAACTGTAAGCAATACATTTCTGTTGTTAAATAAATTACCCATCATAAGATATTTTGTTATAGCAGCCTGAACTGACTAAGACAGAAATTGGTACTGATAAGTGGAGGTGTTGCTATAACAAATACCTAAACATATGGAAACAGCTATGAATATCTATGTGTATTAGTCCATTTCTGTTGCTTATAATATAATACATGGAACTGGGTGATTCATAAGAAAAATGAAATTCATTGTTTATAGTTTCTTAGGCTGGGAAGTTCAAAGTCCATCTGGTAGTGGCAACAGTGACCCAAGGGTCTCACATTACAAGATGATGGAAGCAGAGAGAGCAGAGAGAGAAAGAGACTCTCCTCTCTCTTAATGAAAACCTCAGAACCACACCCCTGATCACCATTTTTAATCCATTCACTACTGCAGGGTCCTACAATCTAATCACCTCTTCAAGGCTCCACCTTTCAATCACCAGAATAGGATTTCACACCCTCCTAACAGTCACAGTGGGGCCTAAGTTTCTAATACATCAAACTTGGGGGACACAATTCAAGCTTCAGTGAGTTTTGAGGGGACATAATTTGATCCACTACACTACGGTAATGAGTAGAGACTGGAAGAGTTTTGAGGTACATTGCCATGAATGGAGACTTAAGGGCAAATCTGGTGAGAACTCAGAAGAGGAGAGCTATAGAGAAAGCCTCAATCTTTTTAGAAGTTACCTAAATGGCTGTGATCAGAATGTTTGTAGAAATATGGATAGTAAAGGTCATCCTGATGAAGGCTCAGATGGAAATGAGGAACATGTTATTGGAAATGGGAAGAAAAACAATTCGTGTTATAAAGTGGCATGGCTGAATTGTATTTGTGATAGAATAGGATATTTGTCAGAAAAAATCTCTAAGCAAAGTATTGAGAAGCTGCTTGGCTTCACTTGACTTATAGTAAAATGCAAAAACAGAGAAAGTAATTAAAGGCAGAATTTATAATCAAAAGGGAAGCAGAACTTGAAAATTTGGAAAATTCTCAGCCTGGCCATTTTGTAAAAAATGAAAAAGCACACCAAGGGTGCAGCCAAGCAACCACTTGATGAAGAGAGTAGTATGGATGGAGGGAGGCCTGGTGATATTCATCAAGGCAATGGAATAACTACCCCAAGGGCATTTTGGAGATCATCAAAGCTGCCCCATACATCACAGGCCCAGAATGCCAGGACCTTGGGAGCAGGACAATTTCAAGGCTCTGCTTCTTGTATTCCAGTGCAGTGCTCATTAGCCAGCCCAGCTGTGGCTCATGTGGGCCCGGATGCAGCTTGACCCACCCCTCCAAAAGGCACAAACCATAAATCTTACTGGTGTCCATGAGGTGCCATTCCCACCAGGGTGCACAATGCATGAGCTGCAAAGGCATGGCTACTTCCACCTAGATTCAAAGGATCCTCCAAAAAGCTTTGAGGTCCAGGCATAGGTGGGTCTACAGCAGAGAGCCCCACTAGGCCATTTCCTAGTGAAGCCATGAAGGTGGGGCCACTGCAGATATGATGCCTGGCAGAGCTATGGAAATAGAGCCATACCCAAGACCCCAGACTGGTGGAGCCTCCAGCTTGCAACCCCAGACTGGGAGAGCCACAGGCACAAGACACCAACCTGTGAGAGCTGTGGTGTGGGCTGTGTCCAGAAAAACTATGAGGATAGAGCCCACTGGAGCCTTGGGGCCCAACTCCCACAGTAGCATGTCCAGAAGGTGGGATTGCATAGTAAATAAGATTATTCTGGAAGCTTAAGATTTAATGTTTTCTCTGTTGAGTTTTGGATTTAGTCAGGATATATTACCTCTTTCATCTTTTTTATTTCCCCCTTTTGGAATGGGAATGTCTATCCTATGCTTGTCCCACCATTTTATTCTGGAAGTGCATAACATGTTTGATTTTTATGGGCTCACAATCTAAAAGCAATTTGACTCACAGTGAATCATACTTTGAGTCACACTCAAATCTGATTTAGATGAGACTATGGAGTTTAGACTTCTGAAAACAAGTTAAGACTTTTGGAGCTACAGGATAAAATGAATGCATATTGCATGAAAGAGGGACATAAATTTTGGAGGGCCAGGAGTGGAATGCTATGGTCTGAATGTTGATGATCCCCCAAAACTCGTATGTTGGTGGGTCACCACTACCCAATGTGGTAGTACTAAGAAGTGGGGCCTTTGGGAAGTGATTAAGTTCAGATGGCTTTACCTTTATGAATGGAATTAATGCCTTATAAAAAGAGTCTCAAGGAAGCTTTCAAGGACATAATAACAAGGTGCCATCTATGAAACAGAGAGCAAGCCTGTACCGGACACTGAATCTGCTGCCATCTTGATCTTGGACTTTCTAGGCTCCAGAACTGTGAGCAATAAACTTCTGGTGTTTATAAATTACCCATTCTAAGATATTTTGGGATAGCAGCCAAAAGAGTCTGAGACAGGGTGTACATTTTTAAACAACATTATTGCTCTTTTCACTCTTCTGCCCCAAGAAACAAAAAATATTTGTATTTGATAAGATTTATAGTAATTATGTTCTGTTTGCTTTAGTTTTTGTTTGTTTATCTCATATATTATTCAATTTATCTGTGTCTACCATTTAAATCAATCTGAAGGAATTCAGGTATAGATACAACTTTATTGGAATAAGTACAAACTTATGATGTAACTGTTGCTAGTATAGGCTATAATAAGCAGGTGTTGATCTTCAATTATCTGTTCAAAAAAAAAAAAAAAGAAACGGGTTTTGTGAAAAGTGGAAAAAGCAGGCTTGGGAACCAGGTACATGTGGGTTCAAATTCTTATTCTTCTGATTACTAGCTATGTGACTTTGAACAAAATTCTTAATGTCTTTGAACCTTTGCCCTTGCTGGAAAATGGCTTTAATGGCCCTTTATCACATAGTGTTAGTTGATAGAATGATTTAAAGAACATGGATTGCATCAAGCAATAGATGTTCTATTGCTTGAACATCTATACGAGGTGGTTCCCATTCTTGGAACTCTGGTACTAGGCTAAGAACATGTCCACTGAAAGATTAAGAAAATAAATAAATATAGCTTGTGCAAAACATTGTCCAGTTTGTGAAAATCCTTTCACTTAAAGATATGTGTTTCAGGAAAGGTTTATTACTTCTTATCCAAATCAAAACCTAAAATTCTCTGAGGAGGGTTTTGGTTTGCTGGTGGTAAGGAATCAGTCCCAAATATGTAGACCTACAAGAAAAACATTACTATTTATATACTTAGAATCATTATTTTTGTGTATATATATATATATATGTATATACATACAAAACCAGAATGATTTTATGTATAGACATATATGTGTGTGTATGCATGTGTGTATGAATAAACTGAACATTTCTATCTGAAGAACATCCTCAAGTTGCTAAGTCTTTCATTGGACTTATTTCATGTCTCAAGAGAAAGTAGGAAGAAAGAGTTTTGCTTATATGCAGTCTTTCATCTAGGTAAATTATAAGGTGTTCTGAAGTGCTTTTCAGGGAAAGATACCATGCAGGATGTGTAACCACAACCTTAGAATGGCTCTTTTGCTGATCCTCAGGTTAAAATTAATTCTCTTATCAAAAGGGAGCTTTGTAACTTACAGATTCACTCCACTTATTTTGGTATTTTTCTTTTAAAAATGTACAAATACATGTGAAAATAATAAGTCATCAAAAATGGCCAACAGACACATGGAAAAATGCTCAGCATCAATCAGCATCAGGGAAATGCAAAACCACATTGAGATATCATCTCACCCCAGTTAGATTGGCTTTTATCAAAAAGACGAAGAATAACAAATGCTGGCAAGGATGCAGAGAAAGGAGTACCCTTCTCCACTGTTGGTGGGTCTATAAATTGGTGAAGCCATTATGGAAAATGGTATGGAGATTCCTGAAACAACTACAGATAGAACTGCCATACAGTCCAGCAACTGCATTGCTGAGTATATGCCCAGTGGAATGGAAAACTTCATGTCAAAGGGATACTTGTACTCCCATGTTTACCGCAGCTCTATTTACAATAGCTAAGATATGGAACCAACCTAAATGTCCATCATAGGATGACTAGATAAGGAAAATGTGGTATATTTACACAATGGAACACTACTCTGCTGTAAAAAAGAATGAAATACTGCCATTTGCAGCAACATGGATGAACTTAATAAAAATTGTGATAAGTGAAATAAGCAAGGCACAGAAAAAGAAATACCTCATGTTCTCACTCCTAAGTGGGAGCTAAAAAAATAAACTAATAAATTTTTAAAAGGAAAGATACAACAATCATAATAATATGTTGAATTCTCAAAAGGAGAAAACCTGAGGTTACCAGAGGTGGGCAAGGGGGAGTGGAAAGGGAGTTAGGGAGGAATTGGTAAAGGGCCATAAAAACAAATTGTATAATGTTGAATATGTTAATTACCCTAATTTGAGCATTCCATATTGCACACAGGTGTTAATATTCAACTCTGTACCCCACAGATATGCACAATCAACTATGGCTCAATTTAAATAAATAAATAAATGATAACATGTTTTTTAAAAAAAGTTCTTTTCCCCTAGCTAACTGGATAATAATATAAATCATTCACTTAAATATTTACAACTCAACTACCAGTATTTCTGCTATTTTAAGATTATAGATCTCTCCTATTTTATCTGCTAAATAAATATCTAACACTGCATCCTCATTCCCACAGCTATAATCACTTCAAGCACTTTTTCCTAAAATATTTCAACAGTCTCTAAATTGGTTGCCCTTCCAGGGTCTTTCATTTTCCATACTGTTGTCAAATCTAATAGCAGCATTCTATCAACTAAACACCATCAATAGCTCCCTATGACCTAAGGGACAAATCCCAAATTGCTTAGCATACAAGGCTTGTCACAATCTGGCCCCAATTTGTCTTTGTTCATCCAGTGTCATTATCTCCCTCTTATACGACTTCCCATCATAGCCGAATTGTGTAAACCCCATGCTATTTCAAGATTCTATCGCATCTTTGCACATGCCATTCCCTATGTGAGAAGAATTCTTTCTATACTTTCCTTAAATGGAGAGGTTTTACTAAATCTCTTCAGCTGCTCAAAGATCTCACTTCAACAAAGTTTTCCTACTCCTGCCCACATTTTTGCAATATTTTGAATGTACCTCTAACCCCAATCTAATTTACGTCTTTACCTGCATATCATTTTTTCCCTATGAACTGTGCTTTGGTCACAAGGACTTATTCATCTTTATAAGACCAGGGCCTAGCATAATGCATAGCACAGAAAGATCAGTAAGTGTCTGCTGAATGAATGGGTGGATGAATGGGCAGAAATAAAGGGAAGAAATCAGAGAAATTTTAAAATGAACCAATGAAGATGCAATTTGAAAATAAACTGTCTGAGTCAGTCATCCAGTAGCATGCATGGTATTTTATTGTATTATTATATTATATTATGTTATTATTGTATCAAAAACTAGTAGACTGATGTATATATATATATATATATATATATAAGTATATATATATATATATATATATATACACACACACACAGGAATTAGAGAAAGGTTCATGTGACTAAGATTGCATCTAAATATTCCTAAGCTAGTAAATTGACTAAATATTTTTTTGGATTTTTTTAGTTTAATTTTGCAATGTGGTGCTTGGACTTGGTAGGAAGGTGAGTTGGGGTAGAGGAAGTAGGAGAGAAAGAGGTAAAAACATTCTCAAGTAAACTGCAAGTCACATGTATTGTGGAGGTAATCGGATCTTTTGTTTAGGGCAAGGAATTTAGAAACTTCAGAGGTCCTTGGGATGAACAAATCATAATAAAATAATTCTTACATGAAATTACTGTGTGGTTTAAATCAGAATATGTTTGGGGAAATTTTTTTTTAAACCACAAAGTTTTATTCAAAAGTTAACTTTTGTCCATTTTAATTTAACTTTTCAAAAAGAGCCATTATTCTCAATTTCTCATACATTTGTCATATTTTCAAATTACTTTGTCATGACTGGCATTCCATCTGATGAGCTTGGACTCCAGTTTTAACAAATAAAATAAATGAGAATAATGAATGCTGGTCTAGTTAAAAGAAAAATGATGTTACTGACTTAACTAACAAGAAAGTTAATGAAATAAAAAGTGTCATTTTCTGCCTGCACATATGCAACTAGGAAACCACAGCATTCTCTATGGGGCAAATGTAAGGAGTAGAATAATCTAATTCTTCTTTACAAACATGGAAAATAAATGGCTCTTTCTTTTACTGCATGTGGAGTTGGCATAATTCAGGTTGGCTACGATTAGTACCTCATTAGTAAATACCAGATAATTATTGGTCTGCATTCAGGTATTGGCAGATGCCTGATAAGGCACTTAATGAATTTTTCATTAGTCTTTCTGAGAAAAACTTCAGTAGAAAACATTTTGAAAGCAGCAACCCTTTCACTTTCCTTTCCTCCACACTTGAGCCTTAAGGTATTTTCAAAATCAAATTTTAAAATTTTAATAGATCATAACTATCTTTCAGCCAAATATTTTACTATTTAATAAATTTAGTACAATTTTTCTCTGCTACATATTTTTCTCTACCCAAAGTCACCACAAATACCATGACTGTAACATACTTCTTTTATATGCATTTAATTTTGTTTTAAGTTTTTGAAAGCATTAGTCACAAAAATATGTGACATAATTTTTTAATAATTAGCAGGGGATGGAGTTAATAGTTTCTAATAGACCTAACATTTTTTAGCTATAATTTTTGCTATTCAAACACCAAAGGTGCAAATGAAAAACAGTCAAATATTTGATGCTGCAATATATTTTAAAATAATTATCTATATAACCAAAATTTGTGTAAATGTATCACATAGTAAAATATTAGCACCAAGTAATACATTCAAACCAATCCAGAACTTTATATGAATGTTAAAAATGGACAAGTTCATGGTTACATAGCGAAGATACTGATTACCACAAGAAAACTTTCAATTATATCATCCACGAATGATGCAAAACATTTCATTATTTACTCTTTGGGGGAGATATAACTTCTGAATGCTAAATGTGATTTTGATTTGTCAACATTACTTTTGCTGTAATTAAAATCCTAAAGTGATCTTTAAATAATTCTTCACTCAAATTGCATCCTGATGTACTTTTTTAATCTCCATAATTGGAATGTCAACACCTAAGTAAGCAACTCAACCAGCTACACTTGTCATATCTCAATGACCTTACACTTTAAAAATCACCTCTAATTTTAGAGGGACACGTTTGTTTAAACATTAACCAAGAGGGACTTAGATAAAATTATAAAGTGGTGTCACTTCAGTGCCTTTTACCTTTTTTTTTTCTTTATAAATTCAGTGGCTTCATCTTTCTCAGGACACCACACTGGCAAATATTTGCAGGGTCTCATCTGACAAATAACAATGATCTTCACTTCCTCACTATTTCTCCTTATTCCCTCCTCTGGGGGATTCATCTTAAGCTAAATGCCGGACAAGAAAGCAACCTAATATGCTAAGCCATACTAATATGTAGGCTTTATTTGGGATCTCTGTATAAAACTTGTATTTAAGAGATGTTTGGAAATACTACCTGATAACAGAGGTGACATTAGGTCACTAAAGAGCAATGAAAATTGATTTCTCTTTTTTAGTCAGGAAAAAAATCTAATCTTTAAAAAGCTACTTGCATTTAAAATATTTTGGTGGGTTCATTTGTGGTTTCCATTATATCCATGTCATGTTTATATAGTTAAAGAAAACATTGAGTGTGAAAATAACTATTATACATAAGTTATATAATTTCTGAATGAATATAGCTAATTCTAATTTATCAATAATGTCATAAAGGAGTATAATAATGTAGCATTAAAATAAGAAAAAAGTGTTCAATAAAAGTACATAAAATAAATACATATCTTTTTAAATGAATATTTCTTGCACTAGTAAAATACTGAATGCTTTATGCCACAAGACCAACCTTTGTGTCTATGAGATCCATCCATGTTGCTAAATTCAATGTGATTTTCATCAGCCCAGTAGAGTCTATGGTTGACATAATCTATTGTTAATGCCATAGGTCTAGAAATCTTGGTTTCTATGACAACGCTCTGATTGGTTCCATCCATTCCAACACGGCCAATGTGAGGATATTCACAGCAGTCAATCCAATACAAATACCTAAGAAAGAAAATCAATAGCCGTTTTGTTTAGAGGCGCTCTGGTAGCAAAACATCACACAATATTTCACTTATTTGCTCAACTGTTCCCAAATTAATTTTTGGTATCTCTCTGAACTGTAACTTCTAAGAAGCATATTTCAATGCAAATTTTTCTTATGATTTTTTTATTTATTAAACATGAAGTATGGTTTAAAGTATCCATATAATTTTAAACATGTTTCCTGTAGTATAAAAACTCAAATATACAATAAGATATTTTTACAAGTATTAACAAATTATAGATGTCCAAAACTAACAGTTGTAAACTTTCAAAAGGAATCTATAATGTTGGAAAGATAAAAGTATCTATCTATCTATCTATATTTTTTTCTTTTAGTTTGCTATCTATGTAAAATTTAAAAAAATAACTCTCAGAGGCATATATTTCATTTGTTTAAATATGCATTGTTCAATGTGGTAGCTACTAGCCAATTATGATTAAAGTTTAAACAAAACAAAATCAAATGAAATTAAATGAACTGGATTGTTCCCCAGTCACACTAGCCACATTTTAAGTGCACAACAACCACATATGTCTAGAGACTATCATATCTAACAGGATAGATACAGAGTACTTTGGTCATCGCAGAAAGTTCTCCTGATCAGCATGATTTAAATTATGTTATCATAGGCAAGAAACAGAGCACACCTGGAGTCCTAGGCAGGTTCCAAGGGCAGTCCCCTTCACCCAGAAGCAGGCAAAGAGCACACCAAAATCCCACTTCCATGCAGGTGGCCACCACAGCCACCATCACAGCCACAGCTGCTGCAAAAGTGGCTCAACATCACAGCAGAAGCCACAGGCACTATGCAAGAGCCAGTCAGACACTGGACTGCAGTGACACAAAGAAAGTCACCAGCAGAGATCAGAAAAAGAAGAGTATGTTTCTCTCCTCAAAACCCACTACAGAGTAAAAGAAGAAGGGAACTGTTCCTCCATGCTCCTGCTTTATTTCTCATTTTAGTAATTTCGGTCTTCTCTCTTTTTTTCTTGGTCAGTCCAGATAAAGGTTGCAAGTTTTGTAAATCTTTTTAAAGAATCAATGTTTGGTTCTGATGATCTTCTCCATTGTTTTTTAATTCCCTATTTCATATATTTCTGTTTAATCTCTGTTATTTCCTACTTGTATTTGCTTTTGGTTTACTTTGCTCTTCTTTTCCTATTTTCTTAAGGTAGAAGTTTATATTACTGACTTGAGATTTTTCTTATTTTCAGTATAGTTGTTTACAAATATAAATTTTCCTTTAAGCACTGCATGAGCCCTGCATCCTGTAAATTTTTATATGTTGTGCTTTGATTTTTATCTCAATGTACTCTCTTACTTCCCTGTGATTTTTTTTTTTTTTTTTTTTTTTTACCCATTGTTTATTTAGGAGAGTGTTGTTTAATTACCACACACTTGTGAGTTTTCTAAATTTCCTTCTGTTATTTTGGTCAGAGAACATATTTTCTATGATCTTAGTCTTTTTAAATGTATTAAGACTTGTTTTGTAGCCAAAATTAAAATTAAAATTAAATAAAATTAAATAAATTACATTATTGGAAATCTTAGAGTAAGACATTTCAGACAGTATGGGGAAAAACAGGAAAAAGAAGAAAATAATATTGATATTAATACTAAATATTAGTATTAGATTGAGTTAAAAATAAATATTGCACCCTATAAAATGAAAATAATGTATAAGTGATAGATTGCTTAGAAATTTCATTCTATTTAATTAAGCCATTTTTACCCTAAAAGTAGGAAACTCACTTTATCTTTTTAGATACATTTCCTTATCTATATAACTGAACACTTAAAATAGAGAACCTTTAATATCCTTTTCACATTCCAAATCTGAAAGTAAAATCTATTAACCCAATTAGTTTTTCTAGACTTCATCCTTCCTTTTTACTAAATATAATCCTTGGCGATTTATTATTCAGATTTGGAAGATGTGTAATTAAAATGATATGGTATGAAAATTATTCTAAATGGTTTAAAAACTGGTATATTGGTTTAGATTTTAAATATTCCTTAACAATTTTTTCACATAAATGTAGACAGAGATAATTATGTTCAAATATTTTAACCACACACTAGAAAATAAATAAAGGTTTTCAGAAAAAAACAAAACAAACAACAACAACAACAAAACACATCAAATACAGGGCTAACACAAGTAATCATTGTAAAGAACGTGCATTTTTTTTTGTTGCTGACAATCATTTCGGGGGTATGTATAAATGCACGAATTATAATAAAAAAGTACTTTGGTAGCCAAAATATCGTTTAAGTCCTAATTAAGCGTGGTGCTTAAAAAGAGAAAAGTATTTCTGATAAGGACTAAACAAAAGGTAAAATTTTGTAAGCAGAGATTCAAACAGAGCTCTGAGAGTCAAAACTATAAACAAACAAGACTGGAAATAATACCATGTCAACTTACACAGGGCAATTGCATCTGTGTTTCTATATTAATTCTGAACATACTTCGAAAATCTTAAATCATCAAATAATAGAGGGCAAGCCCCTCAGAATATGATGTTGTCATTTTTTTATCTTGAGTTATTTTTTTGTATATTTTTCTTTTGAAAAGCAAAATTTCATCTATGTCAGTGAAATACATTTTATGGAAATTTGTTTACAATCCCTTTCTCTCTGTTAAATTTATGGAGGTGCACCTTGCTGTCTATACTAGAGATAATGGCTGTATAGATACAAAAGAAGAAACTGGATCAAAAAGAAGTAAAAATGAAAAGATAGTTTACCTTGTTGAAATAAATCAGAACATTTATCCTTGTCTTACTGACCCCTGAATCTTGGGAACACCAACGTACTACATTTTTTTCTGATAAATGTAATATGCTCATGCCAGCTTCTTGCACACGTATTAGATATGATCAAATTTAATTGTGCTTCTGTATATCATGTTATTTTTAAGAACTGTCCGTAAGCAAATAAAAATTTTAAAGCAGTATTTCAATGATTTTTGTAACATTAAAAAGACATAGCCAAATTGATTTAGAGAATCTTTTATTTCTATTTAGGTATTTACTCTACATGTGCTTGCATTTGCAATTAAAATATCACCAAAGTGAAAAAAAGCTTTCTCTATTAAATGCTATTAACAAAAAAAATTTGCAAATTATTAGATGTGAATAGTAATGTTTTTGAAGTCAATAAGTAAAATATGAATTTTAAGTGGTCTAACTTCCATATAATTGCAATTATAAAATTTCATCTGTATTCTGACCTTTTCCATCTACCTAGTCTTATTATCATTGTAAACCAAGCTATCAGAAAAAGAGAGAAAAGTGTATTTCATGGAGTCCAACATGCATTACATCACTCTCAGTAAATCTGGTAAGAGTTCCAGGTCTGAAATCCTCTTACTGGGCACAAATATATTTTTCCAAATTACTCCCTAATCTAGTTTGGATATGTTTGTCTCTCCAAAGTTCACGTAGAAATCTGCTCCACAACATGGCAGTGTTGGGAGGTGTTTGGGTCATAGGGGAGGATCCCTCATGAATAGATTAATGCCCTCTGTGGTGGGAGGATGAGGGGCAGTGAGTGAGCTCTCCCAGAAATGGATTAGTTCCCGAGAGATCTGGTTCTTAAAAGGAGCCTAGAGCCTCCCATTCCTCTCTTTCTTGCTTCCTCTCACCATATGATACTGTACCCACCAGCTGTTGCTTTCCACCATGAATAGAGGCAGCCTGAGTCCCATGCCAGATGCAGCTGTCCCAGAATCCAGAATCATGAGCCAGATAAAACTTTTTCCCTTTATAAATTACATAGATCTTAGGAATTCTGTTAAAGCAACACAAAAATGGACTAATACACTCCCTACTATTGAAATGTATGAAATTCAGCTCTAATCAGACTTTTAAATTACAGTCTCACATTTTCATTTCTGTGCTTCTATCTTATCATTTGCCTTGCTCATGCTTCTTCAATTCTAAAGGTATTTTCATTCAGATAAGTGCTAGTTAGGTTGCAAGATCAAATATTTTTTTGAGAAATGTTTTGGTAAACAAAGTAAGCATCATCTTTTTTTATTGTAGGACTACTCAGAGACTTTAATATCCTGAATGATATTGTGATTCTCTAAGAGGAACTGTAGTATCCCTTTTTATCATATAGTTTTGGGTGGCAGCATCTATTTTCCTAGACAGTTGGCCCCTTTCTGTGCCAGGAAACACACTTTGGGAAACTGCTTTTTAGCCCTGCCTGGTCTACAGAATTTCTTTTCTTTATTAGATGTGCAACTGAGTAACATATTATCACACACATAGGAACTCACAAAACAGTTAAAGATGTAGGTTCTAGGGCCTCGTAATCAGAGAACTTTATTCAATAAGTCAATAGCAATGAAGCATCTTTGATAAGCCCCAAAGTCAATCTTTTTTTAAAAGAAACATAATTGATTATAAATATCTGTGGAGTACAGAGCTGACTATCGGTATTCGTGTACAATACGTGATGATCAAACGAGGATAGTTGGTATCTCCATAGTTCTAAAACATACTCATGCTTTGTATCCATTAACCAGTTTCTCCCAAAATCACTGTTAAGCAGATAGAGAACCATATTTTGAAACAGTGATTCACTGAGGCCATATTATGTAGCCGATATCTCTAAGTACTGGGGACACAGAGGTAAGCAGACATGACTTTTGCCTTCAAAGATCTCTCAGTGAATTCAGTAGAGGTTTGTAGAAAACAAATGAAAAAATTTGAAGCACATTGGGATAAAACTATTTTACTTTGGAGGTACAAAAGAGGCAATTTTACCTAGATGGAGGAAGGCATGAAAGAAATCTTTTGCTCAGTAACAGTTCTTTGAACCTAAATCTTATCTTCATAACTAGCTTATAAATTCCTTAAGAACAATAAATCTTTCAGATTTTAAGACAAAGTATAACTTAATGGAAGATTTTAATTCTCTAACAGGTATTGAAGATCATGTAGCTTAAGTCCTTCACTGATAAACTGAAACCATAAAAGGTTATGTGCTTTCTCTGTTATAGTGATCCAATTGGAACAAAGACTCAGGTCTATAGTAGATTTGTAGACTAGCTTGTTTTCTAATAAGCATCCTTTAGGGCCTGAAGTAAACAAACCGTAAAAATAGATAACTTGGGCTCAAATCCCAGGTCTTTCTATTACTAGCTATATGAACCTGGGAGCTTTAATTAGCACCTCTTTCAGCCTGGATTTACTCATATCTTGAAAAGGGGCAATATCAGTTTCTTTTCATAGGGTCACTGTGAGAATTAAGTGAGACAATACATGGAACAAGCTTAGAACACTGACAAGCATGTTGCAAGTGTTTAGCAAATATTAGCTATTATTATTTTATCTGCTCTAGATATGGAGAGCGTGTGTGTGTGTGTGTGTGTGTGTGTGTGTGTGTGTGTGTGTGTGTGTGTGTGTGTGTGTGTGTGTGTGTGTGTGTATTTTGGCAGTTGGCCAGTACAGGGATTGAACCCTGGATTTTTGTGTTATCAGCACCATGCTCTAATCAACTGAGCTAACTGGATAGACCCATTAATATAATTTTTAGTTTAGTAATATCTACCAACTAGCTTACCTATTACATCTGTATTGTATGTATATTATTAAATGATTTGCTTGGATTTTATGTATGTTATTACATGATTTGCATATTTAAATGCTTGTCAACTAGAAGAATATTATGAAAATATTTTATTGTATTGAAGGAAAGTATCACTTAACTATATTCAGGTAAGTATGAGCCTTCATAAGCACAGGATTTATTGTGTCTCTCAATAAAAGGTACCTAACTTCTGATGGCTAAATATCACTTCCTTTCCATACTCATGCCCCCTTTACTATGGCTTTTTCAAATTGACCAATAAGCTTGCACTAAACATAATGGTAATTTTAATGTCTATAATACAATCCCCTGAAAAATTACCTATGTACAAAATTTGTTGTAAATAATTAAAACTGAAAATGAAAGCTTCAGTGAAAATGTCAAAAGAAGCGTTCTAAATTGCACCCATATAATATGCAATGTTTACTCAAGATCACATATGAAAAATCTCAGCCCCAAATAGTACCTATTCGGTAAATTATAACCTTGTGTAAACATATTTGAAAAAGTCTGCTTGTAACTACAACAACAGGCGTCTGTGATTCTCAGGTGTTTTTTTTTTTTTAATATTTGAATATAATACATTATACTTCTTTAAAATGAATTAAGTAGAAGTCTTCTCACAGCTTTTACTTTTTATCTGAATTCAGGTAATAAAAGTAAAGAAGATTCTTCCACCTGTAATTAATTCTGATTTTGAATTATAAAATTAATAATTTATATTCATTCCCAGTGAGTTTTGCCTAAATGTAGGAATACTGAAATCAGCTATTTGAACAGATTTAAAAATTGGTAGGAAAAAAGGTTTTCTTATGTGACTGCATAGTTTAATGAAACTTTTCTGTTTTCCACAGAAATCAGAAACTGATTTTCATCCCAGTATGCCTTTCATTCCTTTACAGAAGAAGTTCCTTTATGACTCTTCTCTTTAAAACATGCAGGTTATTTACATACCAATGTATTGGTTTGTGCATAGGTGTGCGTACAATGCCCCTGCAGCTATAACCTCATTCTCTGTGTATATCCAATTATGAATCTATTAATTTCTTCAACAGTGAATTTACCCGTCTCTGTATTAGGAAAAAACAATGATTAAGACGCGGCTCTTGTGTTAAATGTACTCATTTTCTAGATGAAGCGATATTTACATTAAAAACAGCCATATAATGTTAAGTGTTCAACATATTGTGACCCCGTAGAAACAATTAGGGAATATTTCACAAAGAAAGTGATGTTTCTGCTGCTCTTGGAAAAATTAGTGATTCGAACTGGAGAAAAAGCCAAAGGACATTCTGGGAGTAAGGAATAGCATAAGCTAAGTTACGAAGCATAAAATATGTTTTTCCAAATTTATTTACATTATAATTATCCATATTGGCAATAATGGATTCAGATACTGAGTTTATAAACTGTCCTTCACATATTTCCATTAACATATATTTCAAATTCAAAATAGCATCTACTATTATTTTCTTATGATTTGCTAATAGACTATTAGAAAAGAAAACTAAATGAAAATGTAGCTTTAAAAATAAGGCATTCTTATAATAATTCAGGCAGTTTTCTTTATTTCCAAAACAAACTCATATCACCTATACTAATTTTAAGTTTTTATAAAAGGTTAATTGCTAAAATGGAAAAAAGTAAAGGATTTGGGGTTCTTTCTTTCTTATCTTTGTTTGGATAGTTCTTGTAAAACATGCTCACAAACCAAGATCATTTTGTTACTAGAAATTCTAATGTTATGTAATAGAAAAAATATGGGGCCAAAGCCTGAAAACTGGGTTAAATCTCAGTTTAATATCGTACCACCTAAATGATTCTGAGAAAGTCATTTAGCCAGTTTGAGGTTGAATGTTTTTATCCATACTATAAAGAAAGTAATAAAAATAATCAAAGTTCTAAAAGACTGTGGGTAAACAATAAATGCATCTAAAGTGATAAAACTGAAAATTTTCTAATTCACAAAATGCTATATAAATGGTAGTTATCATCATTAGCATTATTATTATGTCACAACTCCTAATCCCTATAGGTCTACAAACTGATCATTTCCCTTTCTTGTATCTGCCTCTTTTCCGGTATTTTCCATATTCTGGGGACATCACATGTGCTTAATTTGTTCCAATCATATGAGTTCCTTGCAATGCATGAGATGTGCCATACTCTTCCGTGTCAGCACTTTCCCACAGAGCCCGTTCTTTTTTGCTGGAAATATCTCCTGCCCCAAAGTGCACCGTACCACCTGGCTACTTCTTACTTTATCATTCTTTCCCAGGAAGCTTTCTCTGATCCCAGTTGAGATAGACACATTTTCTATTTTCTCTTCTTCATGAGTCATTGCATTGCATCATAACTATTTAATCACCTGCCTACCTACTGGACTGCAAAATACTTGCAGATAAGAACTGTGCCTTTATTTTATACTCGTTTCTACCTAGAACAGTGCCAGATATGCACAAAATGCTAAAGAAATATGAGTGGAATAAATGAATGAGTAGATACATTTATTTTCTGTTAACCAGACATATCACACATTCACTTGAATATCTATCATAATGACGTTTTGTTATGATAACATGAGTTGACATCTTAATTATCCAAAAAGATAAAATTATGTTTAGCACAATTTTAACTTTATATTTTCTATTGTATTTTAAAATGCTTATACAAATCCTGCATAAATTATAATCTTTATAAATATTGAATGCAAATGATTTCAATTACCTAAAATTTATGATAAATTAGAGCACTCATTCCCAATCTAGACCAGATAACAGAATAATTAACATAAAATTGGGAGAAAAATTAGAATTTCAGTTGAATTTAAATACAATAACCAGGAGGATGCTCTGTCTGCTAGAATCTTTTTTTACCATTCCTACTAACCGTCATATTCAAAGTGATATTGTGATAATTGGCATACTATTATTAAACTATAGAAAGGCCCCCAATATCCTTCCTAAAAGTTTAGTTGTTTCATTGTATTACACAGGCCAGTGATTCTTATTTGTCCTTAAACAAATCCCTGCCTTATCCCTTATTAAATATCAAGACAGAAATCATACTTCTCAAGGAAACAGGGGTCAGTACTACTGGCATATTTGAAACATATGCAAATCACAGTGGTAATCTGATGTAAAAAGGTTCAGTTGTATTTTTGTTAAACACTCTTACAGTTAAAGCTGTCATTTTTAAAGCAGGATTGTACAATATTTCATACAGTTATGACATTTTCAGCTTAAAGCTCATTTCATAAAAGCTAAAATCTAGGTTGCCTATTGTCTCGCTTTGGGGAACGAGGAAAACAGCATGAACAAAAAGGTGCCATTAAATTTTATCTATTAAAGTAGGTGGCTTGAATTATTTCATAAAAAAATCCAATTTTATCTGTGTCTTTCATTATAATATGTCACATCCATATCATAATCCAAATATTATCTAAAAATGAAATCAAGGGAGGGAGTCTTTCATAAAATCTACAATAATCTAGTACTTTGCTGTTTTAATTGACACTTTCAGTGGATGAGTTTATGTTGATGACAACTTAAGGCTGCTTTCAGTTTATGGGGTAATAATTGTAACCTGGGAGAAATAAAACCTAAACCTAGATTCAGCTGTTCACTGGCTATAGTACAATTTTTGCTTCATAAATAGGAAATTCCTTAACACTGCTATTATCAAATGGGTGATGTTTCTTTCATTAGAAAGTGAAGCATCTTGAATAGTATGAAATGAAAAGCTAAGCCAGAATACAGATTTTGAAGAAAAAGATGATGGTTTAGACACTCAAAAATATTATCTGATAAAATATCAAAGGAATTAAAATATTCATATATTTAGGAATTCTGGCTGTTATTTCTTGAAACTTCCATAGAAACAGACTCTCTTGTGACTCTGTTTTAGTTAAAATAAAATTGACACTCTTTTGAAACTTCTGTTGCTATGGTAAAGAAAATATTCAAAAAGGTAACAAAATGATCACAGAATTATATAGTGAAAAGTTGAAATGTTCACATTACCTTGGAAACAAAAATGAATTCACACTACAAGTCTTCTATTAGGTACAGCTTTTGCCCAAATTAATGTTTAAAATTAAGCTATAAAACATACTTTGACATGATCACTTTGCCAATTATAAACATGAAGGACTAAAAAAACAGATATAGTATATTAGCAAGAGGCAAAATCCAATTGTTGCATATGGTATGATAAAGGCAGTAATTTAGTGAAATATACTATGTGAAATTAATTTAGGTAGCAGAAAACTTAGAACACTACAGTTATCCTAATACTTGCTACTGTAAATGTGTCCTATTTTAAAACATCAAACTTTCTCTAAATTTGTTATTTTAACATGTGTTTTGGGTAGGTTTAACTTTTACAGGGAGAATTTTGGAGTATGTAATCACTCTAAATTATAGTGTCAAAAAAACAAAAGGAAAGGCATACATTCTCTACCTACCAAAACAACGTAATTGAAAGTGAATAATAATGGTCATAAGCTGTAGAACTTTAACAAACACCAGACAGTTTTGACACCTTAATGTGTTTATCCCCCAACTGAAACTTCCAGTCTGTTGTCCTTGAGCTGTACGATGACTTTTCCCCATTCTCACACTGAAATGCAAATGAAACATAGCTCTAACATGGACCTTTCCCAATATTCCTGCTTAGCTTTTCCTCTTGAACACATTTGGTAATACACCTTGTGATTTATTACTCATGGTACTGCTTATGTCTCCTGATATAAAGTGGTGCAGGAATTGCATTATCCATATTTGTGACTATCGTAAACACTGCAAAACATAACCCAAGAATTTGTTTTCAGTCTGCCTTTCCTCCAAGATTTAAAGGCATTAAAATTAGCAAAGTTTTACTCTACAATAAGTATATTGATTCATTAGAAAAGGAGTTGTATTCAAGCCTTAAAAAAAAAGTTGCCATAAAATTCAATCATTTCATTTCTTTTGATGTATTACTGTTTTTGAATTCTCAGTAAGAATTTTTACACATTTACACTTTACATTGAATTTTCATGTTAATGATCTACAGAACTAAATTTTCCACATTCTTATTCTTTACTTTAAGATTTTTAATGTTTGTTACTAACCCAGCTTGAGGATCTAAAGACAAGTCCCTGGGAAACTTCAGCCTTTTGCTAACGAGTATAGTAGGGTACAAGCCATTGAGTTTGGATACTTCGATAATCCTTTTTTCTGTGTCAGACCAATAGAGGTTTTTTCCAATCCAATCCACAGCGAGTGCATTGGGGACAGCTGTGTTGTGCACTACCTAACAAAATAAGAATTTAAAAAGTTAACAGGGAAAATGCTTAGTATAAGAACTAAGCAATTGCTTCTTGATTTTTACAGAGATACAGAACAGGCTCTGGGGAGATACCAATACCACGCACCAGTCTCCCAACTGCCCTATTTAAATGACCACAAGAAAAGAAAACCCAAAGGAGAACATGCACGCACTAAGTATTTTAAACATAGCCAACGGGAAGAAAAAACAGACTCATAAAACCGTTGTTCTCAATTCTAACTCATGTCAATACTAAATACAATAAGGATATAGTCTTTGTATGTACAAATATGATGCATATAAAATGACCAACAATTCTTGATCTATGTGACTGGTGTTTCTGAGTTCTCAGTGCTTTAGGACTATGTGAAAGAAACAATAGAAGCCAGTAGTTATATAGTTAGAGACAAGAAAATGCTAATGAAATTTTAAAGTTATTCTTTACCGTAATGCCATTAAAATAAAGATGCAATGAAAACTGACAATATGAACACTTGCAACAATTAAAGATATCAATCGACTATATTAAATTGCAAGACTATATTTCAAATTTGGAAAATAGACATGGCTAACTATTTAAATGAAAACAGTCATCCCAAGGGAAGAAAGATGCATTTTGTAACCTTATGCAATGACATGATTTAAAGTAGTAATGAAATAGTTGTGGCAAGGCAGTAAAGATTTAACATGCTTTAAAAATATTAAAGCATGTTCAAAAAAAATAAAGGTAACCAAAAATTCTAAATGCCTTGTAATAAAATATATGATCAAATTTGAGTAAAGTACCTCTCACAGTTTTTTAATAAATTGTCAAAGAAATAAATTGTAAGTGGAAAAAGTTATCTGCTTATTTGTTTTATCTGGCCACTGGGTCAGCTAGAATCAATCTGCTTATTACTATCATATACTATTTCATTGTATGAGCCATTATTAAGTACAGTTATCCTGAATTACCTGAACACAACCTACTGGTCATTTTGGCATTGTATACACATACTTTAAGAATTCATTAATATTTTCAAAATGATTGTTTCCACCAAAAATTTCTGTATGATAATTTTGGTGGCTACAAAAAAGTTAAATTGATGGGTTTCATTCCTTTGAATGTAGAACTTCTTTATAATACATTTTCCTGCATATATATATTTTATACATATATATATAATGCAAATGATTTGATTTTAAAACTCAGAAACATAAAAATGGTACTAAGTGGCTCATATCTAGAATGTGATATGAGTTGCACATGTGACAGAATTGTGATGTGGTCTAATCAGAACATTTATGAGTTTACACAAATGCATTCAATTATTTCCATCTGTGATTGGTTAATTTTAACAGTGCTATAAGTTCAATTTTCACTCTAACATTTAATTTTTTCAGTTACAAATTCTCAGACTCAACTTTCCCTTTTATTTAAACAAACACAACTGAATATCAGGCACTAATCAATCAAGCTCAAAGCATCCATCACATTTTCTAGGGTTATGAATAACGTTACAAATTTTATTTACTCAATTTGATTTTTATCTTATTGCGAGTAATCGTGTTATAATAAAACATAAGAATAAAAAGCCTCACATTTCATAAAGTATTAAACTATACACATGTGAAATTGAAACCAACTTCATACATTTTACAAGTAATATCATTGCCACCAAATAACAACTTCTAATCTATTCAATCATAACAATATAATATATTCAATAATGCCATTATTGTAATCTCTAGTTACCTTAATGTCACTTCCATTTAAACACATTCTATTTATGCGGCTGCCATTGGGTCGGCTAGAATCAATCCAATAGATGAATTCATCTCTGTAATCAAAGTCTATAGCAATAACATTGTTTAATCCCTAAAAATAAAAAGAATATGTTTTTAATAATAGGCAATAGAAATTATTTTAAAATATTTTAGGAGTTCATCGGAATCATTATTTCCCTTTGAACCTAAATAGTCATACGTATTATGATAAATAGCATTGGTGACCATTTCTTTTTTAAAGCATTATATGCTTACATTTTCCCCAACTCCATACACTTGAAAAGATGCATAATTTATTTGAAAATATTTTCCAATGGGCCACAAAAATTTTGGAATGTTTATAGTGCTTTAAATAAATAGCCAGTAATATGAAAAAATAAAATAAAAACTGTTTTTAAGGAGATAAAGATTCTCACTTTTGGTTAATATTAAATATGATGCCATTATAATCTGTCTTGTGAAGGGATCAGAAAAGAGAATACATCTAAACTGGAAAAATAGAAAATCCCTGAAGAATTAAGATGAACACTGGATAGCCATCTGATGAGTCAGAAAAAAAGTTTAAGAAATTTTACATTCCCCAAAAGCTCTTGTTTCAACAACAAAATAAATGAGCTTCCTTTTTTCATGCTTCAAAATGCCTCTCAGGCAATCCAAGGAGGAACTGGGTAATCAACATCTTTTTATTCCACATGGTAGAAATGTGAGGAAATGCCTCCCTTCAGACACATGGTTATGCATTTTTTAGCAGGTAACAAAACAGAACACAAATTCAACTGATGGGTTTCTGGATGCTACAGCTTTTTGGTTTGGCAGTTCTACCATTTAATTTGATTTGAGTATTGTACAGCCAGGATCTGGGAATTTTCATGTATGCCAAATTGTTAAAATGATTCCTTAAAAGTAAGTTTAATTCTGACCTATTTTAGGGCTCATATATCTACTAGCTCAATGAACTAACAAAATGTGGGTGATAATTTCCATTGTGTTAACTCATTTTAAGGCCTGAATAGTTTGTTAGTATATAAATTCTTGTGGGTTAAAAAATAATGCTATAGACACTTGGCAAAGCCCCAAGAGATCTTTGCCATGTCTTTCTATCTATGTAGAGTTTGCTTACGTCCATACTCACCCTAAAGTTTAACAACTCAAGTTGTTTAAAAGAGTCTTTTATAAGTAATTGTAGACCAATGGAGGATAGGTTTTTCTCTTTGCTTTGGCTTGGATTGGGGGATGAGGGATAGGAAGAATACTAATTCTCTGGCCTGAGTTCAATTCCTAAATCTATTCTCAAAATTAGGAATTTAAAAATAATAATAACACCACTACCTTAGATTTATATAGCTTTTTATAAAATTCGGGTCAAGGTTAATGATTACTGTTCAGATTTTATTTCTTCCTAAGGATCTCCAAGACTAAGGATGGCCTATGTATAGAAGCAAGTTAGACAAAGTTCTGGAAAATACTGGGATTTTTTTGTTTGTTTGTTTTTTGTTTTTTGTATTTTTTCTTGCAACATAACTAAATTATAGTAGTAATGGTGTTAAAACCATATGAGAAAATCTTAGGCTTCTACTTGACTTAACATGAGCAATCTCTTTTTCTTCAGCTTTAGATTATGATGATAATCTGAAATAGCCTAACCCCACAAAATTTCAGGCCGTTGGTCATAAACAAGAGACACAAGACAGTAAATATATGACACAGTGCAAATGAATAAACGCAAGTATGTTTCTTACTGGCAGTATTGCTGATAAAGAATAATGACTATAAATTCTAAAAATAAAAGGGGGGTCAATAATATTCAGCTGCAGATTCAAAAGATTCATTAAATATCCATGGACATGCTAAAAACTGAAGAACTCCTTAACTAAATGCAGTTAAACATACATACCTAGGAAGTTGACTATGCAAAATCAATGTTTCTAAAATATAAATTGAATGAATTCTAGACAAATTCTGTAGAGGGCTTAATAAATTCATTTCAATAGTAGTCTATAATATCTTTTCTGTTCAAATACTTTCTCTACAGAGAAATAATGTAAATGGGTTATGATTCTGTGATGACTTGGCAATTCAGATGGCTAAAATGAGAGCTTTACAGGGAAAAGATAGAGAGAAACTTGTCACTAATTTTAGCAAAGATTTACCCACAATCCCCAGTCGTGGCAGAATTATCCTACTTGTTTCTTTTCAATAATCAATTTAGATAATAAAAATCCAATTCCAAACTTAGTAAGTCAAATACAATAAATTACAGTAGTAAATGCAGAAGAATTGAAGCTCTGAATTCCGACATATCTATCTAGCCCAGCTGGTAATTTTTCTACAACTTTACCCTTAATCTCCACAGAAAACAGTACAATGCTCTCTGCAGAATCATATGCAAAGAACATTAAAACAGCCAGGGGCATGGTCAAAATAATGTCTGAAAACAAGAGTCATCCCAGTGGTTTCAGAACTGAAAATTGGTTTCATCAAAATCCTATTTGCCTCTTTCATTTCTGTAGCTGAAGATTTGCATCCTTTGGTTCAAGATGATTAATGTAGGAAATTGTGTTTTGTTTCTTTATACAATTTTACTGGAATAAAGGCACTGTTAGAATTGAATTGGATAACATATTGGAAAACTCCTTGATTTTCAATCCTAAAATCCAAGTTATTATAGTTTCTAAATATGGTATATGAATTTAAATTATAGCTGGTCTAGCTACTACTACGTTGTAGAATATATAAGGTCAGAAACAGTTCTACCGCTTGTTACAATTTTATGCAACAAAACTTCCTGTAAATGTTAGTGACTCCAACAAAGATAATAAAACTCAAGATATTAGGGTAAATCATTCTTCCAAATCAGTTACACACAAAGATTCCAAATAATTAAAGCCCAGGATGTCTTTTTATTTATTTTGGCCAAGAGAAGATATGGAGAGATAAACTTCTGTGTTTGACTTCAATTTGCATATATAGCCAGAATCTCTGAGGGGGAAAAAAAAGGTTTCTACTGCCAAAAACTCCTTGAAAATTTCTATAATGCTATGATGAGATTGGGGTTAAAAATATGCTCCATGACAGAAATGATATATTTCAGGCAGCCACAGACAAAACTAGATGTAAGCCGTGTCTTTAGTTCTTTGGGTCTCTATTTCCTCATCAGTAGTCATCATTGACAAACACCTTGCAAAGACAGTGGTGTTCAGAGTCTTCACGAGCTTTCTCGTCCCTCTCACATCCTTTTAATTCCCATAAACACTGCACTAAGTAAAGTATCTGAAACTCATCTCCACTTGGATACTAATGATTGGCAATAGTCTAAAATTATACCACTAGGAGAACAGAGCCATACTAAAGTGTGCATTAAAGTCGTACCATTATATTAAATAGACTTAAATAATGCATAGAGGAAAAAAATCATTTTTCTCCATTAAGAACAATCTCTAGCAACATATTACCCATGAAAGACAAAAAATAAAAATAAAAAAAGGGGGATACCAGAAGAAATGTTTTGAGGTACAGGATTGGAAAATGAAACAAGGAGACATCACTGAAGTTCTGTTACAGTTATTTCATGAAGACAATAAATATTGTTGCTTTATTAGTTAAACTTGTGGTTCAGCTGAGCTTAAAAGTAAAGTATTTTAAAGAAAGAACTTTCTCCCTTTAAACTAAGATAGCATAGTCTAAAAGGTTAGAATGCTAAAAGCAAGACAAATAAATAAACAATAAACCTAGTAAAGAGAAAATAAACATGTCCCTTTCCAGAGACCATGCCAGGAAATCAATGTCTGGCACACCTAACTTCGAAGTTACAGAAAAGCTTAGAGAGGGTGTAAAGACATACTCCAAAAAACAAAAAGAGAGAGAGAGAGAGAGAGAGAGAGAGAATTTTCAGTATTTTCTAATTTTGGTATGTTTAAAAGTAGACTGTATAGAAAAATAGCATTAAATCAAGCTAGATTATGTAGAAAACTATTTGGGCAACAAAATCTTTTTCCATATTGAAGCAGTATGTGTACTTAAACTTTCTCTCCAAGGATTTCTGTTATAGTGTTTGTTTCTTAAAGAGAAAGTTTTCCAATCCTTATATTTTAAATAGATTTCTGTTTCACTTTTATAAACAACATAAAAATATTTTATTTTATCCAATCTCTAGAGGATCTCCAATTAAAGAGAGAAGCAGTATGATAGAGTGGATGTTGGTAGCATACTCCATACTCAAGAGAAAGAGTCTAAATCTCACAGGCATTCAGGAGTAAGGCAAGAACACACGTCATAAGCCCATGGAAAGTCTGAGGATTCCAGTGGACTGCAGCACACGGGCTCTATGTCAAAGTGGCAGCTGCTGCACAGCTTGGCTTGTAACCATTCAGGAATATGAACCTGGCTCGCTACACTTTCCTATTTTTTTCATGAGTAGCCAGAAATCTGGGTTTTCATGTAAAATTTTCATTTTCAACTTCTGACCTAGAGGAAAGCTGGAAAAGACAACTCTGTCAGGAGGAGTCAATACCACATTGGCTAGTGGATATTTGCACTTAAAATAAGACTAAATCCTTAAGCAAAACGAATGAAACTCTCATAATAGCAGTGAACAAATCCATCAGTGAGCAGCAAAAATACTTTTAATTAAGTAAGTCTGCTTCATGTTGCAAGAAAATCACCATATGAATAGTGTTCTTCATTTATACCTAATGCTAGCATTAACATATTACAAAAACAGAAATAGCCTTAATTTTGGCACACTTGTTCTAGACAGTGCTACATATCCATGTCATCATTATACAGTTTGGAGCAAAGAGAAATGTGTAGCAGAACAGATAAAAGCTAAATCATACCAAGGAAGATATTTCTCCTGACAACCAAAAATATGCTGTAACTAACTACATATATTCTTATGTGATTTCAGTGTTTCATGTAGCAATCAATTTAGTTTTAATGATTTGATTTTGTGCTATTTCCACTGCAGACAGGGAGGGGAAAAAAAATTGAGGTGAGCAATTCACAGTTCTCTATCCTATTGTACAATGGAAATCATAACTTTTTATCTCAAATAACAGACTAAATAAACTCTGAGAATAGCATTTGAACACCAAAACAAATCATCTGAGGAGATTCTCTTGCAGTGGGTGGGGTAAAGGGATGAAGAGGATAAGACTGAAATCATGTTACCTCATAGCCTTCTAACCATGACTGGGTCACTATCACGCTTTCACTCCTTTGCTAATTATAAACGTTGAAGGCTACATATCATCAATCCTGTTTTATTTCCTGGTTCTGTGAACAGGAACTTAAAGTCCCAGAAAAGATACTTTTATTTTTAAAAGTGTTTGTGTGTGTGTGGGGGGGGGGGGGATTTAGATAATCCACAAAATAACTTAAAAGAGAAGTTTATGCTTTCTCTAATGTACCTGTACTTGAGATGGGTTTCCTCTGCACTAATTATACTCTGCCATCTTTACCTTATTTGATATAGTGTGTTATGGCAAGTTGGAAGTATCACCTGTTCATCATAAACAAACAGAGTTTATGGTAGTCTTATACATACATGCAGGTATATATAAACAAGTACATCATAAATTCTAATTGTTAGGTATGTCTACAGCTCTAATACCTACTTGGAGTACTCATATTAAAAGCCATGGAATCATCCTGGGAATGTCATACCTGTTTTAAAAGCGTGTAGTTAGAGCCATCGGTGCTAATTCTCCTTATCTCATGATGATCCGCAAGAATTAGAAAAGGTTCTTCATCTAAACACCAAAACAAAGAACATATTAGACTTTTGATATTTATGGTTTTCTACTCTTATTAGTTTGAGTTTACTTTAGCAGCAATGTAAATTCAACTGCAGTACTGCTCTGGTAGGTTAATGGTTGAAAAATTCATACTGAGCAACCTAGTTGATAGCAACATGAAAGGCAGTACATGCTCAGGCACTACAGAAAATCTAGATAATTCTGAGTGCACCCCTCTTTTACCGTTAATATTCTCTGACATTCAAATAATTTATTTGTAACTAGTGAAAAATAGCTGTTTTTGCAATCTGATTTTTAAATTAATTTTAGAAAACAATAATCTACACCTATCTTAGAAACCTACGGCAAAGCTAAAACATTCATAAAATCAGGAAACTCTTTCTTGATAAACCATCTTATGCTCCCAAAATGACATGGATGAAAGCCAAGAGTATTATTGCATACATATACTCTTTTCATCTAACTGAGAGCTTCTCTTAAATAATTTCTGAACTCCAGGTTCTAAAATCTTTGTTTGTTAATTTTCCATTTACTTGTGAGTCTTATTTTTTAATCCTTTGATAGTCTCTGTTTCTTTCTTATAAACCTGTCCAATGTGTTTTGGTATCTCATTTGTTTTAGAATCTAGGAAAAATATGATAAAGATCTGACCATGCTCAATATATATGAAGATCCTCCCAAACTTTAGTGTGGTTTTCTCTTTAGAATTTTTTTGGGAACAAAATTAATTCTTAAAAGAAAGTAATTCAGAAAGTTTTGTACAGTATGTTTTTTTGAATATATATTTGAATAAAGTCAGTTTGACCACATTCACAATTATATAATCCTAGATAAATTCAGTAAAAAATTTGTTCAAACTTCATCTTTGTTTTTAAGATGCATTCATGTACTTATTTGCCAAATGACAAATTTAATGTCAACAGAAATTAGAAAAAATCACTTATTAGGGTAGTCACTTTATATAATTTAACACAGATTTTACTGTAAATCATTTATTGTTACAGAGTTATTGCCCATAAAATTTATGTTTGAAATTTACTTTTTCACATTGTCTTTTAGTTTCACAGTTAATACATGATACATTATATATTATATTATGTTGCACATGCCGTGTCACTCATATTATATACTTCCTTCCTTTATCCATGACAGCACTCCCAGTCAATCATTCCCATCTTCCTGTTGAGGCCAAATTGCTCAGAATCCTTCTCAACAGAGAGTTGGCTCTCAAGTTAAAGGTGACTTGCTATCTCTGTCAATATAGTTCTAAATTAATCTGGCATGTTCCACTTCAATTCTTAGGCTATTCTGTTCTTTACAACTTAAATATATTGGAATTTTTAAAAATCTAGTGTCTATTTAGCAAAAGAGTTAAGCTTCTGGAACATGTTTTATATTCAAAATTGTTATTAGTTTCTAATTATTATTGCTAATGGGAAACAACTATGGCATGGATATGTAATACAACAAGACACCAATTGTAACCATTAGCATTCATGTCTTCTACACAATTCCTTATGAAAAGTTTAGTAGAAAAACATTGACTGTTTCTGAGATTTTATCTCTTCTTTTCTCATGTCACTAAATACATGATGTACCAAGAAGTGAGCTGGCCAAAAGCAAGTAGGTTGGTACATAAAACAACGGGCTCCAAATAATCTTCAAATTGATTCAGGAAAGACTATTCCAAGAATAAGTGATAATGAAATGAAAAGCTGAAAGCAGTTATTTCTTTTCTCCATAAAATGCAAAGTTTCAACTAGTTATAAAACTCATTTAAAAATTTTTATCCCTGATATATATTTAATATATGAGGAAACATCTAATGCTTTAAATGTTGTCACTAACATATATCTGTATGAGAAACTGGCAACAGTATTTGATTCATTATACTTAAAAACAAATTAAGGGGGTTTGAGATCCCCTTATGTACCATTTTTGCCCATTTTAACAGTCATTATCACATTTTGCTGTGAATCATTTCAATGTGTGTGATTTCTCCCCTAATGGATCACAATACTTTTTTAAAGTTATGGGCCATGCTTTATTAAATTTCTAATTGACAGAGTCAAACGTACTCTTGGAATAAACAGAGGTTTAATAATATTTGCTGAATCACTGGAAGAATTCAAATAGTCTTATATAGCTGATTTATATTTCTTCTTTTCCTTCTCTTTCTTCTTCTTACTAACCTGTTCTCCTTTGCATGTGTATGAGATTGTGTGTTGCAGGGGAGAAGTAAAAATGTTACAATACTGTCACATTGGGCTCTTTAATAGTCTTGGCTACAATTGATCCCAAATTCATGTGATCCAGTGGGAAGCAGTGCTAGAGATAGCTCATTTCACTTGTGAGCACTCTCACAATTTAGAAAACACTTAATAATTCACAAGACCATAATGCAATGTTATTGTAAACAAAGCAGTGTTATACAGTGTACACAATCAGAGTGACAGATTAGGAAAGTAGGGAAGAATCTTGATTTCTCAGAAACAGCAAGGAGGAGTGAATTCAATAAAAATGGCTATAAATTCAGAATTCATATGTGTAACTGAGGTTGAATCAGTGGGTAAGTTCAATTCAATACCTGAGAGTGATTTGCAGCCATTTGGGTTATGAGGTTGTATTTCATACCCATCTGTACAGAGACACTTGTAGGTCCCATACGTATTGATGCAGTGCTGGCTACAAGGAAAGCCTGAAGAGCATTCATCAATGTCTACACATGTTTTACCATCATCCTTCAGTTGGAATCCGGGCCAGCATTTGCACTGAAGAAAGAAATATGAGCATAATCAATTCATATCATCATCACTGTCTTTTACTAGTAGGTATCTCTTTAGCATGACTCAGGCAAAAAAAGTACTTAAGCATAGATAATGGCAAGTCTCTTTGTCTCCCAGCAATTAACCTTTAATAAGAATTACATACATTATGTAAAGGTTAAGTTAAAAAAGCATTCTCCCAAATACCTTCATTTGATCTTCTGAGGCTGGCAAGATAGCAAAAGTTAATTGACATCACTAAAGCCATGTGGTTAGAGAATGGAAAAGAAAAAAAAAAAACAGAAACAAATCTTCAACTTCTTTTGCTCCTTTTCTGTTCCATTATGTCTTTTTAGAAGACTTTAAAAATCAAAAGAAATAATCTTATTTGAAGCTTTGAAGACTTCTAACATTGTCACATGTGTTATTTTATCAGAGCTCTATAGAAATCTATAAGGTAGATGTTATCATCCTTAGTTAATTGATGAGAAATCTGAAAGCCAAAGACGAAGTTGCCTAGATAAAGCCAGTAGGAGAGATGGGACTTACAGCAATTTTTAACACATAGTAAGTCTCAATTATTATTTATTGACTGAGCCTGATTCCATTCCCAGACATGTTGATGTTGTCTGGAGAAATAGTAATAAAAGAACTCAGGTTTTTTTCTCCCAATATTTAAATCAATTTGTGTCATTAAGTCTTTCCTTCAACATCTCTGTCATGTTCTACATGTCCTTCTGATGATGATATGTGATATTTATTAACTGGAAAATCAACTCTTTGCATACAAATGTCATAGTATATGTTTTTTCATTCCTGAAAATGATGAGGCACTGTGACTGGGCACTTTTAGTTCTGTCCTCAGTCCCTGTCAAGTAGCATATGAAAATTATTGTCATAGAAAATGAGCCTATAGTTGGACAGATGATTGTGATGACATTAACCTTTACCAAAACTATTTAGTGGCCTTTAAAAAAAGGAATTTGTGAGTATTGAGTAGAATGGTGAGTTAAGAAAGAACTCTAAATTGTTAAAAGTAATTAGTATTCAAGAGCTATCCATGGGGAACATTTCATAATCTGGATCATTTATTTGATGGTAAAAGTGACTGCAGACCTTTGTATCTATTGGGAAAGAGTAGAGTGAAGTATGTCCATATCATTAAATAATCAGCAAACAATTAAGTGAGGTGTAGAACTTTTTTAATTACAAGAAAAGTGTTCATTACTTTATAGAGAAGCAAGGAATTAACATTAGCTTCATCTGAAAGCACTCAAAAGGTAATAAATACCTTTTTCTAATTCCTTTTAGAAGAAATGAACCCCTTTGTGATCTTAGCGCTTTCACTTTTATCAGTTTACACCAGCATTTATCTAATAATCCTCGGCAATCATAATGAACTTTTTAAATTTCTAGAACTCACAAGCAAGCCAGCAAATGAAAGCAAAAGCCACAGCTACATATCTCAAACTCTCCTCATCATATCTAAGTTTGTGACAATATTACTTTCCTTGCAAAGACCCATCCTGCCACCTTGAAAATGATAAAGATCTGACCATGCTTAATATATAGGAAGATCATCTCAACCTTTAGTTTGTTTTTGTCTTCAGAATTTATTTGGAAACAAAATTACTTCTTAAAAGAAAGTAATTCAGAAAGTTTTGTATAATATGTTTATTTAAATATATATTAGTAAGCCATGCTTACACTATGGCCAAAGAAAATGAGATACTGAATGTCACTGAAATGTACACTTAAAAATGGTTAAAATGGTAAATTTTGTGTTGTGCATTTTTTTTAATCACAATTTTTAAGAATAAATAATTAAAAAAAGAAAAAAATGAGATGTCTTACAGGATACAAGAACTTATCACTGGAAAGGACTGAAAATTAGATCACATGATCATGTGGTCAGGAAGCCAGAAGTCTGATTGGTAGACCCAGCACAGCGTTGAAACAAGAGGTGCTTTAGGACAAATAAAGGAAATTTTATAGAATGGGTTGAATTCCTCTAAAATAGTATTATAAAAAGAACCAAAATACATCTCAATTTTAATGGGATTTCTGAAAATCATTTTGAATGCCTAGTGTCAGGCTTATAGAAATACTATATCAAATACCTTGGATAAAAACACATTCATGGAAAATTAATTTTTTGAATGTAAAATTGGTTAAAGTTACTACACAATTCTGTAAAAAAAGGTTTAAGACTTACAGTAAGTTTTAAAATTCTGTTAATTGAAAGAAGATTTTAATAAGATAATTTCCTCCCTAATCCATTAACCTTATTTTAACAAAAACATTTTTTCCTACCAAATGATCAAAAGGCTATAGGAAATTCTGTAGGAAATTCTACTAGACTAATTTTCATAAATTGAATGAGAGAAAATAATAATCATTTGCATTTTCAAAGATAAAAGATGCCAGATGTTTAATAGAAAATAATGTTCTCATCTTCAACCAAAAAAGTCATTTTATTAAAGTGAGATTTATATATATTCAATGTTATCTTAACTCTTCTCATTATTCAGAATTATTTCATATTTTCCTGATTAATAATAATTTTAATAGGAACATATAGCTATCAGAAAGAAACACAGCTATCCAGTCTTTTCCCATTTCCATCAGGAAAATTTCTTTACAGGTTTTTAAGTGATAATTGACAAATATTGATGATTTTACTTCTAATGTATACATTATCACTTTTTCTCTCCCAGAAGTACATTCATTTTTACATGGCAAATTATTCTTCCCATCAAAATAAGATTCTTGCTTTAGTTAAATGTTATTACTCCCTTTTGAATAGTTGGATACATCGTATTTGTTTTACAGCGAACGTGCAAATTATTCACACTCCATAACGTCTAAATTTTGCTTTCGTAAGCAATTTTTATTTTATTACAGAATTTGGAGGATGACTTCTGTCATATTCTGCCAATATTGCAAAGAAAAATAGATTACTGAATAATTTTCCCCGTTTAATAGAACAAAGAAACCTATAGGTTATTTTTTTTCTCAAAACTGTATAAGCATTATGTTGTACATAGGCTTTTTACTCAATTTCCTATCAAATAATTGTTGTATATATATGACCCATATATATATATATATATATATATATATATATATATTTGTGCATGTGTATGTACATATGTGTATGTGTATTTTTATATATACATATATACATACATATATATCGACATGATATGTAAAATATTTGACTTGAACCTTTGCTTAAATCTTTTATTCATGATTCTGGTCTGATCTTGAACTTTTGTATTGGTCTAGTTTCCACCAATAGATGTTTTACTTTATTATTTTTGACACAGTGTACAAATTTAAGAATATTATTCATAACAGTTCTGTCAGGTACCATATGCACACTTTTCGAATGATTAAATACTTTTGCCTATTTTAGATAGAATTCTCACTTCAATCTATGGCCCCTTCAGAGAAGGCAAAATGAAAATACTGGTATTTTAAAGGTATCAATAAACAAGAATTTCTTGGTGAGGAATCTTTCAGAGTAATTAAAACAGTATGATTTAACATGGTTTTCTGGATAATATCTTCTAACAAAAGCAGTTTTCCAAATATAGTACTGCTATGCATTAAGTAATTCTTATATTCATGCATTTTAAATAATATTAAACCTCATTTCTGATGTCATGGCACAAGGTGTCCATCTGATATTCTATAATTTTTACATTTTACCACCAAGATTGTTATGACTGACATTAAACACACACAGAATAAACATAAACAGATATATTTTGAATTTTATCACATAAGTATATGATGATATATGATACATCTAAAGAATTATTACAATAATTATAACTAAAGAATTATTTATAAGCCTATAACTTAAAATTCTGACTAGTTACTTGCAGTAATTCTACAACACATTCCCTGATGTGTTCAGGAAATATTTCTAAACTGATTGTACATAAGTCATTGATAATATTTTTTTCTACTCCATTGGGTTTTAAAATATTTACTGCCAAAATTAATTATTTGACGCACACTCATCTCATTAAGAACTGTTCAGGCTCATTTGTTTTGTTTGCTTCTGCCTATAATACAGAGTTTATGAAAGAGAGCACGTATGCTTTGTAAGCTTAACCACTTCTTGATGCAATATTGGGTCTAAAAGACTCTTATAGATATACAAATACAGGTTTCTTGATTTTTTTTTTTCAATCTCTATTTTTCTGCTAGGGGAAATGATTACTGTAGTTCTTAGGTTATATCTATATAAAGTAAAATACTTATCAATGCAGCTAAGTTAGTTATAATACCAGAAATTCAGAGATAAAAAATAGCAAATTGGTTGGTTAGCTAAATTCATCATTAGGCAGAACTGGTTTGTCATAAAATGTTAAGCCTGACAGAGAAAATGACCCGGCATCTTTGCAGTACACAAATTCTTACTCTAGCATCCTGCAAAGAAGGTCACTAGCTATGCAGAAACACTTTTAGTAGTGATATGTGAAGCAATTCATTCCAAAGTAGAGTTCTAATGTTATAAAAGTCTCCCTTATATTGAATCTGCCTCCACACTTTTAATGCCAAGCTTTGAAACAACTCAGACTAGGTATACTAGATATTCTAGTACTTCACATGTTTGAATACAGTTAACAAGGCATCTTTGCTCTAAGTAAAACTTGTTCCAAATGCTCCAGATCCCTTATCCCATTTGGATACAGTACCGTTTGTCAGGACTCCTCTTGACAAAGTACCATGTCCATAAACGTGCACAGTACTTCAGGTGATTGGTGCAGAACTCCATAGAACAAAATCTCATCCCTGTAGTCCTAAGTGACATTAGAGTGCTTCTGCATTTTATAGGATCTATGTCCTATTTCTGATTTATACAGAGATACTGCTCAGTTAAAAACACTAATTTTCAAATGAATTGCTCTTAATGAGGTTTTCCAATACTTACATAATCAATTTTAACCTAACGTACAACTTCACATTTTAGTATTGTGTTAGTTTACATCCACCATTTCAACATACTTGAATCAGATGTTTTTAGAAGCAATTTCAGTCAATCAATTTTGTCAGTGAATCACCCTCTTCAGTGAAATGACACTAACAAAAAGCAATTAGGATATGAACTAATGATTTATTTTTAATGTACCCACACTCAGTCCTAATAATTCATGTTTTCTGGTCTTGCTTCTTGTTTATATGAAAATTATTGTATTTTCCAGTGTTGTAATGAATTAATGATTAGTACATTCTATTTCAAAGATGTACAGAAGGAACAATGAGGGATGAAATGGGAACTTAAGAGTTGCATAATTATTTATACAGTTATTAACATAAGAATATCTTTCCTAAACACTGCTATTCCCTTGCTCATTTTTTTCTTTATGTTCAGAATATATTAAAAACATTTTGATATTTTGGTCTTCTTAACTGTATCCTCACAACATTTATACCACATTATTATTGTTGTTTCCTTATGTAGATGCTCTCCATTTAAATAGTTTTTCTTAACAATATTATGATGCCTATAAATTTTTATAGCTTTATTGGATTAAATAGCTTTCATTATCTTAAATTCTAATGTATCACATGACTTGCTATTTTTGATGAGTACCTACCTTGTAACTGACTGGAAGATCCTGACAATCTTGAGAACAACCACTGACTTTCTTACTCAGACATTCATTTATATGGCAGTTTGTCTCATCTGAACCATCTCCACAGTCATCCTTATTGTCGCAAAGACCTCCACTGGGAATGCACCTGCCATTTTTGCACATAAAAAATGAACTGTTGCATGACTGTTCTGGAAAAAGAAAATAAAACAAGTGGAACATAAAAGGCATGCCATTGTCTTATACTACAATTGATGAAAACATTCACAAATATGATAACATCCATCAAAAAATTATAACTATAGGTACATATAAAATACTTTATATTTGGTGTAATATTTTACACATGAAGTATGGAAAACTAAGGGTAAACTGTACTTTTGCATTCAGCACTTATTGAAAATCTAGCTTTACCATGAACATTAACAATCAAAATAAGCATTAATGAACCATTTCTGTCTCATCTTTATTGGGAAGAATGAGTTCAAAAGCATAATGATACTTTGACATTTCCCTCAAGCCATAGGTCTCTGAGAAAGTATATGTCACTAAAATTGAGAATCTAGGATAGGTAGGACTCTTAAATTCTTTTTCTTCCTGGAAGTATAACATTGACATTTTTAAGTCAAGGCATAAAAAGGACATTGGTGGTGAAAAATAGTCATTCCAAATATAGCTATATGGCAAGGAGTTCAGGTTTTGCAGCTACTCATAACTGGATGACTTGAACATTACTCACTATCATACATGCTTAAAGAAAGCCTACTAACATGTAAACTACATGAGAAAAAAGTGAGTTTATTCTAAAATATATGATTCTGTATTCAGTCTTTGGAATAGTGAAGTGATAAATAGACCAGGTTTGGCATTCTCTCTCCCTCTCTCTTTCTCTCTCTCTAAATATAAATATAAATACATGTACATATATACATACATATATTCCCATTCAAATAATACACAATTTATTTCATTTTGCCTCAGTATGAATAATACAGGCTATTTCTCAGCAAATCTTAAATTTTTTTATGTTTGAATTTTCCAATAGGCCCATATATAAAAAATTATTCTCACATAAAATAACATATTTTTTAAAAGTGAGTTTTGGGGGTTTGGGGGACAGGGTAATGGATTCATCAGGATCATTGTCTCAAATCTTCATATTTGTGGCACAGACTTAAATTTCTAAAACTAGCTCCTGAACACAGTTGATTACTAGAGTCCTGCATGGTATCACTAGAAACATCACATGCTTAACAATTTGCATTTCCTTTCATGGAATAATAGCATACTAGACAGAAAACTAGTCACGGTTTTGCCTTTAAACAAACAAACAAAAAAAACTTTGGAACAAACACAGTATTATATATTTCTGTACCTGCACTTCTACACCTTGGGTTTAAAGGTGCTTCGTCAGAATGGTCAGGACAGTCAAAGTCACCATCGCATTGCCATTGAGTGTTTAAAAGACACCTCCCATCAGCACAACTAAATTCTCCTGCACTGCACTGTCGGTATCCTAGAAAGAAAGAAACAAACATTCTGACTAATTGATATAATAAATATTCATTAAAATTTCATCCCTTTGGTGCACACTATGTCTAAGTAACCATGTGGGTTAACCATGCCTCGTATGGCAAATGCTTCTCATTTCTTTCTATGACAGTGGCATAGTGGTCATAGTTAGAAGAGACATTTGTGGTTTGGAAGTAGGACGAAGGTCCAGAAAATAAAGTTAGAAATGAGGCACTTTTATTGTTTCTAGGTGAGGAAACAAGAATGCAACACTGTTGAATATATCTTCTCTGTTCATCTATTATCTATATCCTAGATATTTCCTGTACGATGGAAAACAAAAACGAAAGCTATTAGAATTTTTTTAAGACTAGTCTTGGATAGGAATAGCACCAGAACATATGGATGAATTGATTTTGAGCTAAAATGGTAATTCTCAGAAGCTGTAATGTCATGTTTGTGTTTGGGAAGAAGCATTCTAAGTATAAAGAAATTTTAAAAACAAGAAAAATGTAGAAGTCAGTTTACGGAGCATTAAGCACAAAAACTATTATTATAATCCTATATATTGATTCTTAGAGTCATTAAAAAGCTTTATTCAAATCACAGATAATGTTCGTTTTTATGCCTGTTTGTAAGTAAAACTCATTTAACTTTTAATATTAAGTTTCAGAATGTATTTTATCCTAAATTTTCAACAATAAAAACTTATTCCTGTTAGAACTTTCTGATAAATCTGGTCAAATGCTCTGCTTTTGGAGGAAGGGGTTAAGATTTTTATGGCTTAAAAAATAAAATTCCAATAAAAAAATAATTCAATAGTGAGTATTTAATTGAAGTGCTTATCATATTGGGATGGTAAAACTAGATACTACAGTTCTGAAATATCCCCATTCTCTAATATTTCTTCCTTCCCTCTCCTCCTTCACCAGCCCCTTCTCCTCAGTCAGTAAACACATGCATGGCTTGCTCGGCCCAATAACAACAAAAATCTACCTACACATCTCTTCACAACACATTTCTTTTCTTCCCTGTGCTGCTCAATCTTGCTTTCCCTTACTTACCACCAGTCCATCTTTGATGAATCCATATCTCATTTTGCAACATCTACCTTCTGAAATTCCTCTTACAGATAATAAAGACCAAGTGCAAATCTCAGATTCAAAGGTGTCTCAGACCCTTGTCCCCTTCACTGTTCTGCAGCACTCAATGCTGCTGATCACACCACACTGGATATAGTTTCCTGGCTTAATATTCATGATCCACTCTCCTGGGCTTCTTTCTAACTTTGCTTTTATTGTTCCCCTCTTTCTCTCCCTGTTCTACCATAGAATATTGCAGGGGAAGCCCTAACTCCAGCCTATCATTTTCCTCTTTTCCCTTCTAATTTGGGTGATCTCATTTTTTTTCATAGCTTGAATATCACCTCTGTGCTGATGACCATCAAACTAGTATTAGTTGTCTTCATCGTACTTCTGGTTTCTAGAACTAAATTTTCAAATGCTCACTATATAGCTTTGTTTGATTGACTGATTAAACCTCATATTCAAAAGGTCCAAGATAAATTCTTCATTACATCTCTCCTCTCCTGCATCAGCAAAACTAGGCCTTAATCTCCTGTGTTCCAGAGCTCATTAATAACAACACCATCCACCAAGCCATCCAAGCTAAAAATTCTCTTTTATCCTCCAAATTCAACTGCAAATGAACTCTGACCCATTCAGCACCATCCATTCTACCAGTCCCACCTGGCTCAGAACTACATCATGAATCATCAGAAATATCGCAATAACCTCCTAAATAGTTTATTGTCCCTTTATGCCTCCCCTCCACTGTGGCAGCATTTTTTCCACTGTGCTGGAAATGATGATTCTAAAACATAAATTTGACTGTGATGTCTATTCCTCTGTTTCAAAATGTGTGCTTGCCTCTGAGAGGCAAAATAAATAAATACAAATACTCCAACATTGTATTTCAGGCTCCAACTTAATTTTTAACTTCAACTTACCTCAAAGAAGACTAATTGCTGTTTCTCAACTATGTCAATTTACAGGTTTTGAACATACACATAGAATTTACAATGCATCAGAACTGCTCTAAGCACTTCACAAATATTAACTCAATTAATTCCCTTAACAGCCCTAAGAATTAAACACAGTTGTTATACATAGAGGACACTCAAATACAGGGAGGTAGGGTAAATTTTTCAAGGTCATACAGCTAGTAAGCTGCAGATTCAGGATTTCAACCCAGGCTGTCTGGCTCCAGCGTCCAGATTGTTAACCATCACTCCATGCTCTCTAGCATCTAAGTATGATTTCCTCTGACTAACATTACCTGCTTCTCTTCCTTAGTGCTTTCCTCAAAAATTATTTTCTCAGCTCTTATCCCATATATTGTGATTCTTATTCCCATTAGACAATGTATGCCTTATATGTATATATTGTATCTCTGACTTTCCGGTTTGCCTATGATTTCTTCAAGTGGGGCCTCTGTCTCATTCATCTCCGTATCAACCAAATATAGTGTGTAGCAATCAGACATAACTTCACTTCAGATTTACATCTTGAGTTATAATGTAGCCTTTAAAATATCACATTGATTGTATGACTTAATTGTGAAATGATTGTAAAAACTGATGTATACTGATTTCAGATAGCAAAGACAAAGGCTATAGACATACACAATGAGGACAAAGGGCACTAAATCTACTGCTTTCCATGAGCATATATGAAGTCCACAACTTTTCATTATATATACTTATTCAGGTATATTCATTTAAATATTTTACAAAAACACTAGGTTCCCATAAGATTTCAACTTCAACTGGGCATTTGTAATATACTGAGTTTTAATCACAAAAGTTACATGTGTGTATGTCTCTATATTATATATAATGGTCATATAAATATATATGTAATGGAAAGATAAATTTTGTAAACATAATATTAAATTTTAACAAATTAGTAGATGTGTAAAAAGACAAGGTGAAAGAAAAGGTTACACATCCAGTTTTTCTGATAATTCTGTATTCTTTTTTCTCACTATAAGATTAAACAAGCCAGACATATATTGTACTTAAATTTCAAAGTACTTCAAGCCAAAGCATTTTTATAAACATTTTCTGATATAGTCACTGGTAAAAATGCACTACAAAAGGGCTGGCCAGTTAGCTCACTCAGTAGAGAATGGGGCTAATAACACCAAGGTCAAGGGTTAAGACAACCATCCCAGCCAATCACCAAAGGGAAAAAAAAAAAAGAAAAAAGTAAAGAATGCACTATAAGAAGTAGGCATGATTTCCAAATAAGTATATAATTATGCTAGAGCTTAAGGAAGTTATGTATGGTGTGTCTGTGCATTACCAAATTTACCAGTCTTTAGTGACACTAAGAAACGTGTTTGTTTTTGTTATTTATTTATATATTTCCTGGGTCATTTGAAAAGACTACAACTCAGCCTGACTATCTCCTCCATGAAAAGTTTAGATATACTTACCACACTGCAGTGACTCATCAGAGCCATCTCCACAGTCATCATCATGGTCACAAACAAATTGCTTGGGAATGCATACTTTATTATGGCACATGAAAGCATTTTCGTCACATGTGTTATTGGGAGCTAAGAAAGACATCACAAAAAATAGTTATATGAGCACATATTTTACCTTCACCCGTATTAGGAATATGGAGAATGCATAAAATTAACCCAATAATTCATACTAATTCAGACAAAGAAAGCTTTGCTTAAATATTTCATATATCATAATAAATCAAATCATCTTATACATATATATATAAAAGAATGCATAAATATTAATACATACAATTCAAAGTTTTAGTATTAATAAATTTAACTGTTCTAGAGTGACCCTGAAATTTCAGGCCTAGTAGCGATTTGTAACTTTGCTGAAGAATGAATTCAACAGTTCATATGTGAGGAAAAAAATCACTCAATTATAATAATATGGGTAGGTTTTTTCTCTACTCATGCCTCTAGCAATATTAATAAAGTGGTAAAAATGTTGCTTCCTGGTAAAGAATGAACCTGAAAAGACCACCAAGTGCTAAAGTTCATGATAAAAGTGAAAAGAAATTAAAGAGGAATGAGAAAGTTACTGCTTTTAAGAAAAAATAAAACTTTTGGGTGGCTTCAGAGTGGGGTATTGAATTAGATAAAGGTATGATCTACAATGCAATGAGCTTCGCCCTAAGCATCACACAAAATTAGGAATATTGATGTATAAAGTGAAATATTGATCATTTAGGAATACTGATCCATGAAAATAATGCTCTACCAAGTGCCCTAACCAGCGGGAAAAACAGTTGATACAAATATGCAATAAAACATGAGCAAAAGTGTAAACGAAGGCAATTTGTGCAGAGGAAATAAATTTTAATACAATGTGCATAGAATCATTAGAGGCTTGAAAGAATCATTTAATTTTTTTCAATGATCCTTATATTCAAAAGGTAAATACTACCAGCAGGACTCAAGGATGGGATAACACAAATGTCAAGAATCTCCTGCATGTTATTGTCAAATACTGGCAAGAGAAAGGCTTTGCAGAAAGTGGCTCTGCCACTTACATTTGTTATCTTCAAGGAAGCTATTTACCTTCTTGCTGCATCTGTTTCCTTATACGTTTAATGGGGATAATAAAACCTACCTGATAAATTTCTTATAAGGACTAGATAAGGTTTGTGAAATGTATCTGCTCGTTTTAGTTATTCAATGAATTCCTAGATGCTCTTTAAATTCTTATCCATATAATAATTATTTTGGCAGATCCTCCAAAACACTTCACTGCAATATTGTGGGGATTCAATAATATAAATAATGCACCTATTGCAATAATTGACTTACAATGAGCACTTCAAAAATTTTAGATGTCTTCCATTCTCTCCCCCCAATTAATAAGCACTTTCCTGTCCATGGAAACCTGTGTCTTCTCTTTGTTCCTCAAGACTCAGAAAACGTTACCACTTTTTCCAAAACCCTTCCATGAGGCATCTAGTTTTTCATGTAATATTTTTTTTTGTGCAATGACCTAGTAACTCTTACATACATCATTTTAACACTTAAAGTACTATAGTATTACTTCACATGCCTATCAGTCCCCTGCCTCCAGATTGTCCCTGACTTCACGAACCAAGGATAATATCTCTGCTTTCATCTCAGTAATTACTAACACAGAACAATGTGTAGGTAAAACAAAAAAGTTCTTTGAATTTAATCAAGTATAATTTATTTTCAACAAATTTATTTTTAATAACTGTGTGGAAGCCACATAGGAGCAGCATTAAAAATAGCCTATTATAATCAAAGTAAAACTCAGAGTCACTAATAACTCCTCTAACTTTGAACTGTGTGACAGCTTGCATAACTCAAATGAATTATGCCAATTCTAATACATGAATTAGTCTTTAAAACACAGAGCAACAGTGACTCATTTGGCGTTAACGCTTTCAGGTCACTTGAGTACAATTTGCTACATTTTAGCATAATTTCCTTAATAGTACCCATGTGGTCCAAAAGCGTTAATATGCCTCCCAGAGTGTTCACTTGCTACAATAGCAACAGCATACTGGGACCATCTGGATCCCGGAACTGATGCATAATCCTTTATTATGTAGCCCTCAGTGGCCCCATTGACCTTTACAGACACACATATCAGTTTCAAGATCAAAGTGAATTATTCTACAACAATAGTATGAGTTCTGTACAAATAGGTCTGCCTCAAAATTTTCTTTTTTCTTTTTTACTTTAACTACTTTTCATGTATACACACCCCCATATGTACACACTTACAGTATGGCTTCAAATATAATATTTTAAAGACATGAAGACAGGTCCTTGGAGAGATGATTGGCAGAATTCACTTTAATGAGCAGAGTTCATAGCACTATTTCTGATAAATTGCTCAGCTAAAAAGATCCCCTGTGTGACCTTGGGATCAGCATTCAAATATCCCGTTTCTTCATCCTCCTGATCATGCAAAGGAATTTATCTAAATTTTTACTGTTGAGTAATTCTCTGAAAGTATTCTAAGGGGACCTAGAGTCAGAAACTTAGTAAATTGTCTGACCTCCAAAGGTGTTCCTCTGATCCCTCAGTTTCATTCAGCTATATCCATACTATTTTTATCTGACCTAAGGGTTAATACCCTATCTGTAGGACTAATAGGTGTTTACTGACCTCCTGATCAGTAGTTACTTAGGATCAGAGAAGCCATTTACACAGTATCTGTAACAGGCAATCTAAAAGTCTTTACGGTAGTGGGGTGGGGTTGGGGGCTGCAACAGTAAAAAGAAAATACTAAACCTACCACATTCACATGCACATAGTGTAGTTCTGTGATCTCAGAAGTGAAATGATAAATCTGTATTCATCAAAATGGTTTTAAAATGGGTAAGGCCACCGTGCATGTTTGAAACACTCAGAACACTGGTCAGAGGGGTTGCTGTACTACTATGATAACAATATCCCACCTGATGAAGTCTAATGCTACCTATGGGTCAGGGATCAGGAACAGGAAGGAAAATGTGGTGTGGTGAGTACTACAAAAACAAACATCCATGGATGCTGCAGCAGTTTTCCCTGACACCCAGCCCCAGCAAGCATTCATACCGCAGCCTGCTGTGGAAAGCTCATCGCTTCCATCTGGACAGTCCCTTTCACCATCACACAGCCAGTGCCGGGGCACGCAGGCGTGGGAGCCCTGGCAGCTGAACATGTCAGCTGCACAGGTCACAGCACCTGAAACACAAAGAAAAAATGCCATTCAGACCACTGTGTGTCTGCTGGAAAATGTCTACCATTTACATTTCCTATAGAGAGAAGGGGCGGAACAAGAGCGTTGCTTACAAAGAAGAGACTATAATTACTTCAGATCATAAAACATTATCCTTCCCCTATAGATATCTACACATTTTTGCATAAGAATGCATTCTTTACTAATTGTATGCGTTATATTTCTTAAGGCTATGTGGTAGAAAATAATGTCTTTTCTCCTTGTAAAATATAGCAAAATGTAGAAATGCGATAGAATCATGAATAAACTGAGATAACATTTTGAAAGGACTGAACCTACAAGGAAAATAGTAATAATAGTAATAATAACAATTTCATTTTGCTTAATATGTGCCAAGCACTTAGTATATTTACACAATTAATCCTTGCAATAACCCCATCCAGTATGACTATTATTAGTCTCATTTCAAAGAAAAGGAAATTGAGGCTCAGCAATGTTGAACAGCTTGCAGAAAGTCACAATTGCACATGGTTCCACACATTAAGTTGGGAGTCCAGAACCCTTCTGATTCCTAAGCACTTTCTCTTAACCACTAATGTCATTATTGTTACTCTTCATCCTGTGTGGCTGAAAAAAATAAGTGTAGGCATGTTAACTTTGCTTTTACACACTTACTAAACAGAATCTACATTTTCTCTGCTCTGTCATTTCAATGTCCCTTTAGTTGCCTGATGATGTTTTTCAAATGTATAAAGCAACAAAATGCTTGTTGACTTTGACTGTAAATTCAAAGAATCATAGGGTGGTTTCCCTTTTCTTCTTACATGAGCATAGCACAGTCACATGTCAAATGACCCTATCTCATGCTTCTTTAGCCCCTTGCACAGTTGTATATATTGAATGCTGGGTTTATTTGCTATATACTTGTTGAGTGAATCAGTAACGTGTACCTCAATCTTTTTTTTTTTTAATTTCACTTTCTTATGACCAAAAGCTTCCCAGAATAGATGATAAAAACCATATTCTTAGAATTATTAAAAATATTTTTCCAGGAAGAAAATATGACACTAGATTGATGGAAGATATTTGTTTCCAACCATTTAAAGCAGTAACCGATGTGCTCTAATTGGATTATCATTATATTCTTACTTTTCAGCCATAGAGTTGTTACGAGCAGAAAATGCTTTTCAATGCAATGTTGTCAATATGGGATGCAGTGGGGTGCCAAAATAACATCCCCTGGGTATCTTTTCCAACATAAACATGGCTGCCCCTTATGTATACCTTATCCTTTATGACAGAATGGCAAGTAGATATTGAAAAGTCCCCCAGGTAATTCAGATTTGCTCATTTAATTGAGGATCAGTGCCTTAATTGAATGCTATCTACTACTGGAAGAAATACCAAAGTAATCTATTGCATAAATGTTTTTATTCATTAAAAATGAATTTATTTGCCAGCTATTATTTCTTTAGCACTTTATGTAATAAAATTCTTTTCCTGCAGAAATTGTTTTTCTATTATTTCTCTTTATTATCTGTCTTTTCAAGCTTGCCATAAGAATACAAAGAGTCATTTTCAGTACTACATTCTCAATTCAATATCTGAATTTCTGTAATATTTTTATTATTTAGCTTGAGATTTTTAAAAAATTTTATTCCTTCTACTAAAGAAGTTTTGTTAAATTTAAACTCCTTGTCTATTACCTTATGGTCACTCCAATTTGTTCTCAAGGTAGATATAGTAGAAAAAGCCCTGATTTGGCAGTGGAGAGATCTAATTCTGTATGACCTTGGAGAAGACTACTGTCTAAATTTCCCTATCTCTACCATGAGGGGTATGACTAGATAATTAGTAAGATATCTCCAGCTATAAGAATGGCATGAGGCTCTTTGCTGCTAATTTTCTGGCTCCCTTGGTAGTGTTCAACAGATCCTATGTTAAGAACATGCCAAAACATCATACTAAATTGGGAAGAAAATGGGCCAAAGAAAAAACTCATAGCTTTATTCCACAGTTGCCACTGCCATCTGGAGTCACATTGCCCTCCTAAGGCAAAAGAATCCAAAGGAAGAAGGAAGACAAGTTGATGGAGTTCCACTAGATCCATCTTGTGCACCTACTCAGATAATAATATTTGATTGGTAAGAGCCACTATCTTATTTAGTATTTGGGAAACCTGAATTCTGGTCCTACCTCTGTCATCAATTTTAGCTGAGTGTCTTCAGGTAAATTCATTAATCTATAAGAGTTTCCATTTTCTTCCATTCCTCAAGAAATGAAGGTGGACTAGACTATGGTTTTCAAAATAAGATCTTCAATATCTCAAGTCAGAATCACTATGTGCTTATGAAGAGTGTGTTTATATCCCATATTGAAGTATTTGGAAGTGGGGACTGAGAAACTACATTGTTAACAGATTTCTGAGAAGGATCTTTTGTACACTAAAGGTTGGAAACCACTGAGATAAATTGTTTGTAAGGTTCCTTTCCCATTCCAAAATATTAGGTTCAGTTCACTGACTGATGTTTGGTCTAAAACAATATTTTTTTTAATGTGCCACCAGCTTGGTAGTTAGTATATAAAATAGAGCCTCAAATTAAACTAAATAGACTCAGTGTTTTGATGGCAGGTAAACATGCCCATTACCATTTTTAATCATTTTTTAAGAAGCATTGTCAGGACACTGATACATACAGACATGACAATAACACTTTGAAAGAAGGAGGGAGGCAGGAGAAATAAAATAAAAATGAGAATAAACTAAAGGATATAGTGCATATTGGTTCTGTTAGATGATCACAATAGTTATCCCTCTAACAGGTAATGAACCCAAGAAATAACGAATATAATGAAACTGCCCATGATCACAGAGCTTGAAAAGTTGATGTGGCAGAACTCAACTCATATGACTTTAGAGCCTTTGCCCCTTCTATCATACTATGACCATTCAGGAAGCACAGAATTATCATTGGAACCATTTAGTGGGGGCCAAACAAAAGGCCCAAAGAAAGATGATTTTAGAGACTAGAAGCATACTTATATCATTGTAAATAGATACTCTTTCTGTTAAAATTAAAGACAGTTTTAATAACAAAGAGAAACAAAGTAGATAAAGAGACTGGCCAGTCATCTAATTGACTTTTTTCCCCCACCTCCACAGATTTTTAATAGTGGTTTTTCTATATTTATATTTAACAATAACTAAATTGTTTCAGTTGTGTAAATAAAAAATAGATTTGGGGTGGCTTAAATACAAGAAAATAAATTGCCTGCTTTCAGAGGGTATCTCTAATTTTATATTATTTACAGAGAACTTCAATTTAGCTTGAGTACTATAAAATGTTACCTTTGTCTCTATGCTAGTGACCTAAATAGCAGGCAACAACCCCTGAAATTTAGAAGAGATGCTGAGTATACTTAACTCTATACATGTACCTTATTCAATGTCTCAGGTTCTTCTCTCTTTAAAATGAGGGTGATAAACAGCTACCAAACAGGGGTGATACAATGAGTAGAGAATATATAGGTATAGATACAAATACACATATAGAAACAGATTGGATAAATAGACATATAAATAAATTAGTAAAACTACTAGCCAGTTGTAAAAAATTTATGGAAATTTGCTTGCCTCCCTCTTTTAATCCTTAGGAAATTCAGGTAATAACTACATTTAAACTATTTATTAAATGTTTGTGATTATTAGAAAGCAATTACTCTGGCTTTGTAGATGACATATAGTAGGTAAATATAGACATTTGATACTACTACCTCTAATCCTATAAAGCTGAATTTTAAAGTGCATTTTAAATTCACATACAATAGCCACCTTCCTTTACTTCTCATTTAAAACAATTCAGTAATAATGATCACTATAACACACACACACTCTCACACACAAACAGTATGTGTGAATATTGTGGCAATATAAATTGGTATACTAATTTTCGAAGGAAACTGCAATACGTATTGAGAGTAATGAAAAAATTGTTTGCTTATTTGACCCAGTAATCTCAGTCATTGAGATTTACTCCAAAGAAGTCATTGAAAACTATAAACAAAATGAAAAAATACATTCATATATCAATATTCAGGAAAAATCTTAAATATTGATTAACAACTGTATATAAATTAGTAAAATAGTAGGTTGACACAAAGATAATAAAAACAGCTACATAAAATGTATGTATAAACAACATTATGTTTAATAAATTAAAAAAACAAAGTTTTGTGTGTGCTCTAAAATAATAGTACTTCATAATTAGTACTTCATGAATAGTACTTCATAATTAAGAACACAAAAGCAACAACTCACCACAAATGCTATCACTTTCATCTAATCCATCCCCACAATCATCTTCTCCATCACAAATCCAGTGTTTAGAAATACATTTTTGTGCAGAACAAGCAAATTGGTTCCAGGAGCAAGAAGAATCTAGAAAACAAACAAGAATTTTCGTTTTAGATACAAAAGAAAAAAATCAGTTGAGACCATCTTAGGACAGGTTTCACGAGGAGAAAGTTCTTTTGACTTCGCTAAAAATCGACCATCTTACAATAAAACAAGTCATAATCCTTTTCTCTATGATAATTCTTTAAAATTTTGACAAAAGCTTTCATACTTCCTCTGTCTTCCAAGTTACACAGCTTTTGTTCCTTTACCATGATTCTTGAAGGGTTTGCCCTTGAGATGGTCATTCTGCTGTCCACTCTCCTCTAAGTATATTTGTTAGTCATTTAAAAAAAAAATGTATGGTGCACAGATATAAGATAAATGTTCCAGATGTTATCTAGTCATTCTTTTTAATTTTTAATCTATTTTTGAGCTAACAGTGAAAAATATTAAATCCTAAGCAAGGCAACAATATGGCGGACTGACCATTACCAAAGCAAATACATTTGTTTTTAAAAGTGACGTGACTGAGTACGTTTTAGCTGGATGACAAGACAACAGTTTGGTACCTACACAAACCTAACATCTGGATGTTTTTGTTTCACTCTCTTGGAAACACTTGAGTTTGTTATACCTGACTAAAAATATCCAAATTCATTGGCGTAGTGGCTACTATTTTTATTGACAGATCGTGTGTTTATAATAATAGCATATCCATTTCCTTCCAATGCCGATTTTGTTATTGCTCTCTTCCAGCCCCAGCCTCTGCCATGATCCAGAATATTTTTCACCAGGAAACACCCTAAAATAACATCCTCCCAAATTGAAGTGTTCAATACATAAATAACAATTTTGGCTTTGATCCTATAAACTATTTTTAAAACTTTGCATTTTTATTTGAAATGTTTAATTAGATGACCTATAAATAGTGCAAAATTTGGAAAACTGAAGCCTGAAATAAACTTAAAGTAGATAAAATCAGAAATTTTGTTCAGAAAATCTGCATCAACCAAACATACTTTTGAAGTAATCTGTTAGTCTCGTTCAGAATCTAGCTCTACTATGGAGATATATCACATCTTAATCAAACAAAATGCACCTTCACATTTCACAATGACATTTACTTTTAGAAGAGTTTGACATTTCACAGAAGATCCATTTTTAATCTTTTTTCTATTCTGTCTGTTCACCACAGTATACGTTATTTGTGTTAAAGGAAAATTGTGAATATATGCTTTGTTTTCCTATAGGAAATTCCTTTGGCCTGCAAGTCACAAAATCTATAAATTTTATAAAATAAATTTTAAAATGCTTTCTTACTTTGACAATGTGAAATGAAATGTACAAACACAGAAATTAGGAGGTAGAGGGTGAGGAACAAGAATTTGAAGAAGTAGAAATTTAACTGTGTTATTTAAAGCTAGCCATGTAATTAATAGAACATTTTAGAATAATAATATAACTGTTAATAATAGGTAGGGGTAGTATAACAAGTAGTGTGTGTCAAATCCTCATTTTTCATAGCAGAAAGTAAATATATTAGATAACACTGAAAGTTAATAAATCAGGAAATGAAGGTGTATCATTTAGATTGACGAAGGTAAACACTCAACAAACACAGAAAGGGTTAAAAAAAAAGGTTGGGATGAGAAATTGTTATTCTTTATTATAAACTCTTCTGTTTTACTGTGGTTTTTATGATTCTTATTGTTTAGTAAAAATGAAAATTGACGATAAATCCAATTAGCAATATTTTGTATAACATTTCTAGGTAAGAGAATATCAGCATATAAATAATAATATGTTTATACAGCTAAAGCAAAAGAAAATGCCTCACCACAGTGGAATTCATCAAGTCCGTCCTCACAATCTTTCTGACCATCGCATATCCAGGTATTCAAAATGCATCTTCCACTAGGACAACCAAAATAATTTTCTTCACATTTGTGTTTGTTTTGAACTGTGACAAAATACAGAATGTAATGTCAAATAATTTAAATTAATCTTGAGCTTCTGTAATAGAGGTAGATAAAACATTAATACTCCTTGACTGGAAGAGATAAATTATAAGCAAACTTAAAAAAAAATAGTTGAGATGTTCTCCTCAAGAATATCAACGTCATGAAAACCAAGAAGAGATTAAGAAACTGTCACAGACTAGAGAAGGCCAGGGAGACATGATGGTCAAATCAAATCAAGGACTGGGTCTTGGATCAGAAAGAGGACACTTGTAGAAATACTGGATAAGTCACAATAGTGTGGAGTTTAGTTAATAAAAATAAAATAAAGTAGGATAACTAAAGTGACTGAGTCTCATGACAAAAAATCATATTTGGTTAGAAAATATTTTTAATTCCATGTTCATAACAAAAAATAAATACCAAAATTAAAACACTGGTGGATCTTTGCTGAAAAAGTATGGATTTAGTGTTCATACTGCCCTTTATTTTGAGTATGCTTTGACAGAATTTAAACAATTATTTTTTATTTTTAAACAGAAAAACAAGTTACAATGAATCTATAAATTACTACACTTGGCAGAAATATGAAAATAAAAAATGTCTATGTGTAAAAATTATTTATTTTGTAAATTATGTATTTTTAAAATAATGGAGTATTATGATTATTATAATTTCCAAAAGTACATATAAAATACTGCATTTTTCCTTTTACTCAATGTCTTCTCTCTCCTTGTACCTTCAGGTGTAAATAATTTTAGAATAACTGGCCCATGGCCAATCAGAAAGTAAACCCTAGAGTACATGAGCATATGTCAATCACACTATAATTGTCCATTATGTCTGATTTAAAATAAAAGTTATTCTTATTTTATTTTTTTAAATATCAACTTTGTAGATCTAATTAAAGATAAAAATACATTTTTGACTGAATTTGCCATTAACCCAAAAAGTTTTGAGTGTGCTTTATGTCTGAATTCTTCTCAAGATGTTGCTTAGATCTAATCTGAAGTACTGAGATTGACTCATTCCTGCCTTGTTGCCTGTCAGTCCACCCATCTCATAAACCTTCATGAGTATCCCTTTTCCTCTTACCCAATATAAAAATCACAATTCTCTATTAGTGTTAAAAGTTAACTTTTAAAATAATTTATTAGTACTAGAAAGAAATAAAAAACACAAAAATGGAAATAAAATATTGGTTTATTGGATAGCTGCTTTCATAATAATTCTAAAATATAACTGCAGTCACAATGTGGTAAAGAAAGTTGTTGCTAAAAGAAGATCAGATTAAAAATTTTGACACTCAGTTTCCATGAGTCTAAACAATGTTTCTCTATTTCTTTAAAAATATTTTCTATAATTAAAAATACAGTAAACCAAAATTCGTCTAAATGTAAAAGATCTGCAGTGAGCTACAGTCAAGTGCCTCTAGAGATGTTCTCCACTTCCTCTGAGGATACAACTAGCCTTTTCAAACCTAGAAGGAACAAAAATGATATCATAGAAGGTTACACATTGTTGAGCAGAAATAAACGGAATCTACTATTGCCCAATTAAGTGATAGATTATGAACTATTAAGAATATCAGTTTTTTGGGCCAGCCCTGTGGCTCACTTGGGAGAGTGCAGCACTGGTAGTGCCGAGGCCATGGGTTCAGATCCTATATAGGGATGGCAGGTGCACTCACTGGCTGAGCATGGTGCAGACCACACTGTGCTGAGGGTTGCGATCCTCTTACCAGTCACAAAAAAAAAAGAAAAAAAAAATCAGATTTTACAGTAGATTGTGCATGTATATGTACACTGATGTGCAAAATACCAATAAATAAAATTTCTTAAAATATTTCAAAAAATTATTGCATGTGAACTAAACATGGAAAAAGTGAGTGTAGCAGCAGGGTGGGGAGAGGCATACAGCAGTATGAGACCAAATTTAATAGTGTCTTATACAGCATATCTACTTTCACTTATATGCAGTTAATACTTTTCTGAATTATTTTTTTATTTCATTGCCCTCAAGTAGGAAGGAAGTCTTGGCCTTTTCATGGAAGGATTCTTCTAAGAAAGCTTACGACACTTTTCAGAACTTATGTAGGTTAAGATAGTTAACAATTAGATATAAAAAGACCTGTCTGGCCTTGATCCAAAATGATAATAACTATTACTCAAACTGCTATGCCAGAAAATTAAGTAAACTGCATCAAACAGCTTAACACGAAAACATCAGCTGCAAACTAACATTGAGCAAAAACAGTAGTGAGAAACAGTCTCTCTCCTTTTAGTCTATGAGTAGTTATTTCTAGGTATGTAACACTACTTTGAAGCTTTATAAATTACACATTTTAAAGACTTAATTACCAATTTTTAAAGCATTAATGATGAACTGAACATGAAAAAGGAAATTGATCCAAATTTAGGACAGATTTCTCGCGTATCATTTTAAATCTCATTTAAAAAGATCAAGAGGCATGTTTAGAACAGGATAATTAGTTTTTAATCTACATCATTTAAATTTTAGTCTCAATCATTGAATATTAAGAATGAGCATTAACAAATTTATTCTATATAACTAGCTAGCCTCTAAGTCTTCAAGGCAAAGCCCATTTTTCTTCCTAGAATTACCTGGGCACTTTATTTCATCTGAATAGTCTCCACAGTCGTTAGACCCATCACATATCCAGGTTGGCAGGACACACAGTGAGGTAGAATTACATTTTATGAACCCTGTGGTTTTCACTCCAAGTTTATAGAAATGTGTGCAGTCTGTATTGTCTAGAAGGAGGTAAACAGAAAAATGAAAAATGCCTCATTTGCAGAGATTATGAGCCTTCTGTGTAGGTCATAGAGACAAGAAAAGTCAACTTCATTTGAAGAAGTAAATATACAATTATCCTACACAACAGGGGTTAATTACACATCAATTCTGGATAACGTTCAGTAAAAAGTTGGACAGTGTTCAATATAATGCCAAAGGTGCCCAGGCATGAACAAACAAAAGGCAGAGGAATATCTTACTGCAGTTCTTTTCATCTGAAGCATCTGCGCAGTCTATGTTCTGGTTGCATCGTGCTGATCTTGGAATGCAAGTCCCATCAGCACAGCGGAACTCAACAGTGGCACAGGTTGAAACTAGAAAAACAGATAAAGAAATAAATGGATAGGTGAGACAGAAAATGACTCCTTGTTCTTACATTTTGAATATTTTAATTAATTCATATAATTTTGTTTGGTTTTGCTCTTATAATTCTGGAAGTCTCACTTGACCTCTGGCTCCCACCCCCATCTTGGATTGGATGCCTTTTCCCCTGGCACAAAATTCTACCATTGATCGTGGTACTTATCATACTGCTTTGCCACTGGCTGTTTATGTACTTGAAGCACCACTAAACTGTAAGCTCCATGACAGCAGGGACAGTGCTTTGTTTACTGTCGTAATACCAGTCCAGCACTGAGCCAAAACTAAATCAAAAAATGAACATTGCTGAAAATTCTCTTTTCTTCCAACTTCAACAGTAGAAGATTAGGACATTAATTAAATGCCTGATTAAATGCCTACTGGGAAATCTCAATCTGGCTGCTAAGAAAAAGTGGAGCATTCCCTGAGACAGAGATAGAGACAGAGACAGAGAGAGAGACAAAAACAGAGAGAAATGGAGAGGGGGAAAACCACTGAGCATTTACATTTGCTTTGTTACTCAAGGGAACAGCTGAGCACTGCTAGCAAGTCACCTATGTTATGTCATACTCCTTTACATGGTCATATCATTAACATTTGGTATAGGAAATATGGATGCCTCATGCCAAGGAATATATACATGTGGCATTTCTTATCCCTATTATGAAATTATGGCTTTTCAAGTCCCCAGGTATGCTTAGATAAAAATCAGTTTCAGTATGCTACTGTCATTATATACGCTTCATACAGAATAGCTTATTCTTAATAATATATTCCTTTCTAGGTTGCTTACCCATTCATTACCACATAATGGTTTCCAGCAATATGTTGTAAGCAGGTGCATGCATGCTATGTATGTTACATTAACTTAGGTGAGGTTTTTATTCCAAATTCAAATTTTCACAAGTTGATTACATTAATGTACAACCTAAAAGGCTGTTTGATTATGCCACTTTTACTAGTGTTGGTATTTTAAAGAGCATATTTAATTATAAATAGAAATTATATCAATCATAAATGGTTAAAATGCTTCTTAAAATATGCAAATTTTACTCATGGGTGTATATGTCATTCGTATTTCATAATGTACTGTTCTTATTATATTTAATTGTATCTTGAAATTGCATACTTATTTGTATTTAAATGACAATTAGAATAAATGTTTTATTTACAATTTGCAATTATAATTGCTTTACTGTTTTCTTCATTAAAAATAGGTCTTAGCATGTGAAACAGATAATGCTATTATGAGTAGAGATAAAGGCATGGTTCCAAAACAGAAAAAGAAAAGAAAAGGATTTTTTATTTTATGTCTGAAAAATCAAAATCTCTTCTATATTTCTATTATGTTTCATATTCAATTTTTTCAGTGGCAGTGGTAAATGGAATATATAACATAGAAGTAATCATGTCAATCATTTACATTTGTTTTTGATTTTGCTATCGGCAGTCTCTTGTTATCTTTGTTCTAAAAGACTTCTTATAATGTCTTTATTTAGAAGACATGATAGGATGCATTTCTCTGTGAAACAATATTTTAGATAGTTGAATTATTCTTAGGCAAATCTATAAAGGTTTATCTCATAAGGCACTCGAAGTTTGTACTTGAAGTCAGAGTTCAGGATGCCAGAGAGATCCCAATGGGGGAATTGTAACCATTCCACCATTATCGTCTCCCTCCAAACTTCCACAGAGAATCCTCTGTGTAGATGGCAAGGGAGTCTATCAGCGTGAGTGGCGGTGGCAGAGAGGGTAAAGAGTCAAATTATGGCTCTATGAAAATGGGGGATGGCATTTCTGACCATTAAGAAAACTGAAGATACAGGAATTTCAAGGTGATGGGGTTTCAAAAATAGTGCTGGAAGCTCTGCGGTGGAAGCAGGAGTAAGAAATAACCTGTGAGAAGAATGGAGATGTGGGGCAAGTAGAAGAGAGTCTTGGACTAAATTCTGGGGGGAAAATAAGAAATAAGAAAAGGAACTCTTGCTGAAAAGAAACTTTAACTTTGAAGTTGAGTAGAGCGGTTAGGAGATAATATTTAAAAGGAAGGTGTGGGAAAGATATTAGGTAGGAGGAAGTCAGGAGATCAGGATAGACAGCATAAAATTTGCAGAATGTATTTTTTTTTTCTCTTTTCCAATTAACAATAGGACTAAAGAATCCTGGTGAGGAGGGCTAGGCTGGCCCATTAGAGCATGTGGAATGTGGAAATAGGAGTAGATTGTTTTATCCAAGATCCTGTCTCCACAGATTCCATGACTTAGTATAGAGTTTGAGAAACATCAGAGGGTTAAATAGGGCGATGAGTGACAGTAGAATTGGACATACAAAGTGGTTACACAATTTTGCAAGCACTACGGGTAAGGTGGTTGTGGGGATTAATGTCGCCTGCATTAGTAGGCAAGAAAGGAGAGTCCTGTGATGAGAGAAACCCATGAAAATAGCAGGATCTTCATTATGTAAACAAAAAAATGCCTCTTCTGCCAAAACCTTTTCCTTCCAGTTGTCTCAACTATATCCTTTCCTTGCTTTGTTTTGGTCAGTCAAGTACTGGAATTTGTTTCTCCCTTAATGTGATTTTTGTGGGAATCTCTGATTTGTCAAGGGAATATGAAAGTTTTCTGAAGATTTTTTCCTCAGGCTAAAAGTCTTGAGAAAGAGAGAAAAGAAAATAATGTAGTCCAAATAAAGATAAGCTAAGTGAGAAATAATAGACTTTTCCCTCCAGATAGTCCAAAAGAAAAAGTAAGACTACAAAATGTGAGTGAAAACACAGCACAGCCATATCAGGAATAGCAATGAGACACTACAAAGGAGTGACATCTGACAGGGATTGTGGATCAAACACAGCAGCAAAAGAGAAAGTAAAACCACTTTCTCCTTCATATACTTTCTCAAATTGTCCTATTCTTTACTTTCTTTTTACCATGCCAGTAACAATATTTAATGAGGTATGAAAGATGTAAAATCTATCGGGCTTTCTGTGGTTCTTGTAAATACACAACCTGTAGCAAAGGGAGGGTACCGACAAGGGGAAAAAAAACAAAGGCATTCAATTTGCTATCATATCTCTCTCCGGTTTGCTTTCAAACCACATCTTTTACTTAATAATTTAATTTACTGCTTAGATTCTGAAGGTATGCAAATGCAGAAGGAATGATGATTTCTTCTCCAGCCAAGTTTGTCCTTTTCTTATAGCTTATTGTTTGCGGAATCTTTCAAAGTTTTGCTGTGAACTTAGGAAAAAAGAAACACCAGCTTCCTCTTCTTTAGGTAGCCTCAGAACTACTAGCTCGCCAGTCTACCTACAGGCATTCCAGTGGCCTAAGAAAGTTCATGTACTTCCCAAGGGGAACAATCTATACTCATCTCAAGACGGAAGGAGGTATACAGTCTCCCCAAATCTATTCACTCATCCTGTCACACACCCAGACGAGGAATACAAAATGACAAACTTTGTGAACAACGCCTCATAGCCCCCTCCCCAGGTAGTCTGACATCTAAAGCTCTCAGTCATGAAAGGAATACCTATAAAGGGAAAATAAAAGATTGATGAGGATTTGGAATTTCTCTTTTCCTCCAAAAACAGAAGAAACCAAAAATAAGTCCTTGTAACATCCATTTCCACTCTGCAAATATACTCCCTGCCCTTGGGGAATTTTTAAAAAAAGGTAATAATTACTGTTGACATCTAAGTTAAACTTCAAATAATTTATAGATGGCTCTACCACAGTCTCTCACCACAGCCTGTCAAAATCTCCCAGTATTTATTGACTTCTGATCACATTAATTTTTTGTATACTTTGGGTGTTTTTGATTCAAAAGTAATAGGTGACGTGCGTGTGTGCATATACATGCAATAAGAACCACATACTCATGTTGTACTTACTATAGAAAAAAAGGAGGAATAACTGAGAGAAAATGCTTGGAGACAGAACCCTTTTCCTTTCTCCCTACTCCCTTATGTATGCCTTTATCATCTTCTATGTGCTGTAAGGGAGAGATGTTTGGTGGATACACACTGAAATCACTGCCTTATGACACAGCCTGGCTTATGGGAAATGGACCCAGGAAAGTTTTCCCTCTATGGCTTGAAAGGTGTCCTACAAAGACACTATATAAGCAAACTTAAGATGAAAGAAAAATTAAACCTAAAAGAGATGAATAGCTTTTTATCTAAAAAGCTACTCATTTGTTTATCCCAAAGGAGCTAGTCCATTTAATTAAATCCTCTAACTTCTAGTAAGTTATAAAGTATCTGCTTGTGTTTCTATGAGCAATTTTATTTTTGAATACTTTGCATTATACAGGAAGAATTTTAAGGCATAAGTTTGGTTTGTTTATTTTTAAGATATCCAGCTGCTATAATTTTAAACTATTATTATCACAAAAGAAAGGTTATGACAGAGGCCCGATTCACAAATGCATTGTTCTGTGCCCAAGAATATAGCTGAAGTAGTTATAACACAGAAATCAAGAGTTTATACTAAAAAAAGAGAAAATAATATATTCTGAGTTATTTGTATTGTTTTTCAGCAGCTGGTATTGATATCATTAGGCAGAATAAAATCTATTTATATATTTTTTGAAGACTTCCTGCCTCAACCAGCCACCTAAGAATTTAATAAACACCTACCTTGTATGAGGTACTATATTTCATAAACCCAAAACACTTACTAACTTATTTACCACTTTTGAAAAGAAACTTTCATTTTCTATGAAAACCCATAGTAACTTATTAATTTCCCATGGTACCTTTTGATAAATTTTGTTGTAAAATCTACTTGCTATATTTTTGGTTCAGTTCCTACACTTTCTAGCTTGCTATTTTTATCTTTATCCTGGCTTAATGCTTTTATTACAGTCTCCTCTCCTGCTTGCAGATAACTGATAGAACATACTCATTTCTTGGTCTTTTCGAGTTTTCTTTCTTCATTTCTTCCAAATTCTTACTTTTTCCCTCCACCTACTCACAGTATCATATCACATTTTACCATTTTTATTGTTCCATAGATAACATGAAATAATAGGTGACTTAAATTGCAAATGTATTTGGCTACATTGTACATCAAACTACAGTGTCCTAAATTACAGTGTCCTTAGATGACAATCTACTAAAGTGTTTGCCTAAAGTCATACAGTCTAAGATGGCAGAGTAAATTCCCAACCTTCCATAAAGCTACAAAATAATTTGCACACATTCTGCACTCTTAATTCTGCAAAGCCTTCTCATCACAACTGTACTTCATGCTTTTTCTTTACCATCAATCTTCTCTAAAAACTGTCTACATTCACTGTCTTTCCTGTGAATCCATTTTCTGCCTCAGCACAATGTGATCTGGCCTCCTCTGCCATTCCACTGAATAGACTGTCGTGAAGGTAATAATATCTTCTACTTGCCAAGTATGAGGGATACTTCAGTCCATGCCTGCCCTCCTGCCCTCTCTGTAACACCTTAACATGCTGAATAATCCTTTTTTTCTTGAGAAAGTAATTTTTTATGAGGATCCTTCTATTATGGTGGTCTACTTCTTTTTATATTAAGGTCTTTAATTTCTCATTTCAACAAGTAATTTTGATACATCCCCCTAAAGCAACCGTTACTTCATACACCCAGAGTATTCTCTCCTTAACGAGTCCCAGATCAATACTTCTGGTCCAAGTGTACTATCTAAGCTCAGACCTCCATCTGTCTACCTGCCTTTGGAAAAGCTTCATTCAGATGTTTTCAAGTGCTCCAACCTCAGAATGCAAACTATTATTATCTTAACCCCACCCAAACATAAGGCCCACAAAAATAAATAAATAAAATGAAAACAAATAATTTCAAAATATGTCAACCCCCCCCCACACACAAAACTCCTCTGTTCTTTCTCATGCTTTCTCTATGTTTATTACCAAAGAAAACCTTTTCTTATGTTACCTTTTAAAATCATGCAAACTCTTTCTTCCTCCTTTTATTTTCTTAGCTTTGGCTGTTGTAGCAGCCTCCTGTTTTGTCTTTCCAATCGCAAATTACAGTTTTCATTCACACAATCATAGTTTTTTCTTTTCTTTTCTGAAATGTAAATTTGACATTTGGCCTGCTTTAAACCTCGGTGACTTTCTGGTGACTAGAAGATAAAGTACGAGTTCCCCAACACAGCACAAAAAAATCAAGCCCTGGCTCCTTCTTCTGACTTAGCTCTCTCTGTTTTCTTTTTAACCACTCCCCTATATGCAATCTGGCTCTAACTATATCAAATTACTTGCAGTTTTCAATGTTAATCCTTCTACTTGAAATTATCTCTGTTTCAATCACTTCACTTTATACCTACTTTAACACTCCGCTTAAATTTAATCTAGTTTATAAAACTTTTGAGGATACTTCCAAGCCAAAAAAAAACCGTGTTCTGCATATTCTGATATACGTGACCACAGCACCTAACATACATCTTCATCTGTTTACATGACTATCTTTCACTTAGAATTTGAACTCCTTGAGAGAAGGCACGGGTCTCATTAATTTTGTGTCTGAGCCCTTAATGCATTGCATTCAATAAAGTGTGTTTGATGAATGGAAAGACTTTTAAAGGGAAATTGCTTTGGAAATATTTGTTGAGTCCAGATTTGAGAAGACCTTAAATGTCAGACTAGAAAACTCTTCATTTATTCAACAAACATTAGTACTCCATCAGTGGTTCTTTATCAGGGCAGTGATTTTTTTTTTTTTTTTTTTTAAAGGGCAAATGCTTACATAGCATTTACTATATGGCAAGTACTGTTCTAACCTTATTTAATATTAATTTATTAATTTTACTATCTTACAGTTTGGGATACTGAGACACAGATTTGTTAAAGGTCTTTTATAGGCAATAAGATTTAGACAGTAAGTGTTGGGGTGGAGGTTTTAAGCCAGGTAGTCTGGTTTGATGGTCTGTACCTGCGCAGTCACTGTGGGAAAATGTTAGACAGTATTAGCTTGACTAACAACATGGGGATGAATTGGGAAAAGTACAGGCAGGGAAGCCAGTTAAAGAGATACTCTGCTAATCCAGGCTTAAGGTATATTGACATGGAAGATATTTTAAAAGAGTTGGAAGATTTGCTGGTGATTGGATATGCAAGTGATGCAAGGGTACTCAAAAAGTTCATGGAAAGATTTGTATTATCTTTCAATACTATTTTTCCCCAAACTTTTTGAAGTACCCTCACATTGGAAGGAGGAGTAAAAATAAGACCAAAATTACCTGTCCAGTGGTTAGAAAAAGTGCGATCATGGGTAAAACAGAAAACTAAGGAATAAAGGGAACATTTTTGGAGCAGTATATGCAGTATGACACATTCTGGTAGAAATGTCCAAAAAAAAAAAAAAAAACAGAGGGGTAGAACAGGAGATGAAAAAGTGAGAGTTTTAAAGTAAGTAAAAGAGTAGAAAAAAGAAATAGAGACTATGTTCATAATTTTCAATTAACTCCAAAAGCATTTACCAAAGTGTGGCTCAAAGGTGTTATTAGATGTTTATACCATAGTTCTCTCAGGAACAAACTCTGGAAAAATTTAAGAAACACTTAGAATAACAATATCCTAGGCTGATGCGACAAATATTTACCTTTACAGTCTAATTCATCCGAGTTGTCTCCACAGTCATTTTCACCATCACATAACCTGCCATGAGGAACGCAACGACGATTGTCACAGGGCTTGAAACCTCTTCGACAGCTTCTGTTTTCTTATAAATAGAAGAATCTCATAAGTGAAGGTCATATAGTAATACTTTTACAAAATGAAAATCACAAATAAGACGTTATTCATAACTGGATTGTGGATCTGTAAAACAAGTGCTGTGTGTTATAAAAGCTCTGAATTAGAATATTCTTGTATTATCAAGGAGTAGTTCATTCAAGAAAGACCCATTTTGATTTAGTGTTTTAACTTCAATGATTCATACCTGGAGATCTCTTCAGGTTATACTCACATTGTTTCTGGCACTTCTGTCAAGTAGCACAGAAATAAACATACCATATACTCATTTCTGAAACAATAAATGCCTACCTCAAAAGTAACAAAAACACTCCAACTTTCATCTCTTACCTTCTCTGTTTCAGTAAGGATTTTACAAGAAAATTTTTAAAAGTAGCAAAACATACATTCTTGAATTAACGTATCAAAAAGCCATCTACATATCAATAAATTTATCTTAAAATTGTGTAAAGAATTTCCTACAATGTGAATAATTGCCTTCTGATAATGAAAGTCTCTTGATATTCTCTGATTTGGGGCAGAAGCTACCACTTGCAATAATAGCTGCCATTTACTGAACACTGACTTTAAGTCAGGCTCTGTATTGAGTACACGTCAATATACACTTGCTTATTTAATGCTCTCAATCACTGTTAAAGCTAGTTGTTTTGTATTAGGACACTGAAACATAGAGAAGTCATATTGCTCACATGTGTCACACACTAATAGATGTGGGAACAAAGATTTGACTAACCCCACGTGTGACTCCAAAGACTATGCTCTACACCTTGGGTTGGCAAACTATTTCTCACAGGCTGAATCTAGCCTTGAGCCCTTGAGCCTGTTTTTGTATGGCTTTTCAGCTAAGAATGGTTGTTTTTTCTTTTTATACTCAAGAGATTTTTTTGTTTGTTTGTATTATTATTTTTTAGTTGATGTGATAATTATACATATTTATAGGGTACAGAGTTATAATTCGATACATGTATACAATATGCAATGTTCAAATCAGAGTAATTAGCATGTCCATCATCACAAGCATTTATCACTTCTTTGTGTTGAGAACATTTGAACTCCTCTCTTCTAGCCATTTTAAAATACACAATAAATTGATGTTGATTATAGATGTAGTACTACTAGTACTACTATAGAATTCTAGAATTTATTCTTCCTATCTAGCTGTAAATTTGTATCAGTTAGCCAACCTCTTCCTGTTCCTCCATTCCTCCCTACCCTTCCCAGACTCTAGTAATCACAATTCTACTCTCTACTTCCATGAGCTCAACTTTTTTTAGGTCCCACATATGAGTGAGAACATGCAGTATTTATCTTTCTGTGCTTGGTTTATTTTACTTAACATAATGTCTTTCAGGACCAAACATGTTGCTGCAAATGACAGGATATCATTCTTTTTTTATGGGTGAATAGTATTCCATTCTGTATATATAACACATTTTCTTTATCCAATCATCTTTTGATGGACATTTAGGTTGATTCCATGTCTTGACTATCATGAGTAGTGCTACAATAACATCAGAATGCAGATTTCTCTTCAGTACACTGATTTCCTTTCCTTTGGATAAATGTCCAGCAGAGGGATTTCTGCATCATATGGTATTCTATTTTTAGTTTTTTGATGAACCTCTATACTGTTTTACATAATGGCTATGCTAACTTACATTCCCACCAACAGTGGATAAGAGTTCCCTTTTCACCGCCATAATTTTTACATTTTTAAAGTATTGTAAAATAAATAAATACATAGATAAATAAATAGAGGATATGTGACAGAGGGCATGTATGGCCCACAAAACCTAACATATTTACTAGCTGAACCTTTATAGAAAAAAGCTTGCCAACTCCACTACACGAATATTATTTGGCTGCTATGAAGATAAAAATAATGTGAAATACATTCTTAAGCCAATTCATAGTAAATGCATATCTGTAAGCTGATTATTATAATTATTTTTATGCTTTAATATTTTCATAATGCACAGGATATAGCCATACATTATTCAAGGTAAATTCCCTAAGATTTTGGTTAAAGATCAATCATGGACAAAGCATAATTGATTATCATTTTAACTGAGGGTGTGCTATTCTATAACATAAAAGGGTAAGAAGACTGCCTGTGGATTTCCCAAAATTCATCTTCCTCATTTTAACTTTTGTTTGATTATTTAGGTATAATTATTACCTGAATAACAGAACAAAGGAGAAAAGTAAAAATGAAATATAGCAATTCCATATTCCTAAATTTTGCATAGCATACCATCCCAATGCTATTGGATTTGTAGGGTAAATATTAAATCACACCAATTTAAAAATAACCTGGATCTGGGGCCAGCCCGTGGCTCACTCAGGAGAGTGTGGTGCTGATAACTCCAAGGCCACGGGTTTGGATCCCTATCTAGGGATGACCAGTTTGCTCACTTGGGAGAGTGTGGTGCTACCAACACCAAGTCAAGGGTTAAGATCCCCTTACCCGTCATCTTTAAAAAAAATAATAATAAAAAATAAAATAAAAATAAAAATAACCTGGATCAATTGTACAGTACTTACTAACGATTGTACAAAGACAAATTTCCATGAAAAATATTGTTGCAATGAAGGCAAATTATAGTTACTTATTAGGGTAGAAAAGCCAATCTCTACTCCCAAGGGAGACGTAGAGGTTGTCTATTACTTGGTGTCACCAAAAGAAATACAGCTGGTCGAATTCCATGCTTGGTGGAGACCATGGCTAAAGCAATTGGCCTTTGTACCAAAGGACACTAGCCCCTATGCTAATGCTAGATACAGAAATAGAGTGAACAAGACTTTGATACCCACCCAACACCATGCTAGTGACTGATGATGGATCTCTGCTGCACAGTAAGCCTGCAATACCCACAAATCGCTGGTATTTCTAGATTATATTTTAAGAAATATAAGCCTAAAACTTGTTGCTAAAGTTGAATAACTAGGTAGTTCAAAAGGCAGGCTCCTATATTGTTTTAGTTTGCATTTTGTGGATGGAAAACCATAAGGAAATTCTTTAATGAATATTACAGTTACTGAATAGGAAATAAAGTGCCTCATTTTAACACAAGCAAAGCCAAGTCAATTGCCTTAGATCTACACGTTAATGACAGACATTAAAGATATCATCCACATAAGACAAATGGAAACAAACCAAAAACTATGAAAAGAATCTTCTCTCCGAAATGAGCAAATCACATATAGGACACTTACCACAGTAGAGCAGTTTTTCATCTGATTTGTCCTTACAATGAGGAATGCCATCACAGGTGAGCTGGTAGTCAATGCACTCACCATTTCCACACTCAAACTCTGAATAAATGTTGCAGGAGGAATTTTTAGCTGAAAGCAAAAAAAAAAAAAGTCAACATTTTTGTGTAATACAAACATTTTTTGATGCCATTAAAATTATTTTTCTTAATTTTGATTATAAAAATAAACTAAAATTTAACTAAATATAAAATTAAAGGACAATGGCTTATGACATTTTTTAATAAAAAATTTAGAAAAACACTTTTTGTTGTTTTTCTCACCCTCCTTTTGTAAATTTTTTGGGAGTTGTATGACTTTATTTTTCTTTTATGCCTATTTGTGTATTTTGTTAATTATTTGGTGACTGTGTGGAGGAAAAGAGTAGCTTAAATTTGGATAACTATATTTATGCATCTACACTAGTAGTCTATATTAAAAATAAATTTTAAAAAAGAGCCAAACGAACACTATACATACTCAGAATGTTTTTGTATTTTCTTATTGGAGTCAATTGCATATTCTTTGAGTACCCATTTTTAAATGCTTGGTGTGAAGTCATCTCAGTCAAATGAATGGTCTCTACTTGTCCCCACTTCTAATCTGTTCCTCCTCCCAACCACCTTCTGATGAAACCTCAGTAGTAAATGCTATCATTCAGAAGTACTGGAATTGTTAAAGTCATCCTCATTAGCCTCTTGCTGAATCCAGGTATGGAGGTACCAGGGAAAAGACCATCTCTTCCTGCCACACGTGGCCAGCACCTACTCCTGAAATGCACAGGAATATGCAGGATGAGCTGGTGGAGGACAGTGCTAAACCAGAAAGAATGCACACCTGATGCTATGAACTCCAACTGACCACAGCCATACGGTCCCATTTTAAAAATCTAAAGATTTTGCTAAGACACTAAGAGTCTGAGTTTTTAAATATGGTTTGCCCTAATTAGAAGAACAAGCCAACAGCTACAAAGTGCAAAAAATCTCTTCTACAGCTGAGTTTCATCCCTGGAATACCAGTATATGACCCTGTTTTGAAGACTGTCTATTAGGAAATATAGACTTAATTCTTAAATAATAGGTTTACTAGCAAACTTTTGAAATCTAGTTTTCTGGATATGCTGTCTGCTTGCATGTACTCATTTCATTGCTTCTGAATAATTGTGCATTGAAATCCAGTTGTATTAAAATTATGTTAGAGGTAAGTAGAATTAATTTATCTCTGCTAACACAGGAAACGTAGCTTAATTTGACAATTTACTATCAATTTCTTTTTTGAGCTTTATTTCAGGAATATTCAATTAAACAGACACTAATACTATTTGAAGTTTCCAGTCTTGTTATCCATAGAATGTAACTAATTATATCAGAATATCTATCTACCTGTTTATCTAAGAATTATAATTTAACTATTTCAATGATGGTAACTCTTTGCAAAGATAATTTTTTTCTTTGTGCAGTCCAAACTTCACTGGTCAGTCAGTAGCTAAGGTAGAATATCATTTTAGAGAGGGTAACAAAGAATTTAAAGCCAAAAACTATTATTAAATTTAAAGAAACATGTATTAATAAGGGTGCTAATATTACAGAATACAATCATTTTAGATCATGAATTGAATAAAATACAGCCACTTACTGAAAGTCTATTGACATTCCCGGCTTATTTCATTTATTTTAATAGATCCTATTTACTTTCTCATTTCCAATGAAAAATTAATTGTTATGATAAAAAGTGCCATATTAGTGTTTTATAATCATGATGTCTTTGGGGAAAAAACAAAAATTATTAACAGATAACTTTTTTTTACATGATGCAAAAATAAATATTGTATGAGCACAATTCTTGCTCAGGTGTTTTCATTTGATGAAATAGTATGGAGTGTTTTCTGCTTCCTTCGAGAAACAACAATGTCGTTCAGCTGTCCTCTCATTCTCTTACACAGCAATTACTTTATCTAATTATATTTGCTATTCTTATTTCTATTATGAATGATGATATGGTTAGCAATGTTGTGTAGAATGGAACTGCCTAATCTTTTTGTCGACAGTTATGACAAAAGTGGTTTTCTCTTCCTTGCCCTCAGGTAGGTGTTAGCAAATGGCCTCTCATCCCTTTAATGTTTCCATCAGCATGAACAGTTCTGGGTGTACTGATTCAGATGTGGACACAAATATGCCAGAAACAAATATGCCAGAAAAATTCTCATTTCCCAAAGATGGATTTGACAAGAAAAAGCCAAGAGTTTACTTTCCAATCTCTCTGCTGGACCACAGGATTTCAATATGAGTGCACAATGGATACAGTCTGCCTTTATAACAGCTTGCCTTAGCTCTGAGAAATTCAGTATTACTCTACGGTTCCATGTGAATACAACTGTGATTGTTTAAAATGATAGTTTTCTGTCTGATTCATTCCCTCTCAGCAATAGAGAGAAGCAGGTGGCTTAGTAGGGACAGTTGTATCTGATCTATTTTGCAGCAGAGACAGGCCTCCACTGTATACAAATAAGCCTTGATGTTTTGACTAAAGGCTTTGCTTTACTACCGGCCTGTAGTGACCTGTGAAAGGAACATGAGTGATTCTAATGCATGGCTAACACTCCAGGCTTACAGATGGCATCAGATCCAGACCATTACAGCTGAAGCCACAAAGGCAAACTGAAAGAGAGAGTTTAAGCAATTGCCTGAGCAATTCAGGGAAGTGTTAGGTGACAAAGAAATATGGGAATTTATGGCCCAGATTATTGAAATTGGCTATCTGCATTTAAATTCACCGAACAATTGCATCATTCTCTCATTTGTTTTGGCACAGTCTTAAATAAAACTTTTACCCATTTCGTTAAGAGGTGCCCTTTCGGGTTGTGGTATCAATTTGCAAAGTGAGAAGATATGTCTGTGTTATTGTATTAGGTGCAATTGTTTTCAAGGTAAAGAAAATTATGCCAAAGTGCTTGTATTAAAGTAAAGAGAAGGTAAAATCCTCCTGTTGGATAAAGAACAAAAGAAGACTGAAGATGGGGATGAAAAATACTTATTTTTATAACGTAGACATATCTAGTTCTGCTAATTTTCTAAGATGAAAAGATATGAGATGAGGATGCAAATGAGGGGAGAAAACAAATGTCAAAAATTGACACAACCTGGGAGTGAGTTCACAATTTTTAACAAGATATATTTCTCTTTTCCACCTTTCTTATACACGAACGGTCTTAATGTTAAAGGGAAATTAACCTTTTTTAGGTTACTTGCTAATTTTTCATGGCGATATTGGAACACTTGAACCCTTATTTATTTTGGAAACAGTTCTGCAAACCTAGCTGTTAATAAGTGTATATTGTAATGGCACTAATTAAAGACTGTAATGCCTTTGGGAGGTATAAACATCACGCAAGGCTGCAATGTTACATTCTTAATTAACAGTTTGGAAATGATTACAAATAAGCTGCATGAGCCATTCTCTCGCATTTACATACTGTGATGGACTGTGAGTGGTTTTACTGCAAGGCTACTGATCTACCGCCTGGTTTATTTCCGTTTTAATTAATTTTGCTATTGACTGAATTCACAAAGTCATGACTAGGAGTTTTCAGATGATCACTGTGTTCAGGTTCTCCTCTAGCTAGCCCCAGCACCTTCCAGCCCACAATCGAGGGGGTATACTTGTCACCGTTTTGGTTATCATTATCTAGCACACGGCACTATAACTAAGTAGAGTGGTAAACAAAGTTCTTTTTAAGAGAGAGAGAGAAACCAACCGAGCTTCTAATATTGGAAGAGAGTGCAATTTTATTAATACACTAAAACAATTTCAAGGTATGTGTGTGTCATTTTGAGCAGATGTGTCACATTACAACTCAGTTCTCTTTACTTACTCACACATCTGTTGTCATCTAGCAATATTCGGTCTCCCCGGCAGGAACAATTCACTCTCCCATTAGGTGTTAAAAGGCACAGGTCGTGACAACCTCCATTCAATAATGCACATGGAGAAAGTTCACCTGCAATGAAGAGGCTTTCTTGGTAACAATTTGTATCGCATTCTTATTCTGTGTTAGTCATAGATTAATAATAAATGTTAGGCTGGCTGAATCTGTCAAAGATATCTCATAAACAAGAAACATTCAGGATTTTTGAAATTCCAAACATTCTTAAAGAGAAATACATTTAAAAAAAATATGTAACACAAATCACTACATCTTTCTATCCCACTCATCAGGGATACCATGGCATCAAACGAACTAGGTCTACTAGAAACCACATTGATACTGCAAACTGCAATTGTGTAGGTACTCCAATGACTGAAGAATTTTTAAACCCAGATGCAAGATTTATTTAACAAGAAGTAACATCTTCATGGAAACAGCCTGATTTGAAAGTTCGAAGATATGAAGAGTGAGAGAGAATGGAATAGAATTACAGAAACAAATAATTAAAAATGAATTATTTCCCTGTGATAAATTAAGTGCTACAAAAGTTTCTTTAAACATTTCAGATAATTTCAATATAGAAAAGAGTCAAGTCCTGAACACTGTCCCTAAGAACTATAAGAAAACAAAATCTACACATAGTTAAAAAAAAGCGAAAAATAAAAAGAAAGCATTTTTTAAAATAGAAAAGAAAACCAAACTAAGTACTACTAGAAAACACAGATATATTTTTGAGAGATTACTTATTATACAATTAGGAAAAAAATTTGGTTTCTATTGTAACTTACAGCTATTGGTGTCATTGGCAACAGCTATGATTCCCATTGGTTGATGTGGAATATCAGAACGAAGAATTTTTGTATCTCCTCCTGTGTACTTGTTGGAACGCAGGATAGCTCTTCTCCCCCAGTCTGACCAGAAGATATAATTGTCATAAACAGCCAGACTGAGGAAAGTCCCTGGCCCAGATTTCACAATCACCTGGAATAAATTAATATATCATACTTTTACAATGAAGATAAAGGTATTCATATATTTACATCCATTTTTTGCCTCAAAAAATAAGGGATTAAATTAGTTGGATTTAACCAATAGAAATCACCAAATGAAAATAACATTTCACGAAATGGATTATCATAATATGCTTTACAGTTTATTTAAAATGTTCTAATCATCTCCAGTGTTTCCAATGTTTACTTAACATTTTAAGTACGCTTCTATTTAACATTCAATTTGTACAAACGACTGCATTATTTCACTATTATAAACCAAAATCACCAAGCCAAAAATATGAGAGTAATTAAGATTACCAACATTTAATAATCTCTATTAAGAAATCACCAGATATATAGCAGACCCTTAATAAGTTCCCAGAACTCTATGTGAAAAATAAAGAACCATAAGATCCAAGTTTCTTTCTTCAGGAAACTTAGAGTGTGAGTCATTAAACTGGATGGACATGTCTGACAATGAAAGTTTAAAAGTAAAAGCCCACACTTCCACTCAGATTAAGACGTGGTAAAAGGGACTAGATTTACCTTCCCAACTAAAACAACTGAACATAATATATGCAACAAGGTTTTTCAATGCATTGGACATTAGGTAAGGAAGGGCAGTGATTCCTGAGTGAAAAGAAATAAATGAGGTGTGTCCCATGGACCGCCACAGTGCACAGCCAGAGAGAGAGTGCAGGTGGCAGCACAGCATGGAGGAAGCCAAACAGAACCTAGACAACTCCCTGAATGAAAGTTATGGGATCTGAGAGTTATGGGAGGACAATGTGGCTAGACCTCACAGAGCAGAGTGTCACAGAAGAGAACTCAACAGAGACAGAACTGTAAATACGGGCAGACGGTCTTCCTAGAGCATTCGGTCAAGTACAGAAAAGTGCATGCATTTGTGTATGAAGCCACACCTCCAGGTAGGGGAAGGAGCCACTGCACATGATTGGAGAGAAGAATCCCAAAGTTCACATGAGTCCAGGAATCATGCCTTTTAATACAAACCAGACTCAAAAATCTTTTAACTCATGGGACACTGAGTAGCGTACTTGGAAGGGTCTTGCATTAGCAGTGGGGAATAATTAATCCTAGACTAAACACTGGTCTAGTCCTGTCTGACAAATCTGAAAAGCAAGATATGAAAGGATCAAACTGTTTCCAAGTAGGTTAACTGTCTCCCAGAAAGAAGCTCAGGAATTTTTATGGGAATATAAAAACTTATACTACTAAACTACTATGAAAAAAAAAGATGAAAAAGAAAATTCTGAAATAATTGACTTCTGTCCTCACCTTAAGAAACTAGAAAAACAATAAATTAAACTCAACACAAAGAAAGGAAAAAACTAAAGACCAGAAGAAAAATCAAAGAAATAGAAAAGAGAAAAGCCACAGAGAAAAATCAATGAATCTAAAAACAAGTTCTTTGAGATCAATAAAATTGATAATACATCATGATAAAATGGGGTTTATCCCAGGAATACAAATTGATTTAACATTAAAAAGTCAATCAGTGTAATTCACAGTATTAGCAGACTAAAGAAGAAAACTCATATGACTGTCTCAGTAAATGCAGAAAAAATATTTGATGAGATATAGTGTCCATTCCTGACAAAAACTCAGAATAAAAATAGGAAAAGAAATAAAACCAGGAAAAAGACAGAAATGATCACTCTCACTACTTCTACTTAACATTATTTTGGAGAAGCCAGAAAAGGAACATAAAAAGCATCCATATTGAAAAAAATAAAAAGGTCAAACTATATTTATTTGCAGATGACAAAATTCTCTACATAAAAACTTTAATAGAATCTACATACACACACATACATGAAAAGCTGCTGGAACTAATAAATTAAATTTTAAGGTTGCAGAACACAAGATTGCTGTAAAAAAATCAATTGTATTTCTACATACTAGCACTTAACAATTGGAAATTAGAATAAAAAAATGTTTACAACAGCAGCAACAAATATGAAATACTTAGAAATAAATATGAAAAAATATGTACCTAAAAACATTGCTGAGAGAAATGAACATAAACCTAAATAAAGAGATTCATGGATTAGAAGATTCAATACTGTTAAAATGTCATTTTTCTTGAAATTGACAAATTGTATGTCATCGAAAAAAAAATACATCTCCGCTGGCATTTTAGGGAATCTGAAATGGAAGAATTTTGTAGAAATTTCACTATGGTGTAATAGAAAGGGCATAGGACTGGACTTCAAAATGCCTACATTCAAAAGGCAGCTTGATCATTCTTTAGTAGAGTGGATTTGGGGAAGATGTTTCACTTTTTTGAATTTAAGATGGTGCTAACCAAAATCTGCTTCAAGAACTTCATGGGATTGTTTCAAGTATATGTGTGGAAATGTATTAAAATTTTAAAATTATGTATGTGTTTGTATTTGTTTAATTGAGCTGTCAGAGCTAAATTTATTTTTAACTTTTGTGATTTTTGCCTACAGAGTAATTTTAAAGTAATTATACTTATTTCAAAATCAAGTTAAGAAATCTACATATGAATATTTCTGTAGAAATAAATACATATATTTGATTTTATGGCCTCAGTATTAAATTTCCGAGCATAATGCACACTGGTTTCCTTTTCTGTAGTTTACTGTAATCAGAAAAAAGAAAGCAAAAGAAGGAAAGGAAAAAGGAATTCTTCAGGAATGATGACTACTTAGAAATGGTCATGAAGAAATAAGTGTTTGGAAAATTAAATGCAGATTAAATATACATAATAATTCAAGCCCATAAGAGAAATAATTATAAAAGGCACTTTGGTAAGTACTTATAAACAGTACTTCATTTCATCCTTAAAATCATTCCACAAGGCAGAGATTATTGTCAACTTTATGTCTGTACAGAGAAGCTCAGGCTTGGAGAGATTTTGCAACTTGCCAAAAGTGATACACCTAGTCAATGTAGGAGCTGGAAATTAATATAAGGTTTAACTCCAAATTATAATAGAAAATATTTACGAAAAGCTTTTCATATGCCAGTTACCAATATAAATGTTTTACTAATGAACAGTGGGGAAGATATAATCTCTATATGTAAGAGAAAATTTAGGGGCAATGACACCCAGTGTTGACATTGTTAACCATTTTATTATCCTGTCTCCAAATCCCAACCCCTTCTTTGTGCCATGTATTCCCTTTTTAGAGTTTAATATACTCTAGGATGAAAGCATTTACAGACTAATAAGATTGACATACTTTGGAAAAAACAGATAATTTGGGGAATATTGCAACTTAAAAGTCCCATCTCTCTCTCCCAGCCTATATTCAACTATTAATTATTACGAGGTAATTAACAATGTTATCTTCCTGATTTGATTTCCCAAAACCCTGCCTCACTCATTCCAAGTCAACTGCTAATTACCCTTTAATAAAACAATTAATTCAATTTTTTTCTGGGTATACAATTAATTTCTGTTCTACAGAGCAATATTTCTAAAGCTTCAACATGTCTATAAATCTCCTTGAGATTTTGTTAAAATTCAGATTCGGATTCACTCAGTCAGGGATGTAATCTGAGATTTTGCATTTCTAACAAGCTCCCAGGTTGGCACCCACTTTGGATAAGAAAGAATTAAAACATATAGAAAAGAATAAAATAAAATAAAGTAATAATCTTAACCCACAGATATAATCATTCACCGTTTTGAATTAAGAATAATTAAAATTACTTTTTCACTTTACAAATTTATACTTCTTTTGTATTCACTGAAAAGTGAGTTGATGGGACTTCTGCTGCCAGACAAAATAGTCTAAGCCCGCTATGGCCTGTCTCTCCCACTGATTACAGCTTTCTGATTGCAACGTATGTGTGGGAACAGAGGAGAAAAATGGTATTAGGAAGTTGAGTAGCAACATACAGAAGAGTGAAAGGGAACAAAATACAAATACAATTTTTACTGTCACTGATTTTTTTTTTTTTTTCCCTACCTGGCATCTGGTGCATCTCAGTAATTGAAATAGTTGACAACACGCTAAGTGTGCATTTGCTACTTGCTCTCAAAGACAATTTCAATGGCTCTTGTGTTTCCCATTAGTTCCCCAAATTCATACAGAGATCATGGAGAACTGGTGGCTGCCTTAATTCTCCAATCTAGGCATTAAGCAGGGACCAAGCATCAGCCATAGCTTAAGTGTTCTGAGTTTTGAGGCTTTGGCAGTGCACTTGCCCAATGGCTGCCCTCTGGTCCAGCTGCGTTAAAAAGCTTTTAAAAATCTGGTTTGAAAATTACAACACTATAGGAGTATTTTGACATCAGATTGGGGACTTTCTCCATCTGTCTTCTCCACTTCCCACTTCACTTCGTTACCCACTTCTAGACAGATGACTTTTCCAGGTTCCTTGTCTTTCCTTCACAGGGGGAAGAGCTCTAGACTCAAAGCGACGGGCACACAAGCACTCCAAAGTTCCTGAGTTATGAGTAAAAGAAAATTTTAACTTAAAAAAAAAACTGTCCCCAAACTTCAACCTTTTTAAAGAAAAAAAGAGAATGCCTCTCTTGATCTGTAATATATTAGAACATCTTATTTACGAAATGACAAGAGAGTACTTCATTATGTTCTCCTATGCTTAGAAAAATTTAATCAATGCAAGAGCAGGGCACACTGCTGTATAGTGGTGATTTTTATATCACTTCCATTCCTCAGAACATACACACACACACACACACACACACACACACACACACACACACACACACTAGAGCATTGGAAAACTAATGCTAAAATGCATTTTTCATTCTATTGGTAACCTGAAAAGACTGCTAATACCTAGTAAATGTACAGGTTAAATTTAATATTCCTCATTTGTATTTATTTAGAAATAGCATGTTATTTCCTAGTCAATATTTCATGACTATAAAAGATCACCTGTAATAATATTATGAACTGAACATTTATGTCCCACCCCGCTCCCAAATTCATATGTTGAAGTGGGATTGTACTTGGAGATAGGGGTCTTCCGGAGGTAATTAGGTTATGATGAGCTCATGAAGATGGGGTCTCCATGATGGAATCAGTGTCCTTATAAGAAGAGAGAGTGATAAAAGTTATCTCTTTTTTTGCCTGTGAAGATACAGCAAGAGGCAGCTGTCTGAGAGCCAGGAAGAGGGCTCTCATTAGAACCACACCATGCTGGCACCTTGGTCTCAGGTTTCCCAGCCTCCAGAACTATGAGAAAAAAACTACTCAGTCTATAGTATTTTGTTATAGCAGCTCAAGCTGACTGAGATAATTTTACTCCTCCCTCTCAGAAAAGCCAAACTTTGAGATTTATATCTGTTTTAAATTTCAATAAATATTTTTAAAATATCAGCATGAGGAAGGACAGATTGCTTGCTATGAGAGTGCAGAAAATGATAACTGCTCTGGTGTTCCATCTGGGAAGATTGTCCTGAGGAAGGGAAGGATGAATAAGCAAGCAGGAGGGGGATGGGGAAGGAAGGGCTTTTGGCAGCGGGAATACATGGTGCACAAGCCAAGAGCAAGAGCGAGCATGAAATGCAGAGAAACACAAAGGCTACGTGAGCGTGACTGTCTCTCAGGCACCTGGGGAGAAGATCCCATAATGAGCCCGGTGGAGAAGGCAGGAAAGATGGACATGTAGGACCTTCCTTCCCATAGGCCAAGATTGTGAGTCTGTTTTTTTTTTTTTTTTAAATAGTGGTCAGCTGTTAATGTTTTTTAAGCTGGTTAATGTCATTATTGGTTTGCAATTTTAAAGATTATTCTGCCTCTGGTATTGTGACTAGATTAGTTAAGAACAAAAAGAGTTGCAGGGAGACCTGTCAAGATCAATGGCATTTGTCCAAAGGACTTTTGATATTTTGAGCAAGAAAGCAGAACACAGTTATCCAAGCAATATTTACAAATGAAGGACTCCCTAACTAACTTTTTACCAGAATCCACAGAATTACATTCATTCCTCCATTTGTTGATCTTTTTACCATTTTTTAAATCACCAATTAGAGCTAACATTTCATAAATGCTTACGATGTATATGATGTGTATGTATTACATGTATAATGCATAATTTAATCTTCACACTAACCTATATGGTAGATATTATTTTAAACCACATTTTACTGATGAGGATTGAAGCTTAACGAGGTTATACGAGGTGACTTTCAGAAGTTCAAGGAAAAACTGAATTAAAAGATAACTCAAATGTTTCCATGAACATTTTGAAGACCCCTAGCATAATTAACCCAAGGCCACAGGTATACTAAGTGATGTGAGACTATTTCAGACTCAAAGCACCCAATATCTGAATTAATTTTTATATATTGATTTTTACCTTGGTGGTAAAAATCAGAAAACTCTAACTAGCAGATATATATGTTATCTTTATTTATTTATTTATTTATTTTTTGTCGTTTTCGTGACGGGCACTCAGCCAGTGAGTGCACCGGTCATTCCTATATAGGATCCGAACCCGCGGCGGGAGCACTGCTGGGCTCCCAGCGCCGCACTCTACCGAGTGCGCCACGGGCTCGGCCCTATATGTTATCTTTATAATTAAATCTATGTTCCTTCAAGTTAGGAACTACAGTAATTTCTTTGATTTCCTCAGTATTGTATTTTAGACAAAGTAGATACCTAATAAACACTATTAGATCACTAAGAATAAAAATTTTAATGGTTAGATGTTAAAAAATAGTTGTTTTTATGGATAGTCTTATAAAAATGAAAGTTCTTCTATACTGTCACCAAAAGTCCATTATAACAACCTTTACTAATTTTAACACTGATCAAGTCTAGTATTTTACTGTTCTATTTCTGCTGACACAGAGAAGGGGGGAAGCAATATTAAATTCAGTCTATACCTATGCATGTTACCTTTGTAGAGTACAATAGATTCTACCAAGAACAAAGCTAATTATAGTCAACTCATTTCTGTTTAAAATTGCATGTGGAACAGAAAGGTGAAATCCACTAACTTACATGTTCCTATCTCCTTGTTAAAACACTTTTATCAATAGTTTGCAAATTCTGCACTTTGCAAGCTTAATCAACATCTCTATTTACAGTGCAGAAGTTTTGTCATCATGAATTGTATAACTCTACCATGTTGTACAGTAATACACCATTATGGTGTATTTGAGGCACCTTCACCTTGAGCCTATAGATAGGTTCATGTTTCAAAATAATAATTCATGTTAATTCAGAAAGTGTATTTCTTGACACAGTCTGTTAATCTCACATGTACCTTCATAGACAATTAAATTGGTTTCTTGTAGGTGCCACATAGACTTCAAATTTATGTGTCAGGAATTCATAGTCATTAGTTAAATGGCTTTTGCATCTTGGAACTTTACCGGTGCCTTACTGGTTGAAGCATTCGAACCAATCAAGGAATACAAAAATATTCAGTTTTATAAGCCAGACAACATATTTTCAACACCCAGATGCTAAATGTTAAATCAAACAATTTAAGATCCAGGCAAATGGGAGACTTCCCAAACACCCCAACTGATTGCCTTGCTGACAAGATCATAGATGATCATCATGAGAAATGACAACTTGGCTCCTGCCATGGCTGGGCATGACAGAATGTTACAGATTGGAAAAAAAAAAAAAAAAAAGCTGCAGTTACTTTAGCCTTGGAGATGTGGGAAATCAGTAACTTAAAACTGAGATATATTTAATATAAGAATAGATGACTTATTTAACTTGCCTTAGGGATTTTGAAGAACAAATACAAAATGCCTAAGTGCCATTAGTGTGTAACCGAATTTAAAAGAACAACATTCAAAGCAAATATCTAAGAGAGTCCTCTATTGTGCCTACTGTGCACTTAAAAAATAAAACACACACACACACACACACACACACACACACACACACACACACACACACACACACACACACACACACACACACAACTTCGGCCTGAAAGGACAACGGGATGGTGTGGTTTCCAGAACTCAGAAGAAAGACATCTTGAGAAGAGCTACCAGCCTTTGTAAAAAAGGGTCTCTCTACAGACCCTTAGAGAGAGATATCAGAGAATGAATTCCTGTAATTCTAAACAATCTCCTTCTGATCTCTCTATTGGCCTAATTGAACCAGAAGCCAGAGACAAGGGAGCCAGTCACCACATAAGTAAAACTCCTGGGGGAAGACGACAGAAGGAGGAGTGTGGAAGGTATGCCAGAGAGTAGTTGAAAGAACCCTATTCTAAGACTTATTATTTTTCCGTAGATAACCCTTTTGGCTTCTTGGTGACTCAGTCTCCTAATCTGTAAAATGAGATAGTTAAAAGTCAGTGACTCAGCTCTGCTCCCTTTCCAAGGGAAAAGAAAGGGTAAAATATCCCCTTAGATCACGCTGAGGACTAACATGAAAAAATATAAACTGTGAGATTCCCAAAATGTATAGTCACTCTTAAATGGAATTTGGGCAAGTTTTCATGTTTTTATTTCCTTGCCTTCATGTGTGATTATAGCTATTAAAGTTACAGCTTATCCAAAATTCTGAATTAGGTACATTTAGACAGTTTGAGATTCATAAGCTGATTTTATCAATAAAGAGTAAACTATTTTAAGAAATGAATATACTCTTCAGTGAGTATATTCTTTGAATTCTTTCCAAACATGTTCACTGTGGGACCCAACTCAAGAATGACTTCCTTTGGGAACCCTTTCCCTACTGCTCAAGGCAAAATGATTTCTTCCTCGGAACATCCAGAACGGTTTTTACACACGTTTATTGTAACACTAATCAGAGGACATAATAAGAGCTTTTATTTTATTTATCTCCCTGGCAAGAATGAAATATTTGAAACCACAAATCATACCTTTTCATTTTTGTAATCCAAGTGCTTAGAACACATTTAACATTCAGTAAGCATGCATTGATAGAATAGCGAATAAATGAGTGATTAAAAAAAACCACTTTGCTATACAGGTTTATCTCTTTTGCTGCTGCTTCTTTTTTTAAGGTACATATATGTGGACTTCTAACTCTGTTTTTTGCTTTATTTGCTTATATACACAAAGACAAAATCTTTTCTTTGTAAAATAGTTTTACCAATATTTGTGTTTTACTGAAGAACTATGGACATAATATTTTCAGGATTACACTCATACTTTCAATAAATATTTCAATAATGTTACTTTCTAGATCATGTCTAAATACAATTCTCCTGTCTTTTTAATATTTTGGTAGAAAAAGTGAAGAGGTAGTCAAAGGAGTATAAATTAAATTAAAACCTCATATGTCCACACCATACTTAAATGCCAGTCTTAATCTTTCAAATTGAGGTTCATAGGATGTCAGACGTAAGTCAAATATTATTTTAGATCCTAAATTGTAAGAAGTTAAAAACTGTCTTGCATTTATATGTGTGCATGAATGTGTTTCTCAGAGCGTGTGTGTGTGTGTGTGTGTGTGTGTGTGTGTGTGTGTCCAGGGAAAGGTCAGAAAGAAACTAATTTGCCACTTAATACATTTGAAAAGAAAGTACAGCCTAGGACTATTAGCATGGGCTCTGCAGTTAGAAAATCTGGGTTCTTATCTAGCAATATCTCTTATTATTATATAGTAGTAATAATATTTATCATGGAATTTTGGAAAATGTTAGAAAATATTTATAAAACATTTAGCATGGTAACATAGTAAGCTTAGATATATAGACTAAATGTTATCAATAATTATTTTTATATAGATGCTATGGGAGTTAAATAAGCTTATATAGGTAGGTTTAAAATATTAAATTCTCTTTGAATATTATTCCTATTTTGAAAAGTGTTGCAAACTATAAAAGTCAACTTAAAAACAAAGTTTTAGAACATATCTTTCTTTGTAAATGTAAAGATTTTTCAATTTCTGAAATGCTGCATCATCAAACCCATGCTTAGAATTAAAACTAATGTTCACTTTGGTAAAACCTTTGAGTTACATATTATATTTTTGCTGGCATGCTGATGAGAAGTTCTACTAAGTGTTACAAAGGTTATCATGCCTATTTACCAACTTTGAATTAAGATTTAAAGAAAGTAGTGATTTAATCAAGCAAGTCATATGACATGGACACTGGCTGTCCTAAAGCTCCTATTTACCTTCAGTATTAGACCCACAACTGCTACGAGTAGATGAAGTTATGCAAACCAGTTACAAGATTTACACTTCTAGAAATCAAGGATTTTTGTTTGTTTTATTTATATGTGAGGGAGGGAGGGAGGATGCCCTGATGTGGTTCAGGACACACTACACCAAAATATAGCAGCTTGGCATCTGAGAATACAGCGGAAACATGAAGGCCACTCTGACCTTTTCCCAAACTTCTCCCCAAAGCAGTCTATAAATAATTCTCTAGCCCTTTTTTTGAAGTAGCTCATACTACTTTATAGAAGTATGTACTTTATATACACAGGAAAGGAATGTCACACAGGGACACAGAGGAAAATCTGAGCAAAGAGGCCTTGCTAAGTTCTCCCCAGTTTATTATCATTTGATAATAGTAATATTTGTCCTCCAATAATTTTTCTCCACAACTATCCACTTCTCCATCAAATTTAGCATAAAAAATACGCAGATTTCCTTGTTTCTTGGGTCTTCATTTCTGAAGGCCCCTGTATCACACAGAACTTATGTTAAATAAATGTGCATGCTTTTTCTCTTACTAATCTCTCTTTTGTTGCAGGGGTTTCAGCCATAAAGCTAGCAATGGGTGAGAAAAGAAATATCTTTTTCCCTACATCTGTTTGAAACAGAATTGAATGCTCTCATGATGGCTGGCCAAACAATTTTAAAAAATAATTAGTTTTTAAAATTTTACTTTAGTGAAATGACAAAAGGTTTGTGATTGGAGGTTATATCCAAAATGTCTACTTAACCATAGCATTACATTTTATATGTGTCTCCAAACTTCCCCAGGTTCACTTTAATAAATATCGAAATATTTAGAACATGTATATGTAATGGTGGCAAGGTGAGTTATTAAAAATGTGTTTGAGTTTTCATTAGTATATGGTAATATCATCCTTTTCAATCAATGATGTATGTATGATTTTCATGCAAAATGAGTTTTCACTCATTTTTAACAAGCAAAATAATTAGGTACACATTCCTGCTCATCTTTAACTCTCAGACTCACAGTTTCCTTCCTTAAAAGCAAATACTCATCAGTTTCTTAAAAAGAAGAAAACAAGCAACCCAATTAAAAAATGGGCAAAAGAGCTAAGTAGGCATCTCTCTAAGGAAGATATACAAATGACCAACAGACATATGAAAAAATGCTCAACATCACTCAGCATCCGGGAAATGCAAATCAAAACCACATTGAGATACCATCTAACCCCAGTTAGGATGGCTAAAATCCAAAAGACTATGAACGATAAATGCTGGCGAGGCTGCGGAGAAAAAGGAATTCTCATACATTGTTGGTGGGACTGCAAAATGGTGCAGCCTCTATGGAAAATGGTATGGAGGTTCCTCAAACAATTGCAGATAGATCTACCATACGACCCAGCTATCCCACTGTTGGGAATATACCCAGAGGAATGGAAATCATCAAGTCGAAGGTATACCTGTTCATTAGACATTTTTTAAAATGCTGTTTATTTTTAGAATTGCAAAAAGTTAGCACTGTCATTAAGTCTGATTACTTATAGTCCTAAAAATGAAGAAACTTGCTTTAGAAACATCTCAATTTAAAATTCATCTTATTCATTAGAAGACTATCAATGAAGCAGAAATTCAAAACCAAACTTTAACAATAATACAAAAGTAAAAACAAGGTGAAAAAAAGTGACATCCTTCCTACATGTATATTTGAGTGACTGCATATCTAATCTTTTTCAAGAGCCCCCAAAATACTTAAAATGGTTTAAAGTGCTGTATATGACCAGACCCCTATTATCTCTTTGAAATTATCACCTACTATTCTCCCCCATGTTTACTTGTTCTTTCTATTCTAGCTACAGTGGCTTCCTGTCTATGCCTTAAATGTATCAAGCATATATAAGGTGCTGTAGACTGGAAGCCCCCCAACAACCTTACAGAGGCTTGATCCCCACAGTTAACTGTTGAGGGTGGGAAATCCTATTATGGTAATTGAAAGGTGGGGTCTCAAAGAGGTGATTAGATTGTAGTACCATGCCATAGTGACTGGATTAATAATGGGGGTCAGGGGCATGGTTCTGAGGAGAGAGCACGAGGAGCTATCTGTCTCTGCTCTTTCTTCTTCTACCACCTTGAAATGTGAGACCCCTGTGTCACTGTAACCACCACCAGATGGACTTAGGACTTCCCAGCCTCAGAAACTGTATGCAATAAATTTTGTTTTTCTTTCTAAATTACCCAGTTCTGTGTATTTTGCTATAAACAACAGAAACAGACTAATGCATAAGGTCTTCACATAGGCTATTCTCAATGCCTGAGAAACTCTTCTCCAAAATGTGCACATGGTCAAATAGCTTGCCCATTCAAGATTTTGCTCAAATATCACTTTTTCAGTGAGAGAGGCTTATTTTGAGTTTACTGCTACAACCCACCTCTCTTTACTATATCACACTCTATTCCCTTATTCTACTCTACTTTATACTCATGACTTTTATGGCTCGTTATATATCTTCCCATGCTAGAACATAAGCTCCCTGAGAGTAGAGATCTTTACCTGTTTGTTCACTGATGAATCCTAAACACCAAGAATAGCATCTGACGCATAGTAGGCAATTGATAAATATTTGTTGAATGAAATAATAAAGTGGTTAGCCATCAGTGAAATGCAAGTCAAAACAACAATGAGATACCACCTCACACCTGTTAGGATGGCTATCATAAAAAAAAAAAAAAAACAGAAAATAACACGTGTTGGCAAAGACGTGGAGAAATCTTCATACACTACTTGTGGGAATGTACAATGGTGTGCGGTTACTTTGAAGAGCAGTCTAACAATGTCTCAAATGGTTAAACATAGTTTCTATACAACTCTAGGTCCACCCAAGAGAAGTGAAAATACATGTCCACACTAAAATTTTTACATAAATATTTATAGCAGCAGTATTCATAATAGCCAAAAGTGGAAACATCTCAGGTGTTCATCACCTAGTGATAGCATAAGTGAAATGTGGTATATCCACACAATGAAATATTATTCAGCAATAAAAATAAAGTACTGACGCATACTACAATATGAATTAACCTTGAAAACATAATGATAAATGAAAGAAGCCAATCATAAAGGACCCCATATTTTATAATTCTGTTTATAAGAAGTGTCCAGAATAGGTAAATCCATACACATAAGGAAGTTGATTTTGTGGTTGCCAAAGACTGGGGGAATGAGGGATTGGGGATTGATGGTTAAAAGGTGCAGGGTTGCTTTTTAGTGTGACTAAAATATTCTAAAATTGATTGTTATGATGGTTGCACAATTCTATGAATGTTCCAAAAGCCTTTTTTTGGTATGTACAGGCATGCCTCAGAGATATTGCAGGTTTAGTTCTGGACCACCACAATAAAGTGAATACAGTAATAAAGCGAGTCACATGAATTTTTTTGGTTTCCCAGTGCATTTAAAAGTTATGTTTATACTATACTGTAGCTATTAAGTGTGCAACAGTAGTATGTTTTCAAAAAAACAATGTACAAACCTTAATTAAAAAAATTCTTCGTTGTTAAAAACTGCTAACAATTATTTGGGCCTTCAGCAAATTATAATCTTTTTGCTGGTGGAAGGTCTTGCCCTGATGTTGATGGCTGCTGGCTGATCAGGGGTGGCTGTTACACTTTCTTAAAAGAAGACAACAATGAAGTTGGTCACTTTGATTGACTCTTCCTTTCAGGAAAGATGTCTCTGTAGCATGTGGTGCTGTTTGATAACGTTGCACCCACAGTACAACTTCTTTCAAAAGTGGAGTCAGTCCTCTCAAAACCTGCCACTGCATTATCAGCTAAGTTTGTATAATATTCTAAATCTTTTGTTGTCATTTCAACAATGTTCACAGCATCTTCACCAAGGGATTTCATCTCAAAAAACATTTTATTTGCTCATTCCTAAGAAGCAACTCCTCAACCATTAAAGTTTTATCACGGGATTGCAGAAATTCAGTCACATCTTCAGGCTCCACTTCTAATTCTAGTTCTCTTGCTATTTCTACCACATCTACAGTTACTTCCTCCACTGAAGTCTTGAATCCCTCAAAGTCATCCATGAGGATAAGAATCAACTTCTTCCAAACACCTGTTGATGTTAATATTGTGACCTCCTGCCTTGTGTCACAAATGTTCTTAATGGTGTCTTGAATGGTGAATCCTTTCCAGAAGGTTTTCAATTTATTTTGCCCAGAGCCATCAGAGAAATCATGATATATGGCAGCTATAGCCTTACAAAATGTATTCCTTTTTTTTTTTTTTTTTTTTTTTTTTGAAAAAGATGACCAGTAAGGAGATCTTAACCCTTAACCTGGTGTTGTCAGCACCACACTCTCCCAAGTGGGCCATGGGCCGGCCCTACAAAATGTATTTCTTAAATAATAAGACCTGAAAGTCAAAATTACTCCTTGAGCCATGAGCTGTAGAATGGATGTTGTGTTAGCAGACATAGAAATATTAATCTCCTTGTACATCTCCATCAACTCTTGGGTAATTAGTTGCATTGTCAGTGAGCAATATTTTGAAAGGAATCTTTTTCTCTTTTTCTTTTTCTTTTTGTTTCATTTTACGAGAAGTAGGTCTCAAGAGTGGGTAAAATATTCTATGCTGTAAATGGATATGCTGTCATCCAGGCTTTGCTTTTCTACTTGTAGAGCACAGGCAGAGTAGATTTAGAATAATTCTTAAGGGCCTTAGAATTTTCACAACAGAAAAAGAGCATTGGCTTTGGCTTCAAGTCACCAGCTCCATTAGCCCCTAAGAAGAGAGTCAGCTTGTGTTTTGAAGCTTTGAAACGAGGCATTGACTTCTCTCTAGCTATGAAAGTCCTAGACAGCATCTTCTTCCAGCATAAGGCTGTTTGTCTCCACTGAAGATCTGTTGCCTAGTGTAGCCACCTTCATCAAGTATCCTAGCTAGATCTTCTGAATAACTTGCTGTAACTTCTACATCAGCACTTGCTGCTTCACCTTGTGCTCTTAGATTATGGATATGGCATCTTTCCTTAATGAACCAAACTCTTTCCTCATGAACCAACCTCTGCTAGGTTCAAACTTTTCTTCTGCAGCTTCCTCACCTCTCTTAGCTTTCATATGGAAGAGAACTTAGGGCCTTGGTCTGGATTAGGCTTTGGTTTAAGGGAATGTTGTGGCTGGTTTGATCATCTATGCTGACCACTAAAACTTTTCTTCATATCAGCAATAAGGCAGTTTTACTTTCTTGTCATTCACATGTCCACTGGGAGTAGCACTTTTCATTTCCTTCAAGAACTTTTCCTATGCATTCACAACTTTGCTAAGTGTTTGGTGCAAGAGGCCAGCTTTTGGCCTGTCTTGGCTTTCAACATGTCTTCCTCACTAAGCTTCTTCATTTCTAGCTCTTGATGTGCAACTCTTCCTTTCACTCTAAAACTTAGGAGCCATTGTAGGGTTATTATTTGGCCTAAATTCAATATTGCTGTGTCTCAGTACATGCAGAGGCCTGAGAAGAGAGCCTAGGAAATGGCTGGTTGGTGGAGTTGTCAGAACACAAACAACATTTATTGATTAATTTCATTATCTTATGTGAGTGCAGTTTATGGGCCCATGAAATAATTAAAATAGTAACATCAAAAATCACTGACTATAGACCACTATAACATATATAATAATAATGATGATGATAAATTTTAAAATATTACAAGAATTACCAAAATGTGGTACAGGGACATGAAGTGAGCCCATGTAGTTGGAAATATGGCACCAATAGACGTGCTTAATGCAGGGCTGCCACAGACCTTCAATTTATAAAAAAAAATGCAGCATCTATGAGGCACAATTAAGTGAAGTGCAATAAAATGAGGTATACCTATAAATTATATTTTAATCAAGGTTTTAAAGAAGAAGAAGATAGGGAGAAGGAGGAGGTGGAGGAGGTAGTAATGGAGACAGAATTTGATTCCAGACTCCACAGTCAATGCCTTTAACTACTACACTATGACATTATGCTATTAAAAAACATTGGTGAAACACAATCTTTGTTTTCAAAGAAATAAAAATACAGACCACAACATCAAAAATAATATATTTTATGGTTTTGGATAAAAGTAAAGAAAAACACTTGGTAGTCTTGCAAAAAATATATACATATGTGCATTGATAGGTTCATAGCTCTAACCCCAATGTCTATGTTATACAAGGAAAACTGAATGTATTAAACAACGCCATGGTATACACTACGCAAATCCAGACTTGGATATAAGACAAGACAAATGACCTGATTTTTTACATCAGAAAATTGCAAAGCTCTTAAATAACAAAAATAGAAGGAGAAACTAAATTAAAATACTTAAGAGGCATATCAATTATTTACAATATATGGACTTCATCTGAATCTCAATTCAAATAGAGACACAGATGACAGGCTCATATATGCAGAATACCCTAAGAAATCTACAAAAAGGTTACCAGAACTAATAAATGATTTGAGAAAGTTTAGAGAATAGTAAGAACATTTGTATTTCTGTATAATAGGAAGAAAAATTTGGAAATTAAAATTAAATGAAATGCAAATTGTAATAGCAACAAAAAAAATAAATACTCTGGGCAGAAAAAGTACCAGATGAACCTAGAAAGTCTTTTGGAACCAGAAAGTAAGAAAGTGTTCAAAAAATGATAGGCATGTCAAGAGGACACAGAAGTACACTTAAAGGGCCTCTTAATGGTGATAAATGGGACAATTTGAGTAACAAATCAAAACAGTAATATATTATAACCCATGGAATAAATAAAATTAATTTCCATAATTCCATACTGACATAAATAACTAAATACGTAAATAATAAATGAGTGGGTGGAGGCCACTGTATAATAATCTCCTGTAAGTTTTTCCTTACAGGAGATTTCCAGTTAATAAATGTAGAAGAAATTAATTTTAATAGAAAATGATCATTTGGCAAGTACCACAATATATAATTGTTTCAGGCAAGAAACATGAAAAAATGCTAAAATTTATGAGCAAAAGTACATTAGGGAATACAATATTTACATAGTTCCAAACATACTTCCTACAAGAATACTTTTTAATTTTATAGGAAATGAAAAGTAAACTGACAGTGGAACAAGATGTCACTTTAACCAATTGATCAAAGTTAATTAACATCACCATCAATGAGACCTATCAGTATCATGCACCTACTGATACAACACACTGGGAAGGGCACAATATCACTGTTGTATTTTTCCACCTCAAATTTATAACCAGAATTTAATCATAGAAAACACAAAATAAATTCAAATTGAGAAACATTCTAAAAAACAACAGACCAATACTCTTCACAAGTATCAAGTTAAAGAAAGAGACAGAAAGATTGGGGCAATGTCTTGGATTAAAGGTGAATAAGGAAATAAGACAACCAAATAATATGCGTAACCCAGGATGGAAACCTGATCCAAAAAAACTTTGTTGGTATAATTGCACATGAACCAATAAAAGACTTTATAATTGAAGAAAATTAAAAACAACCTGTAAACAATTAATAGTATTGTAGCAATGTCAATTTCCATGTTTTCATAATTGTATTAAAGTATATACAGTGTTAACGTTTGAGGAAGCTTGGTCAAAGGCATAGGGGAACTCTGTATCTTTTTGTAACTTTTTTGTAAGCCTTAAATTACTTCAAAATTAAAAAGTTGAAAATAAAACAATTACACAATAACAAGTATGAAATACTTAAAATACATTTAATAAGCTACGTGAAGACCTCTACAGTGAAAACTGGTAAACATTAATGAGAGAATTAAAGACCTAAATAAGTCAACACACACTTACCATATTTATCAATCACTAGAATCACTATGATTAAGATATCAATTCTCCTCTAATTTATCTATAAATACAATAAAATCCTAACCAAAATTCTAGCAGGAGTTTTTGTCAAAATTCTCAAACTGATTTTAAAATTTAAATGAAAATAAAAAGAAACCAAAATAGCCCACACACTACACTTATTTAATTTTTGACAAAGGTGCAAAGGTAATTCCACGAGGAAAGGGTAGTCTCTTTAACAAATGGAGTTATAACAACTGGAAATACATGTGTGTGACTGTGTACAGAAAGAAAGAGAGAGAAAGAGGAAGGAATGAAGGGAGGGAGGAAGAAAGGAAAGAAGGAAATGATTTCAATGGTGAATTCTCTCAAATAAAAAAAAAAAAAAAAAAAACCACACCTACATACACTCTTTTAGAAAATAGAGGAAACATTTTCCAACTCATTTTATGACACTAGAATAACCCTAATACCTAAATATAACACACATTACAGGAAATGATATTACAGATCAATATTTCTTATGACTGTCAATAAAAACATTTTAAACCAATAAAAATAAAAAATTTAAATCAGTAAAAATACTTTAAAATATTTTTAAAATAAAAATATTTTAAATATTAGCAATTTAAATCTTTAAACTTTATATAAAAACTGATACACAATGATCAAGTATTACAGCAGGAATGCTTTAATATTCAAAAAGCAATAAGTGTAATTCCCTAAATTAACAAAATAAACGAGAAAAAAACATATTATTATTTCAATAGATGCCATAAAACCCCCCCAAAAACCAAAAACCAAAGCAGTTGACAAATTTAACACCCATTCATGCATGATAAAAAAGGATCAGCAAATTAGAAATAGAAGTAAATTTCCTCAAATTGATAAGAATATCAAGGAACAGCCTACAATCTAATATAATATTAAGTGGTGAAAGCCTAAAGTTACAAAAGTTCTGGAAGGAAGCAAAATAAAATGTTTTTGATCTTGACACAGGCAAACTTTTTTAAAGATAAAGGCAAAAAGCATGAAACATAAGAGAAATATGTGAAAAAAATCAAATTCACCAAAATTAAATTGTTTTCCCTTCAAATATACCATTAAAAAAATGAAAAGGCAAGTCACCCACTGGAAGAAAATATGCACAATTTATTTATTGGACAAAGTAACTGAATCTAAAGTAAATTTTAAAAACTCTTAAGACTCAAGTATAAGGCAAAACCCCAAATAAATATTTCACAAAGAAGATACACAAGGGTTAACAACCACATGAAAAGATGCTCAATATTTTTAGTACAAAGAAATGCAAATTACAACCACAGATAATAAGCATTTCAATGTTGATGAGATTGTGGAACAACTAGAACTCTCATATATTGTTGGGGAAGTAAAATGATAAGGTCACTTTGGAAAATTCTTTAATAGTTCCTTAAAAATTAATTATGTACCTACTGTAAGCCCTAGCCAGTAAAAGATCTGGAGGAAACATTGCGAAGTGATGGAAATGTGCTATATCTGGATTGTGGTGGGGATTACATGACCCTACACATTTCTCAAAAGTCATTTTTCAAAATTCAGTGACATATAAATTATGCCTAAGTTAGACTGATTTTTTAAAAATTGCAAAATTTGACTGCATATTTGATGGATGAAGAAACTATTAATTTTTAGGATATTATAATGGTACTACAATTATGAAAATTAAAAAACAAACACAATATCCTATTGTTTATAGTTACACACAACATGTTTATAGATGTCTCAATGTCTAAGATTTTCTTCAAAATCATCCAGAGACTAGAAGTTCGTGGGGCAATTTACAAATCAAAATTTACCATAAGTTGAGAATTGTTGAAGCTGTATGATTGGATTCATTACACTTATCTCTCTAATCTGGGGCCTTTTGATTTTTTTTATTGTTGTTAAAAAAATAAAATAAAAATTTTAAATGTAAGAGAAGAAACAAATTAGTGTTGTGCTTATAACAACTCATGGTATAAGATGGCATATATTTTTAATACCAGAAATTAAGGTTCAAACTGTTTATATGATTTCTTAAAGGTTAAGTACCAAGTTGCAGAATTAAGCTCAGAACCCAAGGTTTCCCATATCTAATCTATGATTCCCTAAATATTCTATTACCACCACCACACACACACACACACACACACACACACACACACACACACACCCACAGCTATGAGACAACAGGTGCAGACTGATTCCAAAGAATATTATCAAAGGGATAGGTGGAGAGGTCCTAAAAATAATTAAAGTAAGGGTTTTTGTGAAATAAAACTTGATGTTTTCTGTTTCATTCAGCCATTGTTAAAGAGTTCAAGCTATGTAAACACTTTTTTTAACCTCTCATGATAATTATTATTTTTTTTTTATTTTTAGTGAAATATTATTTTAGAAGGTGCTATTGGTTGAACGTCCCTCCAAGGTCATGTTAGAACTTAACCCCCATTATGATGGTGGAAAGTGCTATCTTTAAGAGGTGATTGGATATGGAGGACCATGGGCATGATTCTAATAGCTTTATAAGGAAAGCTAGTGAGAAGGTTAGCTTTCTTGCTCAGACCATTCTTACCATGTGATACCCTCATTACCAAAGGACCCTATAGGAAGTTCCAACCCAGATGAAGCCCTACACTAGATCGCCCATGGACTGTGGACTTCCCAACCTCTGGAAATGTAAGAAATAAATTCTATTTTTCTTTTTATACATTATCTGCTTTCAGGTATTCTGCTATAAGTAACAGAAAACAAACTAATACAGAAGGCAAAACCAATCCGAAAAGCAAAGCTGACAGTTCACAATTATACAGTTCAACTTTGGGAAGCAGGTTACTGTCTTCTAATTTTACCACCACTTTTCTGTCTCCTAGTGTCAATTTATTTACTTAAACCTATAGAATAAGGTGCTACGCAGAATATAGAATGCTTTTATGAAAGAGGTTTCATGAAAAAAATTGATTCATCATGCCAACATTTTACAGGACATTCAATCATGTTTTAATATTAAGAGTACTGTTTTCTGTGTTGGGTGTATCTGTAATTATGTTCAAAACAAAACATTCAGAGGAGTTTTGAAACTATCGTGACCTCTTGTCATATCTGAATCTAAGGCAAATGTATTCTAAATAATGAAGTACATGTTTCATCAATATTTTATCAAAAGACACAGAAAAGTGAGAAAAATATATGAATTGGATTGTACAGCCAGAAACCTATGGCCTGCTGTCTTTCCATGCAGCAATAACCCTGATGCTTCTTCATTACTAGTAAGAGTGTGAAGCTTTGGAGGAGAGAAGGGTGGACAGGATAACCAATAGAGAGAAAGCTGCTTTAGATGTGTCAATAATTTACTTGTCAAACAGTAATATAGAGTTAACTCATTCTGTACTCATTGAATAATTTTATTCAAAGAATAAGCAGTTTTAAAACATGTTTGAACTTGGGTAACAGCTTTGATTGGATTACTACAGTGTCACATTACAACGTAAATTCTCCTTACATCTTTTAGTTTTATGAATTAATATTTCCTATTTTACTAATTTGTGATGAGTCCCAATCACTAAAAGTTCTCCAAACTTTTTTTTTTTGTAACTGGGGAACAAATTCTTTAGCTAGTTACTTCAGCAGTATATATTGTTTTCCACATACAGCAACATAAATTGTTAAGAGATCTTTGGCATGTGGGTTTCTATTAGAACATCAAACTATTTTAATCAAATAAACATATAAGTGCTATTTCCAAATGGTACAAGAATTTTCAGCATACATTTATCAAGTTTATTTCCAATACTGCTGTGTATAAAATTCAAAAAGCAAACCTAAGATATAAATACTCATATAGTTAGTAAAAGAAAAATTGTATATCATGCTGGGAGAAAAAAATTGAAAACTGCTTGGTATGCACTGCTAAGAGATCATGTTAACCTCCAAAATACAGAGCCTCTAAAGCATAAAAACTGAGATCTTTTTATTCCAATCATCAATGGCTCTTCATCAATTAACGGTAAAATTTTTTAATATGGCAACATAAATATATGCAGAATCACAGGTCTTCTTGTCATGTAAATAGTTTAATTAAAAACTTTTAAAAAGCAAGCCTCCATATAGACTCTGAGAAGTTCTCTTCATCGTAAAATTATTTCAAATGTAAGCTGGACAGCAGCAGAGTGAAAATTGAGTTTTCAACCTAACTTTAAACTTCAAATGTTTCAGAAACGTTTTAAAAACATTGCTACATTGAAAGACCTAGTCGTATAATTTTTAAAGGTTGTCTTTCAAGAAACATTGATGTAATTTACCTGCAATGTAAGAAGATATGATTACTTTAGGATTTTTTTGCTTCATTTTTCAAAGGAAAAACTGATGCGCAGAGAAAAAATAGACTTTTTTTTCACTCCAGGTTCTAAATGAGTAAAAGGTGGCCAGAAGAATATGGCAAACACCCCACTGCCCTGTAATTGTTTATTGTGTATATGCACACACACATATATATACTTCTGTTAGGTAGGAAGTCAGACATCAGCAACCGGGGGACTGGGCTATAGCTCTACAGACTAACCCAACACCACCTAAGGACCACTCTGGAACTTTACAACCCATCCATTTTTGTATTAAATTTACAACCAAAATATCCTGATAACAAGGAACTAAAAACAAACTAAAATAATCTGGTTTCTAGCACCTGTGCAGCCTGTAGCTGTCTGCCCTTGCACTGACCTTTGCCTCATTATAATCTCATAATAAAATTAGCATTGCGTTTTTTACCCCACCCCTGTGGGTTTTTCTGCATGCATTATGGGTAATAACATGTGCAGAAGGAAAAGAGTCACATAGACTGCAAGGGCCAATCAATTGACGTAAACGTACCCTTCACGATGACACATCTTAGAACTGCCCCAAACTTTAATCAAATAAATATCTAAGCCCAACATCATTTTGTGTCATTGTCTCCCTTGACTTGGCCCGTTTCTGCCTTGGAACATACTTCAATAAATTTTCCTTTGCTTCATTTTCATTTCGCTGATCTCTAAATCTTTACTGCATCTGTGAAAAGAACCAAGGACTCACCAAAATACTGGTAACACTTTATTATGTATATTTTTTTTAGTAATGTCACAGTATATTTACTTACAAAAATTATATTTTCATGTGAAACTCTGAAGTTTAAAAAATAGTAAATAAATAAACTTTAAGTTAAAATAAATGATCAGTTTTAGCATCTTCACTAAAAAATGATTTCTCAGTGTATATGACCTGACAGGCTATGGAGCCACGGCTACTGTCTGTGATCCTGTCAACATCACCTATTGTAGTGCACTTAATCCTGTTCATGATGCCAATTGGAAAGCTAGGTGACCCCGCCCATTGTTGGGCTCTTTTACCTGCCAGTAATCCTGCCAACTGGGCCAATTGTCGAGTTAGGGCTGGGTCTGGAGCTCCCAGACCCCTCAAGTCCATTCACACACTGGGTCACAAACCCTTCATATGCCAGGCCGGGTCACCAGACCCCTCACATGCTAGGCTGGGTCACCAGACCCCTTACACACAGGTCTATGAGCTAGGTAACTGGCCAAAAGGTCCTTGGAGCCATAGGTTGGGAAGCATGACTGTGCAGGGTGGACGCCTGAGGTAGATGCTCACCTGCCTGCTTCACTAAAACTCCTCTCTCCCTCTCCCTCTCTCTCTCTGAAGAACACAAGAATAGCAACAAACCTAAAAAGATACATTGGTGTGTGTGTGCACTAACTCCACACACACACACATACACACACACACACACACACACACAATTTGCTTACAAAGAATGCTGAACCATACCCAACTGGACCCAAGGCGAGGGCCCTGACCAAACTATTCTATTTTCCCACCACAGGGTATTTTTTGCATGAGATCAAAGGTTTTAAGACTTTTCAAATCCCTTGTAAAACAATAAGAACAACTAATTGCTCAAAACTTGTAAGCTGAAGGAAATTATCCTTGAATAAGATTTGTTTAAATATCTAAATAAAAATAATAGAATCCACTGAGTTCTCATTCTGTTCCAGGTTGACTATTTTTTGGACTTGCTGACTGTCACTCCATGGAAGAAAAGGTAAAGAATGAGAAGCCAGTCCTCCAATCCTGGCAAAGTTACCTTTGAGAAAACAAGACAACAGAATCTACAAGAAACCATTAAACCAACTATTTCCAAGTCAATATGTTTTTGTAAGGCTCTCTTCATGACTGGTTTCTGCAATTGAAATGATTACCCAGTTTACTAGTTCTCCCTCCTGTGATTTTTCAAGCAGGCATTCCAACCCAGAGGCTGTTGGGCTAACAAATTCTCACACTTGGAACTATTTTGCCCAAGGACAGATTAGAGTAAAAATAATTAATTAAGCTGTACATTTTAAATAGCTTTACTACTAATGCCTCTTACGGCCTATAAATGAGATCTTTTGTAACAGAAAAGAAGAAAAATGTATGGATAAAGGGAATGATTTCCATTTTTGTATTTAATTTAAAATTCAATGCTTTACTCAGTCTACACGTTAACATGCATTTATCGATATTTCAGACTCTGACACTTTGCATCTACTTTCCAGTAATTGATTTAATTAAAGATTTAAAAAATATATAACGATCAAATATTTCATAAAACACCATGCTCTTCTTTAATTTAATATTGTCACAAGTCATTATTTATTTTAGTATTTTCCATGCATTTTAAGCTATTTGATAAATTCATATTAAAGATAAATGTTTGGAAATACACTGTTTGAAGAGGCAACAGTAGTTTATATACTCAAAGTGTTGCACTTTGGTTAGTTATGCAACCTTATTTAGCTTTTCCATGAGCTAGCAGCAGCATTTTGGCCGCCCCATTCAATATGGCATAAATGGTACAAACACCTGCACAGTGTTCTATTTTTCTATCTGCTCAGAAAAAAAAAGAACCCATAACTTAGTAATGAAAGGGTGTCAATGAATTATGAATAACTTCTATGTAAATGAAGGCAATATAATCAGCCCCCCTACACTACACAGGTATTATGTTTTTCCAGTTCATTTCAGTTAAGTTGAATCATTAAGCATTACAATTTGGCAGCTGTCAGAAAGATGACAAAAAATAAGCAGTTACAATTCTTCAAGGACATGCTGTGAACTATTCAGTATATAAATCACCTCCTAGGATTCCTTTAGTCACATCAGATAATACAACTTTCTTCCTTCAACTGAATTTGAATAATCAATTGGTGACTTTAGCATCACCCAAATGTTAATGCCAATCTTAAGTCGTATTGAAAAAAAGTCATTAAACAAGCAATATTTCTTGAATATATTTTGAGGCATTAGGTATATAATATAAAAAGAAACATTCAGGATTTATAGAAAATGATTTGGTGGTAGCATGCCCTTACACATAAATAAAATAGAAGCTTCTCTAAATACTTCTAGCAAATAATATATATTGCTACACTTTCTAACTTGACCTTCAGCTTTTCACTTTATCCCTGATGCTTAGCTATGGAGACAAGCCATACATTTGTCCCTGGGGATGCTTTCATAAGAGAATATTACTGATCCTGTGATGAACTCAAAAGGGTTCTGAACTAAGTATACAGATTCTGGAGAGTTGTGTGTGTAGAGAGGGTTGGGTGAGGGTGGGGTACAGAAATAGCTCTACAACTACAAGCAAATTATGAATTTCTGAAATGAAAAAATTCATTTGGATAACTTTTGGGAGGCTTTGTAGCTCTAGCTAAACTAAATGCTAATTATCAAAAGTAAAAAAAATAGTCTTAGGGTATTTTTCTAATTTCATAGACCTGAGCAGCCCATATGGACATTATTTTAAGTAAATTAATGCATGTGTGTTCGTATTATGTTGTATTTTTGATTCATGTAAGGTATGAATCAAAAATTCTATTTCCAATAGATTTAACTGCATTTGTATTAACCATTCCATAACTTCTCTTTCTCAAGTACATTTTACTTTTAGTTCCAGGTATTTCATACTTAGTTACTTTCAATATGCCGGGTGAATTTCAAGAAGAAAGAAAGGAAAGCGGGAAAGGAATAAGGTTTTAGCCCAGGGAAAAAGCTAAAAAGAATCAAAGAACAGGTTCAGCAAAGCAGGAGGGGGACATCTGGGAAAGCATCACAAGAATGAACAAGGCTTGATCTTGGGATCTTTTGAAATGTGGTCCCTGTGCTGAACCAAAAGCACATATAAACTTCTGATAAGTTTCCACATTTCTGATGCTGAAGATAACTCAAGGCAACACTTCTCATATATAATCCAAGATTTAAGAGCCACTGGCCCATGATTGTGGTCACTTAAGAATTTGCAATACTGGGCCGAGCCCGTGGCGCACTTGGTAGAGTGCTGCGCTGGGAGCGCGGCGACGCTCCCGCCGCGGGTTCGGATCCTATATGGGACTGACCGGTGAACTCACTGGCTGAGTGCCGGTCACGAAAAAAAAAAAAATGACAAAAAAAAAAAAAAAAAAGAATTTGCGATACTAGCTCTAGTTCAGATACTTGGGACATAACTCCTAACTCTATACTTTGCTCTCCCAAACAATTTCTCCATAATTTTTGCAGACAATGAATTGGCCACCAACCTTTTTTACCCAATTCCCTTGGGGAAAGCTTTTACTTCCTTTGGAAGATATAAGACAGAGAAAGAAAAAAAAAAGAAAGAAACTAGCTCATACAATTACTAGTAATTCAAGGCAACCCAAAAATGTTATCAGAAGAAGGAAGTGTTCCATTTCCAGACCATGGTTACTCAGACTTGGATGAGTACAAATCAACAAAATTTAATCATGCCACCAAAAGATACACCGAAAAACTGTCAGAATTCAATCATTCTTGAAGTCAGATGTTCAAAATATTTTTTTTACCATATATATTCTAAGATAAGGTTCTAAGATCATTCATTCTTTACTAAACAAGCCCTTTCCACTTCCTGCCCTGAAATTCCCCAAAGAACAGTTATCTAACACTCATACCACACCATACCCAATTATTGTTTAATTCAATAGTTTGTGGATTTTTTCATGATAACCTCATTACCCTAAAAACTATCTATTCCTGGGGGGTACTGACAGTGGTTTTTGCCCAGGTCAGTTTTAGCCAGATCTTTACTCCAATGGGTGAAATTATTTACTCACCTCATTCTTTTGCTTCCAAAAATAAACAGATTGAAATCTCTCTCTCTTTTAAAAAACTGGTTTCTATTAATGTTTGTTTGCTTATTCCAGTCTATGTATTCTCCCAAGTTTTAAATTTAGAATATTTTATTTCTTTTAATTAAACCTACTGTTTTTATCTTTTAAAGCAAGAATTTTCTGTTTTAAATAGTACTCCAGTGCAATTAACATCAAACGATCAAGAAGCAGTGCGTACAAATAAAAGCATTGCTACAAACTTCAGTTCTTGTTCCTTTGCACCCAATAGAGATTTGCCCCTGGAAGATGCAGAGGTCTACTGAGGAATCAATTTGGAAAGTCAGACATAGTACAACAATCTAAGAAACTGGATACTTTTGATGTTGATCCATCTTTAGAAATTTTTTGAATTAGTTTATTTTTCTGGTACTGTTTCTCAAGGTAATACACCTAGTAATGTCACATATTTATAACATCTATTATGATATACTTTTATTTGTACTATACAATCTTATCCACTTTAGACTTTAGGATTTGCTGACTAAGTCCATGTTTACTTGATTCATTAAATTCCTTATTTTTAAAATTTTGATCCAAATCACTTCTTAGCCTTCAAATTTTAGTCATGTATAGTAGCAGGGAAAAAAAAGAATACAATTAAATATAATTATAACAATTTTTAAAATCTTAACAGAAGAATAAAAAAATTTAACCATTTTAAAGACATCTTTTTTAACCTATAATCTCACTCAAAATGAATGATATTTAATAGTTTAATCATGAAAAAATTTCATCATCAATAATAAATAGCATGCCTATTTTAAACTTTATAATAAAAAATTGAGATCCACGCCAGTTTAAAGGTTCATAAAGAATATTTTTAGCCTCTTATTTTGGTCGTTAAACATTACCAATGAACATGATAATTTTCATCAGTTGAAAAAAAAAGTTTTACATACTAAATTGTTGTAGAGGAAATCTCAACTTGCTGGTTGCCAGATCCTAATTATGTGATTTAGATTGTTCTTTTTTCCAAGAAAGCCTAATCTATCAAAGCTAGATCCTTTATATATATATATATTTTTTTTCCTCTTTCATTCTCATCTACAAAGACACAACTCTTTAGGTGGGGACAGATGAGTTTAACATCTAATAAAACTAATATATTAGTGCTTTTCAGTCAACATAGGACCATGCAAGGTACTATGTAAGAATGACAAAGGAAATGAGTTTTGAATAAGAAAATAAACTCTCTACTGCTCTGCTCCTTCACACTTCTCTAGTCACACTGGCCTCTCACTCATCAGTCTCTGCTCAAGGTCTTCCCATTTGCAGTGCTCTCTGCCTGGAAGGCCCTTCCACCAATACCCACATGGCTGGCTAGTTTTCTCACTTCTTTCAGATATTTACTCCTGTCGTCCTCTCATTGAAGTCTTCCCCAACAATTCTGCCAAAAATATCAATTCTTTTTTCCTTGAGATAATGGAATATGGAACATTGGGAAGAAACAAAGAAATTCTTGTGATCAATAACGTTATGCAATCCACACAGCACCTCAGATAGATAGATGGTCAGAGAGAATAGATGACCACATACATTACTATGAGGCCATGTTTTCCCAACTGCAGAAATGCTCTCAGGAGGCATGAGGAAGCACAATTTTAACCATAAAAGGAAAAGTGATAATTTACACCTCAGCATAAATCTTAAGTTAAAAAAAAAAATGATTAGACTAGACAGAATAAATGTTTTCCTTTCAATGTAGAGGTATAACAGCCTATTAGGTAATTACTTTGATTTTAAATGTCTGTAATTCCAATTTCCTTGATAGCTCATAATAGCTCAGAGAAAGAATGAGGAAAATGCAGACAAAGTCTGTCATTATGTATTTAGACAGAGAAAAAAATGAAAGAGAAAAACTACAGCCTGAATTCACAAAACCTAATTCATATGAGTTAATGGTTTTTCATCTTTTTTAAACAGTTCTTTGTTGGGGAGGGACTGGAAACAGAGAAGAGCATTGGGACTTCTCTATTTAAAAGCTATTACTCCAACAGTCTATGGGGAGGGTTGTATTTGTCAATTTGTTTTCTTTCTTACTTTCCAAACTAAGCACTTGAAAATAAAGAAAGAGAAATAAAATATGGGGAAGCCCAGCTGTCTACAAGACACGGTTTATGTCAGTCATCACACTCATGATCTATTGCAGTAATAAATCAAAAGAACTGCAGTAGCTGTGTAATTTATTACAGCAGTACATCACCAGGGTGAGGCCTCCAGGAGCATGAGTTACAGATATGAACCTTGCGTCGTTGCTTTTATTTACTTCTATTTAAGTTTGATATAAGAAGACAGAATGGGAGGATCTGAAGTCAGAATTGAAAGTTTCTTTTGCATAATTGTTTAACTGGCTTTAGACAGGTAAACCAAGGTAACATTATTAAAAGTCCTCACCTTTGATTTACTATAAATCAAATAAATTAAAAAATTAAAAAGCCTTAAATATTATTATGCCTTGAATATTTATAATGATGATCAGCTTGTTCATTTATGCATTTTTCTTCCTACATCTTCACATTTCCCCATAATAATAACAATATACTTGAACTACACCAGTATGAGGGGATTATATGTATTTTGTATTTCTTAGTTGGTGATTTGCCTACTTTAGTACTTTAACAGACTGAGAGTTCTAAGGAGTACATGAGACCTTTTTTGATGAAATCACCTACTTTACACCTCAGCATAAATATTTTTGTCTTCAAACTTCAAGAATTTTTATCACCATTTTAACAGAACAACTATTTTCCTATGACATTCTTTTATGGCAATTGATAATTAAGTCTTTCCTCCTTTTATTCAGGATACATTGAGGTAGATTAAAATTACTTCATTGACTAAACCTGTCTCATCACAAAGCTGGGCCTGTTTGATGACAGTAGTTTTTGTAGCCAAAAGCTGTTCTCCATGGCTATTCCCCCCGTGTGCTCCCCCAACCCACACATACCACTATCTCCTCTTGGTGCTAGGATTTAGAATTTTTTAACGTATTTCAAATAACTCTGCTACATAATGTTTGAGGACTGCCTTACTACTTAGATTTTATATTATAAATATCTATAATTCAGTAAAACATTTTGTAGTCAATAATTGCCTTGGATTGAACACCACTGTTAACTGTTGAGGTGGAAAATCCTACTATGGTAATTGAAAGGTGGAACTTTGAAGGGATGATTAAGTTAAGGGTTTAATGCTGCTTGTGGGCGTGGTTCTGAGGGTTTTTAAAGGAGAGCACATGAGAGTCTCTCTCTGCTCTGCCATTTTCTGCCATGTGAGACCTTGCATTGCTGTCAAGCCACCACTAAAGAGGATCCTTACCAGACATGTTCCCTGGACTTTGTACTTCCCAGCCTCTGAAACTGTAAGCAATAAATTCCAGTTTCTTACATATTACCCAATTCCAGGTATTTTGTTATAAGCAACAGAAACAAACTAGTTCAATGACATTTACAGTCTTGGTATTAAAGGTATGGAAACTTCTCAGGAATATTTAATCTCTGCCTCCAAGCCAGACCTACTGAATAAGAATCTGTGTCTTAACAAAATCCCCAGGTAATTCTTGCGCAAATTTAAGTTTGAGTAGCACTGGTTTTTAAGTAACACCTTCCCCAATCTTTGGTCTATATGGTATATCTTCAGGTCTAAGAACAAGATTGACACATTTAAACTGATTAAAAATGCTAATGCTTTCCTAATAATGAAACTGGGAAAAAGATAACAAATATGCCATGACAGTCATTTATGGGAAGATCATGGACTTGTAAGATGATATGTTACCAATGAAAGAACTGGGCCTTTATGTTCTAGAATGTGGTTTGATTTTTTACTCTACCACTCATCAACTAGGTAACCTCAAGTCAGCTAAGCCTCCAGCACCTCTTCACTGGCAAAACTGAAATAATAATAGCTACTTTGGGGAAAATTATATCAAATGCAGACTAAAAAAGTTATGCATCCACTAAATGGTAGCTATTATTAGAAGCCTTTTATGAAGCAGCTGAAATACACAAGAGCATTGTTATAAAATTTTGTTAATGTTTGGATGAGCAGAATAAAGCCCGCATGGCACCATTCCTGGTCCTGAACAATCAGTCCTTGTTAGGATAATAATTCCCAGTTTTTCATCACTTGCATCCTGTTGTATTAGACATTCCTTACATGACACTCCAGATCCTCTCAGCCACACCTAGCTCTAAAACTCACAGCCAAATTTTTTTGGAGGGGGTGGGGATCACAGTTGTGATGAACAACTTCTTGTGAGCACAATGCCCTCACTTCATGTCTGTGTGTGCCTGAAGCCTCTTACCTCCTGCAGGATGGCTTCCCTCTTGACCCTGAAACATAAGATTCTAGCAGGACCTGCTTGGCACCCACCATGTGCATCACGTGGGAGATTAATACCAGTGGGGCAAATCTTTGAGAAAAGGGCCAGAAGAAATATTTGTCTCCTTTCATTGACACTCCTCTACCATGGACTACTCTAAGGGGTAGTCATTTATGGGCGCTGCCTGAAGATATTCTGAGATGAAGGAATCTATTACACTTGATACAAAGAGGCACTCAGGTCTGGACCACATCTCTTCATACATACTGTCTTTCCTTTCAGTCCATTCTGCTTTTCACTCACTACTGCTTCCTGGGATTGCATACCTAATAGACTCTTGCCTCAGGCTGTTTTTGTTTGTTTGTTTGTTTGTTTGTTTTATAAATCTGAACTAAGATAAATGTATTCACATTATTTTATCTTTATTAAAATACAATTTCTATCATTTATTTTAAATTGCTCTTTAAATTCACTCTTCATCATAAATTGAAATCCATTATCAGAAAAAATAGAATGCAACTTTAAAAATATCTACAATGAAATTGAAAGTTATTAAATTATAATTAAATATGATTGTCCACTAAATGTTAGTTTTTGCTCTCTCCCTCTCACTCTTTCTCATTTTTTTACTCTCTGTCTTCTCTCTCTCTTTTTCTTTCTCTCTTTCATTAAGTGTCACATGGCTGTTAAACATATACTAGCAATAAACTTAAACATTCTTCCTGAGTCGGAGGATAGAAAGAGCATTAAGAGTAGAATAATGTTTCATACTACATCATTAAACTTAAATCGATGCTGTTTCTGTTTACCCCCTAATTTTGGTAATATGAGTCGCATATATTGGTGCAATTGTGCTAGGCACTGTAGAAGGCCAAGATTATGAAGATTCTCATGCAAACTCTCCCAGGAATTCTGAAACAGGTGAGAGAATATGGTACTGGCACACATATTTTTACTCTGCTACACCTGGTTTACTTCTGCCCAAAGTGTACACTAATTTAAAAAATGATATTCTCATTTACTACATATTTGATTGCACCTTAAGTAAATTCTCCTTAACCCCACATTGACTGTGCATAAAAATCAATGGGGGAACATTAAAAAATGAGACCCATGCCTCATTCAGGAATTCTGATTTCATTGTTCTTGGGTGGGACTCAGGCATCACTATTAAGTGGAAACTCCCCAGGGGTACTAATGTTAAGAAATTGTTCTACTTCTTCTGATATACTACTGATAAATTAAGACAAGTATGTTCTCTTTTTTTTGGCCAAAGCAGCATTATACTGGGTGCTGTTATTCTGGATGTCCCCGAAAATTCAGGTGTTGAAACTTAATGATTAATGTGATAAAATTAAAAGGTGGGATCTTTAGGAGGTGATTAAGTCATGAGGGTAGAGTCCTCATAGATGGTATTAGGGCCCTTATAAAAGAGCTTGAGGGACAGGGTTCACTCTCGTCTGTGCTTCTGCCACACAGAAGCAAGGAGCCATCTGCAAGGAACAAAGATCTCACCAGAAACTGAGCCTGTTGATGCCCTGATCTTGAACTTCCCAGCCTCCAGAATTGTAAGAAATAAATTTCTGTTATTTACAAATTAGTTAGTCTCAGGTATTTTGTTATAGCAGCACAAATGGACTAAGACACTGAAGCACTTATTTTTCATTTAACTAACATACCATTCAGCAGCCCCACACGCAGATGGATTGGTCATTGATTATGCTCAGCTTTTCTATGTTGTCAGTGGAACCATTTGACGCTCTTTCCCCATGCATGCTCACTTCCAGCTCCCAATCCTGGAAACAAATGCCTGGATACTTTAGCACTCAATGACTGGAATTATCACCTTAGCAGGATAAACTACTGATTATAGGAATTACACAATTATATGAGATTCATACAAATTTGCAGTTGCTACATCACTGTTTATAGAATTCTGTTTGAATCTTGGTGGAAATATTAGCTTAAAAGTCTGCAGTACTGCTTGTTTTTAACAGTTCCTCTCTTAACATGTGTATAACTACTTAGTTTTGCTTTCCTCTAAGATCTTTCTTTAGTTAACATTGTTTACATTTTTCCTCCATTTTCCTTCATTATTTTTTGACCTTTCATAATTCCGTAATAGTTCAGCTCATATATCTTACAACCCTTATTTAGTTTTAAAAGTTAGTTTGTCCTTCTAGTAATTTAACAATCTTATTTAAATTTACAAAATTTATTTTATATGTTGATGATCATGTATTAGTTATAAATACATCATCTATTTATTTTGATAATTTATTTATTAGTATAGAAATTAATTTAGCATTTTGATTTCCATTAGCTTTTTTATATTATCAAAGCACTTTATACAAAAAAGGATTGTTTTACAATAGCCTTTCAAATCTAGAGCTATAGAAAACATCTACTTTTTCAGCTAAATAATTTTGCTACCTTTTACCAATTCAAAGTACTGTATAATTTAACAGGTTACTCTAATATTTTGGCTGCTGGGAAGTTCAGGAACAAATGTATGCTTGTATTATTTATTTGCAGTCATATTGTATCCAAGCTTTTATTATAAACTATTTTAAGTCATTTTTTGGAACTAGTTGAGATAATAATTAGCTAATTAACTTTAATAAGTTTTCTGAAATTCTAAATGATCTCAGAGAGTAACAGACAGAAAAAAATGCCTCAAGCTTAAATAAATTCATATTGGTACTCTTGTGTGGGAAACTAACAAGAAATACATTAAAATCAGCTTGAGAACAATATAAAAATTAATCAGAAATTCAGAGAAGAGAAAAATCATGTAATTCAGAAATTATTGAATTCAATTGTGAAACTTTTCAAACTTCTATTTTTCCCCGTATCTCAATTACTTCACCAAAGAAAATATTTTTGAACTTATTTGTATGCTTATCCCTCTGTTCAGTTTGCAAGCAAAATTAATCTGGAAGAAATGTACTCATATATATATATTCATATACATTTGATATTATATATCATATATACATACATATATATGCATGCAGAGTGATTTTCCTTAACTATCTGTTCTTTTAATCTTTGTATATGAATTTCTACAATGAGTCTAAGACATGTGGCTGCTGGTCTTGAAAATTTTGTCTGATGCCTAACAAACTGAAAGCTTCGAAGAAATATTAAATCAATCCATCAATATGAGCATCTCATGCTGCAAGGACACCAGTTATTTTCAGGGTGAATACATTAGTTGCCCTGGATACTGACCATTATTCTTCTCCAGGAACATATCTCTTTTGAGAGAGTCCAGCTTCAGTAATACTTTAATTTGCACAACTAACCAAGCTGAACCATCACTGAAACGTATGTGGATTTAAATCAAAGAGATTGTATTAGAAATAAACACGATTAACCTTACTGCAGTATCAGTCTTATCTACCAAATAGGAATATTAGTGTACAGATTTCAGAAAATTACCCTGGATAGCTGAGGTCTTTGAAATAGCAAAGTTCTAATTTTGGTATTCATTTTTTTATAAAGCTGTTTTTTTAAAAATTTTATTTAGGGAAAGATTTTTGTAATTTCTCTTTTAGTTTATTCATTCAATTACTCACTGCTTCAGCAAATATTTGCTGAATACAGCAATGCACCAGACTTGGGGGATACGAGGATGAAAAACAAATCTTTCTTCAGATGCTAGCAATCCTATAGAAAAGGCAATGAGGCAATGTATAATTTATTCTAATTTATGTAATTCATGTTCACACAAATGTGTATGTGTGTAATGAGTGTACTTAAAAATTTTTAAATATTTTTTATTTTTAAATTTACATAATTCGGGGGGGTTATGAATATTAATACTTGTTTTTTACTATTGTCAGGTACCAGGTTGCAGATTATCCTCAAAATATATCCTATGAGGCATAAACTATTAGTCTTATTTTACAGAAGAAACTAAGGCATAGAAAGATTAAGAAATGTCCTGAGTTCACTATAAACAATTGGTCATGGATCTGAATTTCAAATTCATGTTTATCTCCACAATCTAAGTTTATTATTTTCTACCACATCATATTGCTTACTAAAAAGCAGTATGTTCTTGTACTGCTAAGACCATCTCCATGACTAAAATATCCAAGTTGTGGCCTCATGTTATTATGCATATTAATATATAAAAAGATGTGTGCAATGGCTGATCTAGTTTTTTTCGCTTAATATACATTAAATCTCCCTGTGGGAATAAATGCATTTGTACATAATTATTATTTTTGTTTGTTTGTTTGTTTTTCTACATAATTATTTTTAATGGATTCCTAGAATTCTATTGTTTTATCCTTTATTCTTTATCACATTTCTATTTAGTCACTTACGGTTCTTAAAGATTAGAAAGTTATTAAGATCACTTATTAAAAGATTAGAAAGTTACTAAATTCAGAGTATAATTTGAACAACTATTCATCTCCATGAATACCTAATTATATTGAAGTCAATATTGGATATAATAACCTGAATATTGAGTGGTGCTGGAAATCCAAGATGTGTCAAAGGCAACAAAATACCTGAGTTTCCAGAAGCCCTTCAGGATTCAGTAGTCAACAGGCTTTTTGTAATGTACCTGATTGTTGTGCCTGTTACATGAAGGATATTGGATACAGTCAGTTCATATTCCATCAGCTCATTTATTGGAATCAAAGTCTGAAGAGGTCTTCTGCTAACAAACAGGTACTTTTCTTGTCTGTGCTCTACCTAGCTGTTGATAGGCACAGCATCCCATGTGTTTGAGGGATTCTAGATAGAGCAGGAAGAGCACTTACTGTCGGGAGACCTTTCTTTATGTCTCCCTTTAAAGCAATTCCCCATCGTAGTGGTTTTCAGTGAAGGTAGTCTCATCCTTTGTGTGAGTTTTGGAAAATGTTAGTGGTGTTTTTGCTTGATTGGGGCTAGTGGGGTGGGGGTGGTGCTTAGGTAATTTCGTGGTCATGGGCCAGCAATCTGGATGCCCTCCGATGAACAGCGCAGTACTATACATTGAATTGCCTGAGACTCAGCCCAAGTTTCAAATGTTTTACAAAATATTCACAAAGGTGAAAACCTATTTATAATGATCTTAACCTAAAATTTAACTTCATGTCACATATACACATAAACATTTTTGTAGAGATTTAATATACACTTATTATTTTTCAAGAAATGTACCTTCTGTGTAAATTGAGAGATGACTTTACTTCATTTTGTGTAGAACATTTTCATAAACTCATCATCAGTTTTGAAAAGCACATCATTTAAGGCAGCACTACTCTCAGTACTTGAGTATCCAGTACAACACACCTGATATGAGTCTGCTTTCAAGCTGCCTCATTCATGATGATTGTATGCATAAGTGAAAATATCTGACCACTTCCTCATGTTGTCTTCCTTATTTTTGAGCATTTACATATCGGAATATAAAGGTACTTCAAAAAGTTAGCAGAAAATAGAATGAAAAGATAATACAAACCTTTCCATGAACTTTTTTGAAGACCCCTTGTATGTCTCATTTTATCGTCAATTACTTTATCTGCATATCTCCTTTATATTACAGTTTAGGTATTAAATTGAGTTTTAAAAAGTTACCTATACAGGTAGAATAGCAATGCAGATGTTACCAAATATTTTTTATTAAAAACAAACAAAAACAAGGATATTGGCCATTGGCTTTAATAGAGATATAGGAACCATAATTGGCATTCAACATTAGATATCGAACACGAGAAATTAACGTACCCTTTTGGGGCCTCAGTTTTTTAATCTGTGAAATAACACTGTATTGTTCCAGTTAATGGTGGAAAGGTTTTCAGTTCATTGAAATTTTAATGACTACTTATGCTGACTTTGATTTTTAAATCAAAAATTAAAATTTTTAAATCCAAATATTTAAAATCTTTTAAAAATTGAGACCACTCTGCCTTCTTTTCTTTGGTGATCGGAAATGGTTTTGACTTGGCCAGGCAATTCAAACTTAGGTTGTCAAAAAATTCACTTTTCTGGACATCAAAACCTGTAAGTTTCAGGCCCCTGAACGTTTCATAGCATCATTCAAACTACATTAACAAAAAGAGTAGATGGCATAGAGTTACACAGATTAGAAAAACGATAAAAGATGACAGATAGATAGATAGATACATTCATACATACATGCAGAGGTCATCGATTGATTTCTTGATTCACTGACAGAATAAAATAACTGATTTTATAAATACAAAGAAAATATTTGGTGCCATAAAAAAAGAGAATATCTCATATTCTCGTGATTAATCTCACTTATAATTAAAACCAGTTTTTTTGTTTGTTTGTTTTTTAACTCACTGCTACTCTTACTCAAAAAAGTTGATGTCATCAGAGTGTGTTTATCTAGGAGACAGATTATCCCACATCCTCCTCATTCTAAAGGTGTCTTAGAACTTAGTATTTTGCCTGGAAATACACTTTGAAAACCACTTTGGATAAAATTTCTAAAAGAATCTCAAAAGTAAGAAACATTACCAATTGCAATCTCTAGGAACATAAACATCTCTTTTGGAAGGGTTTGTGTCACACAGGTAGCGGACATCTTCCAAGAAATGATTAATATTTGCAGGGTAACTACAGGGAAAAGGGCTATAATCATGCTGTCTTAGCCCCTGTCAACATTAGTTATTGTTTCAGCTATTGGAACAACACAAATCACAGATACAGAACAGAAATAAAAATGAAGCAGAATGAAATTATTGTCTGTTTTCTTTCATTGACTTAATAACTAGATTACCCCAAAGCATTCAGTGGTATATCACTAAATAGAGAATGCATACCTCAATAAATATTTAGGTAGAATCCACACACAAGTTAATGTGGTATTAAAATTAGAAAAAAACCCAGCCAATTATTATATTTTTATCAATACAAGTTAGATTTAAACTGTGTAGACCTGTATTTTATTGTGACCACACTCTAAGATAAAGTAGAATAATAAAACCTAACTCCGAGTTTGATAGAAGAAATTAAATATGCAAATGGTCTTGTTAAACTTTAAATAACTACAATAAAAAAGAAGACATATTTTTAAAAACACAGTTTTTCTGACTTTATTTCACTGTTTGAAAAAATTCTGTTTTCCTGATCTACAGACTGGTAATGGGCTATGTAATGCTATTATGATACACTAAGTGACTAGTAAAGTAAATAGTGTATCAGCAGTTTTCAAATCCCTATGCACACTTACACCCACAACATATCATGTTTAAAAAAAATGGTTTTATGATCAAAACAAAGCTACATACTGTGTTCCATTCTGAAGATTCACAGTGTACATGAGCACATTCAAGGTTTTAAGACGTAATGCAATGAGTAAGCCTAGCAGAGTTTGTTTAAACCATGGTTTTAAAAATGTACTTGACTACAGTTTAATTCCTACGGATATTCAAAAGAAGACACACTCTTCAAACACACTTTATGAAAGCCATGGCATAGTACTGAGTTTGCTGGCACACTCATTGCCTAAATTTACAAGAATCCACATGTTAAAACAGCTTAAATACAGGTTGCTTCCTTTTCATTAACGGCACACTCTCTGAAACATTCTAAATTGTAATGTCTAGCTTTATTCTAATTTGTCCACTCCCCCAGGAATATTTGATTTCCCTGCTCCTGCTCTGCTTTTGATCATCACCTGCTTCATCAGAATTTAGAAAATACACAATTATGCTGTGGTAATATTCCTTTCTGAAATTGTTACTTCTCTAGCCACTCCTTTGTATTGCATTGCTTCAGCAGTTTTTGACTTTAAATGTTGAGCAATGCTTTGCATCTCTTCTTATATTTCATAGTCAGTATTTTATAGAATCTTTTAAATCTTCATAACTGTACTTTTTACTTCATAAATATTCTTTTTAACCCTATAGCTTTACCCTGTCACACATTCCTACAGTGCCTGGTACAGTTCATTTCAAAATATAAAAATAAAATTAGTTCTGTTGATCTGTGAACCTACTTCAAAAAAGTATATGAAGTGAATGGATATAGATGAATTACATTAGTATGGTTGTCCCAGGGGAAGAAAATAGGAGTGGTATTTTGGTAGCCTGAATGGCTTAAGACAGTTGACAATCCTTTCCTTTGATGTAGTAAATAAAGTCGTCCAGTTTCTGTGAATATTGGCATGTGGGTGGATTACCATCTCTTTTCAAGGCTATGTAACAATGACTGTTAAGTTCCAAGGCAAATCCAGGCACTAGCACACCAACTGATGACACTGTACATAAAGGTTCCATTTATAAAAGAACAGCCTGTGTGTGAATTTATGATCTTTCAGAACAAGGAAAGATTGGGGATTAAAATTCATAATATTAATTCTGTTTTGAATACAACTTATGACCTCGAAACATTGAGAATTATCATTGAAATGTCAATAACGTATTTTGGTATTTTTAGCCATCTTTGAATGAGCATATATTTTGTCTCCTCAACTAGATTTGAGGACAGAGAACATCTTTTTTACTTTTTTGAATTCACAGTAACTTGTAATTTTTACAAAATTAAAGAACATGACATTTGTGTTGATTTTAGCTGTCATTTGTTTTTGTCTCTAAATTAATCATAAAGTATAAGGGCTTTATGAGACTTGATAATATTTGTGCAATTATTTGACACCAAATGTAAGGCTTAAATTCAGCATTCCTTTGAAAGTGTAATTTTTTAAGGATTAAGTAAACTTCCAACCTCCTATTCTAGTATTTATTTCACAAACTTATGTTTAATAAAAATTAGAGTACATGATTTTAATAAATATTTATTTCTAATCTGAATAAGTAAACATTTAGTTTTTCCCTTTCCTAATTGCAACATTTTATCAGGCACATGCATCAAAACATGAAAGTGAAAGGAATACTGAAAGCAAAGAGAAAATCCCAACATAACACAGGTGCTTTGGAACATCTATTAAACAGTTTTAGATGCAGAGCTGTGATAAATGCCCTTGCAATGGTGGCAGGGTAAAATGCTGATGTTTCTTTTTTGAAACAGCTTTGGTGGCCCCATCTTCAGATGATTAGCTTGTCTTGGCATTAATAGAGAAGACTACGTATAGAGCATTTTCAAGAATATGCAGAGGCTCTATGTCTTTATTAGAGTACAGTGTTAGAGGGCACAATGTGTCACTTAGAGCTGGATGCTGTCTTCTGTTTTTGCCTGTTTTACTAAGGTTCTTAAAATGTGTGTCAAAATATCAAAATAATGTGATGTGTGCTGATAAGTTATGGATCTTTGTAAATGAGCAAATCTGCTTGGTTTATTAAGTAAATCAGTAAGACTTCAGAATTTACTAGGTATAGTCTCATATCAGTAATAAAAAACTATTTACTGTGCAAAATATACATGTGCAACACATTAAAGGAATGTGAGGAAGGAGGTGAGAACAAATTTATTGCTAGTTTCAAGGCATGCTCAAGTGGCCATGCTTTGTACTCTGAGTTGGGTCCATTTTCAAAATGAAACTGCTTTAGAGTATAGCAGGCTCTGGAGTGAGACCACCAGGGGTAGAATCATGTTCTTGCCACATATGTGGCTAGGTGTTCCTGTGCAACTACTAAACTTCTTTGTGCCTCATTTTCTTCATTGGTAAAATAAAATCATGCTAATGAAATCAATTATTACCTCTCCAGAGTAAAGTTTATAAAAGTTGGGCTGTCTGTATGGTAGCAAATGCTCTGAAAAAAGGTTTTCAAGATACTATCCAGTTTTCTTTTGCACTGAATATATTAATTATTCAATTGGCTTCTTTCAAACAATTAGCTATTTTGAAATTACTTGATAGCGTATTTCAGGACAGTATAAAGCATGTATTTTTCAAACACACCATTGTATAAATCTATAATCAGGAAATTCTCAGTTAACTTACATGTCTCTGGGATCCATCATATTCACACCTTTCAATTTTTCCTAGGCTGCCATCTGAGAAATACAGCTTCTCTGCACGGTGATCAATGGTTAGTCCATTTGGAGTCAGTATGTCTGTACTGACCACGACTTGAGCATTTTTTCCAGTCAGGGTAGATCTCATGATACTTGGATGTTGTTCATTCCAGTTGGTCCAAAACATTAAACTAATTAAAGTGAAAATTGTAATCATAAATTAAAATTTTCATTAAGAATAAAAATATTTTTAAAAAAAAATCAGTAAAATTTTCATCAAGAGTAAAAACATGGCAATGCCAAGCACTTAAAAAGAAGCAAAATTATTTGCTTCATATTCTATGTTCCTTAAGGGAGTCTAGATAATAAGGAGAGATACACATATTATATTTTCATGTGTATTCTTCCCAGGTTCTTAAATAAAACCTAGAACCAATTTCTGAGAAACAATTATCCCATACATTTCTTCAAATAATAATTTAATTAAATTGAATCAGTTTGATGAATAATGAGGATTTATTTTAATCAGGTACAAAACTGTGATCTGAAATTTCTTATAAACTGCAAATATATCCTAACTTATTAATATCACATTTCAGCATATCTACTATGATCATTTTGGACATCATTCTTACCCTAACAATATTTATCTTCTTCAACTGGTGAAAATCAAAATCTCCCCTTTCAGTTTTGCTTCTCAAATTCTGCATTCTCCTTTACATGTTTTAGAGAAATAAAATTACTAAACTCCATTTCTTTAATTTCCTTTTTTTCTCTCCTTTCTTCACGTTATTTTTCTATAAATTACAATGTTGTTTCTGGAATTCTAGGGATGACTCTCAAATACTTAAATATAAAATCTATTACCTATAAAATCCCATGTATAATCATTGAAAGGCAATAATTATATAATTAGGATTATAGCTGATAAAAACTATTCAATATGTGGTTCTTGAGTATTTTGTAAAAACATTTCACTGGACAATATTCGAATTCACACAAAAATCTTTCTGCTTGCTTGCTGATTTAAAAAATAAACCACATTCATTGAGGAAAGCTGGGTTGTCTCTACTCCTTATTAAAATATTTCATATAATTTTCATCTATTTCATGGAACACAAAAGTGTTCTAAGTGAGCAAGTGTGAGAAATATTCCATCCTATAATCAGCAAATTTACAGAATAAAAAAAGACATTCCATTTTCTTAAATGTTCAGCTATTTTACCCATAAATTGTGACATAAATGAAAAAACTAATTAATTAAAACATTGTAAAAGTTACGCATACAATGAGAGGTATAAAATTAACAATTTAGCTGCAATGTTTTCTGAGATTGTTGGCTTTAGAATTTTTAGAGGTAGGGCTGAGCCCGCGGCGCACTCGGGAGAGTGCAGTGCTGGGAGCGCAGCGATGCTCCCGCCACGGGTTCGGATCCTATATAGGAATGGCCGGTGCACTCACTGGCTGAATGCTGGTCACGAAAAAGACAAAAAAAAAAAAAAAAAAGAATTTTTAGAGGTATTAGTGTTTCTTTCAGTTCACCTCTTCATTTTACAGATGAGACCAGAGAGAGGCTCAGAGAGCTTGAGTCAAGTTTATACAATAAGCAGTAACTGAGCCAAGTTTTGAAGTCACATAGTCTAACTTTCACTTAAAATTTAGGATTTTATTCAAAACTTTCTGCTAATCAACTAATATACAATAGTGATTCAAAGGCGTCTGATGTATAGTCATGCAATGCATAACAACTTTCAGTCTATGATGGTGGTCCATAAGATGATAAAGGAGCTAAATAAAAAAATTATTATTGCCTAGTGATGTCATAGCCATCATAATGTCATAATTACTTATCTTTTAAGATAAATTTAGTGTAGCCTAAGTGTACAGTGTTTATAAAATCTACAATATTGTACAGTAATGTCCTAGCCCTTCACATCCACTCACTGACTCACCCAGAGCAATTTCCAGTTTTGCAAGCTTTATTCATGGTAAGTGCCCTATACAGGTGTACGATTTTTCATCTTTTATACCATAGTTTTGCTGTATCTTCTCTATGTTTAGATATGTTTAGATATGCAAATACTTACCATGGTGTTACAATTGCCTACAGTATGGAGTACGGTAACATGTTATACAGGTTTGTAGCATAGAAGTAAAAGACTATACCATACATCCTAGGTGTGCAGTAGGCTATACTATCTGGGTTTGTGTAAGCACATTCTCTAATGTTTGTACAATGGTGCATTTCTCAGAATGTATCCCCATTGTTAAGCAATGCATGACTGTATAATGATAAAAATACCTTTTTTATACTTTAAACTTCAATGACAAAAATTCTCAACTGAAACATTTTTGATGTGTTTAATTTTAATTTACATTTTGGCAGATGCAAGATGAAAGTGTACATTTTAGGCTTTAAAATAAATAACAGGAAGAATCAATTATCAATTAAAACTAATCATGTATACTATTATGCATGTTCTCCCTATGTTTATTTTCAAAATTGATAAATTCCTTTGACTAATTCTTTTATTCTTACTGTAAGACATTCATTATTGTCCTGAGATTTTCTGGTGACCATCAGGATGAAATGCATCTGAGTCAACAACAGGCTGCATAGTGACAGGGCAGTAGTGTGAGCAAAGCCGTCTCTGCCTGGGCATCAGAAGGCCTTTGCCCATCTGAACTAACAGTCACTCAAGCTGAATAAGGAGTAATTATATCTTAATCTTCAGAGTTTTCATGTATAAGGTGACAATGTTCAATTAAGTGAATTAAGTCTACTCTCACTTCCAGCTCTATAAAAGTGTCCGGATTTACAATTATTTTCACGCTGAGTGATGTATGTAGTCCTTTCTTCTGACAAGAGGTCAGGGTCAGTGGTTATTTGTCATCACTTTTATTCTTCAATTTTTTTTTCACCACACCTAGAAAGAGCTCTTCTATTTCTGCTCACGGAAGGCCAGATCAGTCTGATTTTTGTTAATTTGTTTACGAACAAAAAGATTTTCTAATAGTTAACCAACAACGTTACCGTGTTGTATGAGAGTCAGACTCCATATATATATACATTTTCTACCTAACCTGTACTTCCTTCTTCAGTTTTCTATATAGTTGCTTCCTTTGTGGCATCCCCCCTGTGCCACCCACCCCAAAACACAATGTTTTTTTACTTTGTTTCTTATTCACTCAATACTATTGCCTGAGCATCTCCCCTTGTTACGAATTCTTCACAAGTATTACTTTAAGTGTCTGAACAATATATCATCAAACAAATGTGGATTATTAAGACTGCTTTCAAATATCTAATGTTGAAAATAGGCATTAAAATTACTGGATTAAAGTGAAAAAATCGTTTAGGCTTCAATATATGTTAATAGTTTATTTTTAAATTTATAATTCCAATCAGCTATGTATTAATGTCTTTTTGGTATGCCTTTTCCAGCATAGTATTGTCTATTTTCCCTTTCATGATTTAAATTTGCTTTAACTGAACCTCTCATGGAGATGACATTTGACATTTAAAGAGTCTCATTAAAAAAAAAAATTATGAATTGTGAAAAGAGAACTTGAAAGGAAACCTTTAATTTTAAAGTTAATTACTTTTAAGATTAATATAACTGGTACTCTTTTGACTTATAATTATGATGCAGAAATAAAAATGCACTGTTTCTTACTTTTGACATTCATCCAAGGCTAACACGTGTGGGTGGTCATCCTCTGACATGGTGATGACTGCTTCCCTGTCAAATGCTCCTGGCCGAGTCTGGTCCACTGTGTGTCTGGTGATGGATGAGGTGGTGGAGCTAGTCCAGTACAGTGTATCCCATGCTCTGTGATAAGCAAGTCCCTCAACAGACCCCACATCTGGTGGAGGAAAAAGGAATTAATTTACATTTTTATGTACATAAAACATGGCTTCATGACAGAAAAATAATTTAAGATGTACTCTTACATGTATATCTCTTATTTTATCAACCATTTATCCACAAACCATCCAAAATAAAAACATAATAATTGTGATGCCTACAATCGATAGCTGATTACACACAGCAAAATATAGCTGTGAACTGGTACATATCTCATAGGAGAATTTTTTTTTGCAAAAACATGTCATTAAAGACTTAATCTTCTCATCCAAAAGAATGCAATTAAATAATTGCCTTTTATTTGGGAAAAATAATTGCTCTTTTATTTTTGTATCCTAATAATTAATTTTCCAACAAAATTATTCAGTGTGCAATAATTAAGAGACACTTTTAAAAATCATATGTCAGCGATATCATTTGGGTACAATTATAATGAGTTTTGTCTCCGTACTTTAGATCTGGAGATGTCAAAACGCAAGCACATCAAAAACTGCAACAGTATAAAAAAGCCAAAATCCAACTCAATACTGGCAAGTATCAAACAATGGTAGATAACGTTTTAATATGTTAATGTGGCAAGTTCTTTGATTCTGTTCAATTAATGTGAAATAAAAACAAAACAAGAGAAAATAAAATTAGGTGCCAGCTAGGGCATGCTTTAAATGTTGTCAGAAAAAGATAAATGGTAGTACACAGATCCTAATACATAAAAGTGACAAGGTGAAAAACAATAGTAATTATTTCTTAAAATTAAGTTCCCAATCACTAGGAAGGCATAGAGTAGCTGTTTTATTTTTCATAGACGTGCTTTGAGTACATCTTTAAGTACAACCAAATTATTACAGTTTACTTTCATGCTACCTGTTTTCCTCAGTTATTATTCTTAGCGTGTTTAACTTAATAAAGGATATATACACCTTTAGCAGTCATGCCAAGAAGTTAACATTGTAACAGACAGAACCTTCTTTTTGTTTTTCTCTCAAGGAATTTCTAAAAGAAATTATTGTATTCAGCTCATAAAAATAGGTAGATGAGAAGAATTGTTTTCAGGTTTAAGGTGGGTAAATATTTAATTTGAGGAGTCAATAGGATATTGTGGGAGTGCAAAACAGTAATTGAAACTTTTGAACCAGGTTTCTTTCAAGTGATTAACATTTTTTCACTTTGTTTCTTTTTCTACATGCAACACAAAAAATCCAATAATAAAATTAATAGCTACCATTTTGAGCACTGATTATCTGCTAGAAATTGTGCAAACAGCTTTGCATACTTCATTTTATTTTATGTATAAATCTACTCTGTGAAGTTTGTTTGATTGTTCCTCTTTTCCTAAGAAGGAAACCGAAACTTATAGTCACAGGACTGATGGTATAAAACAAGATTTTTACCACGGGTCTATTTGCTTCCAAAAGCCTATGTTCTTAACAGCATCATTATTTGGAGATAGGTATATAGCATCTGCTTCTTATTCTTGATCGACCCCAAAAAGAACCAAACAAATGATTCATTAGTCTCAACTTGCCTGACTCTGGGAGAATTGTATAACCAGTAATTTACCATGAGTAGCCTCCTCTCACCCAGTCAACAAAACAGTTGACAAGGAATTAATGGGAATGATAAGTATGGAATCCTAGGTAAGAGATGATAGGAGAAAAATTATAGAACACAATCATAATAAAATCGGTCAAGTTAATCTTATGTGAGTTATATGGTTCTCCCATTTGGGGTGAGTGGGTGGGAGGTTGATAATGGCTAAAGTTGTTTCTGTTATTAATTAATAAATCATCCATTGTACCGTATTTGGGTTTTTTATTTTCACTTTCAAATCATTTCAGAAATGTAGTTAACTTTACTAGCAGTATTTGCAGGATTGCACTCATTCACCTTTCACAGGTAGAAGAGAAATGATGTTGCTCTGAAAAAATCCAAACAAATAATTGTTAATCCATTCTTGTTCTGCATCTTCTCCTTCCAGTGACTTTGACAGATGTTCCTGCTGATCACTTTCTCTTACAAAATCAGGAAGAAACTACTTGATATCACCATTGAGATGAACCAGATGCTTCTTTTCTATGGTTTACATAATTTCAGGGTTTACTAGAGTACATACAACATCTCACTGTCCAGGCACAACTTTTTAATTTTATTTTTGTAATCGATGACAACCTGACAGTGCATTAATCAATCATAATCTGGTGTTACGTTTTAAAATATTTCAGTAATGCTTTTCTTTCTCAAAAATATATTTAACGCACTATAAAAATTGTATTTGTTATTAACAAAAAAGCCAAGATATGTACCAAATTTAAAAGTCCTGAAAAATATTTCTTTTGAGATAACATAAGACATCTTTCTCCATTTTATGATGACTTAACAACAGTGTGGGGATATATGGTGTGTGTGTGTGTGTATGTGTGTGCACATGTGTTATTTGAACATCGTGAGGTTCCTGAATCATTTCAACAGTCAGAATAAGAAATTTGAGTTACTGGCAGACAATTACGTAGTATGAAAATAAAAATAAAATGCCTATGTTTCCAGTCAACCAGACCTGAAATACTGAGCGGAGTAAATCAATACAGAGTTAAACATCACTGGAACTCAAAGATGTGCAGTAAGTATAATTAAGAAAACAGCTATAACAGTGCTATTTCAGCAGCTCCGTACTTTTCACCCCAGCAAAAGAATTATATTGGAAATGTGATGCATACACAGTAAAAAAAATAAATAACCTCCTCATCCTATACACTTACCAAAAAAAAAAAAAAAAGAAAAAAGAAAAGAAAAGAGAGAGAGAGAGAGCAAGAGAAAGAGAGAGCCCATTTCCCCTCTCATCCACCTTTGAGCAGGTAATGGGGTTTGGCTAAGCATGAGGATAGTCTTGGTGTGTTTTTGTTGAAGTAAGAAGGGAGGTCAGCTCATCAAAAAATATAAGTGAGGTAAATAACTCAGAACCAGGGCTGTACCCTGTTTCCTAGATTCTAGTTTCCACAGCAATCATGGGAAGATTGATCCTAGTAGTCTGGAAGAGAGAAACTACCCTGATAGCTGCCCAAGAACTTCACTTCATAGAGAACACATCTTCATCTCATCACCACTGAAGAAGGCACAGCCCCTTCCTGTCTGTTCTATACATTGTTCTGGAGGCAAGATAAGAGCTTTCCAAATGGGAAAGGCAGTGACAGATGTTCTCGGGAGGGAGGCACATGTAGAAAACACTGCCATTCATCTGGCTGGAATTAAGGTCACAGATATATCCAGTCACAAAGTTAACAGGAAATAATACTTATTTCAAGGACATGCTACAACTGTAAAGTGTTATAATTATCTCCTCATTAAATGTATACTACTTTCTAACTCACTGGTTTGTTCACTAAAGTCACAGAATATCAAAGTTTTCTGTTTAAAGTTATATTAGTAGTATGAATTGTCCCAATTTTGTTTGGAGAATCTAAGTCACTTTCACACAGAGAAGCAGCCTTGATTGCCAACCCAGGCACAGTTCTAAAAATAAATGTCTGGATACATCTACCTTAACTTTGTGGTTTCCAAGAAAATAAGATCCCCAATCCATTTCACAATCCAGACCTGATGTAGAACTCTTTGCACAAAGTAGGCATAACTGTGTTTTGCTTTAAGCCTAACAAAACACCGCTTTACTTATATTTTGGTTAAACTCTACTTGCCTATAAAAATCCTAATAATTTTCTTTCTTTCTTTCTTTCTTTCTTTCTTTCTTTCTTTCTTTCTTTCTTTCTTTCTTTCTTTCTTTCTTTCTTTCTTTCTTTTATAGATAGACATACAGATCAATGAAATATATTTGATAATACAGAAATAAACATTTACAGTTATGGTCAATTGGTTTTTAACAATGGTACCAGAGAAATTCAGTGAGGAAAAAATGATCCTTTAAACAAACAGTGCCATTACAACTATATATACATATGCAAAAGAATAATGTTGAATCCCTTCTTCATACCGTACATACACACAACATATATCCTAGACCTAAATGTAGATGGTAAGCTATAAAACTCTTAGAATAAAATATAGGAGTAAATCTTAATAACCTTGGGTTAGGCAAAGCCTTCTAAACGTGATGCCAAAAGCACAATTGACAAGAGAAAAAAAATAGACAAGTTAGATTTCATCAAAATTAAAAACTTTAGTGTTTCAAAAGACACCATTAAGAAAATAAAAAGCCAACTCGCAGAATGGGAGAAAATATTTCCAAATCATTTATGAGATAAGAGAACTGTATCTTGAATCTATAAAGAACTCAACAATAAAGTAACAAATAGTCCAATCAAAAAATGGGCAAAGAATTTGAATAGACATTTCTCCAAGATCCACAGATGACCAATAAGCGCATGAAAAATGTCCAACAATTTAGCCATCAGAGAGATGCAGATCAAATTCACACTTTATATTCACTACTGTAACGGTAATAAAAAAAGATTTTTGGCAAAGATGTGGAAAAATTGAAACCCTCATGCATCGCAGGTCCCAGAATATAAAATGGTACAGATTCTTTGTAAAACAGTCTGGCAGTTTTCCAAAATGTTAAACTTAGAATTATTATTTGACCTAGCAATTCCACTGGTAAGTATATACAAAAGAGAAATAAAAACATTATCCACACACACAAAAATGATATAGCAGCTTTAGACACAATAATCTAAAGCATAAACAGCCCAAATGTCAATCAACTGTTAAATGGATGAATAAAATATGGCACAGGGGGGCTGGCTGGTTAGCTCAGGTGGTTAGAGCATGGTATTAATAACACCAAGGTCCAGGGTTTGATCCATGCATTGGCCTGTCACCAAAACAAACAAATAAACAAACAAGCAATAAAGCATGGTACTTCCATACAATGGAACATTATTCAACAAAAATGATGTACTAATATATACTAAAACATGGATTAACCTTGAAAATATAATACTAAGTGAAAGAATATTGTTACAAAAGACAACTTATTACATAGTTCCTTTTACATGAAATGTTTAGAAAAGGCAAATCTTTAAAAACAGAATGTAGATTAGTAGTTGCTGTGATTACAAAATATGTAAAGTGGGGGTGTAAATAAGAAGGGATTGTTAAATGTTATTGGGTTTTTGGGTGGCAAGGGGTGATGAAAATGCTCTCAAATTGAAGGTTATGATTATTGTACAACTCTGTGAATATACTAAAAACAACTGAATTGTGCACTCTAAAAGGGTAACTTATATGTGAATTATATCTCAATAAAGAAGATCTGGAACTGTCTTGATGGAAATGAATAAAATGATGTGAAAATAAGCATCAATGAATTGGGCAAATTTACGTTCTAATTTGAGAAATACTGGTATTCCTATAACAAGTTTAGCCACAGTGTTGCACGAGGTCCAAAAGAGACTCTTCTACCACCCCCACAGATATATACATATATATGTATATGTACACATACTGGACAACATTATATAAAGTTGTTGTAAGGTATTTAAATATGTGGATACGGTTAAAGATATTAAAGATATTAAAAGCCATTAAAGATATTATAGGAAATTTGAATACATGGTAATTTCTCTTGAGTCTACCTTATTAGAATCATTTACAAATGATTAACTGGATTATTTTCCTTTCCCTAACTATTTAAGTGATGAATGGGACTGTAATAGATTTTAATGTGGACAGACGCCTTCTGGTTTGAAGGATTAGAGTCATATTTTTTCCACATCAATAAGTACATTAACTATAATAAAATGATTACCTAAACATATATTTGAGGTATAGGCTTTCATTTTTATATCCTCAGATTATTTAAGGGCATTAGCAAATCACATACCAGGACTGATATACACCAGCACAGGATACTGGTCAGAGTATGATCTCAACAACCCAATATCCATTCTGATCGCGGATGGCCCAGTACTGGCTGTCAAGTATTTGAAACACCTAAACCACAACAATAGCTTTGCACCTGCTCGTTGTGCTCTTAATCTCTCTATTCTTAAATTTTAACTGTTAAAAAAACTCAGTTGTTTTTTACTAGTCTAATTTACTAAAAACCAAACAAATTGGGCTGGCCAATTATCTCAGTTGGTTAGAGCTTTGGAACTAATAACACCAAGGTCCAGAGTTTGATTCCTGTACTGGCCAGCCACCAAAAAAAAAAAAAAAAAAAACCAAAAACAAAAACTAAACAAATTAAAAATCTACATCATAGTCCAAAATTTAATCACGAAGCAATTCTATTGAAAATAAAAATTATTGTTGGAGTGAGCAGGACTGAAGCCATGTTGGGACCTAAAACCACCTGGGCTGTAGGAAAATTTTAAGAACACAATTTTTATCTTAGCATTTATTTCTGAGTTCCCTCTTTTTCCATGGTTATTTGATATTTTGAACCTTGGTTATGGGGCAAGATGACATTATTTACATAAATGTAAAGTTGCTTTCCAGCTTGCCTGGAGCTGCAAATTTGCCATGAGTCACGTACTCTCCAGACCCTGAGAAACCAAGGAAGACATCCATAAAGCTATGCTGATTCCACCCCTCCATCGGGTCTCTAAGATAGCACCAAGGATGGGAGAAGAAAACAGCTGGAGCTTTGGTGAGACCTTGCACCTGGCTCCTTACACGGAGCTCCCATAGCTCATATTCCCCTCCCTCTTGCTTTTCACTTCCTATGTTCCATTCCCTCATTCTCCCCTTTTTAAAACCTCTCAGTAAATCTGAGTCAGGGAGATGGTTTTAGTCTGGTCATTCTCCTTCAGGTTCACCAGAGAGATGGGTTAGCCAAACGTCTCTCCTCAGGTCACTGGTATTCCTGAATTAATGCTGACTTCAATTTTCAACATTTGACTTCTCAGTTGTTTGTTTTTGTTTAGGGTAGGCAGCTGGACTTCGTTTGGTAAAAAGATTTTGACAAACCTAAACCAGGAGCTAAATGTGCTAGGGTAACAGATTTTGGCAAGCCAAGCCAGGTTGTTTTTTTTGTTTGTTTGTTTGGGGCAGGCAGCCAGACTTAGGCTCAGTAACATTATCATTATTTTTGTGAGTGAAAACCCAGAAAACACACAGAGAATCTATTGAAAAACTATTGAATTTGGTAAGTTGGCAGGCAATAAATAAACCAAATCAATAGTTCTATAGTGTACAAAAACCCAGTTAGAATATATTACAAAAAGAGCATGACAGTCCAAGTAGCTACTAATCCTGTGTGTTCTAGTGAGTGAACAAATCTATAAAACTGCCACTCTTGACCACCTGAATTTAGATCTCTGAGTAGTCAAAGTATTGCAATACAACTACCTTTCGGTATGTGTATTTATTAACTTTAGCCTCTCATCTCTCTAACAAGAGGAAATCCAACCCATTCAAAAGGTTTGAGTGGGGACCACTTCTATCCTGGTCTCTTTTTTGTCCTTATATCCTACTTACTAAAACACATTTTTTTCCCTAAAGTGAACTTGTTTTCAGAGAAACAACTGTGTCTTTAACAAAGAGAAGGTTTTATTATCATCCCCAAGCAGTTTTAATTTCCTTGAACCAGAGCTTCTCAAATATTTCCATGTCAGAAGAGTCTTTGCTTTACACTGCATAACAAAATAGGTCTATTTATTTGGTTTTACCAGAACAAAGGAAAAATTTGCCCTAAAAGGATATTGAAGCGGACTGAAACAGCTTGAAGCTTTTATGTGACAGTGATGATTTTTTTTTCTTACCCAATGATTTTTTTTTCTTACCCAGTGTTTTTGTTGTTGTTGTTTTCAGGTTTAAAAATTATTTAAGATCTAAGTTTCAGCCAGGACTCCAAACTCAACTGAAAATTATATGGACTCAAACATGTTTCAACAATTGTCAACTCATGTCACCACTACTGGAAGCAAAGAAATACAAGCCACAAGAAAACCGAGCATGTGGGTGATTATTACTGTGACAGTCCTTCTGGAGTAACTGGAGGTAAACACTGACTTTACCAAGATTAAGCTGATGTTAAATAAATTATAGAAGGCCATTGTTTTGGACTAAATTCCTGCACTGGGCACCAAAATTCCAAACTAAACATCAAAGTAGAATCACTCCTTCTAAGTTCCAAGACACCAAATCTAAACAAAGTTGTAGTTTAACCTTCCAAAGATATCAGGAGGGAGAGATAACAGTCAATTTCCAAAACATGCCAGTTTAAAACATCAATGGGTATGATAATGAAGTTCCCCCTGCTTTAATCCTTACACAAAAGAGACAGCCTGAATTAACCCAATGTTAACTAGTCAGTTATTTTCCATTATTCTGTCTCCCTGTCCCCACCTTACAAAGAAAGTAACTTTGAAATGACCAATTCACCTTTTGTTCTTTGTTTCTGCTTCCTTCAGACTTTTCTGCATATAAAACCAACCTCCTCTGCTGGGCTCACTGGGACTCTATTTTATGGAGTGAAGTTTTAAAGCCAATTGAGATCTTCCACTAATTTTTTTGTAATTTTGTCCTTTGACACTGAAAGAAAGTGAGCCAAGACTCCGGGTACCGATCAAGCTTTATTCAAGGAAAAGAAAATCTGCCGGGCTGCGCTCAAAGTGGCAGGCAGCCCGGGGCTGCCCTCAAAATGGAGGACAGCCCCAGATGCAAGGGAGCCAAGGGCTGGCTGATACCATCAAGGAGGGGCATTATGCTAATGCCGAAGCTATGCAACCAGGGTGGAGAACTTTCCCCTTGCACAAGCGAAAGGGTTTCTATTTTGCAGAAGTCATGTGGCTTCTCATAAAGGGAAGGGGGGAGGGGTTTGGTGCTGGAGTGGAAGACAAGGCCAGTGGCTATTTTGTGCTTATTGTGTGCACAATGGTGCTGGTCACAACCAAGATCCATCAGACACTATTATTGTTATATCCAGGGCTCCCAGAGAAAAGCATGAACTTAAAGGTGCCTAAAATTTTCAGGTATGCCATCCTTCACAATCCAGGAAAAGGCTAGGAAACCAGATAAATACAGCCACTCTGAGAAATATAATTAGAAAATAACTTGGAATACATCCTTGTTTCCTTTTTGGGTAAGTGAGGTAAATCTTCAAGTCAAAGCCATGAACCAGAACATTCTTGAGAAAGATGTGTCTTTGCTCATTTCTAGCTGTCTGGATAAGACATATCACTTTAACTAATTCACACAATGCAAAACAATCTCAACAGAAATTCACTTTATAAAGAACAGACAATACTCTCATATTTGAGGGAAATTGGGAAGGCCTTCTAATCCAAACTAAGACTCTGGTGTCCTTTCAAGTTTCTCACATTTCCTTGATTTAAAGCTGTCTCTGGGTGTTCTTTGCTTTAATAGTCTTTGTAGATAATACTCTTTAGAGGATGACTTCCTAAGACATTAATAATTGATGTTTTATTATGTGTTATTATGTTCTATTATTTTTAAAGGGACATAAAATGTTGGTATTTTTTATACAGAAGAGAAAAAAAATGAGAAAAGCTTCAAAAACACAATCTTGAGAGAGGCATAGAAATGAGGTTTTGGGACATTCAACATTTTGGGAATGTGCCTCAACACAATAAAGTCCATATATGACAAACCCACAGCTAATATCATACTAAATGGACAAAAATTGGAGGCTTTTCCTCAAGATCTAAAAGAAGACAATGATGCTCATTTTTTCTCACTCTTTTTCAACATAATATGGAAGTTCTAGCCAGCACAATAAGGCAAGAGAAAAAAATAAATGAGATGCAAATTGAAAAGGAGAGAGTCAAGCTCTCCATATGCAGATGACATGACCATATACATAGAAAACTCTAAAAAAAAGAATAAATAAAAAAGAAAGAAAGAAAGAAAACTCTAAAAATTCCATCAAAAAATTTACTAGAACTAATAAATGAACTCAATATAATGGCAGGATACAAAATGAACACACAAAAATCAATAGTCTTCCTATATGCCAATAATGAAATAGCTGAAGAAAAAAATCAAGAAAGTAACCCCATTCACAATAGCTACCAAAATGATGAAATACCTAGGAATAAATTTAACAGAAGAGGTAAAAGATCTGTACAATGAAAACTACAAAACACTGGTGAAAAATAATTGAAGAGGACACAAATAAATGGAAAGATGTTCCATGTTCTTAGGATGGAAGAATTAACATCATCAAAAAGTCCATTTACCCAAAGCAATCTACAAATTAAATGTAATCCCTATCAAAATACCAATGGCATTCTTCACAGAAATAGAAGAAAATGATTTACATTTGTGTGGACAACAAATGACCTCATATGACTAAAGCAATCTTGAACAAAAAGAACAAAGTTGGAGGCATCACACTACCTGACTTCAAAATATACTATAAAGCCACAGTAACCAAAACAGCATGGTACTGGCATAAAAATAGACAAATAGAGCAACGGAACAGAATAGAGAACGCAGAAATAAACCCACCCACTTATAGCCAACTATTTTTTGACAAAAGTACCAAGAATATAAAGTGGGGAAAGGACAACTTCTTTGATAAATAGTTCTGGAAAATTGGTTATCCACATGCAGAAGACTGAAACTAGACCCTTATATCTCTTGCCATGCAAAAAATCAACTGCAAATGGAATAAAGACCTAAATTTCAGACCCACAAATGTAAAACTACTAGAAGAAAATATTGGGGAAATGCTACATGAAATGGGAGTGGCAGCACTTTTTTGAGCAAGACTGCAAAGGCACAGGCAACTAAAGCAAAAATACATAAATGGGACTACATCAAACTGAAAAGCTTCTGCACAGCAAGGGACACTATCAACAAAGTGAAGAGACAACCTACAGAATAGGAAAAAGTCAACAGCATATCAGATAAGGGGCCAATATCCAGAATATATAAGGAACGCAAACATTTCAACAGCAAAATAACAAATAACCCAATTGAAAAATGGGCAAAGTAGCTGAACAGACATTTCTCAAAAGAAGACATATAAATGGCCAAGAAGCACATGAAAAAACTGCTCAACATCACTAATTATCATGGAAATGAAAATTAAAACTCAATGGGATATCACCTCACCACAGATAGAGTGGCTGTTATCAACAAGACAGAAAATGCTGGTGAGAATATGAAGAGAAAGGAAGTCTCCCACATTTTTGGTGGGAAGGTAAACTGGTACAGCCACTGTGAAAAACTGTATGGAGGTTCCTCAGAGAACTAAAAATAGATCTACGCCATGACCCAGCCAACTCACTACAGGGTATATACCCAAAGGAAATGAAATGAATATATCAAAAAGACACCTGCACTCCCATGTTCATCACAACATTATTTACAATAGCCAAGACATGGAATCAACCTAAAAGCCCATAAGTGGATGAACAGATAAAACAACTCTGGTATACATACATAATGGAATACTATTAAGCTATAAAAAGAAATGATTTCTTATCATTTGTAGCAACATGAATGGAACTGGAAACCATCATGTTATGTGAAGTAAGTCAGGCACAGAAAAATAAATACCACATTGTCTCATTCATGTGGAATCTAAAAAAATTTTTTTAAAAAGTTATTCTCATAAAAATAGAGAGTTGAATGATGGTCACCACAGGCCGGGAGTGGAGGGGGTGGTTAGGGAAGTGAAGTGGTGGACTAATGGGGAGAAAATTATGCTATCTATCCTAAGTGTATCATTGTGTAGTAGATGCATAAGTTGAAACAACACACTGTACCCTACAAATATATACAAGTAAATATTAATAAAATCATTTTAAAAAATGAAGAAAAATTACTATAAATTGATATAGAGTGTTTTCCAGGCTATATTGTTTAACTGAACAAAGCAAAGTAGAAAAAAAATTAAAGGAAAGGAAATAGGAAAAAAATATAAATCTGCTGAGTTTTTACAGAAAGCAACACATGAAGATTAAATGAAAATAAATGAAATTGGCCACCTAAAGGAATGGTTGTTATGAGATGAACTGTATTCCCCCAAAACTCATATGTTGAATTCCTAACCCCCAGTACCTCTGAATGTGACCTTTTTTGGAGATAGGGTCTTTAAAGAATTAATCAAGTTTAAATGAGATCATTAGGGTGGGCCCTAATCCAACATAACTTGTGTCCTTATGAAAAAGGGAAAATTTGGACATAGAGACATGTGTAGAGGGGATCTGATGTGAAGAGACTGGGAGAAGATGTCCATCAATAAGCCTGGAAAACATTCAGAATTGATTCTTCCCTCAGAGCCCTCAGAAGAAATCAACCCTGCAGACATCTTGATTTTGGGCTTCCATCCTCCAGAATTGTGAGACAATAACTTTCTGTTGTTTAAGCCAAAAAAAAAAAAAAAGAAAGAAAGAAAAGAAAAGAAGGAAGAATGGAAGGAAGGAAAGAAAAAGAAAGAAAGAAAGAAAGAAAGAAAGAAAGAAAGAAAGAAAGAAAGAAAGAAAGAAAGAAAGAAAGAAAGAAAGAAAGAAAGAAAGAAAGAAAGAAAGAAAGAAAGAAAGAAAGGAGTGGTTTTGGGAATCTAGAAATAGCACACATATACATGGGCTCAAAACAGAAATGCAGCATTATTTCCAGTAGATGAGCTATTCTCTGGTTATAAATTAGTATTTTAAGAAAATGCACTTGCTGTATATTTTTCAATTGTGCATCTTCAGTTAAATAATAAATCGTGTGCATACAGTTCATTGGACAGAACACAGACTTGCAGTTTCTGCTGCTCTTATGATTCTGAGCTCTTATGATTCCCATCCCAGATGCTCGAGGATCCTCCAAAATGAATGTGGTCTAGAACAGTTATAATGTTCTTCACCAGAAGCATAATATTTCATTCAGCCACTAGTTTAGGCATTTGTCCTTTGCTTCTGATTTGGGGATCGCATTTGCTCCTTCAGTCTTTTCCCATGTTAAACAACCGTTGTCTCTTGTCTAATTCTGCCCTCTTGCTATCTTTTTTTTATAATAATCCCTTTGTTCTTGATTTCAGACTTTGATTTTACTCTGACTTGAATCAGTGTCATCTTTTCTGTGCCATCCCGATCTAGCAAAATTATCTGCTTTAGCTTCTTCGCCCCCTCCTATTGATGGATTTCGGTAGAGTAGATTAGAGTGGAGAAATGTTACCCCAGGCATCCCTTTGCTGCTCTGTCAGTTCTTGGCTTTTGAAAACTATTGTATCAGCTGATTAGTCTTAAACTAAAGAGCCTTAGTACAAGCTTTTCCATCAAAAGGATTTCCCTTATAGTAGCTCATGCTCTTCAGAAAAGCTGAAATAGTCATTTGTTGCAGCTACAGAAAAACTAAGCAAAGATATAAGGCAAAATGTCTTTTAGAGGGGATACTTTTTCAATCTTAATTTGAGAATAAAATGCTTCTTAAAATAATATGGTTTTCTACAGTCATTTGCCTTTAGATTTCAGAGCTCTTATTATCAGGAATCCAGGAAGAAACTAATGAGATTAACAGTTAAGAGATTAATTTTTCAAAAACAGACTCCAGATGTTTAAGCATTATAATTGTAGATTGCTTGAAAAAATTAACCATTTGAGAGAGTATAAATTGATTTACATTATCAAGTGGATAATTTTAAGGGATCAATGTCACAATAACCCTTTCATTTTGTAATTTTTTTAACTTGTAGGGTTTTTTCCATTGTTAATATTTTAAATACATAGTGTTTATTTTTTGAAAGAACTACAGTTAGATGGAAAATAAAATTGTAAAATCAATTAAAGTATTTGCAAGGTTTCCAGAGTTCTTTCCATTGACACTAAAATTCATCATTAGAAACATACCCCTGACCTTCCCATCAAACCTACAAATCTATCCCTAATGTATCTTGCTCCCTCCTTCTAAGAGAAGAAAGTGTCCCCCTCTCTATAAGAAGGACATCAGCTACTTGTGATCTGGATTGTGTCGTCCTCTCTAACCTTCTCAAGAATATTTGCCTTTGGTTTTTTCTGCTATTTCCTGCATTATAAAGGCTTCCCACTTTACTCGATCATCTTTATCATGCACAAAGTTACATCTTTGATCCCACAACCCCTTCCAGCTACTGTTCCATTCTTTGTTTCCTTCATTGACACACTTCCCCAATAAGTTGTTATATATTCTGTCCTCATTTCTCATTCAACTTCTGTAGTGGGTTGAATGTCCACCCTAAGCTGACTGAAGCTTGAATTGTGCCCTTCAAGTTTTAGGAGATTGGCCCCCACGGTGACTGTTAAGAGGATGGGAAACCCTATTTTGGAAATTGAAAGGTGGAGCCTTGAAGAGATGATTAGATTGTAGGACCATGCCATAGTGAATGGATTAAGATGGTGGTTATGGGCATGGTCTGGAGGGCTTTAAAAGGAGAGTGAATGAGGAGGTTAGTCTTTCTCTGCTACACAATTTTTGCAATATGATACCATGCCGTCAATGAAGTCACCACCAAAGAAAGCTTTCACCAAATTGTTCCTTGGACTTTGGATTTCCCAGCCTCAGAAACTGTAAGCAATAAATTTTGTTTTCTTTACAAATTACCCAATTGCAGGTAATTTTTTTTTTCCAGGTAATTTTGTTATAAGCAACAGAAACGGACTAATACAACTTCAACCCACAAATGTCTGTCTTTTTTCTCAGCAACTCCATTGAAACTACTCTTCCTAAGATAATAATAATTAGCAATTAGCAATAACAATAACTTGGCAATTTCTATACTGTAAATCCAATGCACATTTACTTAATCTTAGTTACTTTGTAGCTGTTAGCTTTCCTCCTTCTTGAAACTCTTCCAAGAGTTGTTTTTTGTTTGTTTTTTTCGAGATGACCTCCTCTGTTTTTCTCATATCTCACTGGTGTCTCCCTCCCAATATCTTTTGCTAGCAACTCCTCCACCCAGTTTCTAATTTAGGGTTCACCTCTCTTCCTTTTCTACTCTCTCCCATATGTGACCTTTTCTATTCCTGTGGCATTAAATATTGTTTACATGCTTCTATTTCTAGTCCATATTTATAACATACATTCGATACTCATATTTAACCATCAATTAAAATATCTTTAGGTGTTTCAATGGTATCTCAACACAAAATATGTAAATAGAACAAAAAAGTTTTTCACCCCAACCGTAATTATCTATGTAAATAGTATTCATCCAGTTAATTCAAACTAGAAACCTAGCAATCATCTTTGAATCTTCTTTTTTCCTCATCCATCAGTAAATACTTTTAATTTTATCATCAGAGCACATCTAGAGTATTTCCATTTTGTTCTCCATTTCCACTAGTATCACTGTCATCACCTCTTGCCTGAACTTCTGTCCCTAACTAGCCTCCTGTATTAGTCCATTTCTTTTGCTTGTAACAAAATGCTTGGAACTGGGTAATTTTTAAAGAAAATGAAATTTATTGCTTACAGTTTCAGAGGCTGGGAACTGCAAAGTCCAGGGAACACATCTGGTGATGGCGACAGTGACCCAAGGGTCTCACATTGCAAGATGGTGGAAGCAGAGAAAGCAACTAATTTCTCATATCCTCCTCTTTTAAAGCCTTCAGAAGCATACCCCTGACCACCATCATTAATCCATTCACAAGACATGGTCCTCAGAATCCAATCACCTCTTCAAGGCTCCACTTTTCAATTATCATAATAGGATTTCCCACTCTCAACAGTTAAAGTGGGGATTAAGCTTCATTGAGTTTGGGCAGGGGGGCAACTCCCAATATCAGTCTTTTTGAGTCAGTCCATTCTCCATTCAGCAACTGCAGATGATCATAGAAAATGTATCATTTTTCTGCCCTGCTTAAAAATTTCTCAATTATTTCTTATCACATTTAGAATAAAAATGATTTAGTCCCTGCCTGCTTCTCCAGCCTTGTCTCAAGGTACTCTCCCCACTTCATTTATTAGGCTCTGATCACTCAGGTCTTTCTTTAAGGGCTTATTATCTACAGAAACTCAGGGTTTTATTGTTGGCACGTGTAGTTTTCTCTGCCTTTCTCTACCCAGGTCTGATGTTCTTTGACTCCCAATTGCCTATCTTCCTCGCCTATTTTTTTTCCTATATCCTTTGTTTAATTCCTTCATAATCTATTAGAATTTTATTCGTTGTTTGTGTTGTTTTTGTCTTTCTCACCCCACTAGAGTGAGGGCAGGAAACATGACTGTCTTGTAGTTAATTGTATCCTCCACACTGAACAAAGTTCCAGGCACAGACAAAGTAACTAAAATTGTTTGTGGAATAAACCAATGTCAATCTCTAAATCCTTTGAAGGCTGGGTCTATGTATTTATTTTTAATTCTTATGTGCCCTAGACCTAGTAGGCTAGAGAGGCACATTGGGTAATAAGGGCACAAACTCTAGATTCAGATAATGGCTTTAAATCCCTGCACTATCACTTCATGAGTAATATGAACATGGACAAATTCATTCAACTTTTTTGTATTTTTGTTTCCTTGTGTAATGTAGGGATAGTGATAGTACCAAATTCATAAGCATTTGTGATGTTTGCATGAGTTAACATATGTTAAGTGTTTATAGTCATTCCTAGCACAGAGTAAGAGCTTAATATATGTCATATTGTTGTTGTTATTACTATTGCATTGCTCTACACAAGGATACAGCCAATTTTGCTTAGCAATGTTGAAGTTCTGTTGGATAAATTATCATTCCCATTTTTCCACATGTACAATAGTAGAGATAATAGCAATTATATGGGTGTGTTTCTGAACTGTAAGAGGCTACAATCTACATTTGTGAACATAGTTCTCTTTTTATTGTAATAAGTTGGACTCCAGTTTATTTGTTCCTTATTCCTTGGCATAAGCTCACCATTTTAACCATGTACTATGTTTCTGAGTCTTAGTATAACTTGTGGAATGATAACATTTGATAATCTTTTAGGTGGAGAAGTGGTGGGACTACTGAAAAACTTAAAAATTAGAAAATATCAAATTTTGATAACATAATGTGAAAGAGGCAAGGATAGAGAGACATAGGAAAGGAAGCAAAGACAAGAATAGAAATGATTTTTTCAAAAAAGAAGTTAATGAACCTGGAAAATAGAAAAAGGCTATTCCAGAGGATGGGAATCATGGAAAAAAGGATTGATTCTCTACAGTTAAGTTTTACAAAAAAAAAAGGATGGAGATTAAAACTTGAAAGAAATTTAAGGGATGGATAGAAACATTTAATCTCTAGGAAATAAGTAGTATGTTTTGACATTCAACTCAATATGAAAAACTGTTAAGAATTTCATTTAAATAAAGGAAGACTATTCTCACATGTTTTAAAAACAATGCTATATATTCAGAATTTTGCTAGGCCCAGTGTCACAGTCTGAGCATGAATATAATACATATATGTATGCTGCATACATATAACAAACTTTTACATAAAAATACTATATTTTTACCTACTCTCTAATGCTAATCATTCAAATTTATTAAATCAATGTTTTGATTTCTGTTTCTCACCAGCATTGATTTCTATGTTCATCCTTGAGCAAATTTTCAGAATATCTCTATTTCTTCCCTTCATCTCTATCCTCAGTATTCTTAATGACTTAAATTTCATTTATCAGATCTTGTATCTATTTCCCCTCAGCATTTCTCAACTGTTATAAATTTCTTTTTTCTTTTAATTTAAGGAAATGTATTCATTTTTTAATTGAAATATATTGATTGTACATATTTATGGGATACAGAGTTATACTCCAGCATATGTGTACAATGTGTAATGATCAAATCAGAGTAGTTAGCAAATTAATCATTGCAAAGAGGTATTGCTTCTTCGTGAGGAGAACATTTGAGCTCCTCTCTTCTAGCTATTTGAGAACATAGAATAAATTATTGCTAATTTCAGATGCCTAGCCCAACTATACACTAGTAGAACTTATTTTCCCTATCTAGCTATAATTTTATGTCCGTTAGCCAACCTCTCACTATCTCCCCTCCCCTTCTCCTTCCCAGCTTGTAGTAACCAGAATTCTACTCTCTACTTCTAAAATTTTAGCTTATCATTTTTATTTTTTTAGCTCCCACATATGAGTGAGAGCCTGTAGTATTTATCTTTTTGTGCTTGACTTATTTCACTTAACATAATGCTTTCCAGGCTTATTCATGTTGCCCAAATGACAGGATTCCATTGTGTATATATACCATATTTTCTTTACCCATTCATCTGTCAGTAGACACTTAGGTTGATTTCAAATCTTGGCTACTGTAAACAGTGTTGCAATAAACTTGGGGATGCAGATATCTCTTCAGTATACTAATTCCCTTTCCTTCTGATAAATACCCAGCAGTGGGACTGCTGGATCATACAGTAGTTCTATTTTTAGCTTTTAGAGGAACCTCTATACAGTTTTCCATAATGGCTGTACCTACCAATAGTAAATAAGAGTCCCCCCCTTCTCCAGATCCTCACCCCAAGTGTTATGAATTTCTCTAGCCAACAAGAATCACACATCAGAAATGCCTCCTCTGTGTTTAAGTTTGGTTTGCATTCTCTTTCATCTTTTTCCTCTTATATGTTAGCACTTTATTAGGACTGAATTTAATCTTTGTTTGCAAATCAGTGTTTGAGCGCTTGATCTGTCTTCAATCATACAATCAGTTACCATGCTCAGACTATGATACCTGGCCTACCAAAAAATGGACAAGGTCAGCAATTTTAATGATGTCCTTACTACTAGTCTCAATTTCTATGCCTTTTTATACCTCCCATTGTGATTTCACTGATGCTGGATCATTTCTCGATTTACTTTTTGTACTTCTCTTTAGTGAGTAGAAGTTTATTAAGGAAGAGGCAGATTCATGAACTAAATTCATCTAGTACGGCTTTTGCTTGGCATTTTGCTCTTCTGACACAGTTGAGCCGTGTCTTATTGATCTATTTGCCACTCTAAACAGTGTCTCATTCTGTGTATTTCTTCCTGTAATTCTCTCCTTGCTTAGCTTTCACGATCATGCACGTTCTTGTTTTTATCCCTATGTCTATTACTATTCCCTCCTCCTATCTTTTTTTTTAAATTTTATTTTGTCGATATACATTGTAGCTGATTATTGCTCCCCATCACCAAAACCTCCCTCCCTTCTCCCTCCCCCCCCCAACAATGTCCTTTCTGTTTGCTTGTCGTATCAACTTCAAATAATTGTAGTTGTTATATCTTCTCCCCCCCCCCCCGGTTTGTGTGTGTGTGTGTGTGTGTGTGTGTGTGTGTGTGTGTGTGTGAATTTATATATTAATTTTTAGCTCCCACCAATAAGTGAGAACATGTGGTATTTCTCTTTCTGTGCCTGACTTGTTTCACTTAATATAATTCTCTCAAGGTCCATCCATGTTGTTGCAAATGGCAGTATTTCATTCGTTTTTATAGCTGAGTAGTATTCCATTGTGTAGATGTACCACATTTTCCGTATCCACTCATCTGATGATGGGCATTTGGGCTGGTTCCAACTCTTGGCTATTGTAAAGAGGGCTGCGATGAACATTGGGGAACAGGTATACCTTCGACTTGATGATTTCCATTCCTCTGGGTATATTCCCAACAGTGGGATGGCTGGGTCATACGGTAGATCTATTTGCAATTGTTTAAGGAACCTCCATACCATTTTCCATAGAGGCTGCACCATTTTGCAGTCCCACCAACAATGTATGAGAGTTCCTTTTTCTCCGCAGCCTCGCCAGCATTTATCGTTCATAGTCTTTTGGATTTTAGCCATCCTAACTGGGGTTAGATGGTATCTCAATGTGGTTTTGATTTGCATTTCCCGGATGCTGAGTGATGTTGAGCATTTTTTCATATGTCTGTTGGCCATTTGGATATCTTCCTTAGAGAAATGCCTACTTAGCTCTTTTGCCCATTTTTTAATTGGGTTGCTTGTTTTCTTCTTGTAAAGTTGTTTGAGTTCCTTATATATTCTGGATATTAATCCTTTGTCAGATGTATATTTTGCACATATTTTCTCCCATTCTGTTGGTTGTCTTTTAACTCTTTTAATTGTTTCTTTTGCTGTGCAGAAGCTTTTTAGTTTGATATAATCCCATTTGTTTATTTTTCCTTTGGTTGCCCGTGCTTTTGGGGTCGTATTCATGAAGTCTGTGCCCAGTCCTATTTCCTGAAGTGTTTCTCCTATGTTTTCTTTAAGAAGTTTTATTGTCTCAGGGTGTATATTTAAATCCTTAATCCATTTTGAGTTGATTTTAGTATACGGTGAGAGGTATGGATCTAGTTTCATTCTCCTGCATATTGATATCCAGTTATCCCAGCACCACTTGCTGAAGAGGCAGTCCCTTCCCCAGTGAATAGGCTTGGTGCCTTTGTCAAAGATCAGATGGCAGTAAGTGTGTGGGGTGATTTCTGGATTCTCTATTCTATTCCATTGGTCAGTGTGTCTGTTTTTATGCCAGTACCATACTGTTTTGGTTATTATAGCTTTGTAGTATAGCTTAAAGTCAGGTAGTGTTATGCCTCCAGCTTTATTTTTTTTGCTGAGCATTGCTTTGGCTATTCGTGGTCTTTTATTGTTCCATATAAATGTCTGAATAGTTTTTTCCATTTCTGAGAAAAATGTCTTTGGAATTTTGATGGGGATTGCATTGAATTTGTATATCACTTTGGGTAGTATGGACATTTTCACTATGTTGATTCTTCCAATCCAAGAGCATGGGATATCTTTCCATCTTCTTGTATCCTCTCTAATTTCTCTCAGCAGTGGTTTGTAGTTCTCATTATAGAGATTTTTCACCTCCTTGGTTAACTTAATTCCTAAGTATTTTATTTTTTTGGTGGCTATTGTAAATGGGCAGGCTTTCTTGATTTCTCGTTCTGCATGTTCACTATTGGAGAAAAGAAATGCTACTGATTTTTGTGTGTTGATTTTGTATCCTGCTACTGTGCTGAAATCATTTATCAATTCCAACAGTTTTTTTGTAGAGGTTTTAGGCTGTTCGATATATAGGATCATGTCATCTGCAAACAGGGACAGTTTGACTTCATCTTTTCCAATCTGAATGCCCTTTATTTCCTTCTCTTCTCTGATTGCTCTGGCTAGTACTTCCAACACTATGTTGAATAGGAGTGGTGAGAGTGGGCATCCTTGTCTAGTTCCTGTTCTTAAAGGAAAAACTTTCAGCTTTTCCCCATTCAGGATGATATTGGCAGTGGGTTTGTCATATATGGCTTTAATTATGTTGAGATACTTTCCCTCTATACCTAACTTATAGAGGGTCTTTGTCATGAATGAGTGCTGAACTTTATCAAATGCTTTTTCAGCATCTATAGAGATGATCACATGGTCCTTGTGTTTGAGTTTATTAATATGGTGTATCACATTTATTGATTTGCGTATGTTGAACCAACCTTGCATCCCTGGGATGAATCCCACTTGATCGTGATGAATAATTTTTCGTATGTGTTGCTGTATTCTGTTTGCTAGTATTTTAGTGAGGATTTTTGCATCTATATTCATCAAGGATATCAGCCTGTAGTTTTCTTTTTTGGTTATATCTTTACCTGGTTTTGGTATCAGGATGATGTTTGCTTCATAGAATGAGTTTGGGAGATTTGCGTCCGTTTCAATCTTTTGGAATAGTTTGTAAAGAATCGGTGTCAATTCCTCTTTGAATGTTTGGTAAAATTCTGCTGTGAATCCATCTGGTCCTGGGCTTTTCTTTGTTGGGAGCCTTCTGATAACAGCTTCAATCTCCTTTATTGTTATTGGTCTGTTCAAATTTTCTATGTCTTCACGGTTCAGTTTTGGAAGCTTGTGTGTGTCCAGAAATTTATCCATTTCCTCCAGATTTTCAAATTTGTTGGCGTATAGTTGTTTATAGTAGTCTCGAATGATTCCTTGTATTTCAGATGAATCAGTTGTAATATCGCCTTTTTCATTTCTAATTTTTGTTATTTGAGTCTTCTCTCTTCTTTTTTTTGTTAGCCATGCTAATGGTTTGTCAATTTTATTTATCTTTTCAAAAAACCAACTTTTTGATTCGTTGATCTTTTGAATTGTTTTTTGGTTTTCAATTTCATTCAGTTCTGCTCTGATCTTAATGATTTCTTTCCGTCTGCTAACTTTAGGATTGGATTGTTCTTGTTTTTCTAGTTCTTTAAGGTGAAGTGTTAGGTTGTTCACTTGCCATCTTTCCATTCTTCTGAAGTGAGCATTTAATGCAATAAATTTTCCCCTCAATACTGCTTTTGCAGTATCCCACAGGTTTTGGTATGATGTATCATTGTTTTCATTAGTTTCAATAAACTTTTTGATTTCCTGCTTGATTTCTTCTTGGACCCATATGTCATTAAGTAGAATGCTGTTTAATTTCCATGTGTTTGTATAGTTTCCAGAGTTTTGTTTGTTATTAATTTCTAGTTTTAATCCATTGTGGTCTGAGAAGATACATGGGATAATTCCAATTTGTTCGAATTTATTGAGACTTGATTTGTGACCTAATATGTGATCTATCCTGGAGAATGATCCATGTGCTGATGAGAAGAATGAATATTCTGAGGTTGTTGCATGGAATGTTCTGTAGATATCTGCCAATTCCAATTGGTCTAGAGTCTTGTTTAGATCTTGTGTTTCTCTACTGATTCTTTGCCTAGATGATCTGTCTATTATTGACAGTGGAGTGTTCAGGTCCCCTGCTATTATGGTATTAGTGTCTATTTCCTTCTTTAGGTCTAATAGAGTTTGTTTTATAAATCTGGCTGCTCCAACATTGGGTGCGTACATATTTATGATTGTTATGTCTTCTTGATGGATCAGTCCTTTTATCATTAAGTAGTGTCCCTCATTGTCTCTTTTTATGGTTTTTAGTTTAAATTCTATTTTGTCAGATATAAGAATAGCCACTCCAGCTCGTTTTTCTTTTCTGTTTGCATGGTAAATCTTTTTCCATCCTTTCACTCTTAGTCTGTGTGAATCTTTATGGGTGAGGTGGGTCTCTTGTAGGCAGCATATAGTTGGGTCCTGCTTTTTGATCCAGTCAGCCAGTCTGTGTCTTTTAATTGGGGAATTTAAGCCTTTAACATTAAGAGTTGTTATTGAAAGGTGTTGATTTATTCCTAGCATTTTATTGGTTGTTTGGTTGTCTTAGGTGTCTTTTGTTCCTTGCTTTCTGATTTACTGTTTGGTTTCTTTGTTTGTTGGTTCCTTAGGTTGTAGATAGTGTTTTTGTTAGCTTGTTTTCTCTTCATGAATGCCATTTTTATTGTACTAGCGGGTTTAGATTTTTCTTAGGTTTTTATGGCAGTGGTAGTTATTTTTCAGGACCCAAACCCAGTACTCCCTTGAGGATTTCTTGTAAGGGTGGTCGTGTGGTAGTGAACTCCCGCAGTTTTTGTTTGTCTGAGAAATATACTATTTGCCCCTCATTTCGGAAGGATAGCCTTGCAGGGTAGAGTATTCTTGGCTGGCAATCTTTGTCTTTTAGTATTTTGAAAATATCATCCCATTCCTTTCTAGCTTTTAGGGTTTGTGATGAAAAGTCTGATGTTAACCTGATTGGGGCTCCCTTATAGGTGATTTGATGCTTCTCTCTTGCAGCTTTTAAGATTCTCTCTTTGTCTCTGAGTTTTGCCAATTTGACTATGACATGTCTTGGAGAAGGCCTTTTTGGGTTGAATACGTTTGGAGATCGTTGAGCTTCCTGGATCTGAAGATCTGTGATTTTTCCTATACCTGGGAAGTTTTCTGCCACTATTTTGTTGAATATGTTTTCAATGGAATCTCCATTTTCCTCCCCTTCTGGAATACCCATGACTCGGATATTTGAGCGCTTGAGGTTGTCTGATATCTCTCTCAGATTTTCTTCCATGTCCTTGATTCTTTTTTCTTTCTTTTTGTCTGCTTGTGTTATTTCAAACAGCCCATCTTCAAGTTCAGAGGTTCTCTCTTCAACTTCGACAAGCCTGTTGGTTAAACTCTCCGTTGTGTTTTTTATTTCGCTGAATAACTTCTTCAGTTCAGCAAGTTCTGCTACATTTTTTTTCAGGACATTGATTTCCTTGTATATTTCCTCTTTCAGATCCTGTATACGTTTCCTCATTTCATCATGATGTCTAGCTGAGTTTTCTTGTATCTCATTCAGTTTCCTTAGAATTATCACTCGAAATTCCTTGTCAGTTATTTCAAGGGCTTCTTGTTCTATAGGATCTAGAGTATGAGATTTATTAACTTTTGGTGGTGTACTTTCTTGATTTTTTGTATTTCTGGTGTCTTTTTTTTGGTGTTTATTCATTGTGGCAGGGGGTTTCACAGTCCACCGGTTTGAGACTAATGACTAACTAGGATGTTGCTGTGGTTGCCAATTTGGTATGGCTCCCGCCGTGACTGCTCAGTTGGCCTCTAGTGTCTTGTGTGTGTGGTTGCCTCGGGTCTTGGGCTTCTCCGGGGATCCACCTTTCTGGTCAGCTTGTACTCTGCTGGGCTGGTGGATCACGTACCACAGGGTGTGTGATCTCTGTTGAGCTTTCACTTTCTGTACAGGACTTCTCCCCGTTCCGTGTGCTCTGGCCCAGGCTGTTAGATCGTGCAGTGGCGACCCCACGGGGTGTGTGGTTTCTGTCAAGTCTCCGCCTCCCTGGCCGCACGTCTCCCCCTTCTGTGCACACTGTGCTGGGCTGGGGTGTGTCTTCTGCACCCCTCGTCTATCAGCTGGGCCTTCAAGACCCTGCTCAGCACCGCCTCGCCCACGAAGTCTACCAGGTTTCTGCTAGGCACAGACGACCGGTCTCTCTGGGTGCCTTTGTAGCACTGTGTAGATCTTTCTCGGGTCTTGTTCACCTTTGTATCCCCCCGGTATAAACCAAGTCTAGTGCCCACCTGCAGCCTGCTCTCCGGCAGGTTCAAGCGGACCTGGGAACTCTCCTACCACACTATTCCCAACCAGAAATTCGTTAGGCTTTTTTCCAAACTGGTGGTCGCAGAGATGGTATCTGCCTCCCAGTAACAGGAAGTTTACCGGGGCCGGAGTCCAGGGTGTGGTGGAGTGACAGTCGGCCTGCCCTTACTTCCTAGCCCTCTCAACACTGGTCAGGACGCCCCACACCCCCAGCCCCGCCAGAGAACCGCGGAGGGAGTGGGAGAGGAGGCCAGCCCGCAGGGTCCGGAAAGCCCCGCACCAGGCCAAGCAAATGGGCTCAGTGATGGCCGAGCAGGGCGGAGCTGCCCGCACCTGGGAAAATGGAGGCAGCACCGGGGCAGTGAGTGGCCTGGTGGTGCAGGCGGGAGCCGCGTGGGCATCCACCCCCCGAACAGAGCTGTGCCAGGGATCACTCACAGTGCTGTGCCAGGTCGGGCGCTCACTCTGTCTCTGGTTTGTTGCCTTCCGTGTTCTCGGTGCTGCCGCCTCGGGCTGTTCAGTCGCGGCGCCGCTCAGGCACTCCCAGGAATCTTCTTTAATGCCGGCCTGAAACCTCGAATCCTGAATAGGGCAGCTGGCCGCCTTCAGTGCGGCCCCAGCCTCCGGGATCCTGGCTGCATCCACAGCAGCCCTGGCGCCGTGTTTCCTGTTTCAAGACTCGCTTTTGCAGCTAAGAATCAGTTCTTTTCCTGCTCCACACTTCAAAGCTGTTGCCTGTAAATGAGGCAGCCTCTCCTGCCGGGGGCAAAGTGGCGTTGAGCCCCCACGACCGGCCAGCAGCAGCAGTCCTCCCTTAAGAGATGGCCAGAGGAAGGTCCACAAGCTTACCGGCTGCCTGAGGCCCAGTGGCCACCTTTTCCACCTCAGCTACTCCGCGCCAGCCGCCGCAGCCACCGCCATCTTGAAACTCCTCCCTCCTCCTATCTTCATCATGAGTGTTCCCCAAGGCTCTTAGTGAGTGTAGATGGCTCCTGAGTCCAACTACCAGCACCACTGTGATGATCCCTGACGAGAATTCTCTCCTCGACCCAACTCTAGCCAGACTCCTCTGAGCCTCCGTCTTGACTTGGACCCAACCTTGACTTTCAGCACAAATATTTTGTTCATCCTCTTTCCCCCAATTTAAAAGACTTAAACAAAATTAACATCATTTCCAACAGTTCAAGGGTGCATCCCTAAGATGTCCCTAGTGCCCCTGAAAGTATCTGACTGAGAAAACTCAAGGTTGCCAAAATGATTTACTGTTTATTTTAACCAACAGCTGATAATAGGCCCCAGACCATCTTTTCTTATAGCATTCATTAAAAAGGGCTTACAGTTATAAATTTTCCCTCTGTCTACTTGAGATATATTTTTGTCTCCTACACTTTAGGAGTGTCTTTCTCAAGAACCTGAGAGCCCATTCCTTTGAAATGTGATCATCAGGAAGGATAGGGCCTCTGTCTCCAGTCTCTGTGGGACAATAGACTCCTAACTTTGATCATTGCCAGCAGGTAGATACAGCTGACCGAATTGCATTTACAGTAACCAACCGTTTGCAATTTCTTACTTCTCTGACTCTATTGAGATCCCCCTCAGGCTCCTACTCCCTCAATTGCCCTTTAAATTTCCCTGTCACCTCTGGACAAATCTAAGTTGAGTTCAGTTCATGCTGGACCCTCTTCCCAATTGCAGTAGTATATTATTCATCAAAATCTGTCCTTACCACTTTAGTGACCGGCTTTGTTTATCTTTGACACTCCAAAATTTTAACCCCAGTTCTATATTCTTCTCTCTAATTCTAACTTAAGAAGAAAATTTAAGAGGTTTAAGATTGCTTATTAACTTTACACAGAAATTATTTTCTTTCTAGTAGTATTATTAACTCCTCAAATCTATATTTATGGTTAAACATAAATAAGTTGCTTAGAGAAAGAGTTGGAGAAATGTCATAAGGAGCATATTTGAGGGAAAATAGATTGTTTGATATGAGGCTTTTTATTTTTTTTTTCTTGGGAATAAAATGAGAGCATGGGAGCTGAATTGCTTAGAAAAATAAAGTAGACTTTTCAGTGCTTTCTGATAAAAGTAAAGAAAAAGTTATGATGTGATGGCTGGAGAAAGAAATTTCGGGAGGAAAATACTAAGATGTAATTGGGAATTTGCTGTGTGGTATTTAATGAAACCGTCTTTTAGCATCTTTGCATGAAACCTTCCACATGATATCCACTTCTTATTTAAGCTTGTTAACTGGAAACCTTCCTGGACATATGGCTTCAAGGAAGATCCAGGGAAAGAGCCTGAAGCTGTGCATGGGAAGCTCAGCATGTCTGGGTCATAGTTATAGATTTTGAGCATGTTCTCTTATCATCTAGCTTTGGTAAATTGAAGGGGTCAAAGAAAAAGGATGCCCCAGATGTACTCTTTGTATGAAACATTTCTCTTAGCTATCAAAGTAAACTATCACAATGCCCTTCTACTCCTCCAATCACTGAAGTTCTATCGATCTTTTTTTTTTTTTTTTTTTTTTTTCCGTGACCGGCACTCAGCCAGTGAGTGCACTGGTCATTCCTATGTAGGATCCGAACCCGCGGAGGGAGCGTTGCTGCGCTCCCAGTGCCGCACTCTACCGAGTGCGCCACGGGCTCGGCCCTCTATTGATCTTGAATGAATGCTTTCAGAGAAATACCTTCTCAAGACGCCTTCCTTACACTAGGCTCTTCTCTCATCTCCTCACACTTGTTGGTATACAATAATACTTTGCTTAAATTTCTATTTTCATATTTATTAAACTGCATCATAATTACTTTTATATCTATTTCCTCAACTTGCTGTAAGTTCCTTAAAGATTCCATACTTATATAAAGACAAAAAAGACAAGCACTGTCTTTCTGGGTTTCACATTGAAGGATACAGAAAATCTATATTTTCTTAGTCATTTTTCTATCTCCAGAATCTAGTGATAAGAGATAGTGGGTATATCTCATGTTTGTTAAATTCCCAAATCAAATGTTCAAAAATAATTTTTAAATTAAGTGTAGAGCAATTCAACAGGGCAGGGTGGAGTATCAGACCTTTAAACTTCTTCTTCACTAACAAATTACTAAAAATAACCAATTTATTAATGAAAATGATAGAGGTATTAATAGTACCATTTGGGGGCTATTTTTTCCCCCTTACATTATCAAAAGCCAGTAATATGCTCTCATATTGAGACATGCTGGTCTATTTAAAACATAAACTATTTTGGAGAAAAACAATGTAAAATGATGCTTTGAGACAGAATTATTTAAGCACGGTGTTACTGAAATAGAGCTCAAGATAGTCACTTGTATTTCTAATTTTAAATACTATCATAAAGAACTTTCATGCTCCTATGCTGTCAATTTATTTAATTATTATTAGTTTTTTCATGGCTGGCAGGTACAGGCAGTGCTATCAATTTCACTAGTCTCTTTGTTCAATCTACAGTTGTTAGTCTGACAGTACCAATTCCTTAAAAATATTTTTAATTCCAAAATTTCATTTCTAAATTATAAATTACTTTGAGGAGTCAATATCGGGCACTGTGCAAACTGAAACTTACAGATTTACCATTCCAACCATTTAAGGATGATTTAACGTGGTTTCAAAATATATGTTGGGGGTGGGCATAAAAAAAGTGCAGATTTGTAAAGATTTTTTTTTATAAAACTCAGATATAAATTATTTCTTAACATTGCTGCCAAAATGTATTTGTTAACTATTATTTTAAATTTTACCTGGCAGAAAATTATTTTACCAAGCTGTATTAAACTTTTCAGGAACCAAAATTTTATCCTTAATATTTTATGAAATAATGTCAATAATTTTACCTATATTTATACTGTCAGTTCATGCCATACTATATTCTACTTTTTTCTTTCCTTATTTGATGATTACAAATCTAGAATGCCATCTCTCCTCTTACAATTATTGTGGGAAAATTGAAAGAAGCAGCAACACTACCTTCTATCTACCTTATTCAGATAGTAATAATCATTAAAATTTGTAGTGTGTATTGAGGTTATGCATGTGCTAATTCTCACCTATCTCACAGGTTAACAATGTGTGGAGTCAGAAGTCACAAACCTTATAAAATATCAAATTAACAGCCAGTATTTATTGAGCACTTACTATATGCTCAGTACTATTTGAAGAGTTTACATTATCTAACCTAAGGACCCAAGCTTTTGCTTGAGTTTTCACTTTGTTCTTTTCTTTTGCTGTGCTGTTGATTGATTGAATTGTGTCCCCCAAAGTTCAAATATTATAAGCTTAATTCCCACTGTAATTGTTGAGGGTGGGAAATCCTATTATGGTAATAGAAAGGTGGGGCCTTGCGAAGGTGGTTAGATTGCAGGACAATGCTCTAGTGAATGGATTAGTAATGGTGGTCAGGGGTGTGGTTCTGAGGGTTTTAAAAGGAGAGCACATGAGAGTTTCTCACTCTCTGATCTGCCATTTTCTATCACGTAAGACCCCTGCACTGCTGTAAAGCCATCACCAAAGAAGATTGTCACCGTATGTGTTCACTAGACTTTGGACTTCCTGGTCTCTGAACTGTAAGCAATAAAATTTATTTTCTTTATAAATCACCCAGTTCCATGTATTTTGTTATAAGCAACAGAAACGGACTAATACATGGTCTAACTGCACACGTACTGTCTCCTTCTTACCTTGAACTCCCAAGACACAAGGTAGAATGTGAGCATCTTAAGTTGTACATTGCTCTAACGAATACCACACAGATATCTGTAACTTCATTTTAGGTAGAATACAATAATGGCAAAAAGGAAACTTAAGGGAGAGTTTTATTAAGTTAAGAATAGATTACTTAACAACAATTTTAGGTATAAAATAGATCTATTATGGAAATAAAAATGAGTGTGTCAATTTGATCCAGTCAGTTCAATATTTCTTTCTCAAAGACTAATTATTTTTTAATAGCAGAGGAGATAAGAAGTTATGTTGGTGCAAGGCGTTTTTCTTTCTGATGGTCTTTTCTCTTTCTTGACTTCAAGTTTGTCTTTGTACTTCAAGTGATACCAGGAAAAATAAAATTTCAAAGAAGGCTATATGTTTAGATATATCAGCAGTACGCTGCCTTACCAAACATAGTTTAAAAAGGGGTAAAGGGACTTCTATTCAGATAAAATGCTAATAAATAAGATTCATGTTTTTAAGTCAATAATTATAAATACTCTTCATAAAAATTTTAAAAGTTCTCTTTTGAGAAATTTATATTCCTCAGATTTGTATTTATTGCTTTCTTGAACTCACCGTCTTGTCTTCCAAAATCTTACATAAGGAGGAAGACTTTAAAATTGTTACAGATTCTCTTTTTATTCTTTTGATATGGGAAATAAACAAATAGGTCTTCAAAGTAGAATAAAATTGCATTACAAGCTTAGGAAATCCTGTGAACTAAATTCTAGTATTTACCTTTTAAACTTCTTAAAACACTCTCAGAATTATGAAAAATATACACTAGTTTTGAACACTTACTTACCAACTCCATCATTATTTACTATTTAGTAATAATAGCATAAGTGGAAGAGAGAAATGTGAAAAGATTTATGTTTAACATTTATTGCATGCATGCATATATTACTGGAGAAAGGGGGATTAAAGAAAGATTTTTTTAAAAAAGATAAGCAAACAGATTAAGACAAGGACAAAATGAAAATTAAAAAAATAAATAAATAAAAGAGAGTTCCATGGAAATGAGGGTTTCTTAGAAAGATCTAGAGCTAAAAGAAAATAATGATGAGGAAGAGTCACACATATCAAATCTCCCAAAGAAAGGAGATAATTTGACAGGTTAAAAAAAAAAATAACTATTTTTTTTTCATACATGTAAGATGCAAAATACACAGAAAACTTCAAGGTTCTAGAGTGAGATTAGAAAAAATTATGTGACAGGAAAGAGATACAACTGAAAAATTCAGTAATCCTTTGCCTCGCCACTAGGTATGAAGTTGAGAAAATTGGCTAGAAAGGAAAATATGCCTTGAGAAGTGATAGAAAAAAAATTATTTGTTTATTCTGTGCCAGAACAGATTAGAAAAACAGCAGAGAAAAACAAAAAACTAAGAACAGAAAACCTGCTCATATTCAGGACAGAAGAATTTACTAAATACAAGTAAAGGAAACCCTGCCACTACCCAAAGCTGTTGTTTTTCAGAACAAATTTGTAAAAGTTGATTTCCTTGCTGGTGAACTTGAGTCAAGAGTGCCAGAGAAAGACAGCAGGCTGGGAAATTGGCAAAAATCTTACGTAGTCCCTCAAACAGGACTGAAATAAAAGTCATATACTTTTGAGTTAGAATTGGGGGTGAGGTGAAGCTTAGAGATCTTAACCAAAAGAAAAATCTAAAAAGATATGATAATGTGAGTGGGGAAATAATTATTTTCTGTTTGTAAAAGCGGTATCCAAGGACATCTAAGTAGCTATTCTGATGGATATGGGCTTGAAAGATCAGTTGCAAATATGTGGCCTCTGATTCCTGCACTTCCCATACATATATTACTACTCACCTCAAGGAAATCAAATAGTCTAGAATTGCAGCATGGATTTTTTATTTTTTAACTTGACAAGCTTTTATTGATAATGATTTAGAATCTGATAGTGTGTTGTATATACACACACACACCTATGTATATATCTACAAACACATGTATATATTCAGTTTTGCTGGAAGTAAATTAATCACAGAAATGGCAAAGATGGATAATGGAATGAAACGGCTGAAAATCTGCCGCACTAAAAACCAGGTGAACCTCAGGTTCTTGAGCAGAAACCGAAAAACCAATTTTTAATCTAATCAGTACTATTGGCTAAGTGACCAGGAAGCAGTCCTCCTATCACCTTGTTTCTCATTTATAAAATGAAGTCAATAACCAGCAGTTCCTTAACTGCTCTAGGTAAGTTATGAAGATAAATGAGATCATTTCTATGTAAAGTTTATGGTTTGTTGGAAAGAAGCATTATGGAAATAAATGTTGGCAATATTATGGCAATGCACAAGCTTGCAATACATTATAAGTGAAACAAAATAATATTTATATTTCTATCACTTTAAAGATTACAGAAGATTCACAGAGAAAATAAAGAAAATATTTACTCTTTGAATATTTAAATATTTAAATCTTTGAAATAAATGAAAATGAGAATGGCAAAAAAAAAGTGTCAAACAAATATAATAGATTGAAAGATGTATTAAATAACTACTACATGCATTCAGTGTAAGCATTCTTAAACATTATAAATTTTTCCTGTAACTTTAAAACCTACCATAGTTTGTGCCATCAGGAGAATGCAGGGGAACATCAGCAAGACGGCTGACCTGAAGACCCTACTGCTCTTCGATCCCACAAAGACAGGCAAACAACAAATAAACAACAACATGTGCTTGAAAATAACTAAAGAAGAGTGTCAGAGCGTATTAAAGGATTAATAGAAACCCTGGTGAGCACAGAAACTCAGACAGCCACATAAAGAATGGAAGGAAACATCCACCCTCCAACAGCCAGGATCAGATGGAACCTAGAAAGAACTTCTCTTTGTGGGGAAAGGTAGGCTAAGGACCCCAGCAGCCACCATGAACACCTTGTAAATGTATATTCCTCACCACTGAGGACCACAGCAATCCTCACATGCCCAAGCCCAGCTCAGGGAGCTGCCTGAAGCCCACACAGTTGTGCTTCCCTAAGAAGAGCTGACACTCTACCCCACCCTCTGTGGCCCATGGGGCTATTGTGCTACACTGTCTTGGAGCTGGAGCTCATTCTCGAGGGTGTCTTGCCCCAGGGGTTAGTGGCAACCTTTTATCTGAAAGGCTAAGCCACCACTGAACCACCTACCCACCTGCTGTCCTGAAATCCCTAAACTAAGCTGGGAATAGTTGTTACACCCTACCCTGAGTGGCTAGTTAGCTGTGGAACCTCTCCATCCAACCCTCTTAGTTGCAGCCGTGCCCCTTCCCCTAGGGGAAGAGCTGAAGCTGCACACTCCTTTTGGGGGATTCTCCAACTACCCCTCCCATTTGTGGCTGTGCCCACCCCTCAGAACTGAAGTAGCACATCACCCCCCAGGGAATTGGTACTTTGTCCAAGAAACTGCTTGGGCAAGCCAGACAGCTGTGCATCCCAGGACTGAGCTGATGTAATATCCCACATACCAGGGAAACAGCAGTGGCTGCACTGAGACACCCTCCTGTACAGGTTGAACAACTCTAGTACCCTGCTTCCCTGGATCAGAGCTAGCCCCTTTAGAGACTGAGCTGCTGAGACACCCCTTCCCCCAGAAAAAGGAATCAGAAGTTTGCTATTCCCAGCCCCCCAAGGGCCCAAACAACAGCTGTACCCCGCCATTCTGGGTCCTCACTGCCTCTGAACCTGACCGCACATAAACTGAGCTGTTGCCAAGGCCCACTGCCCCAGGATTTAGAGTCACCACTACATCCTGGACCCAAGTAAACATAGAACCCCATTTTCTCTGATTCCCAAATTGCAGCCATATTCTGCTCCCCAGTCTCAAAACTTTAGAGCACTACTTTCCCTTAGAGTCAGGCCAGGGCTGTGCCCTGCCTCCTAGGGTCAATCATACCTACAACTCAGGCCACTGGGCTCAAGCTGCCAGGGGTTGCCTCAGAGTCACAGATAATAGCTCTGTGATCAATCTACATCAAACCCTGCAGAGTGAACCTAAAACTTAAGACAAAGGTGCCACAATAGGTTTGGAGGACCCTGAGCCAAGAACACTAACTTCACAGCCATTCTAAGGACCTGAACCTGGAGACCAGTGCCAGTACATCTGCTTTTAGGTTATCCCTATAACAGGGATCCCTTTGGTGAAGTCTCTCATTGCAGCAGAAATGAGAATAGGAGAACCCCAAAGGCTTTTTCTACCATAAGACCTTAACAACCTATGCCACTGCTGTTGCTGCCACAAACTTCTACAGCCTAGGTCACTGAGGCCCCCACAGTTACTGGTGACATTGATTGCAGATGAAAAATCTACTCTGATACTCTACCACTGCATCTGTGCAGAACCAGAATCATCACACCCTTCCCAACTAGCACACAAAGACCCATATGCAGGTGAAAGACTTTCTCCATGAAAGTCATTTGGTAAAGTTGGGAAGAGACAGTGTTCCCCTGGATGCATAGACATCAACGCAGGGACACAAGAAACATGAAAAAGTAAGGAAATAGGACTCTGCTAAAGAAACACAATAATGCTCTGATGACAAACTTCCCCAAAAAGGGAATCTACAAACTGCTAGAAAAAAAAAATCCAAAATAATGATCTAAAGAAAGCACAATGAGATGAGAGGATACAGACAGCAATTCAATGAAATCAGGAAAACAATTTATGAAATGAATGAGAAATTTAACAAAGAGAGAGATACCATTAAAAAAAAGACCAAACAGAAATCTTACAGCAGAAGAATGAAATGAATGAAATACAAAATACAATAGAGAACTTCAACAGCAATCTAGAGCCAACAGAAGAAAGATTCTCTGAACTAAAAGATAGGTTATTTAAAATTACCCTGTCACAGAAAAAAAAAAAAAAGAATAAAAGAGTGGGGAAAGACTACAGGAATTACTGGACATCATTAAGTGAACAAAAAATCACATTATAGGAGTTTCAGAAGGAGAAGAGTTGGAAAAGAGGTGTAAAAAGCCTATATTATAAAGTAATAGCTAAAAAGTTTCCAAGTCTAGGGAGATACATGAATATATAGATTCAAAAAGCTCAAAGTTCCCCAAATAGATTCAACACAAAGAGGTACTCTCCAAGGCACATTACAGTCCAATTGTGAAAAGTCAAAGACAAAGAGATAATTTTAAAAGCAGCAGGAGAAAAACATCAGGTCACAAATAAGGAAATACCCATTAGACTATGCAGTGGACTCAAAGTTCCCCCAAACTCATTGAAGCTTGAATTGTGTCCAACAAGTTTTACGTATTAGAAACATGACACCAATGTAATTGTTGAGGGTAGGAAATCTTATTATGGTAATTGAAAGGTGAGGCCTTGAAGAGGTGATTAGATTGTAGGACCATGCCACAGAGAAAGGATTAAAAATCGTTGTCAGGAGCATAGTTCTGAGGGCTTTAAAAGAGAGCAAATGAGAGATTAGTCTTTCTCTGCTCCACCATTTGCACAATGCAATATCCTGCCAACACTGTCACCACCATCAAGAACTTCACCAGCTGTGTTCCTTGGGCTTTGAACTTCCCAGCCTCAAAGACTGTGAGTAGTGTGAGCCTCAGCTGCACCCATGTCCATTGGTGCAATCAGGCCTGGTGACCACAGAGGAGCTGATGCTATTTGCCCCTGGGGCACTGAGACTGTGGCAGGAGCTGTGCGTCAAGGCCCCACCTACTGCAATCCATGCAACAAGGCCCAGCAACCACAGAGGAGCCATGGCCATTTACCCCTGGGGCCCTGAGATGATAGCAGGAGCTTTAGGCCTCAGCCCCAGCCACCACTGTCTGCAAACAGGTGAACCATGGAACCAGAAACAAAAGCCCCCAAACCAAAAGCCCCAGGGCCCTGAGATGAGAGATGAGGGCCTTAGCCCTGTCCCCATTATTCTCTTCCACCACAGCAATAACATCTTAGAATGTACTAATTAGACTTGAGTTTTTCTATGGGGTGTGTAACTTATCTGGTCATGTCCTTCACAAAGTTTCTGTTTACATTTTTCTAATTCATTTTTAAGAATTCTTTTTTTATTAAGGATGTTAATCTTTGTCTTAAGTTTGTTCCTTATCAATTGATATTAAAATAATTTTTAAAAAGGAACTGTGAGCAATGTTTCATTTTCTTTATAAAATACCCAGTTCCATGTATTTTGTTATAAGCCACAGAAATGCACTAATACAGAAATAGGTACCAGAGAAGAGGGGTGTTGCTTACAACAAGTACTTGAAAATGTGGGAATGGCTTCAATACGTGAAAATGTGGGAATGGCTTTGAAACTGTGTGTTGAGGAAAGGCTGGAAGAATTTGAATGAGCAGGCTAGCAAAAGCCTAGCTGCTGGTGGGAGTTTAGAAGACAACCAAGGAATATTTGAAACTTCTTAGAAACTCGTTAAATGCTGGTGACCAGAATGCTGATAGAAATATGGACTGTAAAGACCATTCTAAGGAGGCCTCACGTGTAAATGAGAAGGGACTTATTGGAAACCGGGACAAAGATTACTCTTTTTTTTTTTTTTTTTTGGACCGGTAAGGGGATCACAACCCTTGGTGTGGTGTCGCCCACACCGCACTCAGCCACTGACCACCCCGGCCATCCCTATATAGGATCCGAACCCACGGAGGGAGTGCCACTGTACTCCCAGTGCTGCACTCTCCCGAGTGAACCATGGGGTCAGCCCAGATTACTCTTGCTATGAACTAGTAAGGAACTTGGCTGCACTGTGCCCATGTCCTAGGACTTTGTGGAAGATGGAACTTAAGAGTTGTGAACCAGAGTATTTGGCAGAAAAAAATTCTAAGCAGCAAAACATTCAGGAAGCTCCATAGTCACTTGTAACAGCCTACACTGAATTATTGCAACAAAGGCATGATGTAAAGTCAGAAGTTTAAAGGGAAGCAGAGCATAAAGATTTGGAAAATTTGCAGCCTAGCCATGTAGTAGAGAAGCAGAGAAAAATTCAATGGTACTAAGAAGATTAATACTAAAGAGAGTGATTATAAAGAGAAGGGTGAAATGCCCTGAAGGCACTGCAGAAGCCTCTAGGCCAACCCTTCCATTTCAGGCCAAAAGGCCTAGGGAGACAGACTGGTCTTGGAGAACAGGCCTGAGGTGACTTTCATGGGCTCACTGCCCAGGGCCACCTCAAGAAGCTGCTTTCAGCACCATAACCCCAGCTTTTTGGTTGCTTTGGTTGCTCCAGCTGTGGCTAAATTGGCCCTAGGCATGGCTGGACCCACAGCTTTGAAAGATACAAGCTGGAAGCTTTGCCAGCATCTGCGATTAGACCTACTGGCTCACAGAATGCCAGAGCAGTGAAGTCTTGGAGCCTCCACTCTGATTTCAAAGGATGTATCAAAAAGTGGGGGGGCCCAGGAGGAGATCTGTCACGGGGGTGGAATCATTGCAACAGCCTTCCCTAGAGCAATGCCTATTAGAAACAGGGAGTCAGAGCTGCAGCAGAGAAACCCCATCGATGTCATGTCTAGTGGAGCCATGAGAGTGAGACCACCATGGAGACCCCAGACTTGTGGAGCTACCAGAGTATAACACCAGCTTGGGAGAGTTGAAGTGTGGCCAGAGACCAGAAACCATAGGAGCTGATATGTACAAGGACTTTGGGACTCAACCGCCATGCCATCATGCAGAGAACATGGAACATGGAGTCAAGGTACATGATTCATCTGCTGTAAGATTTGATGCCAGCCCTGCTGGTTTTCATATTTGTTTAGGACCTGTTATCTCTTTCTTTTGGCCTATTTCTCCCTTTTTGAATGGGAATATGTACCCTATGCTTGTCCCATTATTGTTATCTAGGAAGTAGATAACTTGCTTTGACTTCACAGATGGGACTTTGAACTTTTGACTATTGAGTTGAAACAAGTTAAGACTGTGGGGATGAAAATTGTATGTGAAAAGACAATGAGTTTTTTGGGGGCCAGGGGTGGAATGCAGTGGACTAAATGTCCCACCAACTCATTGAAGCTTGTATTGTAAGCCCAAGTTTTATGTATTAAAAATTTGGCCCCCAGTGTAACTGTTGAGGGTGGAAAATCTTATTATGGTAATTGAACGATGGGGCCTTGAAGAGGTGATTAGATTGTAGGACCATGTGATAGTGAATGGATTACAAATGGTGGTTAGGGAAGTGGTTCTGAGGGCTTTAAAAGAAGAGTATATGAGAGATTAGTTTCTCTCTACTCTGCCATTTTTGCAATGTGATACCCTGTCATCACTATCGCCACCACCAGTTCTCACGCCAGCTGTGTTCCCTGCACTTTGGACTTCCCAGTCTCAGAAACTGTAAGCAACAAATTTTATTCTCTCTATAAATTACCCAGTTCCAGATATTTTGCTATAAGCAACATAAATCAACTAATACAGACTAACAGCAGATTTCAGCAGAAACCTTACAGGTCAAGAAAAAAAGAATAGGCAACCAAGAATATTATTCTCAATAATCAGAAACCATGGGAATTCATCACTTCTAGACCAGCCTTAAAAAAATGCTCAAAGAACTTCTATATCCATAAGTAAAAGGATAATAACTACCATCATAAAAACATGCATAATGGGGTTGGCCAGTTACTCAGTTGGTACAGTGTGGTGTTATAACACCAAGGTAGAGGACCTGCCAGCAACCAAAAAAAAAGTAAATAAATAAATAAAATCATGCATAAGGATAAAATTCACTGGTAAAGCAGATATACAAATAAAAAAGAGAAATAAATTGAACCTTATCTCTACAGAAAACCACCTAGCTCTAATGATAAATAATAACAGAATAAGAAAGGAAAAAAGGAAATACAAAATGTGGGGACATGAGAAACATGAAAAAGCAAGAAAATATGAACTATAAACAATCAGGAGTAATTCCTCAGACATTCCAATAATTTGGACTGTGAATAGACTAAATTCTACAATTTAAAGATATAGACTGGCTGAAAAGATATGAAAATGGGACCCAACTGTATGCTACCTACCAGAAACTCACTTCAGCTGTAAAGACACACATAGACTGTAAATGAAGGAAGGGAGTAAAAATACTCCAGGCAAACAAAAACTAAAAATGAGCAGGAGAAGCTACACCTTTATCAGATAAAACAAACTTTACCTCAAAAAGTATACAAAGAGACAAGGAAGGTCATTATATAAAGATAAAGTAATGAATTTGGCAAGAGTATGTAACAATTATATATATATATATAATTATATATAAATTATATATATAAACAAAGGAGACGTTGTTAGGTGCTTACACACACACACACACACACACACATAAGCACTCTGATATATAAAGCAAATATTATTAGATCTATAGAGAAAGATAGATTCTGATACAATAATAGTTGGGGACTACAACACCCCACTCTCATCATCAGATAGATCATCTAGACAGAAAATCAGCAAGGAACATTGAATTTAAATTGTACTTAGATCAAATGGACCTTACAGACATCTATAGAACATTTCTTACAACAGCTACAGAGAATACACATTCTTCTCATCAGCACATGGAATATTCTTCAGGATTGACAATAGGTTGGACTGAAAAACAAGTTTCTACAAACATTTTAAAAATTAATATCATATCAAATATCTTTTCTAACCACAGTAGAATAAAAATAGAAATCAATAGGAAGAGGAACTATCAAAACCACATAAAGACGTGGAGATTAAGCAACATGCTTCTGAATGGCTAATGGGTTAATAAAGAAATTAAGAAGAAAATTAATAAAATTCTTGAAACAAATTAAAACAGTAACACACATAATAGAATCTATGGGATGCAGCCAAAGCAGTATTAAATGGGAAGTTTATAGTAATAAACACATCAAAAAAGTAAATGATTTTAGAAGAACAACCTAATGATGCATCTCAAGGCATTAGAAAAGTAGGAACAAACCAAACTCAAAATTAGTAGAGGAAAGAAACAGGAAAGATCAGAACAGAAAAAAAAACCAAAAAACCTGAGACTAAAATCTCAACACAAAACATCAACAAAATAAAATGTTGGTTGTTTAAAAGAGCAAAATTGATAAACCGTTAGCTAAACTGACCAAGAAAGAAAAAATACCCAAGTAAATAAAATCAGAAACTAAAAAAGGAGACATTACCACTGATATCACAGAAATACAAAGGATCATTAGAGATTATTATGAACTGTATAACAACAAATTATCCATTTCTTCCTAGATAAAATGGATAAATTCCTGGACACATAAAAATAAAAACTATCAAGACTGAACTAAGAATAAAAAAATAAAAATAAAAATAAACCTGAACAAGCCAATTACAAGTAATGAGATTGAATCAATAACAAAATGTCTATCAATAAAGACAAGGCCAAAGTCTGACGGCTTCACTGCTGAGTTGTACCAAACATATAAAGGAGAATTATCTAATTTCTCTCAAGTCTTCTAAAACACTAAAGAAGGAATTCTTCCAAACCCATTCTATGAGGCCAGGTAATTCTCATTCAAAACCAGACAAAACCAGACAAGAACAAAACAAAGAAGACAATAGTCCAATACTCGTGATTAACATACATAGATGTAAAAATTCTCAGCAAAATACTAGCAAACTGAATGCAGCAGCACATCAAAAACATCACTCACCATGACCAGGTGGAATCTGTTCTGAGGATGCAAGGAGGGTTGAACATACAGAAATCAGTAAACATGATACTTTAGATCTCAATTGACACAAAAACAGCATTTGATAAAATTCAACATCCCTTCATGATAAAACCCTTTAACAAATTAGGTATAGAATACACAAAAGCCCATATGTGACAGACCCACAGCTAATATAATACTAAGTGGAGGAAAGCTGAAAGCTTTTCCTCTAAGAACTGGAATAAGAAAAGGATGCCCACTCTTCACTCTCATTCAACATAATAGTGGAAATCTTAGCCAGAGCAAGAGAAGCAAATACAGGGCATCCAAATCAGAAAGAAGAAAGTCAAATTGTCTCTGTTTGGAGATGACATTATCTTATATATAGAAAACTCTAGGGCCGAGCCTGTGGTGCACTCGGGAGAGTGCGGCGCTAGGAGCGCAGCGACGCTCCTGCCGCGGGTTCGGATCCTATATAGGAATGGCTGGTGCACTCACTGGCTGAGTACCGGTCACAAAACAGGCCAAAAAAAAACTCTAAAAGCTTCACCCAAAAGAACTGTTAGAACTGATAAATGAATTAAGTAGAAGGATACCAAAAAAAATTCAAAGATCAGTAGTGTTTCTATGCACCTATAAATGATCTGAAAAGGAAATTTAAAAAAGCAATCCCATTTATAATAGGTACAAAAAGAAAATTCTTATGAATTAATTTAACCAAGTAGGTGAAAGATCTCTACAACAAAAACTGCAAAACACTGATGAAAGAAATTAAAGAGGATGCAAAGAAATGGAAAGATATCCCATGTTCATAGATTGGAAGAATTAATACTGTGAAAATGACCACACTACCATAAGGAATCTATAAGTTCAATGTAATCCCTATCAAAATACCAATGGCATTCTTCACATAAATAGAAAAATCAATTGTAAAATCTATGTGGAATCACAAAAGACCATGAATAGCCATAGCAATTCTGAACATGAAGAACAAAGCAGGAGGCATCACACTACCTGACCTCAGAACATACTACAAAACCATAGTAACCAAAACAGTATGGTACTGGCATAAAAACAGACACATAGACCAATGGAACAGATTAGAAAACCCAGAAATAATTCCACATATCCACAGCCAAATGACTTCCAACAAAGGTTCTAAAACTATTATTTGGGGAAAGAACACTCTCTTCAATAAATGGTTTTGGGAAAGCTGGATATCCCAATACAGAAGAATGAAAGTAGACCCCCATCACCATGTACAAAAATGAACATAAAATGGATTAAAGACTTAAATGTAAGACTTAAAACTATGATACTAAAAGTAAACAACATAGGGGAAACACTTGGTCACAGCAAAGACTTCATGAAGAGAACCTCAGAAGCTCAGGCAAAAAAAGCAAAAATAGACAAATGAGATTATATAAAACTAAAAAGCTTCTACAAAGGAAAGAAAAAAAAACAACAACAACAGCGAAGAAAACCTGCAGGACAGGAGAAAATATTTGCAAACTATACATCTGACAAAGATTGATACACAGAATATACAAGGAACTCAATTCAACAGTAGAAAAATAAAAAAACCCAAGTAACCTAATTTTAAAATTGGAAAATGAGCAGAATAGATATTTCTCAACAGAAGACTTACAAATGACCGACAATTATATAAAAAAGTCCTCACCATCACTAATCATCAGGGAAATACAAATGAAATCCACAATGATATATTACCTCACTCTAGTTATTACTAAAAAGACAGAAAATAATACAAATGCTGACAAGGATTCACAGAGCAGGGGACTTTTATACACTATTGGTGGTGATTTAAATTAGTATAGCCATTATGAAAAATAATCTGGAGGTTCCTCAAAAAACTAAAATTAGACTAAAATATAATACAGCAATCCCACTACTGGACACACACACACACACACACACACACACACACAAAGAAAAGGAAATCAGTTTATCAAAGGGATATGTGCACTTCCATGCTACTGTAGCACTATTCACAATTGCCAAGATATGGAATCGGTCTATGTGTCCACCAATAGATGAATGAACAAAGAAAATGTGGTATATATACACACAATGAAATACTATTCAGCCATTAAAAAAATTAATAAAATTCTGACATTCATGGAAACATGGAAGAGCTTGGAGGACAATAATGTTAAGTGAAATAAGCCAGGAACACAAAGATAAATTCTGCATGTTCTCACTCATATGTGGAAGCTAAGAAAGTTGATCAGATAAAAGAAGAGAGTACAATGGTGGTCACCAGAGGTTGAGAGGGTAGGAGGGAGATGGGTGAGAGAGAAGTTGGTTAACAGACGCAAAATCACAGCTAGAGGGCTGGCCTGTTAGCTCAGTTGGTTAGAGTGTGGTGCTGATAACACCAAAGTACAAGGTTTGATCCCTGTACTGGCCAGTGCCAAATTAATAATAATAATAATAATTAATAATAATAATAATAATTAATAATAATAATAATAATAATACAGCTAGAGGAATAAAATATAGTCTTCTATAGCACTGTTGCGTGACTATATTTAACAACAGTTTATTTTATACTTTCAATTATCTAGAAGATAGGATTTTGAATGCTCCCTACACAAAGAAATGATAAACGTTTGAGGTAATAATAATTTTTTTAAAAAAAGATCAGTGGTTGCCAGAGTTTTAGGGGAAGAGGAAAGGTAGGATGAATAGGTAGAGCACAAAGGATTTTAGGGAAGTGAACCTATTCTGTATGATACCATAATGGTGAATATATAACATTCTGTATTTGGCAAAACCCATAGAATTGTATAACACAGAGAAGGAACCCTAATGTAAAATTCCAATAATAATAAAGTACCAGTATTGGCTTATAATTGTAACAAATGTACCACACTAACATAAGATGTTAATAATAGGAGAAACTATGTGTGTGTAAGGATGGGGGGTTAAGTGTACTGTCTGCACTGTCTGCACTTTGTGCTCAATATTTGTATAAGCCAAAAACTGGTACAAAAATAAAATCTATTACTGAAAAATAAAAATCACATGGACATGGCAGTGTCCTGTTCTGAGGTTGTCAACTAGCCCCTTCTTCAGCCATGCTAGAAAAATAAAATAAAATAAATAAATACATATTTTTCTTTCTTTTTTCCCTCTTTGTCTTTTCCCCTTTCCTCTGCTTTGATTTTTGAAATCTAACAGAATCATCACAGAAATCATATTTACTTTAAGGTTTAAAAGTCAACGTTTTATTCAAAATATTGGTGTAGTCTTCTGAGAACATGATGTATCTTAATAAAGACAGGAAGGTAGCCTGTCGCATTAACAGTGCAAGGCCATTTGTCCATTCCAAGCCAATCTGAATGTGGTGACATCAAAAATGACAGTTATCGAGTTGATTAAGAGAGATGAACATGGAATGAAGGCTGTAAAGTTCAGTAAGATTAAGTTGGAATTTGTTTAGTCTATCAGTCAGTGTCATTTCTGTGTAACTACTGCGTGCAGAGAATTGTACTACATATTTCCTGGAGAAAACTCCCAGAAGGGTTTAAGATCTCTTTTAGGAAATGTTGTAATTATCCCTTTTGCTTAAATGTCTAGAATGAAGTAATGTTGACAGAAAGTATGCGTTAGACTACTTACAAATTTATAGAAATTTTCTTCAATTAATTATGTAGAATCATTAAACATTGAAAAATATGTTCAAGTTTTTCTATGGATATATATTTTAAGTTTCTGAGTGTTGGAATCAATGTGATATTCTGTAAAGTTAGTGTAAATGTCTTCAAAAGAAAGTGATGCCATGAAGATTTCTGAAATAAGAAGGATTTTTTAAAATTATAAATATTTCCGTGTTGTAAGGTATGAATAATATATGAAGGCCGAAATGTGAAATACAAACAAATTGTTATTCAATTTCTTTATCTACTGAAATCAAGTTTCAATATTGTGAACCAAATTTTCTTTTACATATATGAAAATCATCATTTACTCTAAACTTAACATAAAATTAAAAGGAAAAAATAGGAATGCTTATGAACTCCTGGGATTGTTTTAATAGTATGTCTCCATTAAACAGTTGCTGTATTTTCTATTCATATTAAAACTTGTTGATCTGTCATTATTTCCTCAAAGTTCCACTCATCTATTGCAATATAAAAATTAAAGTACACATACATTGAATATAAATTAAGAGGTTTTTTGGGTTTTTTTTTACCACTCATAGAAAATACTGGTAATGTCAAATATTCCACTGAGTCAAGGAAGCATGGACAGAGATATAAACAAACACATTTTTTCACTGACACATTGAATTAAAACACTGAAGGTGTTAGATGCCTACCATCTTGATTAAATTTATTCTACCCATGAAGCAACAGTTTATGATTTTCAGATGAATAGCACATTTAAATGAAGGGAGCATTAATACAATATGATATTAATATACAAATACATTATTCACCTGCCACTGACATTCTGAATTAAATCAGTAATGGGGTGTATAACTGATTAAATATCTACACAACATAAAGCAACAGCTTATGATTTAAAGAAGCACTGGTAGAGTGATCACATTATTACACTGCCAAATGCCATCTATCACTTTTACTGAACTTAACAAAGATGGATTACATCCCACAGATGAGATGCAGCCTATAAATACTGTCATGCTGATCTTCATCTGACTTTCGTAGAGAACAGACAAGCAACGAATCAATAATGGAAGAAGCCATATTAGAAATTCAGTGTTATTCAGCACCCAGAAGAAATCATGTAGGACATTATAGCAACAAATATTTAATTCAATGAAATCTGCCAATTCGTGCTTTTCCTTCTAAGTTAACATGTTTTCTTTTTTAAGCTTATTGACTTCATCAGGTTTAAGAGAAAGCATCAACTTAGTGTAAAACATCACCACCCACTTTTACATTTTAAACCAAGACTGGTTTAGCACCAACAAAAACTCTTTTATAACTAACTTTCTGTACCAAGTACAATATATTTCTTGACTCAAGTTACAAGCTCACACAATTACAAATATATGACATATAACTTAGGTTTTAAAGTTATTGCCTTCAAACATTGAAACAAAGTGAATACCATAAAAATATGCATAAACAATGCATTTATTTTACAACTTCTGAGTTGTTTTAATAGTATTTCTCCATTAAACACCTGCCTGCATTTCTATTTACCATCTCGTTTAGCTTCCGCGATTTACCTTTGCGGAAACTGCCTGTCAATTGCTTCAGTAGTCCAATCACTGGAGACCAGATTGCTTTCTGTCAGTCGGGTTGTATAATGTGATGGTAATAGATAACAGGTGGTCAGTATTCGTTGGCTGAGGTGAAGATGATGTCTCACCAGCTATAAAACATCTGAGGAAACGCTTTAACAGTTCATACTTACTACTAATTGTGCCATTAGAACTTTAATTAATTCTTTACCCTTCCACTATGTTCCTTAGATGGCCATAAGGCAGGCAATCATTCGGAAAAGAAAGAAAGAATCTAAAGAGACAATAATGAGGTGTAATAAAATAAAGAATGAATGGCAGAGTGGCTCACATTTTGCTTTGAAACTAGAGTGGAGTTTGATTGCTTAATCAGTTCTGTATTTGATCATGCTTCTAAAAGGGGATCCTTTTTTAAGAGCATCTTAATTCTGAGAACATTTTAACCACTGCCCACATTTAAATTGACTATTTTCAATTACTAACTATATCTTGAAAGTATTTCAAAATGCTTCCCTTCTGGTTTTAAAGCATCAGTAATCAAATCCTCCAATTCAGAAATGGAAAAATGAGATGTGAAAACAGTTTCACACTAGGACAATCTATATATTTAAAAAATTTGATCTTAGAACATGTTACATAAAAGATAGGAAGATGGCATTAGACTCGATGTCACTGAGCTGATCTTTAAGCTCAGATCAGTTTCTAATTTGGCATCTCCAGGTTTCTAGTTTTAAATGGCACATCTTCAGTAACATTGTATAGACAATGTTCTATATATAATTAATCTCTGATAATTTAAATTTTGTAATTTTTTTCTCTTAAAACTAAGTTGCTTCTATTGACTTATTTAAAATACCTACAGTTTATAATAAATTGTTTAAATAAAACTGAATAAAATAAATCTTTGAGGAATAAAATTGATCTCCTTAAGGAAAATCAAGACTAGAATATTTTAGAACTTTAAATGGATTTTGTTTAAATAATGAAACAATATTACTTTCCTTCTTATCTTGTACACTAAATAAAAATTGAACAAATATTTATTAAGACAAATATATGAAACACATACTACTCAGCAAAGGTCAAAAGTCATTAAAAAAAGGTCAAAATTTGCACATAATTTTAATATATTATACTGCTACGTAGAACCTATAGTTTTATTTCCAGCTAAAAAATTATTTTTACTTTGTTCCCTTAAAAACTTAAAAGTTTGAAAATATTTTTAGAAAGATTTTAGAAACAAGTAAATGAGCAAGGAGCTTCACAAAGTGCATTGACTCTGGAAACTAAATTGTAAGTACCCCTATGCAATTCTCAGCCAACAGATCTGAACAATGACTGAACCCATTACAAGTGTTGCTTGTTGTCAAGAAGAGATAACTCTCGGGTGCAACTCTAAGTCTTCTTATCCAATCTCAGAGGAGTCGAGGCTAAGTTCAGGGAGAAATACCAGCGCCTGTAAGATTTAAGTCTTTAAGTCTATCCACAAGGCAAACAGGCTGTATGTACTAGGTCATTAAGACTTTGGTTCTGAACGCTGAAGCTTGTTCATGTATCCCATTTCTCTGTATTTACAAATCAAACATTTATCAGTAATCTTGGCTTGGAACTGAGGTACCATTTACCAGCTTACTATGCCATTTGAACCTGACATTCAGCAATTATTTTTCTAGCATCAAATGTGACAACACTTCTCAACTATGATTTATTTAGCAAACCTGTCTCAGCAAGCTCCCATTCCCATACCAGATTAATACTCTTTGTGATGGTTATAAGATACAGTACTTAACCCTGACGAGTGTCCCCGCCTGCTAAATACATACTTCATTCTTTAAGGAACTGGGAATATAGCAATTAACAAGAGAAAAATCTTTGTTTCTGTGGGGTTTATAGTCTAAATGGAGGACATAGACAACAAATCAACAAATAATACTATGTTGGTGTTTAAAGTTTTTGTAAATACTGCTTACAAAGAATGCATTTAATTTAATTAATTAATTTTTTTTTTTTTTTTTAAGAAAATGCTGGATGTCACTGTTCAGAGTCCAAGTTGCACAAGTGCAGAGGCCCCCAGGGTGCCTCTGGGAGCAGCATCCCCATCACTATTTATTTCTAAAACATAAACTTGAAGTAAGTGTTTTTCAAAGGAAACTCATGGTCCATTCTTACTGGAATCACCAAGGCACTTGTTAAAATGCAGATTCCTGGTACGGACTCCAGACCTACTGAATCAGGAGCTAGGGACTAGAATCAACATATTTTTTGTGTGTTTGTTTTGTTTTTTTTTTAATCATTTTTCTTTTAATTTATCAATGTACAGTGTAGGTGATTTTCATGTCTCTTTACCAATTCCTCTTTTTCCCCATCCTCTTCCCGTATCCCCAATCAACATTGTATCTGTTCATTTGTCTTAACAAGTTCAAGGAATTTTTGTGATTGTTGTGTCTTGGTCCCCCCCACCATTTGTTTGTTTGTTTGTTTGTTTGTTTGTTTATAGCTCCCACAAATAAGTGAGAACATGTGGTATTTCTCTTTCTATGCCTGACTTATTTCACTTAATATAATTTTTTCTAAGTCCATCCATGTTGCTGCAAATGGTAGTATTTCATTCTTTTTTATAGCAGAGTAGTAATGTCCATCATCAGATGCGTGGATAAGGAAAATGTGGTTTAGCTTCAAACAATATATTTTAGATGGGTAATCAGAAAAGGCTTGTCTTAGTGGGAAAACTGAAAGAAGGGATGAATTGTGAGTTCTTATGGAAGAATGTTCTAGGCAGAACAAACAGCATGCATTAAAGCCCTGAAATGTGAGAGCATTTGAGGTATTCAAAGAATAAGGAGGCCAGTTTCTGGAAAAGAGAGAGCATGAGAAAAACCAATAGGAGGTAAAACTGAGGGCAGAGGGGAACATGCAGGCCCTTGCAGGAATAAGGTGAGAAGCCCACAGAGTGTTTTAACCTGAGTGTGAATAGTTGTGATGTCCATAGTTTTAACAATCTAAGTGTTTTGGGAAAGGGTAGAAGCAGGCCAGCTGAAAACCTACTGCAATAACCCGCGTCAGATGATGATGTATGGACTAAATACATCCATGGATTTGGAATCAATAGAGTTAATGAGAAATAATCAGATGTTGAATATATTTTAAATATAGATACAATGCAAACAATAAGACAAAGAAACACAATAATAATTTTAAAAAGCACTGAAAAACATCAAAAGCATGATCCATAAAAGGAATAATTGATAAGCTAGACTCCATTAAAATTAAAATCCTCCTCTGTGAAAGACAACATCAAGAGAATAAGAAGCCAAAGACTGAGGGAAAATATTTGCAAAAGACACATGTGATAAAGGACTGTTATTCAAAATATACAAAGAACACTTAAAACTCAACAATAAGAAAATAACCTGCTTAAAAAATGGGCAAAAAGCCTTAACAAATACCTCACCAAAAAAGATGTCCAGATGGTAAATAAGCTTATGAAAAGATGTCCAACATCATATGTCATTAGAAAACTGTAAATTAAAATAACCAGATACAACTATATACCTATTAGAATGGCTGAAATCCAAAACACTGACAACACCAAATGCTGATGGGGATATGGAGAGCAGAAACATTCACTGCTGGTGTGAATACAAAATAGTACTGCCACTTCAGAAGACAGTTTGGTGCTTTCTTACAATACTAAACATGGTCTTACCATATGATCCAGCACTCGTGCTCCTTGGTATTTATCCAAAGGAGTTGAAAATTTATGTCTACGTAAAAATCTGTACATGGATTTTTACAGCAGCTTTAATCATAATTGCCAAAATTTGAAAGCAACCAAGATGTTCCTCAATAAGTGAAAGGGAAAATAAACTGTGCTGCATCCACATGATGGAATATTATTCAGCATTAAAAAGAAATGAAGTAGCCAGTCATGAAAAGACATGGAGAGAACTTAAATGCATATTACTTAAGTGAAAGAAGCCAATCTGGAAAGGCTACATACAATGTGACTCTATATATGACATTCTACAGAAAAACTGTGGGGATATTGAAAAGGTCAGTGGTTGCTACAGATTATGGTGGAGGGAAGAATGAATAGGCAGAGCAAGATAAATTTTAGGGCAGTGAAACTATTTTGTATGGTACTGCAATGGTAGATAAATGTCATTACACATTTGTCAAAACCCATTATTGTATATTGTATAGAATGTACAATATCAAGAGTGAACTCTAATGTAAACTATGGACATTGAGTGATAATGATGTTTCAATATAGATTCATCTATTATAACAAATGCATCACTCTGGTGTGGGATATTAATGGTTGAGAGGTTATGTGTGTGTACGATAAGGAGTTATGTGGAAATTCGCGGTACTTTCTGTTCAGTTTTGCTGTGAACCTAAAACTACTCTAAAAAGTAAAGTCCATTAAAATACATTTAAAAAACTGAAAGATATTTGAGAATTAATTTATAAATATGGGAATGTCTTTCTAACTCTGATACAAAACACAGAATGTATAAGAAAAGTTTAGTAAATTTGGATATAAAAATATTGAAAACTTCTGTTATAAAGAGTAAATAAAGATAATTAAAAGATAACATATTGGGCAAAAATATCCAAAATATTCAACAAAGGATTAAAGATTTCCCACAAATTAATAAGGAAACTATAAAAACATTTTTCAGATGGGAAATGCATGGATATAAATCTTGACATGGCTTCTGCTTTTAAGCTGGTATGGTGCAGCTTTTGAAGAAGAGCCGAATTCCGAAGATCCATAAAACAAAGTGGAACTAGACTGTCCTAGAGCCTCCAAAGGGCTCAGTGGATCCAATCACTCCTTGACAAGAAGTACAATGTTGGGAAAAAATGCCAAAGTAACTTTCTCATAAGCCTGCTTTGTTCTTAAAGTAATATCTTGTCCTTGAAACTATATTTGCTTTCTCCACTAGTCTGGCTATTAATCACTATTTGTATTTTTGGCTTCTGTAACCAAGCACTTATCTTCACAGACCACATATGCTAGCCTAGTGAATGCTATGCTGAGAAAAGAAAAAAAAAAATGGAAAAAATCCTTGGAAGAGTCTGCTTATAAAAATCTTCTGAGACCTGAGCTGGGGGTCCAGATTTTCAGGTTCTAGCCTGTGTGGGCTGACCGGAGTAATAAACTCCTGACTCTCCAACCCTCTGAGTGTTTGACACTTCCTTGCCGAGTTCATTTCTACAACACAAGGAGTTCCTGAGTTCCTGATGCCAACATAGAGTATGGATATGAAAACTGGTGTTTCAGCAGCCTTTTGGGGCCAGAGGTTCTTAAAAGAGAGAACTTGAAATGTGACATTGGCTTGGTGAGAGCAATCAGACTATGGCTGGCAAGAACTCAAATATTATACGCAAAGAGTTACTAATTTAATTAATTATATATACAGGAAAGAAAAACCTCCTGCCAACCACAGTTCTAGAATAATGGAGAAAAATCATGAGCTGATGTGTATAAGATACTCTGCCACTGCCTGGCTAGATCATAGACCCTTCAAGCCCATTGTACAGACTGGGTCTGAGGTCACAGACACCTCACACGCCAGGCTGGGTCATAAACCTGTCATATGCCAGGCTGGGTCATAGGCCCCTCAAATGCCAGGCTACGAGCTAGGTAATTGGGAAAAGATCCTGGGAGCCATTGGCAGAGTTGACAGTTCATTGTAATGTGAATTTGGTCCTCAGCTTCCTCAGCAGCAGCTTATGGCAGCCTCCAACAGATCCAGCAGCAGCGGCACTAGCAGCATCAGCTTACAGTAACAGTGGTGGCACCCTCATGGCCCCTCTACCCCCAGGAGCATCCCAGGGTGGGGGCTGGGGGTCTGCAAATCCAGTGCACTCAGGGACTGCAGCCCGGAATACTTCCTCTCCTGTTCACCCAGCTCCAAGCTGCTGTTCTCCGCCATCTTCCACCCACACTCACAGTCCAGAGCTGTTGTCTTTTTTATCAAAAGTACACAATAGTGGCAGTGAGCCAAGGAGTATCTGGGCACACATGCACAGTAACACTAATCTTATACAACTTATTTACAACTGACGTGCTGAATCATACCCAGCAGGATATGTGGTCAGGGGGCCTGACCATATTAACTCCATTTTCCTCACAGCCACTTTCAACAAAGTTCTATAGGATAGATATGAAATCAGACTGGAGCTAGATGGCTGACCAATGGAGGAAAAAGAATTATAATAAACTAGGGTTTTTGACCACAGGTATGAAATCTAAATTAACTGAGGGATGAATTTTGTGCCTTTCAGAGATGAGAGTCTCAATCTGAATAGTTCTGAGGCAGTGGAAACAAAGCAGCAGCTTTTAAGATAGAAGACAGAGGCACCAAGGCATTACTAAGCACTTTCCTTAAGAGTTCTAAAACAGTGGGACCCAGGACACCAGCACAGATCAAATGAAAAGTGCTACTTTCACAACCAAGCCTACTCTTTCACATGTACCCAGATGATAGAGAGAGAAAGAGAAAGGAGAGTGCAGAGAACAGCAAGTAAAATACTGGTCTTCAGGTTTAATAATTATGTCCATTTAAGGTCTTTGGCTGCACTTACCCAAACTATAAATGTCTAGATTTGCAAAGTTCCAAAAAATTTGATGATATCATGGGTTGGCAATAATATGGGGGAACTGGTAATACTCTCATGTCATTACTTATATTGTCATCTAATTAGTAAAGATAAGTGTATATATACTCTAATTCAAAAAAATTCTACTTCTAAAAATTTATGCTACAATAATATCAGTACAAAAATAGAAAGACTTGTGTATAGAAATGTCAAGTGCTACTTTTTGTTTGTAATAGAAATGCATTTTAAATGGCCTAAGGCCCATACATAAAAATGTGTTAACTAAATTATGACACATTCATAAAATGAACACTATGTAGTTCTCTGAAGAATAAAGTAGTCTATTGATACTGACATAAAACAAATTTTTATGACATCTTTTAAAAAAGCAAGCTTCAGGACTACAAACACCCATAAAGCAAATCTTTCTATTATGCACTCATGCACACACATATACGAGTATTTAAATCTGCACAGAAAAACTACATGCCATATTATCTCTCTGGAATGGGATTGAGAGTTGCTACTAATCTTTTCTGGAGATTTGGATTTTGTTTTCATAATTAATATTTTTACATAAAAATTCAACAAAGTAATATAAAGAAAGAAACACTGGTAGTGCTAAAATTCTCTCCACTTCAGCAAAACCCACAATAAATGGGAAGTGTGGTGAGGATAGTACAGAAATAGGGATGATTTCAACATGGCAATAATAGCATAGTTAAATTTGAGAGGCAAGTTGGTTGGGCCATCCACTTTTCTGGTTACTTGACTCATATGAGAAGAACTTAAGATCAGCCACTAAAATAGGACAGCAATGGTTCTTATAGTGTGGTCCGTGCTGAGCAGCATCAGCATTACTTGGAACTTGTAAGAAATGCAAATACTTAAGCCCTACCCCAGACCTGCTTAATTAGAAATTTTGGGGGTGGTGTTCAGCAATCTGAGTTTTAACAGGTCCTACAGAAGATTCTGATGCATGATAAATTTTGTGAACCACTATAGGAGAGCATAGTGATTAAAAGTAAAGGATCAGACTTCCAGTTTCAGCTCCAACATTTAAAGAGCTTCAAAACCATCATTCCCTTTCTTACAGCAAGAAAAAAAGCTGAACAAACTGAAAATCAACAACTTTTCCCTCACCAATCAAAAAACTGAACTCACAAGGCAAACCACCACCCTAAAATCTGGAGAGATAGGCAAATGCAGATAATCACAGCTGAGGTTAGCTTACAAGGAGTGTAAGGCACTGCAGCCACAAACGGGAAGGGGCATTTAAACAGTAACTGATGAATTGCTGGAGTTAGACTATAGATTAGACTAAGAGTGGGAAACTTTTTCAAACTGCAGTCTTAGGGTGCCAAAACATTTTGTCTACTTACCCACAGTGAAGAACCAAGAAAAACCCTCATGTTTCTGGCAGGGGAAGTCTCATTTTCCAAATAAACTCAAAGAATTCTCAATTACAAAGATCTACTCAGCAAGAGAAAAGACTTTACAAGATCCTTAGTTAATGTGAGGGAAGGGGAATCACCCATCTCCTTCCCCTCTAGCCTTTCTGTCTCACCTAAGATGTGGGTTGGGAGGGCAGGGGAGAAGCTCAGGAGGACTTGTGAAGCCCACCGATGACTGAGATCTAATCATAGGATTATGGAATACTTCCCCTTCAACCAAACCTTAAAATAACATCAGCTGGGCTCCAGTATAATAGTATAGTAATAGTGCAGTATATTACATTGGAAAGAGTGCAAGGCTCGGACTTGAAGAAACCCAAAGACAACAGAAGAGGCAAAAACAAGGACAATATAGGAAATTAAAGTCTCAGACACTGAAAGCTACAATAAACATTAAACACAGCCCAACTCCTTGACAGATTAACATAAAACCTCATACTAAATGTCAATTTACCTCAGTTCCTATACCTGATACGTTATGTCTAGCTTTCAACAAAAATTTGCAAGGTGTGATAAAAGGAAAGAAAAACACAATCTGAAGAAACAAAGCACACGTCAGAGCCAGGCTGTGATACGGCAGAGATTTTGGAATTATCAGACTGAGACAGGATAGGGCTAGGGCTGTGAACAAACTGAATCCATTTTCCCGGCAGAGGATATTTTGTTACTTTTCCACTCCTCAGTCATGTGATCCACAAGGCTCATTACCCCATGGCCCTGATAAAAGTAACTGAAAGTTGGACATAATCACCACTGAGATAAAAGGGGAGCAGAAATTCACTGAATTGCAAATCCCCTTCCCTGAGGCTTATTAAAATATAACTGTTAGCTTTCTTTAAAACTTAGCATTACCACCCATTCTTTCTTTTCCCTATAATTGTAGAAATTAAGTTACAGATTAACTTTAATACCCCTTTAGGAGTTCCTACATGTGTAAAAAGCTTCAAGGTGACTGCTACAATGACCCTCCAAGGATGGCAATAATGAACTATACTCTCATCTTGGGCCTCCTGAGCAGGTTCAAAGACCAAAGCCCTGAGTGTGTGCCCACGATGCAACCAGGAATAACAGAATGGACCATCTCCAGAGGCACAGAATGATGGCACTGGCCTGTATCCCTTTCCCTTTAAGAGACCCCGAGCAACTCCCTTTGGGGTGCTAGCTTCTCTGTAGCTACCTCCATTATGCATAAGTCTATCTCATCATTTAATAAAGTGTTTCTTGCTTTACTGCTGGGTGTATTGTTCATTTCTACAATTTTGGGACCCAAGAGCCTAATTTGGTAACAAGACTGGTAACTCACAATAACAGTGATTATAAGTTAAAGGCTCTAATAAAAGAAGTAGACAACATTCAAGAACAGATGAGTAATGTAAGCAGAAAGATAAAAACCATGAGAAAGAATCAAAAATAAATGGTAGTCATAAAAACATTGTATCACAAATGAAGACTGCCTTGATGGGCTCATCAGTAGACTGGATACATCTGAGAAAAGAATCAGTGGGCTCAAAGATATGTCAACAGGAACTTCCCAAGATAAAATGCAAGCATTAAAAATAGTAATAATAATTTTTAAAAATTGAACAGAATATTAAAAAACTATGGAACAATTTTAAATGACATAATATATACATTATAGGAGAAGAAATGAGAAGAAAGAGATAACAGGGCAGAAGAAATATTTGAAGTAATAATGGCTGAGAATTTCCCAAAATTAATGACAGACACAACCCATAGATCTAAAGAACACCAAAACGAATAAATACTAAAAGATTTACATTGAGTTATATCATATTCAAACTGTAGGAAACCAAACGCAAAGGGAAAATCTTTCTTGAAAGTGGCTAAAGACAAAAAAACAAAAAAACAACAACAAAAACACACACACACACACAAAAACCTCATTACTTATAGAAAAAGATAAAAATTACATCAAACTTCTCATTAGAAATCATGCAAGCAAAAAGACAGTGGTGTGAAATATTTAATGTGTTGAAAGAAAAACAAAAGCACCAACCTAAAATTCTATATCCAGTGAACCTATTCTTCAAAATTAAGTAAAAACTTCCTCAAAGAAATAGAAATTGAGGGAATTCATTGAGAGTAAACCTGCCCTGTCAAATAGATGTTAAAAGAAGTTCTTCAGGTAAAAGGAAAATAATAGAGGTCAGAAACTCAGACCTATATAAAGAAAATAAGAGTGTTGAAAAAGAAATAATGGTAAAATAAAGTCTTTCATTTCATTTATTCTAATTTATCTAATAGATAACTGTTTTTTTCAGAGTAATAATAAGAAAAATGCATTGGATGAATATAGCATAGGATAAGTGAAATGAATGACAACAATGCTTTATGAGATGTGAGGAAGTAATTGGGAAAACTCTGTTATAAGGAAGCTGCACTACCCATGGATTGGTATGATGTTATTTGAGAATGAACTTAGGTTAGTTTTAAATGCATATTGCTAACTACTGGACAACCACTGAAAAAAATACTAAAAAAGCATAACGGATACACTAAGAGTGGAGAAAAAAATGGAATTATTTAAAGTGCCCTGTTCAAACCAGAGGAGGCAGAAAAAGAAAGAAAAAAATAAGCAAAGAACACGTGCGACAAATAGAAGACAATTACAAACATGTTAGGTACTAAATAAACTGTATTAATAATCACTTTAAATGTGAATAGTACTAGAGGTTACTAGAACGGGGAAGGGGAGGAATAATGACAAATTATTGCTTAATGGATAGAGTTTATGTTTAGGATGACAAAAAAGTTTTAGAAATAGATAGAGGTAGTGGTTACATAGCACTGTGAATGTAATTAATAACACAATTGTATGTATAAAAATGCTTGAAACGAAAATTGTTCTGTTATGTATGTTTTACCACAATAAAAAAAATGTGAATTGTCTAAATATGCCAATTAAAAAACACAGATCATCAGAGCAGATAAAACTAGAAAGATTCAATTATATGTTGTCTTCAAGAAATCCACTAAATGTAAAGACACAGATAGGTTAAAAGAAAAGAGATGGAAAAATAGAATAAGAAAGACAGACAAAAAAAGAGAGATGGAAAAGATAAGTCATGCTGACACTAATCAAAAGGAAACTGGAATATCTTTATTAATTTCAGACAAACCACACTTTAGGAGAAGGAGCATTATCAGGGATAAAGAGGGTCATTAAATAATAATAAAGGGATCAAATCTCCAAGATGACATAACAATGCTTAATGTGCATGTATAACAACAGAACAACAAAATACCTGAGGCAAAAACTGAGAGCATTGCAATGAGAAATAGACAAATCTACTATTGTAGTTAAAGATTTACGTGCCTCTCTTTTGGTAATTGATAGATCAATCAGGCACAAAATCAGTAAGGATGTAGTAGATCTGAACAACTTGATCAATCAACTTGATCTACTTGATGTTTATAGAAGATTTCAAAAGCAGCAGAGTTCACATTCTTCTCAAGCTCCTCTGGAACACTTACTAAGAAAGACAACAGTCTGGGCAATAAAACAGACTTGAACAAACGAAAAGAATAGAAATCATAGAATGTATGCTCTTAGACCACAATGGAATTAAGTTAGAAATTAATAACAGAAAAGTAGCTGGAAAATCCCCAAATATTTGGGGATTAAACACTACTAAATTATACCTGGGTCAAAGGAGAAGACTACAGAGAAGTTCAAAAATATGCAGAGCTGAAGAAAAATGCAATATAACAAAATATGTGGGATGCAACAAACGCTGTGTTTAGAGGGAAATTTATTTCAGTACATGCATATATTATAAAAAAGAAAGCTCAAAAATGAGTAATCTAAGCCTCCACCTTAGGAAATTGGAGAAAGAATAGCAATTTAAGCCTATAGGAAGCAGAAGAGAAGAGATAATAACAATTAGAGCACAAAGCAATAAAGATGAAAACTAGAAAACAGTAGAGAAAATTAATAATATCAAAAGGTGTTTCTTTGAAAAGATAAGTAAAATTGATAAACCTCTAGCGGGATTACTAAGAGAAAAAGGAGAGAAGATACACATTATCTCATATAAGAAATGAGAGAAGGGCCATCATTCACTGCCATGGAAATTAACAAGGTAATAAATGAATATTATGAACACAAATGAATATATATGCCTACAAATTTTAATAACTTAGATAAAATGGACCAATTTCTTGAAAGACACAAATGACAAAACTCACACAAGGAAAAATCAATATCTATTTAAAAATTGAATCAACAATAATCTTCCCAAAGAGAAAGCACCATACCCAAATGGTTTCACGGGTGAATTTTGCCAAACATTGGAGGACAAAATGATAGCAATTGTCTACAATGTCTTCCACAAAATAGAAGTAGAAGAAATTCAACTTCCTAACCCATTCTATGAGGCTAGCCTTACCTTAATACCAAAATCAGACAATGACTTTACAAGAAAGGAAAACTGCAGACCAACATTTCTTATGAACACAGATGTAAAATTCTTCAACAAAATATTAGCAAACCAAATCTAACAAGGTATAAGAATTATACACTACAACCAAGTGAGATTTATTCCAGGAATGCAAGGCTTATTCAGCATTTCAAAATCAATTAATGTAATCCACCACATCAACTGATTAAAGAAAAAATTCCTATGATCATTTCCATTGATGCAGAACAAGCATTTGACGAAATTCAGCACCCATTCATGATAAAATCTCTCAGCAAACTAAGAATACAAGTGGAATTCCTCAACCCAACAAAGGCCATCTACAACAAACCTGCAGCTAACTTAAATGGTTAGATAAATTAATGAATGGATGAAAGAAAATAAGTCTCCCATGTAGAACAATTCTAAGTAATTTATATAAACACTCTGCCCTTAAGGAGACAGAGCATAATTCTTCACTCAGGCGTGGACTGTGAATAGTGACTTCCTTCCAAAGTCAAAAAGGGGAAAAAGAGTAATTTCACAGTGGAGAAACCTAACAAACACTACTTCAGCTGAGCAATCAAGCACAATATTGGCAGTCACAAATCACGTTCATAGTGTGCATGTTTAAAACGATGTGACGCACTGAGGGTGTCAGCCATGCCGCCCGCCTTCCAGTCCACACCCAGCCCAGCAATGCCCACCGCAGAGCAGCCGCGGGAAGCCCCCATGGGCTCCCCCACTGCAACGAGACAGGTGCCACATGCCTTGACCATGCCTCGCCCTTACTCCTGCCTCCTCCTCTCACCTTATTCTCTCCCCTTTCTACCTTCCCCCCAACTGCCTCGCAACATCTCAGAATATAAAATAATATCGATTAATTAATTAATTAAATGGAAAAAAAGAAATAGGCTGTAATAGGAAATCACTATTAGTTGGTCCCCAGTATTAACTGAGGTCCTAACTATGGTGCAGACACTGCTCCAAAAGTTTGGGATCCAGCAATGACAACAGCAGACAAAGCCTTCCATCAAGAAGCTTACTAGTTAGTGGGAAAAGAGCTAGAGATACAGATAACAAACACGTAAAGGGAAAATTATGATATTTTAGTTAATAATGAATGTTATGATCTACATTAAAGTGATTAATGTGTCTGTTTTTGGATTCATATAAAATAAAGAAATTACTGGCTTGGATAGTGCCACCCAACGTGCATCTTTTTGTGTTTTGGTGGCCTGCTTTTAGTATATCTCCTGGATGTTGGATTAAAAATCATACGCTGCCTTTTCCTTCATACATTCCTAAATATTTCTACATAAAAATTAGTGATCTCACAAGAAAGAAAAAAATGATCCGATAAAAAATGGCACTTTGTATCTGTGGTCTTGCTCTCATTTATCAATAACCCTAGTCTTGTCATGAGGAAAAAATATCAGATGAATCTTATTTGTGGTACATTCTACAAAATACCTGACCAGTACCCTTCAAAACAGTCTAAGCTATCAAAAACAAGAAAAGTGTGTGAAACTGCCACAGCCAAAAGTCTGAGAATCTGAAAGAGACATGACAACTAAATGTAATGTATCCTGGATGGAATTCTGGAACAGCAACAAAAAAATAAATTCTGGAAAAACTAAAAGAATAAGTAAACTGTGAACTTTTGTTAAAAATGTATCAGTATTGGTTCATAAATTATAACAAATACATCATAGTAATATAAGATATTAGTAATAAGGAAAACTGGTATAGGATATATAAAGACTCCCTGTACCATCATCCCAATTTTTCTGTAAACCTAAAATTGTTCTAAAAATAAATTATATTAAAATAGGTTTAAGTTTCAGTTTTGAGTTCTAGTTTTATCATTTCCTATTTTGAGACTATAAACTACTTCATATTTTGGAAACTTAATTTCCTCCCTTGTAAAACAAGGATGATGGTGATACAAAATTTTTATTCTAGGGTTACTGTGCAGATTAAATGTTATATGAAGCTGTTAATAGAATGTCTGGCATATGATAAATACAAAATACAGAGATAATTATTGTTATAGCCAAGGAGGATATGTGAGTCATCTAGGTTTTCCTATCAAGTAAGATAGAAATTTGTGATAAGATTGGTATAAGAGCAATTCCAAAATATTGGGGTGGCTCAAAGTTAAAAACACTTTTTATTGAACAGAATTGAGGTTACAAAAGGTGGGAAAGGGGGAGTAGGGAAGTAAGGGAGGAATTTTAAAGGGCCACAAAAATGATTATATTGTATAATGTTGAATATACTAATTATCCTGATTTGAACATCACATATTGCACACAGGTATTGCTATTCAACTCAGTTTCCCACATACAATCAACTATGCTACAACTTTAAAAAACAATGTTTCAATAATATATATTAAAAACCAAAAACACTATTATATTGTTATTATTCATATTCATTTATTATCCTGTTGTATTTAGCTGTAACTTGAATAGATAAGGGTTACAATTATTTTCTGTGGATAGTGGTTATAATGATTTTGGAGCTAAGAAAACAGAACTTCATTATAAAGACACAATCCGAAGTATATCTTTCCATTGGCTAGAAGGGCACCCTTGTCCATCTTTCATCTGAGTTTTATATCCTATATTATGTATTCTATAACTTGACCTTTGTTATACCAGATAGAACCTTCATCGGGCTAGTTACTAGCTATGGCAAGTATATGTTGCACATAAGTAAAAAAAGATGAGGTTCATACATTTTGTTGTCAGGAATATACACATATATATCTAAGAGAAGACAGTTAAGGCACCTGTTCATTTATTTAATAGGATTCCCTCCTATTTGTATCTGAACATGAAATGAATGTTGAACAGCACAAGTCTGGCAAATTTTTGTCAATCTTCTCCTCAAGAATCTGTTTTAGGTCATTATTAGTAATCTACACTATCTTTCCAGACTGGTCATTTATTTGAGGGGTGTTGATAGGATAAGTAAATTTTCTGTTCACAGGTATTTGAAACAAAACTGAGATAAATGGGGACCCACTGTCAGAAGCCACACTCTCTGGCAGCCAATGTTCTGCAAATAACTGGTACTAAGTTGAGATTATTGCAGCCAATATATTAGATGAAACTAGGAGCTTTGTGAGCCACTTTGAAAAATAGTCTTTCACAATCAAGAAATTTCCTCTAGATTGCACTTGCAAAAATCAATATTGATTCTTGCATAAAGCTTCTTGAACCCTTAACATGAATGAATCAATGCCTTTGTAGATTATATATAGTAGCATGGCATGCATTATATAGTTAATTGAATAATAAACATGAATTCCATGTCAGCAGACATTCATCAGCCAATGCTTTCATGAAAACAATTCTTAAATGTGCTACATAAAGCCTGGCCAAAATAACTTGAGAATCACTTTTGAAAGGGAAAATATGATTACCATTATATTGTTCTTTTTTAGATAGAAAATGAATTCATGCATTTAATTACTTTTTAAATATGTGTTAGTGTTTTCTATCTTCAAGTCATGGCATAAGGTAATAAAGTCACAATATAAATTCCAAATTTGAATGTCTGTTTTTTAGACTCCTCTCTCTCTCTCTCTCTCTCTCTGTCTGTCTCTGTGTGTGTGTGTGTACTTACTGATTTTTCAAACATCCCACATCATCCTCCATTACTTATAATAACCTTGTTATAAATTCTCCAAAGAACATCAAGTAACTGAAAATAACATTAAATGTGTTCAATTAGAAATAATTTCTATACTAAAACAGATAGTATTGTACATTATTTTGCTAGTGAGACTCAGTTTAAGAAGTTAAACCTTCGTGAAGTATGAGAAATAAATGCATTACACACAGACACAGCTTATTTCTCTTCAACATCTTCAAGGAAAAACATTTTACTAATTTTGTGAGAAAAGACTCTCCATAGCTATGATACAACTTGCTGAAGTCTAAAGACACCTGGTTGAGAAGACGGTCCAAGGAAAGAACAGAATCAAAAGTCTCGTGGGAAAATAAACTTTAGATCTGACTCACTGACAGCTTATTTTTATAAGAGGCTTTGGATAAAAAGTGAAATGCTATATATCTCCTATTGTGTTTTCTAAGAAACAACTACAAAGTTGCAGAATTCCTACACAATTTTGAGACAAAATTGGATATGAGAGTGACCAGAGATCACCCTGGGAACAGAATTTCAAGAAGTTAGTTTTGGATCAAATGGCACTGAGGCTGTAGCAATAGACAAAAGAAAGATATCCTGGAGAGCAAGTATTGAACAAATCACTGCTAACCAGAGGATGGATGAGAGCCCCAGCCTAGATGAGACCTCTAACTCCACGGTTTATCTTCCACTACACATGCCTCTGTCAATATAAATGGTAATTTCAATAACTCCAAGTCTCCTTTCAATAGTCTATGTCAAGAGAAGACCTTGAGGAATATAAAAATTCTTATTCTGTCCTTGAATGTGTTTACAGATTTTTCTTCAGACCTATCTAATATGTATTACTGTACATTAGAGTGTGGTATAAGCTGTTAAGCCAGCCAAACAGCTTTTAAGCTATAGCCTTAACCCAAAAGCATGTCTGCTCTGTGTGAAGGTTATTTAGAGTTCAAATTCTTTTCTTAATTTGCTGTCCTTCATTTCAGTCCTCTTGCTTCATGGGTACTTAGTCAGGAGTCAGCACCATGTGCCACTGGTGCAGACCTTCCTAGACAGCAGTGCCTACTGTAGCCTCCTAGGAAGGACAAGACTGGCTTTGTTGCCCAAGACACAGGTTCTGGATTTCCCAAGGGAACTTGATTTCCTGTTGAGAACCCACAATGACTGCAAGCTCACATGACTGTGTCTCACTCATACTCAAAGTTTACCAAAAAGCAAAAGAACATGCAGAAGTGTGCATGGGCAACCTCATGAATGAGGGATACCCCGTAAATTCTTAGGGAAGGGTTTATATGTTGTTCTGGGATGGGGTTGTTTCTCTATCTTAACTAAAGGAAGGAATATTCAGGAAAAAGGGGAAGAAAAAGGAAGCTTTTGGTGTCCTTGCAAGTATAAGCTCTATTCTAAGAAAAAAAAAGGAGAGGAGGCTGGTGGTTATGGTTTTGTTTCCTGCTCATAAAACCACAGAGCTCTGAAGAAGGGTGAGCTGATTGATAGGGTAGTTAAGCTCCTGCTGCTGCTTGTCTGCTCAGCCTGAATATCCATGAGCAGCTTCCCTGGGGCAAGTCCCTTTTCTATCCTGCCTCAGGTTGGCTGTCTCTCCTCCACCCTTCCCTGCTGTAACTTCTATTGTATGGCTTACAAGGGGTTTTATCAAAAGCATAACAGCATTACTTTTTTCACTCGATCCTCTAAAAACCCAAGTTATGAAAGATCAGAGATTCAGTAAAATTTGACCATGATGAAGTTATGGGTAACAAAAGTTTTCTAGTGTGAAACTTCTAAAATTAATCCTCAGTTTGTGTGTGATCAAGGCATTAACATTTGTCATTATTCTTCTAGACAAGAAACCATAAATGCAACCAAAAAAGACACATCAATCATATGGAGTCATGTAATCAGAGCATGGGCTTATAATTTTAAAAGATTCCTAAAGAAGTTTGTCACATGTTACAAACAGTAACAGTGGATCTTCTTGAATTACTTAATGACAGAAAGTTTTTCTTTGTCACTTTCTTTGTAATTTTGTATTTAGTAATTAATTTCTCAATATCGTGTTCTAATGTAGATATAACAAAGCTCTGACACTGTACGGTGAGATGTGATGTGAGTTAAGAATAATTTTAATTCTCTATAAAGTACTGTGATATGGCTATTTGTTACAAGCATGGACTAGCATTTCTAGAGGGGCACATCATAACTCATTTAACTGTCACAAGCACTGCATGAGTATGGGAATTTCTTATCCCTAGTTTCAGGAGAGTGAATGACAGACAGTTCAGGTAATTCAGTGGTGAGGCTGGGATTTAAACTGGGTGAATGATAATCCAGCGAGTATTACTTGCAACAGAGAATGGCACATGGTTTTGTTTGAAAAGATTAAATACTCTGATGATGGTAAATATTAAATTCTGTATTAGTCCATTTTGTGTTGCTATAACAGAATTCCCAAGACTGGGTAATTTATAAAGAACAGAGGTTTATTTAGCTTATGATTCTGGGACAGGTACATCTGGTGTGGGTGTCAGGCTGCCTCTACTCATGGCAGAAAGCAGCAGGCAGCTGGTGGCACAAGCAGACCACATGGCAAGAGAAAGCAAGAAAGAGAGGGGAGGTGCCAGGGTCTTTTAAACAATCAGCTCTCATGGGAACTAATAAAGTGAGAACTCACACTACCCCATCCCCCAGGGAGAGCATTAATTCATTCATGAGGGATCCACCCCCATGACTTAGCTCTCAACACTGCCACATTGGGAATCAGATTTCCACATGAGTTTTGGGAAGACAATACATTCAAACTTCATCACATTCCTAGCACTTAGTATCATATTTCAAAGATAGTAGGTGTCTGATACTTTTTCTCTGAATAAAAGTATGTTTGATTAAATGAATGAATGGAAGAAACCGATCATCTGTCACTCTAGCTATATGTGACATAAGTGGTATCTTCCCATTTTGGTGATTAGGCTTTAGAACTGACACAACTGGTATACTCCAAAGTCATGTGTAATTGCTTTTATAAAAAATTCATCAGGCTATCCTTTCCCCAGTGTATATTCTTTGCAACTTTGTTGAAAATCAGTTGGCTGTAGGTGCATGGGTTTTCTGAGCTCTCTATTCTGTTCATTGGTCTGCTCTGGTGCTGGGAAAACTGGATATCCATATCCAGAAGATTGAAACTAGACCACTATCTCTCACCACAAACAAAAATCAACTCAAAATGGATTAAAGACTTAAATTTAAGACCCAAAACTATAAAACTACTAGAAGAAAACATAGGGGAAATGCTACACAGAATGGGAGTGGGCAGCACTTTTTGAGCAAGACTACAAAGGCACAGGCAACTAAATCAAAATGCATAAATGATACTACATTAAACTAAAAAGCTTCTGCACAGCAAGGAACACTGTCAACAAAGTGAAGAGACAACCTATTGAATGAGAGAAGGTATTTGCCAACTACACATCAGACAAGGGCCTAATATCCAGAATATATTAGGAACACTAACACTTAAACAGCAAAAAAACCAAATAACCCAATAAAAATATGGGCAAAGTAGCAGAATAGACATTTCTCAAAAGAAGATATACAAATGGCGAACAAGCACATGAAAAAATGCCAACATCATTAATCATCAGGGAAATGCAAATTAGAACCACAACAAGATATCATCTCATTCTACTTAGAAGGGTATTATCAACAAGACAGAAAATAACAAATGCTGGTGAAGATGCGGAGGCAAGGGAACCCTCCTATGTTGTTGGTGGGAGTGTAATTGGTACAGCCCCTGTGGAAAAGAGTATGGAGGTTCCTCAGAGGACTAAAAGTAGATCTACCTTATGACCCAGCTATCCCACTACTGGGTGTATACCCAAAGGAAATCAAATCAATATATCAGCAAAATACCTGCCTCCCATGTTCATCGTAGCACAATTCACAATAGCCAAGAGATGGAGCCTACCTACATATTCATCAGAGAATGAATGTATTAAAAAATTGCAGTGTATATATACACAACAAAATACTATTCAGCTATTTAAAAAATGATACAATTTTTAGCAACATGGTTGGAACTGGAAACCATCATGTTAAGTGAAAAAGACAAATACCGCATGGTATCACTCATATGTAGAATCTAAAAAAAAGAAAAATGGTTCTCATAGAAATAGAGTGTAGAATAATGGTTACCAGGGGCAGGCAGGGGGAATTGGGAGGAAAAGTGGTGGACTAATGGGTATAAAACTATGCTATCTACCCCTAAGTGAATCATTGTACAGTATGTGTATGTATTGAAACAACATACTGTACTCCATGAATATGCAGAACTAAATGTTAAAATATTGTGAATTTAAAAAAAAGTTCACTTGCTCAAAGTCTAATTTTGTTTTCCAAAAGACAAACAAAAAATAAACAAATGAATAAATAAATAGAAATAACATGGAATATCTCTTGCCCATCCCTACTGTTACTCTTTTCCAAGCCAGAAATATGGCTTAAACTCTTTGAAGTAGAGGCATTTTGGTTGCTCTTTTAAAAAGGATGAATAGATGTTATTAAATCAGATATCAAATTGTTTAGTCACAACAGAGTTTCTAGCAATATCACCTCTGTAATAATCATAATATAAAAATTTGGTTACCTTAAGCACCATTAGAAAAGCATTTAGAGAAAATACTATTGACTGCAGCTTCAATGATTATTAATTTAAAAACTAGTCATCTTCCATCTTGTATTTTTTGGCTATTGTTGAATGCTTCTGAGACATTGCAGGATTCCAAGGCATCTTGCTCCAGACCTTATGTTGTAATACAAATCCTAGGCTTGCATTGTGTGAATAATTATGCCGGTTCATTTGAATGGCACAGGCATTTCATGATCTTTAGTCTGAAAGGTCAACTTAAAATAAGATGCTTTCTTTTTTTTTTTTTTTTTTTTTTTGTCCTTTTTTGTGACCACGCTCAGCCAGTGAGCGAACCGGCCATCCCTATATAGGATCCGAACTCGCAGCGAGAGCGCTGCTGCGCTCCCAGAGCCGCACCCTCCCGAGTGAGCCACGGGGTCGGCCCAAGATGCTTTCTTATTTCAGTTTATGCACAGTGCTTACTGCAGTCTTAAATTTATTCAGGGTGACACTTGAGTTATGGTACGTCTAAAGTTTCCCTTTTTTACTTTCCTTTCCTTCAGTCTCTTCTCCATGCAGGAAGCAGAGTAATCCTTCTAAAACAATATCAGATTATTTCAGTATGCAAAACTCTACGGTAGCTTCCAATGTTACTTAGAATAAAAACAGAGCCTTAATTATGGTGGCAAGACCCACGGTGGTCTGGCCTCTGGTCCCCATTCTGACCTAATCAACTTTCCCACTTTCCTCTTGCTGACTCTTTCCAGTCACACTGGCCTGCTTGCTTGTTCTACATTCATCAAGCATGCTTCCAGCTCAGGGCCTTTGCACTTGCTCTTGCTGCCCTTCATCCTAGAACATTCATTCCTCAGCTTTCTCATACCGTAGAGTTTTCTGCTCAAATGCTACATCCTTAAAGAATATTTCACTGACCACCCTGTTCAAATTAGCATCATTTGTTTCCATAATACACTGTTCCATTGTACTTTTTTTTTTTTGCTTCAAAAAACTTATAACTATTTAATGAATATATTTAATTCAGTTCATCATCTGTGTCCCACATTGCAATGTGAGCTCCAAGAGAGTAGGGAGTTATCCACTGATTTACCCCTAAGGCCCATAAGAGAGCCTGACACATTGCAGGCATTTAGTATTTGTTGAATGAATAAATAAAATAATGAATTAATTTTTTTTTAAAAGCTGTTTTGCACATCTTCTAAGATATGATCTTCTATTTCTGCTAACCATGAGTTAATAGCCACACGTTACAGATAGAAACTGTGTTTGACGCTGCTCCTTTGGTTAATACAATATACAGTCATGCTCTCCCACTTTTCAAGGACATTTTAATGTCAAATTTGAAGATTTCAAGAGTCTTCACTATAAAAACCACAGAAAAGACAAAATTATAGTTTTCCATCTATGCTATCCACAAAATCATGGTGCTCAAATGGATACGAAAACTCTGCAGTCTACGTAGCAAAGCCTTTTGTAGACGGATGTTCTTTTTATGAAATTTAAATCTTAGAACAATGACTGAGGGTATAAGGGGGAATTAGCTTTCCCAAGATTTCATCAAAAGCTTTATTCTTTAATAAATGATGGCAATGAATAAGTGTTTTTACTGTGGGGAAAGTCTAAATCAACAGATTTTTTTGAATTAAAAGTGTAATTTTAAGTATCTCTGCATGATTACCTTTATAACAGAGTAAAACTCTTTCAGCATGTGGATGCTAAAGGATGAGCTTTCCGGAATTAAAATTTCTAATATTTTCAAAAATAGTCATTAAACTCACCTCCTTCTTTGATAATATCACAGCTGGACCTGGTGACTTTATAGGAACTTTATTCTTGCTCTAAATATTGAGAATATTTTAGGGATCTTGAAAAACACATTTTTAAAATCCTACAGTGTGTCCTCTGTTTTACTGTAAGAGGTGATTGGATCATGATGACTATGCCCTCCTGAGTAGATTAATCCATCAATGGGTTAATGGTTTAGTGGGTTGTTAGGGAGTGGTTCTGATGGCTCTATAAGGAGAGCAAGTGAACATGTTGACTCTCTGGCTCATGCCATTCTCATCATGTAATACCCTGGTCACCACGGGACTCTGCAGAGACTTCTCACCTAGAAAAAGGGCCTCACCAGATATGCCCACTGGACCTTGGACTTAGCCCCCAACACTAAGAAATGAGTTTTATTTCCTTATAAAGTACAGAGTTTCAGGTATTGTGTTATATACAACAGAAAACAGACTACTACAGTGCCTATGCAGTAAGGGTATGCATATGATATTAGTATGTGTGTTTATTTCCTGTTAAAAGACCTGTCTCTGTTTTTTCAAAGGCATGCATACGGGCCACATACAGAATAAATATTTTTTACTGAGGAAATATAATGAGAAAAACAGTTAATACATCTTTAAAACTTTTAAAGTCTCCAGAAGATTACAGTTGAAATAGTATTTCTAAAAGCCAAAACTAAAATGTTGGCTAAACCGTTTATTTGAGAAAAGAAAAAACATTCAAGAATCACAACAAACAATGTAGCAAATTAAATGTATGTCAGAGCAATAGATTCAGAAAAGACTGGAAGACAACATAAATTAGCTAAACTCCCCAGATGATCAGGTAAGCATTATTGATTCCGGCAAAGGAGGTGAGTAACTCAGACCTTCATAGACATTTCCAAGGCTGGTGATGAGGAATGTGCCTGTGGGTGGCCCAGAGTCACTGTGGAGAATCTGCTCCACTCATCTCCTTTGGCATTTGCTGTCAGTGCCAAACTGCTATTTGAAAGCAGGGCTAACACCTGCAGACCTTCTCTTGCCAATAACCTGAGCATCCCATGTGGACTGCACTGAGGAGCTACTTCATCTGCTCAGCTCATTCCACTATTAATTGCCTGTGCTTCATCCACAAGAAGTACAGTGTGTATGTCCTGAGATTTCGGTGAGCCCCATCTGAAATGCCAACATGGACATTTAACTCGAATATCCTAAGATGCTTTCGTTCCGAAGTAAAGGAGGATAGGGTCCTAGATGATCACGTGGGTTACAGTAATGTGGAAGAGAAACCTGAATCATCAATACCTGGTGAGATCAGAGAGTGATAAAATCCATCCCCAGTACACCTCACATGGAGAAGGGACTAAAAATATTTCCTAAGTATTCATGGTGTATCTTCTTTTTGTGACATTGAACTGAAACTTCATGTGTGTGTGTGTGTGTGTGTGTGTGTGTGTGTGTGTGTGTATGTGTGTGTGTGTGTGTGTGTGTGTGTGTGTGTAAGCGTGGATACACACAAACACACACATATGGTACTAGACTCTCTCTCTTCCCCTTGCTTCCTCCTTTCCCTCCTTTCTATACAAATATGACACTAAAATGTTTCAAGGTGGTTGTGAGCATCTGTGAGTGCTTTATGTGACTTAATATGCATTTACAGAGTTTTATCTATCTCAGTTTAGCAAAAGGGATAAATATAATTTTTAGATTTAATTAAAGCCTATAATGCAGCTAGATTTTAAAATTCTGATTATAAAAAAAATAAAACTATGTTCTTTTTTCCCAAATAAAGAAAAATGTGTATACTGCCATGATGGTCCTTTCCCCCTTAATATTGGCTTTATAATTAGCCAGCACCACATACTTTTTCCCCTCTGAGCTTTTTTTTCTTACTAGCTGATGCTATTAAGAAGGTGACCATATCATAAAATTTACTCTCTGGCTGCACTTCATTGTTAATATTCCCATCAGTAAAAAGGATGCATTGATCATCTCTTCATAAGGCACTAGGAAAGACATGAAAGAAATCCTGTTTTAAAGGACAGAATAAACACGTTGTGTAAAAGTTCTTTTTTTTTTTTTTCTATTTTTGTAATATATAACACTTTTGGAAGTTACTACATTAATTATATATCTGCATTAAAATGTGAATTTAAAAAATGTAATGGCAGGTTAATGTGAATAAAGGTGACCTAGTGAAGCCTTAGAAACTCCCGCATTTGTTTAAAATGAAAACAAAACAAGTTGCTTGTATTTTGTGTAAAATGTAATCTCAGGTTTTCATCTTCTCACAAAGAAATTCATCAAAATCAAACAATTTTGTTACCTTCTTATTAAACCTGAATGTACATGATCACCATCCAATGGTACAATGTTCATAGATGTTGAGCATGTTAGGATATAAAATATTGTGTTTCATTTCTCCCTAATCCAGTAAACTGAGAAGGTATGAATCACATTTACTCAATAGTTTAACCTTACATTTCAGAAAAAATAGTGGTGAAAGGTAAGAGGTGGGAGGTGGAAGATACGTGTCCAAAATAATATCAAACGGTTTGCAGACATTTTTAAAATAACATTTTTATAGAGTGCATTGAATCTTGGACACCTCAGCAACTTTCAGTTCTTCTAGTAACATTTGTAAGTTCATTTTGCAGCTTTGCTCTTTTTCCCTCTGCCTGCTGATTCCCCAGCTGTTTGATCTTCTGCAATTACTTATTTCCCAAGAGTCTGAGCTTGAAAAGATAGCAACAGCCACAGAACTGAGTGCCAAGGTACTGGTTTACACACTTAGTTAAATAAGCAGCCAGTAACTTACATTTCTATAAGTGTGTATTTATTATATATGAATGTGTAAGAGTCCTGCCATTTTTACCTATCTCTCTTTATATTGGGCTCTGGTATATGACTCTATGCTCTTTGCCATAAGGAAATGGATGAGTGCTTACAGAGATTCTACAGCAGCCATGCAGTATAAAGTATTCCTCCTTTGTCTCATTGTGATTTGTTTTCTAATAAAAATATATAAATTATTTGTTTTCAAATATAAGTGCACAAATTATTTGCTTTTTTTGGTTAAAAAAAACTCAACATTCTGAAATATTAATGAATGTCTCTTATTTAAGGTGTTAAACATAATGTTAAAAATAAACTATTTCTCATAACTGCCACCTGGATTTCCACTCTTTTTGTCTAATTATATCTATTATAAACTGCAAGAATATGAATTTTCATGTATATACATTAAGTCTACCAAGATCGATTTCCCCAGGTCATAACTGCAGAATTTAATTTCATCATGGTGTCCTAATTTTTCTGTCAAATTCAAATTTTACGGTTTACAGTGTTAGTTAATGCCCATTTTATTTTGTTCTGATTGTGCCTCTGACATCTAATTTTTTTAGGGTAAATGTTCATAATATTCAATGTTAATAAGATGTAATTCTTCAGTAGATTTTTAAATTTATTGTGACATTTACTCATTACAGCATAGTGTTGGGTACATAATAAATTTGCTACTTGTCTAGAAAGACTCTTACCATTAGACATGATGTTCATTAACTGTCTTTCCACTTTAAATTATTTAATATATTCAATCTTCCTTTCTTACACACTCTAAGAAATTCCTTCCTTCCTTCCTTCCTTCCTTCCTTCCTTCCTTCCTTCCTTCCTTCCTTCCTTCCTTCCTTCCTTCCTTCCTTCCTTCCTTCCTTCCTTCCTTTTTCTTTCTTTCTATATTAATCCTTTTGCCAGTATTCTTGATTTAAAATTTCCCTAGCTTTCACAGTACATTATTCAATCATTTCCCCTAATTCTTGACACCTAGAGAAATTTTGCCATTATTTTTTCTACTCCTTACATGACAGTTTCTGCAATATATAACTTATTACACATTATGCATAATTATATAATTTTTAGAGTTGGAATGTGCTCTAATTAGTCATCAAGGGTCTGCTATCTAATAATCCCTAGTATTTTTACATGATGTGCAAAGCTCAATTTTCATAACTTCATCCTCCCAAACAGATCAGTAGAAAAAAACACCTGTTTATAAATGCCCAGCTCTTTGGAGCTAGCTCTCATGCATTAATTCTTTTCTCTCCAGGATAAATATTGCTAGTTCTCACAACACAAGCTTTTAAGATCATCATGATAACTCCCTGAAAGTACCTGGGTGTGTGAATATCCTGTAAAAACCTGGCAGGTGGACTTAACCACTGCAGGTTTGAGTACTGAATATAGAAGTTAAACTTTGATTTTCTACTATTAGCCATGTGCTACTGCTGATATGTGGATAATCTCCAATCCTCACAGTAACATCTTGTAGTAGGTACTATTAATTTAGTAGATGGAGAAACTGAAGATCAGGGAGTTAGATGATTTTTCTAATTTCATACAAGTGGCAAAACTCAGATTCAAAGTCAGGTCTCTGATGCCAAACTTTATGCACTTTTGTATATCTAGCTGCCTTCTCTATTCTAAGCCCTTTTCCTCTGTAAATGCATTCCCCATAAAGCATTCATATTTTTTAATTTAAAAAACACCAACTGTTAAATTTTTTTTGAAATAAAATTCATCTATTTCTCTTTTTACTCTTCGTAATATAGATTTCTATCTTTTATTTTTTGAAATCAAATGAAAGTTTTCAGCATCGTTCCTGGATAGATTTACATGAAAGTGTAAATGTCTGTGCATGAGCACACACATAGATGTATCATATGTGATATGTGTATGTACATATGAGTTTGATAGACATGTATATATGTATGTGTTTTTCCAGGATAGCACAGTTATATAAATATGTATGCACATATATGTATATACGCAATAGAAACACATACACATTTAAACATTTTTTATTTTCTAGAAAAATGGAAGGGTTAAATCAAATTTCTGCTTTGGAGAAATAAAATCTGGCATTTTGAACATTGATGGAAAGATTTGTTACAATTAAGTAAAATAATTTCTTAGTATATCTTTGCATTTAAATGGAGTAAATATTCTGAATTTATAAATCAAAACATGCCATATTCATCAACAGTCTGTAAAATTATTTCTTTAAATCTGTCTTTAAAAGTTTTCTTTTAAAAAATCTAAAATCTAAATGTCTAAATATCTTAAGTATTTTTAAATTATATTTTTCAAAACTTATTTATATAAATTTGCATGACCAGTGGGCAAAATATTTTTCTGAATGAACACTGAATAATATTTCAATACGGTAATACTTCAATAATTTCAATAATATTTCAATAAAGTAATATCACTTCTCAATACAGCAAAAGAAATATTTAAAAGTAAAATATCTAAAAAATTTCAACTATTTTCTGAAATATATTAAATATCTAACTATTCTAACAAAATTTTTAGACCCTTCAAACTTGTATTTAAAGAAAAAAGTTCTCAGTAAACACCTTTAATGACATTCATTAAGTTTTCCAGTATAATTTTTCCAGTATTAATTATCTCATGATTTAAGATTGAGAAAAACATGAGCCCATTAATTACGGTAAATTTTACTTCAATTGCAGATTTCAATCAAATAAAAGAATATAATAGATATGTAGTTCTTTCCCCACTTCAAATTATCATCTACCAGCTAATAGAATGGCTGTAATAGATCCTAGTTTTAATAGAAGAAAACTTGTTTAGGCAAGAAGAAGTCTTTATAACAATAGAAATGTTCTAGAACATAATATTTAGCTACCAGTTACAAATTAAAAAGAAAATTATAAAAACATATGAGAGGCTATAACTTTAGTGACCTTTATGTACTGCTCTATCTAAAGGTTTAATTAATTCTTAGAGAGTTAATATTATTACACACTCACACAAACACCCAAATAAGAAAAATGTTAAAAAAAAAATTATGCACTGTGCTAAGTTGCATCAAGGAAATAAATATGGTGCTGAGTTATGGAATAGAGTGGGGGGTGTAGGGAGGGGTGGGGTGATCAGATCATTCTTTGGAGTTAATGTTTAAGCTGAGATATGAAGGGTAAGAAAAGCACTGACAAAAGAGAGCAGAGGATGGGGCAGGGTAAACTGCTGGAAAAGATCTTTTCAGGCAGAGGAAATCAAGCATGCTAACGCCTGGGGTAAGACAGCATGAGGAGCTGAAAAATCAGTTGGCCTCAAGTCTCAAGAATTTCATAGGAATGGTTTGAGATCCCAGGAACCAAATTACACAAGGTCCTTAAAGACATAAGAAGGTGTATGAATTTTTATTTAATTGCAATGTAGGACCTTTAAGCAGAGAAGTGACATAATCCCATTCTTATAGCTTGCCACTCTGGCTGCCTTATGGAGCACAATGTACAGGATTAGGGATAGAAGTTAGAGAACGTCTGTAGTTGTATTCCAGACTAAAGATTCTGATGATGAGCCAGACAAGGTTACTGGCAATAGGGACGAAGAGGAATGGACTAACTCCAGGTACATTTTGGGGTAGAACTGATTAGATTATTTGACCTTCCACCCACTACTGAACTTCATGCCAATATTTAAAACTGTCTTCTAAATGTCTTTAGCATACATATTTTCTAGGTACATAAAACTCAATAAATCCAACACTAAACTCATGATAATGTTCTCAAAATCTGTTAGTCTTCTGGTATTTTCTATCTCAGTAGTGCTTTCCTACATAATTCAAGGTAGAAATGAAGTTACATAAAAATATCTCCTCCCTCCACAAACCACATTCAAATGACCATTAATTACTGTGTATTTTGTTCTCTCTGAAATTCAGCCCTTTCCCTGTTCTTTGTCCCCAGGACTACTATCCTTTACACGGGCAGTGGCAATTATATCTCACCAACAGCATTTTCAAGGAAAAAAATGTTGAAGTGTGTCTTCAATCCCACATTGTCTCCAATTTTTCTTCAGTCTGCATGCTACTAAATGGAAGAATTGGGGCTAATTCTGTAGTTGAAAGATCTAGAAAACCTCAATTTATTTTCTCTCAGCTCAGGACAATTGCTCTTGATCTTGATAAAAGGCAGGAGTCCATTGCTAGAGAAGTTTGTTTTTCTGATTTTGTTGTTCTTGTTGTTGTTATGTGTCAATGCCATAATACATAATTTAAAGCCACATAGTTTGGATGCTTTTTGTTACAGTATCAGAATCACTTGTTTTCTCTTCTCCAGATCCTCTGAAACTACTAAATCATAAGAATCAGGGCTCAACAAAGAAAATAACAAAAGCTACATGTGTTTTTCTGGCAGCCAGCTTTGCATTTTTTGACTTTTTAAACAAGTGATAATCAACCTGGGTAGTTATGAGTTTGGTATTAAAGGGTAGGTATATTTGTGCTAATGTGTTCATAATATATTTTTGTAGTAGAAATGTAAAGAATCTTTAGAACATATCATTCAATTTATACCACAGATTTCCATTAAGCTTAAATAAGTGAACCCCATTTTTCATTTTACATTTGTAAATAAACTACTACTTTAAAGTTTTTCTATTTTAAGAAAGATGTACTTTTAGGTTCACTTTCTGCTTTCATAAAGAAATATATATTTAAAAAATCACTTGTATCGGGGAGACCATTTTCCCTAGAGCAAATGTAAAGTTTTCCCAAAATAATCAATTGGCAAACAAAGATCTTTTTTTTTTTAATTTATGGATACTTTTTTTGTATTTTTTACTTTTTCTGATGTAGAAGGCAGAGATTAATGAGAAACTTCAGAAGAAGAGATGAAAGAAATTCAGCTGGCTCTAAGGAGGAAGAGTTTAGGTAAATCATTTTAAAGATTGGCCTGATTGTATTAAAATTTAGAGACAATAAAACTAGAGAGTTTCATTAAAATATATATATATATTTGAATATGTATATACATGAGTGAAGCATATGGATGTAAAAGACTGGGGAACTTTATTTTAATGACAGCTGATTAAATTCCCTAATGCAATGTCTCCCAATAAAATAACTTAAAAAAACTAAGGGAAAATACGAGGTGAGAATTCATGCCACCATTAAATTTTAGTAACGTTGGAAAACTTGCTCCCAGTACTAAGGAGAGATTTTCTGTAATTACAAGGTCAGTGGACTAAAAAATACAACAAGGTAAAGAGAATGTTTAGTGGAAACTGAATGAACATGTTAAGGTAGAAGGTAGCATGTTTTATTTTCTTAACCCTATTGTCTATTGCCTAGTGCAGAAATAGTAAATCCCTATTAAGAGCAAACCAGGCAGTTATCCATTAATGTACCGGTGTTACTTCTGAAAAAGTGCCTTAACCCCCTTCCCTCAGAATGACCTTTAATATTTCTTTTTCTTCATGTTCCAGGGAGAATCCAAATAATCTGGCAGTAAGTTTAGGAGATGAGAACTATCAGAGGTTCATTTTACAGCAGGAGATGTAGTTCCCCAGGTGGTGAATGTGGTGGAGGGAAAAAGTAAAAGACAGAATTGCAGTTTGCATATTCCTCAAAACTAACATGAATTAGAAGCAGGTATTAAAATACCACATGGTCTAGAATAGTTCCGGTAGCTGAAAGAGTCATAAACACTGAGAATCAGGTTGAGAGACATGTACATCACCCTGTCTTTGAGCTGAAGGCTGAAGGAAATCGTGTGAGTAGAAACAAAGGCGAACGATATACTCTGATTATTGTCAAACAGCAGGTTTTCCTTCTGAAGTAGAAAATCACTGGAAATAAATAACATGGTTCTAATAATATAGTTCCTTCAGGAAAAAGGAAAATGAACTTCATTCTAAAGGCTTAGGAAAACAATAGGCTTCTCAATAGGGGCAGTCACAGGAGAACATGTTCGAAAATTGCCTGATATCTGAAGTTCACAGAATACAAAATACAAAAATTAAAAAGCTGTTATGAAAGAGTAGCTAAAAGTCAAAAGGAAAGAAAACGTGAATAAAAAGCAACTAATTGAGATAAAAAGGGAGATGTTTGAGATAAGAAAAGATTATAGAAAATCCAATAATGCAAGAGCAAAATTAAAATCTGTAATTTACACAGTAAAAAATGCAATTGTTATTCTCAAACACTGAATTACTGATGGGAAAGAAAAATTTGGGGCACTCACCCAGATAAATTTATAAAGATAAAAATGATAAGAGAAAATATAAATGATATGGAGGGCACTTAGATACTTATTGAATTATAAAATAACTAAAACACTGAAACAAAGGCAGTTATCAAAGATATAATTAACTCTACATAACTAATGAAAATATTGCGCAGGTAGAATTTTTTAAAAACAGCATATTATGGGAAAAATTATTGAGAGAGACCCATTCTTAGTCATAATCTGGATAATTTTATATTTAATAACTACACTCATGTGAGCTTTGAGACAGGAAAATCAAATTATATACTAATAAACAAAAATCACACACCTCTACAGCACCACATTTTAGAAGAAATTTGTGTTATAAACAGAGTTTGAGGAGAAAAAGATTAGAAAAGAAAAAATTTAGAATCATAAAAGTTTTCTTTCATGCACAAAAGAAACAAAAATATTATCACCTATACAGGAACAGAAATAAAGCATTCAAATACCACTTTAAAATATTTAGTTGAAGACACAAATCAGTCTAACTAAAAAATGAATCCATCTGAATAACTAGATAATGGAAGGAAATAGGTAAAAATTATTTCATGAGAGCCATTATACATGTTGTTTTAAAAAATGTTGAAGACAGTAATACAAAATTTGATACAAGTATCAAAAACTATTCTTGAAAATAAAGATTTAAAAAACGAATAACAAAAATCTTGATTTAAATCCCTCGATGAAAGCAAAGAATAAAAATCTTTTAGTTTCTTGGATAAAATGGGAGAAAAATGTTGGAGTATTCGTTTTGTTTGCTAGCATTCCCCCCAAATCTGGTAAATGATTCATTTATCATCCATTCTAAGGAAATACCATTATTTATACTTGTGAAAATTGGAAACATCTTGAATGCCCAATTATTATGGGATGGTTAGGTAAATTATGATACACTCATTTGATACAGTATTTTGTAGAGTAAGAGTTGTGTTTCAGAAGGATATATGGTGGCATGCATATGCAAATATAATGAGAGGAAAAATAGTAGGATACAAAAGTGTTCATTCGATTTGATACTAGGTTTGATTGAACATCTTACCTATATGAAGGGTCTTCACAAAGTTCATTAAAAGACTCATATTATCTTTCATTTCCATTTTTCAACAAACTTTTTGAAGTACCTTTATATTTACTTATTTTAGATGTATATACCAGACATATTATATTATTCATAATAATTGATTCTAAAAATTTGCCTGTAGGGAAATTCTTTGGGTAGCATTAAGTTCCATTATAAATAATAGATACACTAACATTTTTTATTAATGAAAACCTCTGCTATAGTTTTGAATTTGAATGATATGCTGTTTTAGTTACATACAGTAGATAAGGAATGGCAATTATGCCATTAGACTAACAAAATGAAGCATTGCATTAATACCTGGACGTTTGTGCTACAATATCAGCACTCAATAGTTGGTGAGCTCTATAGTAACTATACATATCAGCATAAAATGGGTAGCAACTTTCACAACAAATCTGGGACTGAATTTTTAACAAAACAAAGATGAGTTTGTATATAAGGTAGGTATTTTTATGCATAAATATATTTGGCTATGTGCATGTTTCATTTAGCAGAAACTTGCAAATACATAGCTGGTAGTGCTTGTAAGTTATACATGAACAAGTAGAGAAAAATATTGGAAGATTTCCAGTTAAACATGAAAGATCAAATACATTTATGATCACACCCTTCCAAAACCCCACATAAATGAAAGTGAAGATGTAAACACACATACAGACACACACACACACAGACATTTACACATATACAAATTTGGAAAATTGAAATTCTAGCAGAGATGTCAACCACTTGAAGTTTGAATTTTGATATACTAGTGATAAATAACTTAGCAGACTCGAGAAAGATTAGTGCTAAGAATAAATTATTCCCACTGCAGAACCCTGGAAAAACCCAAGAATTAGACAACAAGTTTACGGATGAGAGAGCATGGGTGGCTCTGAAAAAACCGGGTTAGTTGAAAGTCTGATTCAAAAGCCCTTGAACATGCTGACAGAAGACAAGGGGTATACTGTGGAGAAGATGAACCAGAGAAGCTCTCCATGTTGAAACACTAGCCAGTGCTAAGAGTGAAAACACCAAAAGAAGAGAGGAATTAAGAAAAAAGACAGCATCTTGAGTGGACAGCTAAGTAACACCATATATTTGAAAAACAGCTCCAACAGAAAGGTCCAGAGAAAAAGAATAAAATATTGATAAGGAACATTAAAAAAAAGAGAAAGAGAGAGAATAGATCAGAAAGTATAAAATTATAAAACAAAAATAGGATACTATAAGGAATATCTGCAAAACAGCTTTAGGAAATTAAAATATGGTAGCAGAAAGGTGAAAATCAACAGAAAGATTTGAAGATAAATTTGAAAAAAATTCACAGAATGCACAGCAATAAGGCAGAGAGACAGACAGTAGGCATTTTTCAGAAATGTGAGACTGCAAAAAGTTTACTTGCTCAAATTCTTTTGGGTGAATACTAAGAGGATATACAAATTTTTTAACTGTGTTAAAACATTGCAACACTGATAGAGAAAAAAAGAGATTATTATTAAATCCATGGAGACTAGAAAGTTGTATAAGAAAGAAAAAAATCATAACATACTACATGATTTAAATGTCATTAAAACTGATACAATAATAACTTAAAGAGTGAATGTGGAATTAAATATGATGGTAATATAACCACGTTGAAAGGATGGAGTAGAAGATATGTAAAAAAGCCAAACTTTTTTGTTTGTATACAAAGCCGAAGATAACATGTGAAACTGAATTATAAAGAAATAGGAGTATTACATATGATTTTAAATATGGAGATAAACAAAATTATCTGCGTTTGGGAAATGGTAATGGGGACTGAGAAACACTGAATAGGCAATTGCTATTTTTATAGAATTTATACTACTATTTGATTTTAAACTAAGATATATAAAATTTTGATAAAATAAAAGAGAAATATCAAAACAATACTGAAAAGAAAAAAATAAAAATGTTAACAGGTAATCCAGGTGGTGAGATTATGAGTGCTTTTAATTTTTTTCATTAGACTTCTCTGTATTATTAAACTTTTCTTCAATAAACCTGGATTACTACTACAATCTGATAAAAAGACTGAGAAAAATACTGAGGAAACACCACAATTATGATTAAAAATACCTTACTATTATGAGCAAATTATGACATTAAAGATGAGTAATTTCTAAAAATAAAGACATACCTTGACATTAAACATATTTTATGGGAGTTAATATGTATGTAAAGGAAAAGACTTTGCTTTACCAGATATTTTAAAGACTGTTATCACTTAAATAAACACTGAGGACTGTTTAGATGATCTCAATAGTTTTGACATCTTGTTAAAAAAGAAATTGTCCCATTATAATTTTTCTGTACACTTTTTAAAAATGCTGAATATCAGTCTCACTTCATCAGTGTGAAGCGTTTTCCTCTAAGTGAGAACAGATGGTTTTATTACTAATTCAGAAGATTTTTTTCCCCCAATAACACAGACTGAAGTTATAAATAGGATTTCCCAGGCTTATTTCATTTTTTGCCATATGCTCAAGAGAAATTATGCTTACTCATAAGAGACAAGAAGAAATGCTAAGCAAAAATGGGTTTATTTGACATCTGAAACTAATTGCAAAGGGTCTCTTACTATCATAAAGAAACATGTGTGCTGTGTTGTTCTCACAACTGTCTACTAGATTGTCATGTGAAATCCTACTGCCACTGCAGTGCTTTGTCCTCACACACCAGTAATTATAGTCATTACTGTCAAATAATATCATTTCACTCAACGCTTCCTACATGGGCGGAGTAGTCCTGGAGCTAAATAAGAGAAACTTTTATGGGTTCTTAAATTAAATTGGAATACATACATAAAGTATCTCATATCTCTCTAAAATTCCAGCTCCTTGAATCTTGCCTAAGATGGAGTAGATGCTCAGTAACTGACTGATGTTATATTTAAGTAAATAAGAAAGAATTTACTGATTTATCAGTAAAATAAGGTTTACTTGAATTATTCTCATTTTTAAAAAATACAGTGGTAGTTTCCAAATTCTACATTCATTAACCTTGATGTTAATTATCTATTTTATCAACTAATTTTTTTTGATAAATGAGCTTTGAATTAGGCTGCTCTAATATTTTTCTAGGTTCTTATAATTGTCAAGGATACAAAATCCCAAAACACCTCAATAACCCAAGCCAGATTTTTCAAATGTTCATAGCAAATTTATTTCTTTCGTATAATTAAATTAATTCTCTAATTCTGTATGCACTTTGAACCTAGCCAGCTTACTCATTCAATCCTTGTATAACTCCTTCTGGCCCTTTTGATGGGATCTTTCCATTCTTGGTATTATATTTACTTTTCATTGTCTATAAAACAAAACAAAACAAAGCAAACACTTCCATAACATTGGGAGGAAATGGTTTATGGAAACTGTTTATATCATTTAACCTTTGACATAGTTGTAAAGGCCTCTTGTAACTCTCAACTTCTACAAGTGGAAGTAAAGAAATGGCTTATTTCCCTTTTCTCACTTTTACTGGTATTTTGGATATTTGACCTAATTAGTTTGGTTCAATTTAGTACTTATGAAGTAGTGGAGTTTTTAATTCACTGTGATAAATGCTAAAGAATAAAGCTCTTGCACTTAGAAGATTTATAGACTGGAGCTGTAAATAACAATATTAAAAATACCAAAGGTTGTGCATTTTTAAAATGCTGTCTTATGAATGTATGATGTTACATTTTAAATGGAAATTTTCAAAAAAACAGAGAGTGATCTGATGACCCCCTAAGGACCCATCTATCAGTTTCAACGAGTAACAACATATGGCCGATTTTGCTTCATCTACAACATACCCTATCCTCCCAATCCCCACCCTCACTGAACCACTGTATTATTTTGAAACAAATCCAAGACTTTATATCATTTCATCAGTGAATATTTCAATTTGAACCTCTAAGAGATAAAGACTCCTCTGTTTCTAACAAATTTATTAACAAATATTAAAACATTGTGCTTAAAAGACAAAGAGCAAAAATTAAAGTTATGTTATCCGAGCAAGTGGCTTCATCAGGAGAGAGAGAGAGAGAGTGCGAGAGAGAGAATTATATTTTTTTGACCTTCATAGTTTGCCTCTTGCTTTTATGTCTGTTTGTTCTGACCCTAGGTGAGGAAGAAGGATCTTCCAAGCCTTTATGACTTCTTGTAATTTCCTCCCCCTATATCACTACTCTTGTGCACTTGTAATTCTTGTCATGTTCCTCTACCAGGCCACTTCCCTGTCACCTCTACCTAGGCCCCATTGGCTAAGAAAATTATTCTGTCCTTTGCACATAACCCTGTTGTTTCAGTTATTCATGAATGGAGTGATTTCCTTTTATATTTATTTATTTATAGGGGCAGGAAAAGAAAGTCCTAGAGGACTGGCACTGGATTTTATTTATCTGTATTCCATCAGAGCCCAGACAAGTGCCTGACATAAAAAGTACTTGATATTTTTTAAATAAAACAATATGCAGGATATAAATTTCTTTCTTTACTAGTTCAATTCCCAAAAGGAACAGGATAAGTTTAACTGTTTTTTATGTCACTTGGCACATGGGGGACTCAATAAATGCCACATTATAATAATTCTGGGAAGGTGAGTCATCTATGTCAGACCACAAACAGAGAATTAACCATGCTTTTTGTTACACCTACTCCTCAGTGATTTTAGAATTGTTCTCCCCACTGTCACAAAAAGCCCAGGCCTATTGTTAAAAATGACATTTACATTACGGAGTCTGTAATGTAAAAACACCTTGGCAGGTTTTGTGACAATATATTATAACTTGAGATGTAGAAACTTGACATTTTTTGTTTTATTTTAAAGAGATGTACTAATTCTAGCAAAATTGTAGTTGCACATTATTTTGGCACTATTTCAGGATACTGCCTTTATAATTTTTAGAAAATGATTGAGAAAAATCACAATGTATACTCTAGTTAATAAGATCAATTATGCCAGAAAAACACTAAAGAAAGAGAAATATTATCTTTTGGCAAAGGCACTACAAAATTTTTCTTTTAAAAAAACTATCTTTATCCTCACATCAACCAGATGTGTTATTACCCAAGAAAATTCTCTCTGCACATCTCTTACTCCTTTCCTCTTTCTAATTCTTGCTTTGTTAGAAACTATTGCTTTTAACCAGTGTTGTAATTGTGAAGACCACTTCTGATTTTTTCCTGCTTGCATGTGTGTGTGTATGTGTATCTCCTTGTATTATTTGTCTGATTCATTCAAAAGAAAAGCTTATTAGTTTAACTTTCAGGGGAATTTCCATAATTTTTAACAATTATAGGGAGAAAATTTATAAAAAAAATACAGAGAAAAGTTGGATAATTTTTGTTTTGATTTGTTTTCATAAGCAAAAAGTTTAAAAAGCTAGTGTTGACAACAAAACCCCCAAAGCACGTACCTCTGAGAAAAATGGCAAGCTAAACACCATTGTGACCACTAAAGGATTGATTAGAAACAAGAGAATAAACTTAGACACTATACCACAAAATGATCAGTTCAAGTTAAAACTAGACATGTTTTTCTTTTCTTTTTTATATTTTAAGTTCAACAGTTTTTACAGAGCTTCCGTATCTGGAAAGTTACTTTATTCTGTGAAATGCAGTATGACTGATAGGCACCCATGCCAAAATGATATATGCATGAAGTGTTTTTACAGAAATACACATACACATCCCTTTTGGTAAGAAAAATCACGTATCTTGAAAAATAAAAAGTATATAGAATATTTTACTTAATTGCTTTGCTTCACAAATAGAGGAAACTATGATATAGGAAAGAAGGAGGTTTGGAAGAAAACATGATTTTTCATAGACAAGTAATCACTGAAACTGCCTTACTGACAAGGAAAGGGAAGGAAAAGCTCAGGAACTCTCTGATTTTCTCATCACTTTCTATCATAAGGTCATGGCAAATCTTAAGAAAATTTCCTGCTACTTACCTAACTTTGTCCATTTATTAACTCAACAAATATTTATTGAAGACTACTCCATGCTTAGCGTTGTGTCTTTCATGAAGGACATAAAATAAAACTTGATTCCTAAACTCAGTGGTATTGAGAGTCATAAAAATAAGAACACTAACCTATGAGGACAAGGAAAAGGGCGTAATTGCTCATCTGTGAAAATGCCACCATCATATTATTATTTCATATACTGTTTTAGATAATACATTGAATAATTCTTCCACCTAACAAATATGGGTGAACTACAGGACAGTATTGCATGGGAGATAGATAACACACACACACACACACACACACACACACACACACGCACACACACACAATGTTTGGCTCTGGAGGCTTAGACAAACCAATTATATAAATACATATATAGCTTTGGAGATATCAGAGGCCAAGAATCAGTACAGTAGTTTTCCAAAATGCTTTTCTCTAGATTTGGGAGGGGATAGTACAGAATGTTTTCATCTACCTACCAGTACAATATTTTGTGGAAGATACTCTGAAGTCACTTTCTGCTTTGTTAGTAAAGTTGTCTCTTTTTCCAGAGCTGCAGTTGTTTTAAAGTGTAATTTATAAAGACTAACAAATAATGTACTGAATTAAGTGGCATTTAACATCTAGAAGCCATTTTGATCCCAAAAGTTGCTTACATGTCGAACTCAGTATGCAGCACATGAAGCTTTTTCTTAAACAAGGGTGTAATATGAAAGCTGCTTTTTTGAGTAAAAGCACATTCCACTTACTTAAATGAATTGAAAATAAATTCAGGCAAGCAGTTAAGAGGTTTTATTTTTAGAACAGCAAGTTAAGTGTAAATATTTTAATGTTGGTTTGCTCATCTATAATCTGAGATCATGCTATAGTGAGGAAAATATCCCCAAAGTACAATTTAACACATTGGGGGGGAAAACCCAAAAAACAAAAAACTAAAAATGGTAATTCCAGCTACAATCTTTAGATCATCCTTGTAATGTGTTATGGGTCCATTTTTTCTTGAAATAGCTTAAATTGAAGCAGTTTCCCCTGTTTTGCAGATTTTTGTAGTTAATTTTAATTTTGGCTATCATTTGGGAAAATGGGCTGTCTGTGTAGATATGAAGTATTTTTTTCCATAAGACACATTTATTTTTTATTAAAAATACCTGTTTAACACTATTTGTATACATGTGATGATATTAATGCTGAACTGTAAAATTCAGGAACTAAAATGTGACTCTATAATTCCCCCCTCAAAAAATAATATATATATAATATATGTATGTATATGTGGGATCATCAGGAAGCTGAAAATTAAATGATAGATGTTAAGTGACTATTTTAGTTTATTCGTGATATTATTATAATTGTGTTAAAAATGAGAAACTCTTTATCTCTTACCAGTGTATGTTGAAATATTTGCTGACAAAATGACAGTCTATCTGGAATTTTTTCAAAATATCCCAATGGTCTGGTGTGCAGGGTGGGTTTAAACAGATGAAGCAAAATTGGCCATATGTTAATGCTGGTTGAAACTGATTGATGGGCGCATGAGGTTAATGGGACTTCTCTCTTCACTTATGTGCTTATTTGAAAATTTTCATAATAATAAGTAAGTTTTAGAAGTAACACATTCACAATTAATATGTATTTAAAGTTATGCAACATTTAGTATTTGATATTTAAACCCACACTATTAAGTGAAAAAAAATTTACTGTGGTTTCAGAAATTTGAGTTGTTTTACACTGAATAAAATGGTGACAATAAGTTGAAATTAAAGCCTTAAAATACAGGTTTGGCTTCTGGATACTTTGGAGTAAAAATGTGGTCTTTTTACATTGATAATATAAAAATAGATTAACTTCCAGTAAACAGATCTGATATCAAATTTATTATATCTAAAAAGAAGTTTTTCTTTTCTTTATTTATAATATTTCTTTGTTTTAACAGTTCCTAATAGAAGTTGGTTTATTAACAATTCAAAAGAACTCAGTGTGCTCTAGTGGCTCTACACACTGCAATAGAATAGGATTTTAAAAATCTTTCAAAATAAGCTGAGGTTATAAAAGATGCAACATATCCATAAACAATAATCATTTTTAATAATATTACTCTATATACTGAATTTCAGTAAATTAAAACAAAAATGTTATGAAAAATCCAATAAAGTATAGGGTTATATCTTTAATTCACCTGATTCTTTCCTTTACATACAGTTTAAAGTGTGGAAATAATAAAGATAAAATCTCTCTCTATGTATATTGATGTAAAATAGTACATTAAGGTCAAATATTTTATGCAATTGAGTCTACTTTATTTATTTATTTATTTGTTTGTTTGTTTATTTATTTATTTATTTATTTCCTGTTCAAGGTGGAACGTTGACTTCTTGGGGTTCTTGGTGAGTTCTGTATCAATCTTCAGTGAACTGAAACATGTGAGATAATGGGTTGTTTATACACTGTAAATCTACTTTCAGTGAGCTGGAAATGTTGTAGATAATAGGTTGTTTATGATTTGCAAATTTGTTCAGTGAGCTGAAAATTTGTCAGATAATAGGCTGTTTATGAATTCTAAATCAATATTCAGTGAGCTGGAACTATGTTAGAAAATGCGCTTTGTGTGAGTTGTAAATCTGTTTTCAGTGAACTAGAAACATGTTAGATAATGGGTTATTTCTGAGTAGTAAATCTGTTTCAGTGAGTTGAAAACATGTTAGGCAATGGGTTGTTCATAAACTGTAAATCCACTTTTTAGTGAACTGAAAACCTATTTAATAAAGGACTCTTTATGTTATAAATCTGTTTTCAATAAGCATGAAATGTGCAGGAATAATGGGGGTTTTTTGACTAGAAGATCCCACTCTGCTGAACTAGACACATGTCATCTAATAGATTTTTTTATGGGTAGTAGACCTGTGTCCAGTGATTTAGATATATGGAATAATGCTGCCCTGTTTACATAAGCATTGTAACTTTAATCTATTTTCAGCATGTTGTTCTCTGCTGAATAATGGTTCTGTTTGATTATATTTAATGGAGTGGAAAGATAGTAAAGGTCTGTTTTCAGTGATGTGGTACCAGACTTGTTTTTGAGGTATTGAGTTTTGTTAATTTTTAACAGCTACCACATTTTTCTGGTACTCAGGAAATGCTGTAAAATATGGAAACCACCAATTCTGGCTTCAGTGGACTTATAGTCAAACATAGGAATGTGCCACACAAGAAATAGGGAATATAAGGGGTGGCTGGTTAGCTCAGTTGGTTATAGTGCAATGTTAATCACATTGAGGTCAAGGGTTCAGATCCCTGTACCAGCCAGAAACCAAAATCCAATAAATGTAGAATGAACACCACCTATAAATTTATCATAAGCTGCGATACAAAAGAAGAAACCTAAATATCAGTGGAGAGACAACATGAACAAGCATGAAATAAAATGTAATTTAAAACAAATGCCAAAGTGCATGATCAAAGCCAAAAACAAAGATAAAAGAAGTTATAGTAAGGTTAAGAGACTAGTGAGAAAACAATCATTGCATGAAGGAGAGGTTAAAAATAAGTTAAAAACAAGTTAAAAAAACACAGCACAAAAAACTCTTAGAAGAAAACATAGGGGAAATACTTCAGGATATAGGATTGGGCAAAGACTATGAATAAGACCCCAACAGCACAAGCAATAGAAGAAAAAATAAACAAATGGGATTATATCAAACTAAAATGCTTCTGCACAGTAAAGGAAACAATCAACAGAGTAAAAAAACAACCTACTGAATGGGAGAAAATATTTGCAAACCATACATCCAACAAGGAATTAATTTCTAGAATATACAAGGAACTCAACTGTACAGTAAAAACAAGAAATAATTCAGTTAAAAAATGGGCAAAGGAGCTGAAGAGACATTTTTGAAAGGGAAACATACAAATGGCCAGCAGGTACATGAGAAAATGCTCAACATCACTAATCATCAGGGAAATGCAAACCGAAACTACACTGAGATATCATTTCACCCCAGCTAGACTGGCTACTATTAAAAAGAGTGAGAATAACAGATGCTGGTGAGGATATGGAGAAAAGGGAGCTTCTCTACACTGTTGATGAGACTGTAAATTAGTACAGCCTTTATGGAAAACAGTATGGAGTTTTCTCAAACAACTATAGATAGAATTACCATACAATCTAGCAATCCCACTTCTGGGTATATAACCAAAAGAATGGAAATCATCATGTCAAAGGGATACCTGCATTCCTATGTTCATTGTGCTCTACTTACAATAGCCAAGATATGGAACCAACCTAAATGTGCATCAGTGGATGACTGGATAAGAAAAATGTGGTATATATACACAATGCAACGCTACTTAGCCATGAAAAAAAAAAAAAATTCTACCATTTACAGCAACATAGATGAGCTTGGAGAAAAATATGTTAAGTGAAATAAGCCAGGCACAGAAAGAGAAATACCACCTGTACTCCACTTATAAATGGGAGCTAAGATACACAAAGACCATAATAAAATACAGAGCTTTCAGAAGGAGAGAACAAACCTATAGTTACTAGAGGCAGGAAAGGGAAAGGAGAAGACGGTATAGGATGTAATTGGGTAAGGGACACAAAACATAATTGCAATTTGTAATAATGAACATGCTAATAATATTGATTTGGTCATCACATACTGTACACAATACTGATAATCAACTCTGTACCCCATAAATACATATAAATAAAAATAATTTTTAAAAATAATAAAATAAATGTTACATCTTTCAAAAAAAGAGTTAATAAAAATAGGTTTTAGGTAACAAATTGACTTTCAATTTCTTGTCCAACTTTCAAATATGCAAATGTTATCAATTATTTTATATTTATTGATAATTACTATTTCAGTTTTCAGAAAATATTGAGAGAAAAATACATATTATATCACCAGCCATTATTTAAATTAATGCTAACTTTTATTGATGTGATACATGCACATAGTGATTTTCAAAAAGTGAATATTTTAGAAGTCTATTAACAAAAATCTACCATTCACTAACGTCCCACCCCTTTCCTCTAAAACAAAGTACTGCTCTGCAAAGGCAAATTTTTTTCACTTTTAAGGTAATTTCTTTTAGGGATACTCTTCATATTAATAAATAATGTTCTTATACCTCACTGGTTTTTATTAATTTTAAACAATGTGTTAGTTTATATACAGGTCTTCTCACATACTTCCAATAGTCTTACATGTCAATTTATGTTGTTCATTGCAGAGCCAAGTATGTACTATGATTAGGTTTCCTTGTTTGTATTTTTGTTCTCCTTTACTTAAAAACTGTTTTTCAACTTGCTTCATTTCCTATGTACCTGTTAAACATAAAATTATATTCCAGATGCTTACACATCGTGTGATTTATGAAAGCTGTGTTTCTTCTGAAGCCTCAAACTCCTGCTTTGATAGGGACCAGGGCTTTTCTAAACCTGATGCACTTTAACTTTCATTTTAGGATAACATTTTGATTGTTTACATGTGGTATATGAGATTCCTTTATATCCTAAAGATCATGTCTTTCTCTTCTTTGTTTTATTCCCTTCCTTTACTAGAAGCACATTCTCCAACAGCTTTTTAAGAAAGGTACATCACAATGAAATATTTGGTGACTGTGCATGTCTGAAAGTGCTTTGCACTGATTGATAATTCCTCCTGCTGTCTTTGAAATTTGTTGTTAATTCTCATCACTGTTTTTCCTTATTGTTCTGTTTTTGTATGTTTTCAGTTTTACTGTTTTTTGTTTTTTCACTGTCATTTCAATTGCATTGAGAAAGGACAAGTAGACAAACGTATTGTCAATTCCGTTTCGTTCCAAATATCACTACTCACGTTTTCTCTTCCTCTGGTTTTAATTCCTGAGTTTCTTTCCATAAAATCCACTGCTTCTTGTCCCTTCCCATTATCAGAGGTCAAAGTTAATCAATTCATAGACATAGTCATGTATAGAGAATATTGAAATTACGTAGCAATCATTATTAAAGAATTAAGAAGGTAGATAAATTTCACAATTTAGTCACCTTCTCAGGTTTGTATCTGAATGTGTTTCTCATCTTAGCAGTTCAGTTGCACAGTCACTGAGTACAGAATGGTACTAGCAAATGTGCTAGAAAATATAAAATGAAAAATAAGAAAGTAGATCCTCCCAGTTTTGTTATGGAGAAATTGAAATTAAAGTACTGGAAGCCAACAGAGAATGTAGTTATATTAAAGGATTTTAAGATTATGGGTCCAGAGAGACAAAGTTAGCTTAAAAATTGTCCACTGGATTAAATCCCATGAGTCACCACTGCAGACATAGTTCTGAGCTAATTCCTCTGTAATAATTACCTAACACTAATTAAGGTTTTAGGCTTAAAACAAATTTACCCCATCTTCTTTTTCATATATATTTCATATACAGGTCATATTTAATGTGATATACCCTAAGTATATCTTAGATTAAAACTGTCCCAAATTGTGATACACATAAAAAATTCAATATTTGGGAGATGCGGCCGTGGGCCCTAGCTCCGCCCCACCACTACCACTGCTGCCACCCATCCAGGCCAGTGACAGAAGCCAGCCATATGCTCAGGGAATCCTGGGAGATGGGGACATAGACCCTAGCCCTGCCCCCACTGCTGCCACCACTGCCACACATCCAGGCCAGCAACAGAGCCAGCCCTAGAGGGCTCAGCTCCCAGAGGAGCCCATTTGGGATCCTGAGAGACTGGGGCCAGGACAGCCCCACCCCTGCCCATAACTAGATCCTAGAAGATACTTATTAATCATCTGTATTTCTTTAGGTGTGTGACTTATCTGCTCATGTCCTTTACCAAATTTCAGCTTAGATTTTTCTAATTCATTTTTAAGAGTTCTTTTTGGAATAAGGATATTAATCTTCGTGTGTTTAAAAAAGAGAGAGAGAGAGAATAGAATAATGGTTACCAGAGGTTGGGAAGGGTGGGGGTGAGGGGGAAGAAAAGGGGTGAACTAATGGGGACAAAACTATGGTATTTATTCTAAGTGAATCATTGTGCAAGATATGCATGTATTGAAACAACACACTGTACCCCATAAAAATGAAGAAAAGTAAAATTGAACTTAAAAAATAATAAAATAAAAAATTCAATATTCTAAGTTGTACCACATTTAAAATGTATAATAAATAACGACTAGAATATATAACTAATTGAAACACTCTACATAAGTAATCTGGATAATTATCTCAACTCTCTCTTTTATCATTTCTGAATCTTGTGTTAAAAACTCAAGAATAAAGTGACTGTATGAAATAAGACAATTACTGAAATACAGTACATCCACAATTATATTACTTGGGTATTAAAAGGAAAAAATGCCAGTTCACCTAACTATATTTATATGAGGCTTTTTTGAGTGAAAAAAAAAAAAGATGGATAAATAGAGGACAAAGCAATGCACTGTTTTTGTTTGTATAGGTATATAAACACAGAGGTTTAGGAAATATATAACTTGTTATAGTTATATACATTAAGGAAAAAGTACTTAAAAATACATACCTGGCACTAACATGGGCTCTCTTTGCATGAAAGAGGGTAATGTGAAGGAATTAAAAATGAAGGAAATAGAAGAGAAACAATTAAATTACACCAACTCCAGATAAAATTAGATGAAGATAAACTTTTAAAAATGATAGAGAACAAAAAGTTAATTTGAGATGTGGTAAAAATCCTGGAATGTATTTAATTTCCTGTTGATATTAATAAAAATAGATTCTCAGCAGTGAAAAAATGCCATTTTCATTGTAATGGATGCAATTTTTTGCACAAATAGAAAGGATTCAACAAAAAATAGAAAATTTCACAATATTCCCTATAGCAAACTATTTTAATCTTAGCAGTGAGTATCTGTTTTCAAGTAAAATTTGTGAAACATTGCCTTAGGTCTAAAATATCAATTCTCAGAGGTAACTGCATTCCTGCTGAGAGAGATTTAGAAGTTTCTGCACATATAGGGAGGAAATTGCCAATGGTAATCATTTTAATGAAGTGGCTGCAAATGTTTTAGATTGCAAAAATATTGATAACAGAAAAGTTAGAAGCAGCAACTTTTAATAATGACCAATTATGTCAAATGTATTCTAATTTACAAATAGACAAAGGGCAGTGATTAAAAAAGTGCATTAACATTATTAAAGTTATTTTAAGCAAAATACTATGTAGCCTTCAGAGCATGACAGGAGAGTATATAATTTTAACTCAGTGTTATATTAAATGGCATGCTATATACAAAAATATCTGTAAGTTATTAACCAAGAATTAATTTGAGTCATTGGTATTTGACTTTGTGAAATAGATTTATCCAGGAAGAAGACATAACAATCATAAATATATATGCACCCAACACTGGAGCATTCAGATATATAAAGCAAACACCATTAGATCTAATAAAGAGATAAATCTCAATATGATAATATTTAGGGATCCGAACACCCCTGACAGCATTGGACACATCATCTAGGCAACAAATCAACAAGAAACACAGGATTTAAACTACACTTTAGACCAACTGGATGTGGCAGATATCTACAGAACATTATGTCCAACAACTACAGAATATACCTTCTTCTCATCAGCACGTGAAACATTCTCCAAGATAGATCACATGTTAGGTCACAAATTAAGTCTCAACAAACTGAAAAACACTGAAATAACTTCAAATTCCTTTTCAGACCACAATGAATTGAAGCTTGAAATCAATAACAAGTGAAACTCTGGAAACTATACAAATATATGGAAATTAAACAACATGTTCCTGAGTGACCTGTGGGTCCAAGAAGAAGTTAAACAGGAAATCATAAAATTTCTTCAAACTAATGAAAATAAAGATACATCATACCAAAACACCTGTGGGATACTGCAAAAGCAGTACTAAGAGGGAAGTTTATTGCAATAAATGCTTACTTCAAAAGAATAGAAAGTTTCAAATAAACAACCTAATGCTACATCTCTAAGAACTAGAAAAACAAGAAAAATCTGATCCCACAATTAGTAGATGGAAAGAAATAACTAAGATCAGAGCAGAACTAAATGAAATAGATACCCCCAAAACAATATAAAATATCAATGAAACAAAATTTGGGGGTTTTTTTGAGACAATTAGCAGAATAGATTAACATTTCTAGGCTAACTAAAAAAAGCAGAGAGAAGATCTAAATACCAGAAATCAGAAATGAAAAAGAAGACATTACAACCAATACCACAGAAAAACAAATAACCATTAGAGACTATTATAAACAACTCCACACCAACAAATTTGAAAACCTGGAGGAAAAAGATAAATTTCTGGACACATACAAACTACCAAGACTGAACCAAGAAGAAATAGGATATTTGAACAGACTGATACAGACTGATAACAAGTGACAAGATTGAAGCATAAACAGCAATCTCCCAACAAAAAAAGCCCAGGACTGGATGGTTTACTGCTGAGTTCTACCAAACCTTTAAAGAGGAATTAATACCAATTATCTTCAAATTATCCCAAAAAACTGAAACAGAGGTCATTCTCTCAAACTCATTCTATGAGGCCAGCAACACCATGATACAAAAATCAGACAAATGTATGAGAAAAAAAATAAAACTACAGGCCTATATCCCTGATGAATTATGCTGAGATACTTTCCTTCTACACCTAATTTGCTGAGAGTCTTAATAATGAAGAGAGGTTGAATTTTGTCAAATGCTTTTTCTGCATCTGTTGAGATAATCACATGGTTTTTGTCCTTGATTTTGTCGATGTGGTATATTACATTTATTGACTTGTGTATGTTGAACCATCCTTGTATCACTGGGATGAATCCCACCTCATCATAGTATAAAATTTTGTTGATGTGTTGCTATATTCTGTTTGCTAAAATTTTGCTGAGGATATTTGCACCTATGTTCATCAGAGATATTGGCTTGTAGCTTTATTTTTTTTCCTTGTACCTTTGTCTGTTTTTTGTATCATGGTGTTGCTGGCCTCATAGAATGAGTTTGAGAGAATGACCTCTGTTTCAGTTTTTTGGAATGATTTGAAGATAATTGGTATCCTCCGCAAAATTTTAGCAAACAGAATACAGTAACACATCAACAAAATTTTAGCCAAAGCAATCCTGAGCAAAAAAAATATATACATATATATATATATATGTATATATATATATATATATGTATATATGAAATGAAATAAAGCTGGAGGCATAAAACTACTTGACTTCAAATTATACTACAAAGCTATAGTTACCAAAATGACATGGTACTGGCATTAAAATAGGTACTCAGACCAATGGAACAGAATAAAGAGCCATATACCAACCCACATTCTTACAACCAACTGATCTTTGACAAAGGCAACAAGAACATACATTGGGGAAAAGACTGCTTCTTCAATAAATGGTACTGGGAAAACTGGACATCAATATGTAGAAGAATGCATCTAGACCTGTACCTCTCACCAAACACCAAAATCAACTCAAAATGTATTAAAGACTTAAATATAAGACCTGAAACTATAAAACTACTACAAGAAAACATAGGGTAAATATTTCAGGAAGTGAGACTGGGCAAAGACCTTATGAATAAGACCCCAAAAGCACAGGCAACAAGTAAAAATAAACAACTGGGATTAAATCAAACTAAAAAGCTTCTAAACAGCAAAAAAAAAAAAAAAAAAAAAAAAAAAACAATTAATAGAGCAAAAAGACAACCTCCAGAATGGGAGAAAATATCTGACAAGGGATGAATATCCAGAATATACCAGAAACTCAAACAACTTAACAGTAACCTTTTTAAAAAATTGGTAAAGGAGCTAAATAGGCATTTCTCAAAGGAAGATATACAAATGTCCAACAGCCACATGAAAAATGCTCAACATCACTAGGCATCAGGGACATGCAAATCAAAACCACACTGAGATATCATCTCACATCAGTTAGACTGGCTACTATCAAAATGACAGAGAATAACAATGCTGGTGAGGGTGTGAAGAAGGGGGGACACTCTACACTGTTGATGGAACTGTAAAGCAGTGCAGCCATTATGAAAAAGAGTATGGAGTTTCCTCAAACAACTACAGATACAACTTCTATAAGACCCAGCAATCCCACTGCTGGGTGTATACCCAAAGCAGTGGAAATCATCATGTCAAAGGGATACCTTCACTCCCATGTTTATTTCAGCTCTATTCACAACAGCAAAGAGCTGGAACCAACTTAAATGTCCATTGATGCATGACTGGATAAGGAACATTTGGTATACATACACAATGGATTACTACTAAGCCATGAAAAAGTATAAAATTCTGCCACTTGCAGCAACATGGATGCACTTAGAGAAAATTATGTTAAGTGAAATAAGCCAGGCACAGAAAAAGAAATACTATGTGTCCTCACTCATAAGTGGATGCAAAAGGGAGGGGGGGTAGAGAGAGAGAGAGAGAGAGAGAGAGAGAGAGAGAGAGAGAGAGAGAGAGAGAGAGAGAGAGAGAACAATCACAATAATTTGTTGAACTTTCAAGGAGAGAACCAAACCGAGGAACAGAGGCCAATAGAGGTGGGAAGGGGTGGGGGTTAATGAGAAATTGTTAAAGGGCATGAGTAATTATTACATTGTGTAGTATTGAATATACTAATTATCCTGACTTGAGCATCACATACTGCACACAGGTATTGATATTCAATGCTGTACCCAACAGATATTACAATCAATTATGTTTCAATTAAAAAAAATTTACAAAGACACTGAGTAACTTTTGCTGTTTTGGCAAGTTAGATTTGCTGGTTTTTCCAACCATCCAAAATGAGAAAATTAAGGGATTCCAAAATCCTTCCAAGCTGAATACTATCTAAGATAATAAAATAGTCATAAACTGAAGAAAAATAGTCATTCAAGGATTTTCCTCTTCAACTATTCTCTCCAAAATCATAACCTCATAAAAAAAGGAAGAAAAAAATAAAATTAAAATACCAAAGGAAAGAAATGAAGGGAAAGTAATATCTCTTTTTGAGAAAATAGCAAAACATCTTTTGCATATTTTACAACATGATACTTAATAATGAAAAATGCTAAAGCTATTGCTGTCACGTTAGACCCTTATTTAAATAAGAAAAACTGATTTAATCATAATATAAGTGCAAACTGTTGAGAAATAGACAAATAATTCCAGGTTGTCCAATATACTATTGCTGTTCATCTATATGCTTACACTGGAAATTTACTACAAAGTCATTAAATTTAAAATTGTTAAATGCTTTGTGACATGTTTTCCTGATAATTCAAATTCATATCACTTGGGGGTAGCTTTAAACAAACAGAAAAACACTAAAAACAAATCTAATTCTGATATCTGGAATGTTCTTTCATTAAAAAAATTAATCTCCCTGGTAACAGTAAAGTGCAACAATGAATTGTTTCATTTCATCATAATTTCCATACAGCAAATAAAAACATCAAAAATAATCATTTTTAGATTTAAATAACCAAATCAAAGCTGTTTCATAGGAATCAATATTTTGCATCTTTACTACAGAGATTAAAGAGCTTTAGAGTCAGTGCCTGATTAATCATTTCAACTACTACTGAGAACAGTACTACAAGAGAACAGCAGGAAAGTTTGTTTATATATATTAATCTAAGGGAAGGTCAAGCTATGGCATAATCTGACAATGTGGAAATGCAAATACTTCGTTTTGATATTATTTTTGTTTTTAGAAAGTTGAACTAAGTTGTCAAATATTTCCTTCTCCTTTGACACCTGAAATAGCATAAAAATGCTGTAACTGAAGATTCATTCTTATTTAATCATTTCAGAAGGAACTCGATTTCAAAGAAAAATAGTTTTAGAATTCACATTTCAAAACGAATTCAAATTTATACCTGGTCCAGAGTCTTCCTCCGACGTAGACTCTAAGGAAATAAGCAAACAATCATAATATTTATAAATGTGAAACTGTCCTATTCCACCAAGTCAATTATCTGACAAATAAACACTTTCATAAATGTATGTCTTAATTATTTTCCCCTTTTCCCATAGCTTTCTTCAGTGGCTGCTTGTGCTTACTTTCTTTAACCAGCACATTGGAAAAGTGTCCACCGTTGCAGAATCTCATAGGAACTAAATGAAATATATTTCAATTTCAAGACCACAAATGGCCCACCCTGAGGAAACAACCTTACACGTAGGTTGTGTACACACATCATGGCAAATTCCCCACTAAGCAAGGAAACTGTGTATATACCATGTAGACCACAGGATCCTAAAATTTATGCTGAATTTCCTTAAGAAGTTACTGGAGAAGGTCCCTTTCTAAAAATAATGGGGATTTTTTTGTTTGTTTGTTTTTAATTTTCTGGACAATCTACCAGAAAGCATGAGTTTTTCATTATCCTGTCTGCTGGCAATGTAAATTTTAAACATAGATTTTTTTCCTTAATTCTTCGAGTTCCCCACTTTATACTCTCATTCTCAACCTCATTCATTCTAACAGGCCACTTCAGTGAAGTACAAACCTTTTCGTGTAATCCATCTATAACACACACATACACACATAAATAAATAATTGCCTCCCAGAATATCAGGACAAAAGAGGGGGAATCTCAACCTTTGATGAGATGCCTATCAAGAAAGTCTTAATGTCTTAACACATAACTACTGTTTTATGTAGTTCAGTTAAAAACGAAAAAGTAAGAGACCCATAAAAACATACCAGTGAAAATGTCACTTAGCATAGGACTAATGTTTAATTATGATTTCTGTTATTACTTGAATAAAAAGATGATAGGGAAAGAAATTTATATGCCAATCTCCTGCTCAGAAATTGTAAAATTCAGTTAACCATCCTCATGCCATCAAGAAACCAACATTCCCACGAACTGCTTTTTAAAAACAATTCATAGGATACTTCATTTCAAAATCTTGGCTTTAAAACTAGGACTATTTAAAGAAGTTTTCCTAAAAAGTTGGATTTTTCTGTCAGTCTACACGGTATCTTATAGGTATCTTGACAAGAAGGCTTGTTTTGAGATGAAGTGGAAAAAAAAAGAAAAAAGAAAGAAAGAAACTATGTTCTGCCATCAGAGAATTACCCTGTGCCAGCAAGGAGGCCTCATAAAAAGCTTGCACACACTCTCCTTAATGTACCAAACCTCCAACTCTTTTCCATTTCATTAAGGCAAAACATTTCTTAAAAGTACTTTGCTGAAGTGATCAAGACAGTATATATATTATTATATTTTCAGCAGAGATTTGGATTCTGGGGCAATGGGCATATTTAAAATGAATATTAGACAGGAAAAAGTTTCTAGAAAATTAGGAGCCTTGACATGCTGTGATCGTAGGTAACCCCTACTTCCCACTTGATGAGGGAAAGATCAATGCTGCTGTGCTTGCTTTATTATTGTGCTTGGGACAGAGCAGGCAAACAATATATATTAATTGAATAAATGCATGAAAAAACATAGCATAGAGAATCTTAGCTAAAAACTAAAAACGGTACATATTTTTGGGTGTTTAGCTATGATTACCTTGGCCTTGTCACATACCCTTCAGCCATTGCACACCCTGAGACATTGGGCAATAGAGCTAAACCATTTAGATTTCATCTATCTAGAAGAAAACAAACGTTTACCTACAGAGCAATTGATACATAAGTGTAAACCTTGGTTTGCTAAGGCTTCAAGCTAGAATGACTGCTAATAATGTTTCCTTTCCTCCTATATACCTCACATACTACCATTAGATTTATTTTAAAATTCTGTTGCTTCTTCATGTAATTTTCCTGCTCCATAGACTATAGCATCTTCTGTTTGGTCTACTGAAAACATTTGAAAACTCCATGGCCACTGTTTGAATACCTTTCAGAATCCTGTGTGTTCCCTTTTTCCCTCTAGTACATAACTCTTTTTCCAGTTACACAGATCTTTTCACTTTCTTTAGCACATACAATTCATCTGTAATCTTAGGTCTTTCTCGACTCAGAACTGATCTATTCTCTCAGAGTATATGCTTTGTAGCTCCCTTAGGACATTAAGTATATTCCACCTTATTTTATAGTTATTTATAATTTGTTTTATTTTCTTCTACTATATAATACCAAAAGTTCTTGAAGGTAGAAACTATACTGCGATCTTCTTAGGGTCTCCTTTATCAGGAAATGCAGTATTTTACAAACAGTAAGAGCTCACAATATTTTTAATGACCTGGGCAATACACATAATGATCTGCACAATAAAGACTTTTAGTGGCCTAGAATATTAGAATATTTAGCCTCAAATAAATGTATGTATTTATTATGTATTGCTTCTGTCACTTGAACTCATTCTTTGGAGATGGTTTCTGAATTTAAAGCAAAAATCAGAATAAATTTAATAATGGAGACCTATTGTAGACTTCTTTGTAACATGACTTGCACTGACTGTACTTAGATAACACTAAGATCCTTAAAGAGCACAATTCATTCCATTTGTTAACAATTTTATATCTGTAAACTATTTGCTATTCTGGAACTGCTGTCATTCACATAGACCGCTTCCTTTAAAATGTGTTCCACAAATTAAACAAAACATAACACTCTTTATATATTCATCCAAGTTGCTTGCAAACCTGTCTTAGAATTTAAGTATATAAACCCTATATTTGGTATATTTATCTGGCACTATATGGTTTAGAAGTACAGTTAAAGTGGTTTCTAAGAACTAGGGAAAGAGAGAATGTCACAAAGGCATTGGTGAAATTGATCAACACTTACACAATAAAAAATAAAAAAGTTGAATTTTTCAGATATGGTCTCTCACAAGAGAAAAGTAAAAATGCAGAAGTGAAAACCTTATATTAAAGATATTGAGGTGAAACCAATGGGATAATGGAAGAAATGAGAAATGGAAACAAAATGGTAGATTGCTGTAAAGTGTTGTGGACACCAGGTATGGAGGTTTCTTTGGTCGAAGGTTTTGGGCACAGGTTTCTAACAGTCTGAAACAGGAATGTTACTGCAGTGTAACATAAGAGTACAAAATTGGGTATTGGGATATCCGCATCCAAGTGTTTGCTTTGTCATTCACAAGACATGGACACGGCAATGGTAATTTAAGGTCCCAGAATTTGTTTCTTCATTAGTTAAGTATTAGTACTTGCTGTCTGTCTTTTATAAGATCTAAAAAAAAAAATTTAATGAGACAATAAAGGCAATAATTTTATAAACTACAAAGCATTATTTTTTACATAAATTAGTATCATGTTAGTAATCAAACAACCTAATTAGTTCTGCAGCTCAATGAATCACATAGCTTTATTAGATAGATTGTGTTAATAGCAAGTGGAGGGAAGACCATTCGGGAGAATTTTGTAATAGTTCTGGAAACAAGTAATGAGAAACTAGAAGACTCTAAGAAAAGGAAAGAAAGAGAAACATCAGTGGAATATGAAATTAAATGGAGAGTGCAAATGAAACTAATCATGTTTCATGATTTTATTTTCATTTTTCACCTAACATTCAATAACTAATCATTAAGCACCTACTTTGTGCTGAGTACATAGGGATAAAGGACTATATAATTGTTACATTTAATGACAAAATTTTTACACAGAGAGAAGAATATATATAAAAAATTTATACAGAGTAAATCATTTTTGCCAATATAGCATGGAATTTCTTTCCATCCTTTGTCATTTGGTTTTAATATTATTAAATTAGAAAATGTAGTCTAAAGATAAAGGAATTATTGTCCTCAAAACTGTTTAGGCAGTTTAAAATTGTCCATGTCTTATAAAATATGTCACCCATATAGACAGTGATAATTACCCATGTCATAATTTATATCATTGCTATAATTTTGTGAATTTTTGTGACAATATTTAACAAAAAAATTAGAAGATTTTTGCCTACATTGAATCTTCTAGAGACTGTAAAATATCTTAACATAAATTAGTCTTAGAAATAGAGTGTTTATTGCTCCCCATCACCAAAACCTCCCTCCCTTCTCCCTCCCCCCCATACATTTCAACCCTAAATCCTGGGAAGGCAGCAAAACAAAACAAAAGGAAATACCAAAAAACAAAAAACAAAAAAACCACTCAACTTATTCTGCCACAAGTGACTGTCATTGAAGAATAAAGTTGAATACACTGAAGCGAAAAAAAAAAAAAGAAAGAGTGTTTATTTAATGTTAAAAAATAGCTCTAAATTTGTGTCTCGACTCAAAACCTGACAAATGTCACAGACTTTCACAAACTTCTCTAAGAATGATTCCCTGTGGGAATTAATAATACCACCTTAAACTGGTAGATGTTTAAACGGAAGAATGCATAACATAAGCTCAGAAAACCATACGCATCACATTTATATTGAATATATCCAAAAGGATTAAAATTAAGTGTCAAACTGATTACATGCATTTATAATTTATATCTATACTCCCCTGAAACTTCACTGAAACTTAAATTACATAAAAGGGATGTTTTTAAAGTAATAAGCCAAAAGCACAAAGAAAATTGGCAAAGATATAGATGACAGAATGTAGAAAGAAAAATGGTCAAGTAGTTAGTAATTTATCAGCCCCCATAACTCTAAATGGTGAGATTTAAGAGGGAAAACTGAACTCCCCAAACCTGATGAATCAATAGCAATGAATGCTTGCAAAAGTGGAGGTTAAGTTGGTGTTAAAAATAGGATTGGTGTAAGATCTACTTAGAAGATGGAAAGATCTCCAGATTCTCTCCATACTTCATATGGTTAGACCCTGAAGATGTTCCTGTATGTAGAAGACTCGGTATTTATTCCCTGGAGGGTAAAACATAGAGTCTCTGAATGAAGGAACCAAAGTCATAGTTAAAAGCAGCAGTGGCCATCCTTAAAATAGGGGGATTATTTGGAAGGTGGTACTGAGTATTGAGATATCCCATTTCTAATTGCCTCTTAGTCAATGACAGCTAGAACTGTATCTTCCAGGCAGACCAGAAGAGTTTAACCAGGGCACTCTTACTAACCTAAGAAAAGTCGCCTAGAGATATTGACAACTGGAGTTCCCTGAAGACAAAATAGTTCAGCCAGATTACTCATAGTGTCACACTGTCTCACCCCCTGCCTTCCTGCCATATCTACAGAGCTTCCAGTCAGCTGTTTAGTAACCCATCCTTAAATCATCTAAGTCAGCTATGTTTAAAATTCTGGGTATAATCTATTCTGGTGCAAAATTTATTTTCATATGTAGACCCCTAAACTCATAAAATAAGTTATCTCTTCCCAAAATACAATGATGGGACAGGCATGGAATACCAGTTATAGACATTCCTATTCAAAAACGGAGAAAATGAAAGGATAAAATAATTCACCAGTTCTAAGCAATTTTGAAATCCAGTAGAATGAACTCCATTCATTTTCAAAGCTTGAGAAAAATCTTCCATGAGTCAGAGGGCTCTGCCCTCTACACCTTCAGCTTTGCCTTTGAGTCATTCTTCCTTTTTCATGTGTTTGTAGATAAATAGTATGACTAACCCATTTTCCACTTATAGAATTTTGGGAGTCTGACAGCCTTCTTTCATTTCCTGCTTTTTCAATCCAAGCTGGCTTTTGTCATCACATAACTTTCTCTGCCTTTTGACCCTCCCACCTCTCCTACCTCCTTCTTTCTCTCTCTCTTTTTTCAAAAATTGAAACATAGTCAATTGTACAGATCTATGGGGTACCGAGCTAAATATCAATACCTGTATGCAATATGTGATTCTCAAATCAGGATAATTAGTATATTCAACATTAAACAATGTAATCATTTTTCATGGCCTTTTACCAATTCTGCCTCCTTCTTATAAGACATTGTAATATCACTGGGCCAGCCCAGATAATCCAGAACAATCTCCTTTATCTAAAGTCACCTGATTGTAGACTTAATAAATCTATAAAATTCTTTCACAGCAACATCTAGATTAGCATTTGACTGAATAACTAGGGAAAATAGCCTAATCAATTTGACATATAAAAGTGACCATGGTACTTGGACAGAGTTAATAGTAATAGCAGAATGGTGGTAAATTAAATAAAATTGTGCCAATTAGCAAAATCCATCATGCATTTTTAATAAGTTAATTTATGCTAAAAATAATAATTAAACAATTCAACTAAGAAAAGATGTGATTACCCGATTGTTAACTTCTATCAAAGTGCAGATTCGTATAGGGGAGGGAGATAATAACAGCCATTTTTGTACTTTTGCAGTAGTATTTGAATGCTTTTACTATGAGAACATTATTTTAGAAGCAGAAAAAATAAATATAAAAAGTATACAAAGGGTTTGTCAAAGAACAAAATTTCAACAAAATGAGTTTATTTTTTTTACCATTTACTTGTACATATTTGTGGGGTACAGTGTATTGTTTCAATATATGTATATACTGCACAATGATTCACTTAGGGTAGATAGCACAGTTTTGTACCTGTTAGTCCACCACTTGAGTAACAAATTGAATTTAAATATCTAATTTGCTTTTATTAGCAATTCATGAATTGGGCAACATCCATCTAAGAAATAGAAAGGTGCTCCAAAGAGCTGAGCAGAAAGAGTAGGATTTATGGTGAAAAAAGGGCTGAAGAAAGCAAAAACAAAGAACAAAAAGTGGATCGGTCATTTCAAAGTTAACTTCCTGGGCTGGTTGGTTATTGGTTAGAGTACAGCCTTATAACCCCAAAGTCAGAGGTTCAGATCCCCCTACCAGTCAGCCACCAAAAAAAAAAAAAAAAAAGAAGAAAGAAAGAAAGAAAAAATGAGAGTTAAAGCAGGGGGGGGACTTCATTAATATGCTGGTTCACGTTGACCGAGCCCCTTTGGACTGGCTGCTGTGAATCTCCTTTTTAGAAAACTGGCCAGTTTGGTTATGTGGCACCTAACACGAATGATTTCATTCTGGTTTGGTTCTGGCACCTAGTGCAGGAACTCAGTCTGAACAATGGCCTCCTATAAATTTTATTTAATACTATGCACACAAATGTTCTTTGTAATATATTTTGAAATGGTGAAAAATTGGATGCCATAAATAAGGCATTGGTTAAATAAATTATAGTATATTCATATAGCAAAACACAATTCATCTCTCTCCAAAATACAGTATAATCCCACACTTAAAAAAATAACCAATAATAATGATATAGTTTGGATGTGTTGTCCCCTCCAAAACTCATGTGGGAAGTTGATCCTCAATGTGGCAGTGTTGGGAACTGATTGAGTCATGGGGGTGGATCCCTCATGAATGGATTAATGTTCTCCCCAGGGGAGGGGGAATTAATGAGTGAGTTCTCACTCTGTTAGCTCCCATGAGAGTTCGGTGCTTAAAAAGACCCTGGCACCTCCTCTCTCCCTCTTGCTTCCTCTTGCCATGTGATCTGCCTGTACCCGCCGGCTGCCTGCCACTTTCCACTATGAGTAGAAGCAGCCTGAGGCCCATGCCAGATGCAGCTGTCCCAGAATCATAAGCCAAATAAACCTCCATTCTTTATAAATTACCCAGTCTCAGGTAATTCTGTTATAGCAACACAAAACAGACTAATACAAATAACATGTTTTTATACAGATTGAACTGTTAATCATCTGTAGGAATATCTTAACACTGTGAGTTACTTCTGTAATGTTTTAATTCTTAATAAGCAGCATGAATTACTTTTGCAATTGAGATAAAATGTTATTGTATAATATAGGTTTAAATTAAAGATTTTATATTTTTTAAAAAGTGATTAAAAACTAAAAAAATAGCATTATCTTTATAAAGTATATTTGACTGTTATATCATTTCAAATTTAATCATGTTTATTTCATGCTATTATTAGTATGCTTAAAGTTATCAAATAGTCTTTAATTATGGCATGTTTTCATGAAATATAATTTTATTTCCTAAAAAAGTTATTTAAAAATTAGGTAAACATGAGGTCAGTATTCAGCTCTGATTATAGATTGTTGCCTCAATACCTTAGTGACTCTAATACAAGTTGGCATTCTCGATTAAAAAAAAATAAAATAAAAAAAACAGGGCCGGCCCCATGGCTCACTTGGGAGAGTGCGGCACTGATAGTGCTGAGGCCGAGGATTTGGATCCTATATAGGGATGGCCGGTGCGCTCACTGGCTGAGCGTGGTGCAGACGACACCATGCCGAGGGTTGCAATCCCCTTACTGGTCAAAAAAAAAAAAAAAAAGAAAAAAATACAGAGCAGCTGATTTTTTTTAAGTCCATTGTAAGGAATGTCATGGGGAAATTTAGAATGGATACAATAAATTAAAATGCCTTTTAATAAGAAAACTCCATTCAGCTTAAAAGTAGGCCTTATTTTCATATAAACAAAAACCCAGTGTTGTTGGAACAGTTCTGGGTAGTAATTAACCCAAAGTTCACAAATATGAAAATTCTTCTCAAGCTAATTTATGTCAGGTAAAGGTAGGAGTAAAATTTACCTTCTATACCATGTAATCATATCATAATTAAGTTCTACATAAATTAAATAAGAATACAATGTGTATTTCTCTTTCTATAAGCAGAAAAAATAGGCTCCAATCCATTGGTTTTAAAACAATGTGTTTTAAAAATGAGAAGTATTTCTTGGATAATACCACTGTTAAAATCTGACTGTTGATTCATAAATGTTACATTTAAAGCCCATGTTTTAGGATACTGTTTTAATAATTACTTTGTTAATTATTACTTATTACTTGCCAACAGACTCCCTCGAGACTACAAGGCACATCGTTACATAAAGGTAAACAGTTTGATTCTTTCTTCTCACAAAATAAGTTTGCTGCTTTCATTACAACTTTGACTTTTTGAAGTTGCTATGGGTCAAATGTGTCCCCTCAAAGCTCATGTATGAGAAGTGTGATCTACACTGTAACATTGTTAAGAGGGTGGGAAATTCTATTATGATAATTGAAAGGTGGGACCTTTAAGAGGTGATTAGATTGTGAAGACTGTACCCTGGTGAATGGAATAATGAGTTGATGGTATAATGGGTGGTCATGGGGGTGGTTCTGCTGGCTTTATAAGGAGAGTGAGTGAGAAGGAGTGAGAAAGTCAGCTTTCTTGCTCAGGCCATTCTTTTGCTGTGTGTTGCTCTGGAGAGTCACCCCACCAAGAAAAAAGCCCTCAACAGATGTGTTGCCTGGACTTTGGACTTCCCAACCTTCAAAACTATAAGAAATAAATTTCATTTCTTTATATATTGCCTGGTTTCAGGTATTTTGTTATAAGCATCAGAAACATACTAATATAGAAATTAAACATGTATTATCATTTCCGATTAAGAAAAGGAGAAAAAAATTCATTTTATGCGTATGAGATTTGGTGTTGCAGCCTATTACAGCAAACTCTCAAGAAGAGGCAAGACACTAAGGCTTGAGGCAGGAAGCATAGTTTATTTATTGATGCCAGCACTGGCTCAGCAGACTCGTCACAAAGGCTGAGCCCTGAGCACAGCGGGGCTGTTTCCTTTATGTCATAGAACTTCTGGCTTTTACAGTGGGATAAAGGGTAACCTTATATGGTGATGTTTTTCTCTCAGGGGAGGAAAGTCCCAGATCAGCAGTGTCTACAGCAGGGCAGCCTGCAGCCAGGCAAGCATGGGTGCCTCATTGGATTCTTAATAATAATTTTAGTTAACATTGTTTAAAAATGTAGCTGACTTCTACTTCCTTAACTTACAGGCCAAGGTATCTACCAAAAACCCACTTATTTCGTTAAAGTATTGAACATTTCTCTCTGCTTGTAAAGATTGTAAGATGTGAAAGTCCACGGGAAAAAAAAAATCAAACTCTTTCATGTACCAAATATTTACTGTGCACCTATTATGTACCAAACACTATCCTAAACAATAAGGATACAGCAAACAACATTTTAATTCTAGTTTTTCCAAGACATGTTTTTCATATCAAAATATCATTGTATCAAAAGAAATAATCAATCTTTGCAGTTCACTTTTGATGAGCAGAATATACATACAACATTGCCACTTCTTAGGGAAGAACAGCAGACTTGTAGAGATCTATCAATGGTATTTATAAATAAGAGTGGCCTGAGACTAGCAGGAGAATCAGGTTCCATGGACGAAATTGTGTAGAGGACTTAAGGGGAAAACTGGTTTTCTGAAGCAGAGAGTGGTCAACAATTTCAAATGAAATGAAGTCATCAAGTTATCGTCTTTGTCAGACAGAGAGTTGTCTGTTGTCAGAGCAATGAGGGAGTGCATAACAGATTGAAATGGTTTCAGGAGTGAAAAGAGTAGGTGTGTATAGATTACTAATTCAAAAAAAATGGTGGAAAGGTGAAAAGGACAGTAGGAGCAGGGAAAGGGATATATTTGCTTATGAGTTTTTATTTTTATTACAAAGGAGAGGTGAGCATGTTTGTAACTTTGGAAGGAGAGCTACTGGACAGGGAGAAAGGAAACATACAGAAGAAATTGAAAAGTCATTGGAACAAGAAGGCAATGAGTTCAGAAGCACAGGTATAAGGTTTACATTTGAAAAGACACTGTCTCAAAATTATAAAGTAAAAGATAAAAATAGGTATACAAAAAGGTAACAGTAGCCAACATTACTTGATTGAATAAATATATACATATATACATATATATACATATGTACACACACAGGAGGGGATGCGTGGCACTGTTCAAATTTAAGCACATGATGTGCAATGTGCTGTGGTAGGTATTATTTTTATGCCTATTTTATTGATGAGGAATCTGAGACATGGGGAGGTTAATAATTTGCAGAAATCACACAATTATTAAGAAGCAGAGCCATAATTTGAACCCAGGAAATCATTTTAGAATCCATGTTCTTAACCGCTACACTCCAATGAACCCAATTAATTCTGCAAATGGAAGTGAGAGAAACTGAGGAAACTTACTGAGCACATCTATTTTTTGCCTGTAAGACAAGGAGAAAAGGCATTTATTGAGAATGGTATGAATGTGTATGTAAAGAATTTTAAGATGATGGTGAAGGAAAGCATGGAATCACGTGTAGATGTGTGTGTTTGTGTTTTCTCTCACAAAATATATTTCCTTTGAAATGAGAAACTAACATAATTTGTGTTGAACTTTAGTGGAAATTATTAGGAAGATTAGTGTTACTAAATTTTCTGTTTAGGTTGTGATATTCATATCTTGCCTTTGAGACTTTCTAAATCAGTATAGATCTTATTCTTCTAAAACCTCAGAACATATTAGCATTAAAAACTGGAAAAGACATTTAACATTTTTCTCTTAAGAAAGCAAAAGGAGGTATATAACTAGTTCCAACTCTACCTACTATTTTCCTTTGAAAATAGTCCGCTGGTCCTTGCCTTTGAATATTGTATTAGTTTGTTAGGGCAGCCATAACAAAATATCACAGACTGGGTGGCTGGACCAACAGCAATTTATTTTCTCACAGTTCTGGAGGCTAGAAATTTAAGATCAAGGTGTTAGCAAGTTTGTTTTCTTCTGAGGCCTCTTTCCTTGGCTTGCAGATGGCTGCCTTCTTGTGTCCTCACATGGTTATCCCCTGGTCTGTGTTGTCTGTGTCCTAATTTTCTTTTCTTACGAGACCACCAGTCATATTGAATTAGGGTTCACCAATATGACCTCATTTTACTTTAATTACCTCTTTAAAGGCTCCATCTCCATATATGGTCACATACTGAGGTACTGGGGGTTAGAACTTCCACATATACATTTGGCGGGCGGTGAGGGGTGCACAATTCAGCTCATAACAAATGTCACTACAAGAACCTTAAATGTTTATTCATCTGGTCAGAACATGGTGGAATTACTTCAAAAGCAGGTTTGGACTCTCCTATTCCTCAGCATCTTTAACATTCTGAAATTAAAATGAACTAGCAATCATTTACTTTTATATAGTGATATTTATTTACTTATTTACTAGTAAAGTAGAGAATGAAGTTAAAAATAATTAGTACATTTAATGTTTTGGGAATCAAGAAAAAAATTAAAGTTTACAACCCCGCAATGTGACTTTGTCAGAATAGCAATAAACTTTCTCCAGTGTTTGCTTCAGACTGAGCTAAGAATCAATTTACATTTAGGATGAAATAACTGCTGGTTCTTAATGGGACTAGTTTATGTACTAGGCACTGTGGTAAGCACTCCATTGTCATTGTTTTCATTAAACCTCATACAAACTGTTAGTTGATGCTATTCCCCCCCCCCACCCCAATCTTCAGTAGAGGCTTAAGCACATGACTTCACAATGGGTGAACAGAGCCTGGATTTGAACCTAAGTATCACTTACTCCAAAGCCCGTGCTTTTAACCTCAACAAGATACTGACTTACCAAATATCTCTAGGTGTCAATGAACAGTATGATGATGAGGGGTGAGATAACATGGCCTAGATCTTATAACCAAAATGAGTAAGACAAATCTCTAAAAATCTGGTTTTGTGATAACAATGGGCAAGGATAGATTTAGGTATTATTTGTATACCTTCAAATGTGATTTGCACCCTTTAACAGAGACTAGTAACAGTCCCACAATTGTGCAAATGATACTATTGATTTTGTGAAACACATGGCAGCACTGTGTGAAATTCTTTGCTGCATTAAATATATGTGAAAAGCTAAGCTAAGTGGGGCATAAGTCATGGGAAAATATAACTCTGCAAAAGTAGCTCTGTCAGCATTATTGAACAAAATTGTTATCTCATTCATGATTGGTAACAAACAGAAGATTTTTGCTTTATGGCTCATGTTTTCAATGATAACAATTTTTTGCCAGTATTACTATATATGAATTGCATTATTTTTGACTTTGTAAATGAGGAGTGCTGAAGAAACACTGACTCACATATTGCCATAATACTTAGCATATATTAAGTGCACAATAAATACTTGTGAAACAAATTAAATAAAGGAAGAGGAAAAGAAATATTTAATAAATGATCATCATCCATAAATTTATTTACCTGTAAGTCAAAAGAGTAACAACTTATACTAATAAGGGATATTTTCAAGTCAGAAAAATAAAACACTCCAATATTTTTATGAAGAATAATAAATATGATTTCTATGGATTTCCAAACCTGACGTAAAGTCCTTCTGATAAAAAGATGAGTGTAAGAAAAAATACTATTACTTATGAAATGATAGAGCTTTTAATATTTTGTTTCAAATGAGACTAAGCCGACTGTTCTTGGTAGATACTAAATGAATATTTGACAAATTGAATTAAATAAGTCAAGAATAAAAATGATAATTTAACATTAAAGAGCATAGGGAGGTGATAATTTCAGATTGCAATATTATCTTGTGCAAAAGCATTATACTACTTGACAACTAACTGTGATTTTGCCTCCTCAAGGATAAGAAAATATTAAGTTTAGGCAAAGCTCATCTTTTGTTTGGATGATTTAAATCCAGATACTAAATTCATTTCTAGTTTCAGTACTAAGCCAATTACTTTTGCACGGAACTCAATAATAAAGAAAAAGGTAGTATTTCCTGTGTACTCACCAAGTAAGGTAAACAATGATATAGGTTAGATTCATATGCTATTCTTAAGAAATTGTGTGCACTGGGAAAACAAGAATGACATGTGCAGATATAACTGTATGCCACATTCTGAAGTTTCTTCTATTTCAAGAAGCCATCTGTCAGCTGATGATTTTTAAGTAAGATAAACACTTGTTGTCTTAATATTATTCTCAGAAAATGTTAATAACCTGAAAATATTAATAACTATACAACAGTCATCTGTTTTACCATTATGATTATTGGTCAGAGTTCATTATAATGTAACAAAACTGCATTTCAGACCACCTACTCTTTGTCAGCACCACGCTCAGCCGGTGAGCAAACCGGCCATCCCTATATGGGATCCGAACCCGTGGCCTTGGTGTTATCAGCACCACACTCTCCCGAGTGAGCCACGGGCTGGCCCAGACCACCTACTCTTTGAAGCCCCTTTCATCATCCTGGCTGGAAGAGATTTCACTTTGATTGTCTGTAAAATTCTGCTTATACTCATACCACACTTGTGTCATAGCCACAGTTTTTTCTGCTGCTAGGATTTTCCCTACTACTTTGTAAATTCCCTAAAGGCAAGAATCTTGACTCTCAGAAAGCATATTATTCCTTCCTTTGATGAATATTTGCTGATTGCTTACCAAGTCCCAGGAACTGTGCAGTCAGGGTCAGTCTGCCCCAAAGGGATTTGCAGCAAGTCAATACAGTGTCCTGAGAGTCTGAAATGGACTGAGCTAGAGACATAAGATGAGCAAGGCACAGTGTCTGCTCTCACACAGCTGAGAAGCTGTCACTGATAAGAACAATGAAAAGAAAATAGCTATATTATAATAAGGCTATTTGCAAATTGTTTGTGGATACTATGGAAGGCACACTTTTCTCTGGCTTGAGATCAGTATGTGTGTGTGTGTGTGTGTGTGTGTGTGTGTGTGTGTGTGTGTGTGTGTGTGTGTGTGTGTGTGTGTCTTGTGGGTGTGAGGAAGAGTTAAACTGAAATCTGAAGTGTGAAGTATGAACACAAGTTAATTAAGAGAAATACAGGTCAGGAAACAACACATTCAGTGTTTATCCAGAGGCAAGAAAGAAAACAGCCCATTCAGTATCCTGCAATTGTTTAGCAGAGTAGACATTTAATAAATCTTAATTAGAATGGTTTACTTCAGGTATACATTTCAGAAAATATGAGATCAATCTTCCCTTTTTTCTGAATCTGAGCAGATCATATATGCAAATTACACAGAGAGAACCCCGCGTTAGAGTACATGTAGAAAACTTGTGCATTGCTTTAAATTTCCTATAGTTTAAATAAACCATTTGTCATTAATTCCTCTTCAGAATGACAGACTAGTTTATATAATGTGCTACATACAAATATCAATTTGAAATTTTGCTACTTTTCAGTTTGCTTCCTTGTATTTTTTTGAATACATATTTTAATAATAGCAATGGAGGTAAATCAGAGAGTGAGAAAAAATGTCTTGGAATTGACAAAATAAGTTATAAGTAAATGACTAATGCTACATAAATGTATTTAACTGATTATTTAATTTGGCTTCTAACTACAATTATATGACTTATGTCATCCTGGTGAAAAATTACTTGGGAAATCATGTTTCTGAAACAAATAATCATTTTTATTAATTCTGAAACAAATGGTCACTTTTCACTGAAATCTGTTCTCTAACACTGGCAGAGAAGGAAGGTTATTGTTGATGTCTTTTGAATAGTGACTAAATTAATCTCATTTTCCCTATTATCTGCCAGACTATTAGGTACAACCAACAGGCACTTCCACAGACACTATCTGTTCCAGATTTAAGCAGTCTGGTCATCCTATGCATGCGGGATTACCATCTACTGTCCTGCCTTGCCAATTCATCTCACCATGTTTAGCCCATTTGAATCCCAGAGTTTTATGAATATAGCAAAAACAGAGAACTTTACATTCTATATATTTTGCCATTTTCAGATATCCATGGATTAATGATAAATTATGTTCTTAGCTATCACTCTGCACATATATGTTTCTATTATCCTGTAGGCTCATAAAACATAAGGTAAGAACTTATTAAAATGTGCTTTATTACAGGGTACAGACATTCCTGCATATATGATGCATACCTATTTACCAACATTTATTTTTATTTTATTTTTTTAGGGTTTTATTAGTATTATTTCCATATTGGCACTAAACCAAAGATAAGTTACCAGCAGTCCACCCGGTACAAGAGGTAGAAGTCAGAGAAGTGTTTGGATCTTTGGAAAATCAAATGCTTCTGATGATAGGAATTCATTCTGTCATCTTGAGTACTGTACTTTCTACTGTCCTTTTATCTCCACCCCCACTTACTTTTGCTACTCATACAAGCAGATTCTATTATTAGAGTATGAGTTCTTTCTGTTATACAATTTACATAAAAATCTCTTGTATTTTGCAGAACACATATCGGTCAGGTGCATTCACTCAGTAAACAGTGATGTGAGTGAACTCTAAGCCCTAAGTCCTCTTCAGCACAGATGTCCTTCTCTTTAGAAACTCTCTACTCTCTTCGTTCATGGTATTTGAAAGTTTGAAGAGAGAAACTACGTCTGTTCTTCAAAATCTTTGCATGATATAGTGGTCAATTTGCATGCTGCCAGCTTATACTAATGTATAATGACGAGCAGCTCTAAGAAAAATGGGTTATTTAAGGAAAATGAAGGCAAAAATTCAAAATTGTTTATGCCAATAGGGTGCTTACTAAATTCTAGGCCCTGTTCTAACCAACATACATTAAGTCATTGAATCTCATCAACCTTCTAAGATTGCTACTAACATTATCATTATTTCTAGAAGAGAAATCTGAGGCAAGGAGAGGTAGAATAATTTGCCCAAGACTGACTCTAGAATCTACACTTTTAACCAATTTTCTGTACTGCCTCTTATACTTTCTCATAGAGGATAGGGCTCCATATTCCCTCCCCTTAGTGCCCAATTCAGCCCAACCAAACAAACAATATAAGAGGAAGAGTTGCTTTTACTCTACAAATGCTTTAAGACAAGTCTTCTAACAACCTAATTACACAGCTGACACACAGCAAATTCATAATAAAAGAAGTTATTTTTAATATGTACTAAGTGATGAGTTTTGTTTTAGGCTAGAAGGGGTGCAGAAAACAATATATTCAGTGGACCTTGCCTAGAACCACTTGACATTTCTGTGGGGAGATCACATAGCTAAAAATGAAGCAAAAAACAAGCATAAGGATATGCACTTGTGAATGGTTTTTAAAACAGGGAGATTATTGTGGGATGCAGTGATAGGAAAGACTGAGCTTTGTGGTGTGAAGGGATTTGGACTGAACTTTAAAGATCCCTCAAAATATAGACCACTGGAAAGGTCATAAAATTCCTTCCATTCTAATTTAGCTACATGAGTAAAGACATGAAGTCAGGAAAGAACACTGTATGTTCTTAAGAACGATGTGAGTAGGACTAGAGGAAAAGTTAAATTTAACAGAGTAGAGAGATTTGTGGTAAGATGGATCAGCTAGACTGATATCACGTAAAACCTGGAGAGAAGGTAATGGATTATAATTTCAGATGCAGAAAATAGAGTTGATCAGTGTTTTAGGAAGTAAATCAATTGAAGCTTTGTTGTGCATGATATATAGAAACTTCTAGAAACTCTGGGCAAGAAAAGCAATTAGAAGTCTAACAATTATTCAGTAAAAAAGGAATGAAAACCTGGCCTATAATGGTGACAATGGATAAGAAAAGTACTTATTGAATAAATGGCTCAGGGGATACAGAAGCAGGAGAGTTGAAATAATATTATTGTGAGGTTGGATCCTGATTGGGATGGAAAGAAGTGATTTTATTAACAGTGAAAATAGGAGGGATTTCTATTTTCAGATGGGAATATGACTTAGGTATGTTGATTGTGAGTTGACATTAACATATATAAAAGGAAATTTTCAATAAACATCTAGAGATTTCACACTGATCCATTAGTGAGGAGATAAATTAGGAAATTCACACTGGTGAAATAATAAATCATGAAGGTCCCAGTATGAATCATAACAACAATTGAGTTCTCAAAGGACAAAAGAAGCCTATTGGTAGAGAGGAAGTATCTGTGGGAACAGCATTTGTACAGTCAGAAACAGAAAATACAAAGACTAGCATTTGGTAGTATAGGAAAGTGGTAGAAACAGCATTAAATGTCTTACCTCTTGGCCCAGACTTGGTTTTAAAAACAAATTGAATGAGATCAACAAAGAATTAGCTGGAAAGTGAAGTAGGAAACACAGGATGATAACTATGGAGCAGGTAAGGATTAAAGCAGTTTGGTGGATATGGTAGAATAGGCTAGATGCAAGGTAACCAGATTGTGTTCTGACAAAAGGAGCACTGAGTCCAGGGAGGTTAGGTACAGCAGTGCCAGAGAGTGATGAGACTGAGGCTACTTTCAAGCTATAGTAAAAACTGAAAACAGAAAACAGTAGAGTCAAAAAGTGTTATTGCATATTTTGGGGAGATTGAGAAGTACACTAAAGCATCATTAGCAATACTGAAGTCATCCAGAAAGGTTGTATAAGAGGGGAGGAAAAGACGATGCCTAAGGAAATAGAATGTAATTGGAGGAGAGTATTGCTTAATACTTAGCTTTGTCAACATGTCAGTAAAGCATAGAACTACACATTGAACATTCTACTCTGCAGAAATCTAAAACAATTAATGACGTTTGGAACAGCGAAAAGCATTTGTTTGAATATGGCGTGAAGTACTCTTGAGACCGCTATTGTGCAAGAATGACAATCTAACCACATATCATGCTATAGCTGGTGTTGCAAATAAGGCTAACTATGAAAACATTTGGAATATATATATACACATATATATTTAATTATGCTCATCCTAAAGATATATAATTAAAACTCCAATAAGAAAAAATAGGTACATGGATTTCTGTCCCGGGAAACATATTTATATAATGGTTTGTTTTAGTATAAATTCTTCTAACATACTCTCACTTTCTCATTCTCTTGCTCTCTTTCTCTCCCTTTCAGCATTTTTAACCACATACATTATACTGAAAAGCTCAGAATAGCAGGTTGAATGCTTCTTGATTTCTGGTAAACTTTGTTTATTGTTGCATATAAGACTAAAAAACTGAGCACGTTTTAGTGGGTATATGAAATTGAAATATCTTGTCCTTTCAAACAATAACAGGCAACCTCACTCCTACAAATGATAGTTGCCTTTCAAAAGAAACCTTGGCTTCATTTGTGTCCTTGCCTACTTCTACAGGTGCTCTACGGTTTTCTTAGAAATTTTGAATTCATCATCCAGCCCCTAAATGACCTATTTATAATTTACAGTACATTGATTTTATCTGCTGAATTCATGCCATAAATTTCTCAAAAGGAAAGGAAAGTTCTAATATGTGCACTTTCTTTTATTATTTCCTGTGGAAAATCTTGCTTCTAACACTATATCACAGATTTTTTTTCCCTTAGTTGCTATTTAAAGCTTACCTCATTCAAGTCAAAACTACAAAAAAAAAAAAAAATTTCTAAGTACATTGTTTATGCAGAAATGTGAGGCAATTAATGTGGTTTAACAACAACTAATTATGAAGGACTTGTGAGCAAAATTCAGCATAATTTGAGCTAAATCTTAAAAAGCTTATACTCTTGAAGGTGACTGAATCAATTCAGTGCCATTAAATCCACTAATCCTTCCGTATAGTTCTATCTTTTCCCCACTAAATAATCCTTTCCTGTCTCATTTTATTTCTTCAGTACCAAATACAGATTGATTTATAGCTCATAGGTAAGCCAGATATGATTGCCATAGTCCGCTATTGGTTGTGAAGATACATTATCTATCAGATGAGACAAAAAAGAAAGTGAGTTTTTAAAAGCCAGTCCACATTTTAATGTATGATTTAGGAGCTTCTGGAGCTAGGCTAATAATCACAGATTCCCAGTAAAGTTCAAGTTTTATAATAAACATATGACAAATATTGGCCATAACTCTCTTCCACATGGACACGGCCCAGCAGTTTCTGATTCTGCAAACACAAACCTTGTCAGATATTCTCACATGATCTACTTGGGCAGGTCCTTCAAGCCTGAAAACCCATGCAAAAAAGTTTTCAGTTTCCTAACTCTTTATGGCTGTAATTCACAACACAGGAATTCCTAGTATTTCCCTACATTGCCTTCCACTCTTTCTATTACTGTCAGCCATTCTGACACATATATTAAAATTTGGTGGTTCTGAGTCTGAAAAATCTTAATGCTAACCACTGAAGACTCTTGAGTCCTCTGTCAGTTCTCTGCTTCTAAGGCCTGTACCACACTTCATATTAACTTGCAGAACTTTGTTCAGTAGAATGTTTTACACATGACTAAGAGTTCTTTTGCTGTTGTTTTTGCTGTTGTTTTGCCTGTCACTAGCATCATGCTCTTCATGAATTTCTCTACTTCCTCAAATTAAGTAGCCCCACCTCTGGTTCCAATGTCTCCTGTTCATGCATACCTTTGCCATCTAGAAATCTGGTCTTGATTGATGTAAGGTATGAGACTTTAACTAGAATATGCTACCCCAAAATATGGCATATTGATATAAGAATTATTTTGAGCCAAAGGCAATTGAAAAACAGCAGACACAAGAAAAGCTCTCTACCCTACCCCATATACCTAAAATCAGGGCACAAATTTCCCTTTGTGAAGGTGTCCCCCTCTCTCAGATCAGGAAGGGAGGGAAAATATTTATCAGCACAGAAATAAGTCCACATGAACAAAACCATGCTAAGTTACCCTTATCTTCCATTAGTTCCTCCCATATATTTACCTTCCCTCAATTTACAGCTCCTCAAAGCCCAAACTCCTATTCTTTGTCTAGTCACATCCTCACATTTTATCCTCTCTTTTTAAAATGGTATATAATTCTCCATGTTTAACCACCTCTTTGGGTCTTCATTTCTTTTCTCTGAAGGCCTTTGTGTACATGTAGAAATTAACATCAATAAAATTTGTATGCCTTTTCTTCTGTTAATCTGTGTTTTGTCGGTTTTTAATTCACAGATCCAAGCTTCAGAAGATAAAAAAATAGAGGAAAGTTTTTTCCTCCCCTACATCTGCCATAGGCCATCTTCTGGGATAGGCTCCAATTTCTTAGAAAATTCTGAATTCATGGAAGTCCTACTGAATATAACTTAGAGCCTGCAGCTTAATGAGGGAGAGATACCATGTTCTCTTTTCCTTTGCATTAATAATGACTCATTCCAGGTTCTACTCTTCATAATTAATGATAATGTTACCTTCTCTTCTCTTGCACCATAAAAATTACCACATGCCTCCCAAATTGCTGACTCTGTATGCAAAACCTCCATCCTTTATTTTTATGCTTTTCCTATTATTTTATTAGTAACTTCAATATCTAATGAAACAGTGCTCCATATACCTCTCCAGTAATTGCAATTATCTAAATAGATAATCTTAAAATTGCTATAGGTAATAAATAATTAAAAGTGTCTTTTATCTTATGAAATCTGAAAATTTGAATAGCTAAAATTCTTACATTTTGAGTATTAATGTCTGTATTCTATATACTAAGCAAATTAAAGATAAATGCATTTTAAAAGCTGACCTTTTTACCTTTGAAAGTGCAAAAAATTAACACAAATGTGTTTTTAGACACTCCGAAAAGGGTATGGAACTAGCCCTTTTAAAGGAAAAGAAAAAAAGACATTTTCAGTAAAATGTAATTATAATGTAAAGGTGAGGTACACTGCTACTAGGAGTCTTGAAAAAATAATCTAAAAGTACTATGAAACCATCACTAAGAATTTTTAATTCTAACATGCAAACATGGGAATTATATCTCACTGTAATTTATTATCAGGATCAAGCCGGAAATGAGTCAAAGATCAATGTCTATAAATAAGAAAAAAGAAAAGCAGATAGGAGGCAACTATCATGTTGTTCAACATGCATTGCTAATGCAATTTAAATTCTGAATAAGCATATATATGTGATTTCACCTTAAATTATTAATGCTATCTATTTTAATATTTACAAGTGATTATCTTTAAAGTTATCTATTCATGTTTACTTTATGAAATGTTTTAGATCTACAGAATAGTAGAGGGTATAACATTATGACAACAAATCTTACTATTTTGCTATAAATGCTTTAGATTTTTAAGAACAAATATGTTAAGTATGGTTGGAAATATTTACTACTCTTAATACCATTTACCTTTGTTACTCCCCAGAGAAAGCCAAATGTTATATAATTTTTTAATGTACTTAATTTCTATATAGAACTTATTTTGAACTAACTTTAGACTGACAGAAAAGTTTCAACAATAGTACAAATGGTTGCCTTCTATGACTAATGATAACATCTCGTACCTCACATAACCATCACATAAATATCAAAAGAATTATCTAATTTTAAAAATATTACTACATATATTACTATCCAAAAACAATATATACTATAGTTTACCATATCTTTCAAAGTTACATATCATATTAAATGTAATATCATTTGGCAACATTTTTCTTGTGTTTTATTATTTTGTTTTAATCAAATTGTGCTTAAGATAATAACTCTGTGGGCAGATGTAACACTAGTCTTTCTTTTAAAACTATTGTGCATTATACCACTGTTTCCTCTAAAAGTGGAACTGCATAGATTTACTCTAAAAGTGGGAATTGCTGGGTGAAAGGATATGTATCATTTCAAAATTTTAAAGTATTAAAAATGGCTCATCAACGTGGTTGTACAAAATTGTCATTCCTTTCAAGAGTGTATGAAAATTCTGGTTTCTTCCCATCACCAGACTTTAAAAAATTTTTGCCAAACTATGGGTGGAAAATCTCAGTTTTTCATTATGAATTTTCTTGATGGGTGGTGATGTTGAATATATTTCAATATGATTATATTTTCTTTTCTGGCAATTGTCTCCAATCCTAGCTTGCCTATATTGGTACATTATGAACTCCAGTTGCAATTCTTTACTGCTTTTAAGGGTTACCGGTATCTTTCACTAGTGTCTTGCCTTTTAAATTTCTTCATATCTTCTGATGCAAATGGTTTTCTATTTCAATGAGGTAAAATACACCAAACTTACACTTTTTGATGTGTTTGGTATAATTTATGAAATCTCTTCTTACCCTGAATTTATAAAGATATTTTTCTATATTTTCTTTGATATTAAAAAGGCTCATCACATTTACATCTTTAATAGACTTGGAATTTATTTTTGAGTATAGTTTGACTAGAGATGCAATTTTGTTTTATTTCTTGCATATAAATTATCCTAACATAATTCATTAAATGCAGTTCATTATTTTTCTACTTATTTGTAATGCCAACTTGGTAGTATATAACAAATTTACATACAAGTTATGTATAGATGGATATGCTTGAGTCCTCTGTTCTGTTTTATTTAACTGTTCTTTGGTAATATCACGCTGTTTTAATTGCTTTAACTTTTTAATAATGAAGAGATTTGTCAAGGAAAGATTACAAATTTATATTTCTTCAACATTTCCTTGGCCATTGTTGATATTTTGCTCATTCATGTAAACTTTATTATCAGCGTGTAAAGTTTCATGAAAAAATCATTTTGGCATTTTGACTCACATTAAACTTACAGACAATTTGGGGCAAATTTCTATAGCTATGGAAATTGAGTTTTCCTCTTATTAAAATTACATTTTCCCTTTTATTTAAATTCATCCTTTATGTCCTTCAGAAACACTTTGTAATTTTCTCCATTAAGATTTTGTGCATCCTTTGTTTTTATTACTAGTTTATGAGTAGCTTTTTAAAATTATGTTTTCTAATTGCTTAATGAATGCGGGGACACGAAATGAACTTATATTAAGCAATGTCTGTTTTTAAAAAAATATTCCTATGCTATGGTTGGCTGAAACAAAACATCAGAATGCATCCTACAGAATAAGGATATTGTTTTGTAAAACTAAAACACACATACTGAGTTACAATATAAAATGTAAAATTTCTTTCTTTTTTTTTTTTGTAAAATTTATTTCTTAACATTGATTATAGTAAAATTTGAAGCCATTATTTCAAGTTTTTTTTTCAACGAGAATATATAGATGTACTGTTACTGACTTTGTATTTCTAAAACAATCTTTATTTCCCTTCATTTTGGAATAGTTCAGTTATTTCCTTCGTAGTCTGACAATTTTACTCTTGTGGCTGTTAAGAAGTCTGTTTAAATCTCAGTGTTTGTCATCTGCAGTGATCTGACTATTGCTTCTAGTAGCATCTTAAGATTTTTCCTTTTTCATGGTGCTCTGAAGTCTCACTTTGATGGCTGACAATTTTATTATTATCACACTTAGAGTCCCTTTTCGATCTGAAGACCCATTTTTTTCTTCGTTACTATAATTTCACTGTTACTTTTTACCCTTCTTTCTCATTTTGCCATTTCTCAACATTTATTAGCTAAAAGCATCTTGAACTTACCAATTTATCCTCCAAGTTTCTCAACTGTTCTCATTTTGGGGTTATCTTTCTGTGTAATTTATGAATTATTTATTAATTCAAAAGCATCTAATTTGTGCATTCTCACTTTGACTAGTTGCCTAGGATTGACTGTTCCCCCAAAACTTGACTCCCACTGTGGCAGTGTTAAGAGGGTGGGAAATCCTGTTATGATAATTGAAAGGTGGGGGGTCTTCAAGAGGTGATTAGATTACAGGACCATGCCATGGTGAGTGGATTAATAATGGTGGTCAGGGGTTGTGGTTCTTAGGGCTTTAAAAGGAGTGTGCTTGTTCTCTCTGCTTCCACCATCTGGCAATGTGAGACCCCTGTGTCACTGTCACCATCACCAAGACCCTCACCAGATGTGTTCCCTCGACTTTGGACTTCATAGCTTCTGAGCTGTAAACAAATAAATTTTGTTTTCTTATCAATCACCCAGTCTCAGGTATTTTGTTATAAGCAATAGAAACAGACTGATACACCAGTTCAGCATAAACTTTATTCTACCAAAAGCAATTTCTTTTTAAGTTTAATTATAGTGACCAGATTTTTTATTTCCAAGAGTTTTAGTTGTTTTCATTTTAATAAAATCGTGTTTTACTTATATAATCTTGGCCTCTTTTATTTCACTATTTCTTGTTCTTTTTATGGGTACTTTTTTCCTTTTTCTCCTTGATGAACCCTCCAGAAACTTGCAATACTTTCCTATGATTGCTCTGTTATTTTCATTTTCATTCATCTCCTGACTGGTAGGGGTTTTTTGTAGCTGTCTTTCTTAAGAATCCATGTGTTATGGAAATCGAATTTGCAAGATTTATTTCAGTAAAAGGAATATATTTTTAACTTCTCTTTCAGCACTTACTCCTCTCTGTGGGGTGTTCTGTATTTGCCTTGATTTCACCTCTGGGCCTTAAAAAGCCTTCTCTTTTATGACTCATTTAGGGTTTTGCTCCACAGAGCATGTGAGAACTTGCAGAGCTATCAACCTGCAAAGGACTTGGGTCAAAGGTAGTCACAAGGCTGTTTCTGTGGTCTCTAAGTCATCAGAGTTAGCATTTTCTACAAGTCATTGGCCAAGGTAACTGATGCACACCCTTATTTTAGCCTTGCTTCCCTGTGGGCCAGCTTTACTCCAGTCCTTGGTGTAAGCAAGCTCTTTTTAGACCCTGTTTCTCTATAAGATTCATAATGTGGGGGCTCAGAAGTCTGACCTTTCAACCATTCTTTCTGCTTTGTATTTCTGTTCTGTTTATCATTCAAGGAAAATCTATCTTGTTTTTTTGAGATTAGCAATTTCTTTTTAATTTTAATTTTAATACGTTTTATTAATCATTGCTATGTTTTAAAAGCCAGAAATGTCCTCAAATTATACATTTTCAACAGTGTCTTGACTTTTCATAGGAAAAGTGAACCATGACATTTTCTTCTTTCCGTAATATAAATTTCTGTAGGCTAGAAAAGAAGCATTTTCATCTTTATTCACACATACCTAATAATCTATTGCACAGTGTAAGCACTTAATGAACATCAAATTGTCCTTAATAGCTTTTGTCATCTTAACTTTTAAACCACAGAGCAAATAATTTATTCTATAGGACCCAGGAAATTAAAGATGAAAACCTTCATCCTTTTCTTTCCCCATATTCAGCTATATGAAGGATCTAAGTCTGAATCTGATTTGTACAAGTATTTAAAGCTCTCTCATGTTTTTAAATACTTAATCAAATTTCCATGAACTTAGTTTTTGGTAACTGGTTAGAGATGTAACAAAATACAATATATTAGTCCAGATTTGATAAGATGAAATACCCATACAAAAACTAATTTCACATCTTACTTATATTTATTTATATGTGCCACTCTGTTTTTTGTTCTGGGGTTTTTTCGTTTTGTTTTGTTTTGTTTGTTTTTCTTTTTCTTTTTTGGTCTGGCAAGTCAAATGTAAATTCTCCTACAAAACCTTAGAGAAGATTGCAATGATTAAGCAAATAGCTACTTCTTAGCAGGGGGTGGGGAGTGGCAAAGACAATATCTAGAAAGATTTACATAAATTATTAATGTAGACTAATCTTAATTAATTATTAAGTTCTAGTTGATATTATACTACCTCATATCTATAATTATTGTAATTATTTCTGGTTTTTTAACTACTCTAATGTGTACACTAAAAATAATTTAAGATAAAGATTATTATCCTAAATGATCCACAAATGTATCACAAATATAGTAATAGAAAATTTAAAATTAAAATTATGCTTATTTATAAGTTCTTTACATACTCTCATAAAATCTTCACAAAAATTTATGGCTAAGCTTCCTATTTTGTTGATGAGGAAATTGACACAGTAGCCTTCAGGAAATAAACAGCAAGTGGGAATTTGAATCTCAGCTTGACTGAATTCAAAGTCCTAGGCACTATGTTTCACCTCCACATAAGTTAACACCTACAGTAATTAAAGTGTTAATTGATTTTACTTGCTTTGATTTTGGATGGGAGGAATAGAATAGTTTGGTTGTGTATATATTTTGATTAATATATTTTCAGTTTTATTTACCATTGTTGACACAGGATCTGAAATATTACAAAATTGCCTAGGGCATCTCTGCCTTCAGATATGGCCCTTACACTTCATCAAACATAACATAGAGTGATTTTCATAAAACATAAATCCTATGTACAACACTCTGCTGTTTTTCCTTCATCTATTGAATAAAATTAAAACTCCTTATTTTGGATATTTGTACCCCAATGCTCATTGCAGCATTATTCATAATAGCCAAAAGGTGGAAACAATGCAAGCATTCAGAAACAGATGATTGGATAAACAAAATGTGGCATTTACATGTAATGGAATATTATTCGGCCATAAAAAGGAATGAAGTTTCAATCCATGCTAGAGCATAGATGCACCTTGAAAACATTATAGTAACCTACACACAAAGGACAGATATTTTATTATTTCACTTACATGAAATAACTAGAATTAGCAAGTTCACAGAGACAGAAAGTAGATTAGAGGTTACCAGGGGCTGGGGGAAGGGGATAATAAGGAGTTACTTCTTTAAATAGAGGTTCTGTTTGAAGTGATGAAAACATTTCAGAAATAGTAGTGGTCGTGGTAATGGTTTCACAACACTGTGAATATAATCAATACCACTGAATTGTGCAAATTTTATGCTTTATATGGTATGTAAAATATTTCAATGGAACTGTTTTTTTTTTAAAAAAGAAAACCCTTTATTTTGGCAGACTGAGTCCCTCAATATCAGGTCACTTCCTTCTACTCCAGCTTTATCTCATATCAATTCATGCCACACAACCCATATTTTAATCACACCAAGTGACTCCTCATCCAGACCATGCTTTTTCATGTCTTTGTACTAAGAATTTTCTGAGCCCTTAGTCTAGAAGAGTAGTTTTCAATCTTTTTTATCTAAGGATCTTTATACTCTTAAACTTTGGAGAAGACTCCAAAGAGATTTTGTGCATGTAGGTTCTGTCTATAGCTACTTACCATATTAAAAATTTGAATTGAGTGATGTTTTCAAGATGACAGAATAGATGATCCCTAGCTTTGCCTCCCCACACAATCTAAATTGATAGACTGTGTGGGGAAGCAAATTTACAACTATCAATTTACAACTATTAAAATGCAAAACTGTCATGCTGAGTTTGCTGGAGCTCAGGAGAAGAGAAGGAGAGACCCATAGAGTTCATTAAGATGTGAATGGCCATGAGGAGAAGAAGGGACTACTCCAGCCATTCCAAATCCTGGCTGTTTCTGGGGCTGACATGATACAAGGCAAGGAGCAGCTTACAGCACATGGAACAGCTTCCAGGAGATGGCAAAGCCCCAGCAGCACCCTTTGAATGAAGCTACTTGAAGTCTGCAAGGGAGGAGGGTGCTTTGGAGAGCACATTCCATCGCCCAGGACTGTAAAGCCACTAGCAATCTTCTAGTGGACCTACACAGAAGCAAGGAGCCACAGCCAATGGGAGGAAAGAACCACCCAGAGATCAGTCAGTCTTTGCTGGGGATTCCTGCATGACCTGCCTCACAGGAAATATTTGGAGTGTCAGAGGGGAGGCTGACCCACCAAGAAAGCAATGGAGTACAGTGTAAACAGCTGATCTGCCTTCTGATTGACACGATATCCACACAGTGGATACCAGGACAACAGAACTACAGGGGGTGCAAATTTGTGGGACAGATTCCGTCCCAGGCTGGAATTTCCACACAGCCCAGTTGTGGCTGTGGTGACCCCACAAAATGCAGAAGTGACTAAAAGACCAACAATTATAATCCAATCGACACAAAAAGCATTCCCTGTTTGAGAGAGAGCAGCAAAGTAGTAATCAAGCTCAATCACAGAGCTCAAGTTGTGGTACCCACAGGAAGTTTTCCCCAATTTTGGAATTAACCACAAGACAGAAATTAGATATAGTGCAGAGTGTAAGTAGTGGTGGTCACTATAAATCCACCACAGAATACAGGGGAGAAATAACCCACAGACTAAAGACAAAGCTCTGGTGTTAACCGGTAAAGTCCTAACAACACCAAAGAACACCTATAAAACCTACAGGAGGTAGCCATCTCCTCAAATGCTGAGGAATCAATGTGAAAACACAAAGATTGAGAAAGAACAGATAAATATGATACCAGCAAAGGAAACAAACAAAGCACCAACAATGGACTCAAAAATAACCTTTGCATAATTGTTGAGCCTGAAGGAAATAAAAAAGGAAGAGGCCCAGAAAGCATAATCACGGATATAATGACAAAATTTCCTAAATATGGAGAAAGTTGACACCATTCAGGTACAGAAAGCTCATCAATCAAACTCAGTCCAAAGAGGAACATCCCAAGGTGCATCAAAATCAAATTATTGAAGAAGCCAAACACAAAGATAGAATACTGAAAGAAGCAAGAGAAATGAAACACATGACATTCAACAGAGCCCTGGTACATCTCTCAGCAGATTTCTCAGTAGAAACTCTACAGGCCAGAAGAGAATGGGATAATGTATGCAAAGTAACTAAAGTGAAAAAAAAATAACAAAAAGCAAAAAAACCCCAAAAAACTGTCATCCAAGAATTCTGTATCCAGCAAAACTAACCTTCAAATATGAAGGAGAAATAAAGTCTTTCTCTGACAAACAAAGCTAGGGAAATTTATTAATGCTAAACCTGCCTTACAAGAAATACTAACAGGAGTTCTTCAATCTGAAAGATGATGATACTGAAGAATAGCAAGAAAACATTTGAAGGTTTGTAACTCACTAATAACGTAAGTACACAGACAACCTTAGAATATTGCAAAGTCTTAAGGGAGGTGTATAACCACTTATATCCTTAGTAAAAAGACTAAAGGACAAACCTAATAAGACAGTAAGAGCTACAACAATCTTATAAGAGATAAACAATATTAAAAGATGTTACCTGAAACAGCGAAATATCAAAAGGGAGGGGGGAATGATCCCAAATTGTTGAGTTAAGTTTGGTGTTTTGTTTTTTCTTAGATATTAAAGTTAAGTTATTATTAGTGTAAAAGAATCTGTTATAACTATAACTTGTTTTTTGTGAACCTCATGGTAACCATAACACAAAAACATATAGGGGACATACTGAAAATCAAAATATACTGCTAAAGAAAACCACTCAACTACAAAGAAAAACAGAAAGACTGGGAAAAAGGATCTACAAAACAACCAGAAAAAAATAGCAAAATTGCAGTGACAAATCCCTATATATCAATAATAACCCTAAATGTAAATGAATTAGATATCGCAATTAAAAGACACAGAGTGGCTCAATGTACTGTAAACAAGCACCAATAATATTCTGCCTACAAGAAACTCACTTCACCTATAAGGACAAACATAGACTGAAATTAAAGGGATGGAAAAAAAAATACATGCAAATGGAAACCAAAAAAGAGCAGGAATAGTTATATCAGATAAAATAGTCTTCAAGTCAAGGTAAGTAAACAAAGATGAGGAAGGTCATTATATAATGATAAAGGGATGAATTCAACAAGAGGATGTAACAATTCTAAATATATCCATACCCAATACTGGAGCACCTGGTTATATAAAGCAATCTCTATTAGACCTAATGTGAGAGATGTACTCCATCACAATAATAGTTGTGCAGTTTAACATCCCTCTTTCAGCACAGGACAGATCATCCAGACAGAAAGTTAACCAACAAACATACAATTTAATCTCTACTCCGGGCCAATTGGACCTAACAGACAATTATAGAACATTTCATGCAACTGATACACAATACTCATTCTTCTCAGCAGCACATGGAACATTCTCTAGAATACACCATAAGTTAGGTCACAAAACAAGCCCCAATAAACTTTAAAAATTGCAGTCATATCAACTATTTTGCCTGAATAAAAATAGAAATCAATGACAAAAGGGATATTGGATACCATACAAGTACATGGAAATTAAACTACATACTCCTGAGCAAAGAATTTATCAAAGTAGAAATCAAAAAGAAAATTGTAAATTTCCTGGAGACAAATGAAAATGAAAACACTTCATAACAGAATCAATGGGTACAGGAAAAACAATTCTAAGAAGGAAGTTTATAGCAGTAAATGACTATATCATAAAAGAAGAAAGACTTCAAATAAACAATCTAACATTACACCTCAAGGAATGAGAAAAATAAGAACAAACCAAACCCCAAATCAATAGAAGGAGAGAAATAACAAAGATGAGAGCAGAAATAAATAAAATGGAGACAAAAAAATACAGAAGATTGATGGAAAAAAGTTTTTTGAAAAGACAAAGGAAATTCATAAACCTTTAGGTAGACTAATAAAGAAAAAAGAGAGAAGACTTGAATAAATAAAATCAGAAATGAAAAAGGAGACATTACAACTGAGACCACAGACCACAGAAATACAAAGGATCGCAAGAGACTGTGAATAACTACATGCTAACCAACTGGAAAACCTAGAAGAAATGGACAAATTCCTAGAAACATACAACTTACTAAGGCTGAATTACGAAGAATGAGAAAACCTAAAGATCAATCACGGAATGAGATTAAAACAATAATAAAATGTCTTCCAACAAAGAAAACCTCAGGACCAGATGGCTTTACTGTCAAAATCTACCAAACATTTAAAGAAGAAATAATACCAATTTTTTTTTCAAACTCTTCCAAAAAATTTAAGAGGAGGGAATACTCCAAAACTCATTCTAAGAGGCCAGCATTACCCTTATCCCAATACTGGAAAAGACACAAGAAAACAAACAAATAAACAAAAGTACAGACCAATATCCCTGATAAACACAGATTTGAAAATCCTCAACAAAATACTGGTAAACTAAATCCAACGACACATTAAAAAGATCATTCAAGAACCCACAGATGCAAGGACTGTTCAACATATGCAAATCTAGAAATGTGATACTTCACATTAACAGAATGAAGGGGGAAGAAAACACATGTGATCATTTTAATAGATGCAGAAAAAGTATTTGATAAAATCCAACACCCTTTCAATGATAACAACATTCAACAAAATTAGGTATAGAAGGAATGTAATAATAAAAGTCATATACACCAAACCAAAATTGGAGGCTCTTCCTCTGTGATCTGGAACAAGACAAAGATGACCACTTTCTCCACTCTTATTCAATACAGTTCTGGAAGTTTTAGCCAGTGCAATAAAGTGAGAGAAATTGATAAAGTGTGTCCATCTCAAAAAGGAGGAAGTCAAATTGTCCCTATTGCAGATTCCATCATCATATACACAGAAAATGCAACAACTTATTCAACTCCATTAACAAATTACTAAAACTAATAAATGAATTCAGTATAGTGGCAGTATACAAAATTAACACACAAAAAATAATCAGTAGTTTTTTTTATATATTGATAATGAAATAGCTGAGGTAGAAATCAAGGAAGTTATTCCATTCACAATAGATATGCAAAAAATGAAATTTGTAGGAGTAAATTTAACTAAGGAGGTGAAAGACCTCTACAATGAAAACTATAAAGCATTAACAAAAGAAATTGAAGAGGACACAAATAAATGGAAAGATATCCCACACTCATGGGTTGGAAGAATTAACATCATCAAAGTGGACATATTACTCAAAGCCATTCACAGATTTGACACAATCCCTATCAAAATACCAATGACATTCATCAGAGAGGTAGAAAAACTGACCTTATAATTTGTACAAACCACAATAGATCCCCTATAGCTAAAGCAATCTTGAACACAAAGAACAAAGTTGAAGGCATCACACTACCTGACTTCAAAATATACTATAAAGCCATAGTAACCAAAAGAGCATGGTACTGGCATAAGAACAGACAAATAGACCAATGGCACAGAAAAGAGAGCCCAGAAATAAACCTGAATTTAAGACCTGAAACTATGAAACTACTAGAAGAAAACAGGGGAAACACTGCATGAAATGGGAAGCACTTTTTTGAACAGGACTACAAAGGCACAAACAGCTAAAGCAAAAATACATGAGTGGGGCTGCATTAAACTTAAAAGCTTCTTTACAGCAAGGGACACAATCAACAAAGTGGAGACAACCTACAGAATAGTAGAAAATATTTGCCAACTACGCATCAGACAAGGAACTAATATCCAGAATATATAAGGAATTTAAACAACTCAATAGCAAAAAATCAAATAACTCAATTAAAAAATGGCAAAGGACTTGAATAGACATTTTTCAAAAGATGACATACAAATGGCTTACAAGCTCATGAAAAAAATGCTCAACATCACAAATCATCAGGGAAATGCAAATTAAAGCCACTATGATATGTCATCTCACTCCAGTTACAATAGGTATTATCAACAAGACAGAAAATGCTGGCAAGGATGTGCAGAAAAGGGACATCTCCCGCATCAGTGGTGGGAATGTAAATTGGTACAGCCACTGTGGAAAACAATATGGAGGTTCCTCAGAGAACCAAAAATAGATCTGCCTGATGACCCAGCTATCCCACTACTGGGTATATACCCAAAGGAAATGAAAAGAATATAGTGAAAAAACACCTGTACTCCTATGTTTATTGCAAAACTATTCACCAAGAGATGGAATCAACTTACATGCTCATCAACGAATGAAAAGTGGGTTTTCATAGAAGTACAGAGTAGAATAATGGTTACCAGAGGCTGAGAGAAGCAGAAAGGTCGGGGGGAGAAGTAGTGAACTAATGTGTACAAAAATACTCTATCTACCCTAAATGAATCATTGTGTAGTATATGCATGTATTGAAACAAAACACTGTCTCCCACAAATATGTACAAGTAAATATTAAAATAAAAATTTTTAAAAAGAACAAAATATTTGCTAGTATATAATTTTTTGAGGAAAAAACGAATGCTGGTGTTTTAAACCATGATATATTTAATCTCTATATTTGAACTACATAAAAAGTATGAATAAACACAAATCTGTAAAAAATATACAGATTAAAAATTTATTTTAAATATTTTTCAATGTCTTTGAAGGTTATAATAATGAATCAACTGCTTGTTGATATAAGTAACACCTTCTAAGAAAAGTAACTATATTTTCAAAAACTAATGTAAAGAGAGGATTGTTTTACAGTTTTACAATATATTTAATGTCTGGCTTACTAGAAGACAGCTGGATTCTCATACCTGCTTCTTTATCCTATCAGTTGTGCTGTTTTAGTTGCAGTTTATAAAGAAAATCCACCCTCACACAGCTATGTAGTTGAAAAAAGGAGGAAGTGTTTTAATAGCTTTTCTAGATAACTCTGGATATTCTTTTTTCATACTACGCCAACACATGTCAAGTGATAGTTACTTAAAGGTTAGTTGCAGTGTGAAATCTGAAACCATAGTGATGAACTTTTCATACTCTATTACATTAAAATTAATTGGTCTATCTCGCACTTTGAATGAATCATTTACCCATGCATGATTTTACCGTGTCATTTGGGAAATATTGTTTACCTGACTTATGCATACCTTCTAAATGTTGACACATTTTATTATGCAATACCCCAAAATCACATGAGTTAATATCACCATCCATCTAATCAGAAAAGCCTTTAAGTAATGGGAAGCTGTCAAGCTTACTGTGGTGGATATATGTCTTCCAAAATTCTGATTTTCACTTGAAAGCTTGATTTTATTTTTTGCAACTAACGCTGTAGGTCATTTTCCTAGAAGTGCCAGACTCACTGTATTCATTCTTTAGAAAATGCCTGCCACACAACCAGGCTTGAATAACTATAGTTTAGTTATTCAAATCTAAACGTTCATTAAAAAGAAAATGATTAAATAAATTAGCTTACTCTGGGTAAAGAATTAGATACAAGCTTTCAAAAGAATAAGATGAAACTATGTACTGAAATAAAAACTTTGCAGTATATATTGTAAATGCAAAAAAGCAGCTAGCTGAATAATACATTTAATATTATTCCACTATTGTAATTAAAAATGATAAACACATACATAAAGAAAATTTTGGAGACATGACTGCTGTCAATTATGGGTAAGTGAATGGGATTGATTGTTGTAGCAAAGAGACAAATTTCATATTTAAATCCACATTACTTCAACACTCTATAATAAATTTAAATATTTTTTCAATTTAAAAAGTAAAAAAAATTGATCTCAGTATAGTGATAATGAAAAAGTGTGGGTTATATGGAAATCACATAGAGATAAAAGAGAGAAGTCGTGCAAGAAATAAGAAGATGGTCCATGTAAAAGTCGAATGACAGGGAAAAGGTTTACCTCTGAATTATGCGGATAATCCATAGTGAATATCATGCTTGAATAATTATGTCACATAACATATTAAAAAATATATCATTTTTATAATAACATTTTCTCGACTGTATATGTTTAAATATATATACATATATATGCACACAAAATAATCTCTGACATTTATCTGAGAAAATATGATGGACCCAATATACTAGGCAGATATTCTTGAAGATATAATTTCTCCCACTGGAAGAAAATCAATTAGAAGAGTTTTGAACTGAAAAATTATTTTCCATGAATTTTAATACACTTACTTGTAAGAAATAGTATGATGAAACATACTGGAAATTCCACGATTAGAAGCTAATAATCATAGTATACATGATGTACATGCTAGCAGTTAATTGCTTCTTTAACATTTGGAGAGTTGGATGAAATAGTCATATTTATTCTTGAATATAAACTCTAGGAAAATGTAATTGCTACAGGCAATTACCACTATTATTTCTCTAGTAATCCACATGATACTCATTTCCACCAAACTACTTAAAATTAAATTGTTGTACTTACTTTCAACAATTACTTGTCTGTCTTCCCAGTTATCATTAACAAGCTGTATATTTCCAAAGTGTGCATCACTGTAAAAGATTCGGTTGGTACCTTTTCTTCTTTGACTATAGTCAAAAGCCAAGGCTATGACATTCTTGAAATAATGTGGATTTTCATATGGCCTTATTGGAGAATTTAAATTGGTTTCATCAGAAAGATGTATACTTTTTAATATTGTTCTCCCTGAATAGAGCAAGTAGCCTTCATGCCTTAGGCAAGTAACTCCATCGTCTGCCAAATATCCATGGGCACAAGCACAAGTTCTCCGGAAATTTCCTCTATAAAGACAGAGTTGCTTACAGCCACCATTGTCTTTGGCACAAACATTGGTCCCTAAGAAATAAAAAAAATATATATATATATATACACATACACACACACACACGTTTATAATTTTCTCTTGTTTTTCAAATAAGTTTTTTTCTTATAGAAATAATAACAATTTATTGTCTTTTTATTCTTAAGTTTAAGACTAGTCAAGAAAAAAAATCAAAGCCTATAAAGTACTGTTTTTTAATCACAGCAGTTTAAAATCTTGGGTTTCTTATTTGAAAGATCACATTCTTCTGCTTCCTTCACCATCCAAATAAAATCATTAAAATTTTCCCTTAATGAGCCAGTTAAGGGTATAAATCTTTTTTGACACTTGATACTGAGATTACAATAGGTTTTATATATTGTCATCTTTGGTACAAATAACTGATTCACTCAAAAAGACAAACTGAATTCACCCAAAAACCATGTACTGCTTTAAACTGTGTGTCTGTGAGTTATGTCAGTATCAAAGAAATTTGTGGTTCCAATGTGCCTAACTTCATAAATATATCGGACGTAAGCTTTTTGCTCCACTTTTGAGTGAAGACATAATATGCTCTTAGGATTTCTTCGTGGAGCTAATTTTCCTCTATGAATCCATTATTATCATCTCCAAAATGATTATACCTTTATTTGATGTAAAGAAAATTAATTATAATTTGTTTAAATGAAGGTAGATTAAAAAGTACCCAAATCACTCTCATGTCAGTTTCAAAATACACATTATAAGGAAATGATGACTTCAAGAAATGTTTCACTCTAAAAGCATCAACTTCCAGAGCCATGACCACTTTATATACTAATATATAATCCAAAACAAAAACTTCAGCTGCTTTTTACTCTCTAGTATTCTAATCATGCTTTTTATGTTTTGTCAAATCAGTATATTTATCAAGTATTTTTCATATTACTAACCCAAACCTATACTCAAGACACACCAAATATGTAATATGTCTGTGTACGTATGCTGCCATATACAAGTGTACCTATTTATGAACTACTACATATTCATTTCATTAGGCTACTATGTGAATTTTGTAGGACATTAGATGCAAAATATAAATAAATAAAATAAGGTTTTGTGGTTTTGAACTAGTATAAGTATTAACCCCAACTTAAGTTCGGCGATTTTTTTAAAAAATGAGACATAAATAACATAAAATACATTTATCATATATATTCCTTTAAGAGTGCTAACCTTTCTCTCTTACTCGGTTAAAGATTTTAACCTCCTTCAGGTTGACTCCAAGGCCAGTTCTCATGGTTACCATTTCTGTGGCATCATTCTTGTGACCCCTTCTGATGGACCCATTAGCGTGTGCTCTGCCAAAAAATTGAACATACATGATCAACAATCTTCAATTAATTAAAATCAAGCCAGTTGTTTAAACTGAAGATAACAGACAGCCCAACAGAAGTGAAAGAAACCAACTTTAGTCTGTTATATTGAAATTCTTGGGCCTGGAATAGCAAGAGTGCCTGATTTTTCTGTGGAAATCACATGGTTTTGTAAGATCCTTTTTATGACCTTGCTAGGATAATGGCTTATCCTACAAGGGTAAAGCAACTGGCACTGAAATAACATTTTGAGACTGAAATACTTATAAAAAAATTAATTACCTGTCAGACCAGTAGATGTAAGCCCCAAAGACTGCAACTGAAAACAAATCCACATTGCTCCCTGACAGCACCATCTCACGATTCCTTCCAGTCTCAAGGTCAATTCTCTCTATCTTGTCTGTGCGAGCATCACACCAGTACAATTTATTTTCCTAAAGATCGATTGAAAAGTAATATCACAAGCTGTTTTTGATTGTTGTATTAAGAAAATAAGGGAACACTAAAAGTGAACTAATGCAAGTTGGCAGCTAATGCACTTTTAATACTCGAAAGAAATCCAACAGACCTCGTAGTCAATGGAGATGCCATTCGGCCATGCTATTCCCATGCTTACAAGGACAACCTTCTCTGAGCCATCTAAGCGAGCCTTTCCAATGCAGGGCATTTGTCCCCATTCAGTCCAGAACAAGAAGCTGAAATCAAATAGTTGATTTATAGTAATATATAGATAAACGCAAAAAGACAATGATAAGAGTAGTAACACTCAGTAACAGAACAAGAATAATACATTTTAGAAATTAAAATGTAAGTTCATTTATGTTTGCCAAAAAATTCATTTTTATTGTAAAAAATATTTAACCAGCCATAGAAATCATGAAGATGGTTTCAAAACCATACCAAAATACCTTTTTTACATCCCGTCTGAAATGCTCTTCTAAAACCTGTTTGCCTAATTTGCTTCTTTTTTGCAGATCTCAAAGATTTTCTTCAAGAAGACTTCTGTTTCTTCCCTCATTATTGCATCACATACTCTGTCTCATAATATAGAGTGGCAAATCTACACTTGTATTTCTTTACACTGATTATTAATATTTTTTGCCCCCACTAGACAGTAAGCTCAATGAGGACAGTGATCTTTCCTCTTTTTTTCCACTATTACACCTACTGGTGTTCATTAGAAAATTTAAAAAATAAAAATTAGTGGTAAGTAAATATTTAATTTATGAATGTACAAATTAATGTGTCATAACTTTCAATTCTGTCCACTTGAATAGTTGCTAAGCACAACTATTCAAGTTTGAACTTCACAAATTATCTATGAAGCCACGGCTTCATACAAAAACAAAGACTTTTATTTTAGTTACCTCATAAAATAAAATGAAATGTAGAAGGAATGTGTAAAAACATGTAATACAGAAAGAAAATCTAGCGTATGCTGAAATGAAACTATATATCAAATATAAAATGTAGAAAACCAGAGGGTATGTAATCCATGCATTCTTTCACTCATTCATTCAACAAATGTGGTATTTATGTGAGAACACAGAAATCCATGCATTTAGATAAACATGACTCATTTTAATTTGATGTTACGTCCACTGAAGTTTTTACCCAACTATCAGATAACAGCAATGACTAATGTTTAGAAAAATATGGCAGTCATTGATTTATTCAGGCAAAAATGGGTCTATATTTCCATGCATATCTGAATATATACATACTTATATATACACGAGTGCTCATACAAGAAGAGACAATATAAAACTGTGTATATAAAAATTAAAGACCTATACTCATATTTTGTATATATCCTATTGAATTACTGTATTGTTTAACCATGAACAAAAGGTATTTAAACTACATGTAATATATATATTCTTTTTATGCATATTATTTTGATTTATTTTAATAGTTCATATTTTTTCCTGAAAATGCTGTATAAAGTAAATGTCTTGGAGTTTTACAACCAGACAGAAAAAAAAGGTGTGGCTAGAACCCCAAGAATATTTATTCTGAAAATACTTTCATTCATATTTACAAGCTCTATAAATCAGAAAGGGGAAACTTTGCAGCAGGAAATCCAACTAATATTTTACTGGTAATAGCTTGGTGAAGCAGGCATGAAAAAAATCTATACTCGCATTAAAATCAAGTTTTTTAAGACTTTAAGGGATTCTCTCATCGGATTAAAAATCTTTTTAAAAATAAAATAACTGGGAAATAAAATTTATTGCTCCATTCAATTTTCTAAGGACAAATGTCATTGTGTTAAAATGGCAGGGGATGTCACACTGTGAAGGAGGCCCTGTGGGAACCTGGGCACACATGTACTTACTTATTCAATCTGATTCTTATCATCTACTTTTAATATACTCCAAAGTTCAAATATAGAAAGAAATGTATATTATAAACATTTTAATTAATATTAATCTGCTCTCAAATGCAGATTAATATTTAATGTATTATTAAATGAGTAACAAAAATATTATTTTGAGTGAGTAGTCCAACTAAGCCATTTCATGTACTTAGAACTAATTCTCGCGACTATGGAAATTATAGCTCAGGAAGTTAAGGATCCACAGTCACTTGACCAATAAGGGGGCAAGCCAGGAACCACACTCAGGCTTTACTAACCCAAACCTGACTTTCTTTTCTATAATATGTTGTCTCACCAAATAGAAAGACAAAACAACAGTGTAATAATCTTATATCAAATGTTATTTTTCCTTATCTGTGAGGAGTGTAATAAAAGATCTCCATACTTAAAAACATGAAACAAACATAGAAAAGGTCATAATATTGAGAAACAAGTGTCCCTCTCTTTTTTCTAAGTAGTCTGTATTCATTTTAATTTTTTTAAATACTTCCATGCAGGAAGCTTAGGTGAATATCAATAAAATTATAGATAACAATTATTCTAAATAAAACTATTTTGAATCCAGAATGTACCCAAGTTTTCTCTGTGGAAAACACTAGTGATTTGAATACTAGTGAAACTATCATAGTATAGAAGCCACATGTGTGTGGAAATCACTTTTATGGTTAATCTATCAACTTACTAAAATTAAAAGATTTTAAGCTGGTGAAAATTAAGCATCGTTTTATGGATGTCATGCAAAGAATAATTTATTTGCTTCTTAAACCAAAATTGAAAGTAAATAACTGAATAGAATCAGCACATCGAGAACCTTTGGGGATTATAAACCAAATGCAGAAAAAGAACATTCTCCAAACTGGTAGGATTGCAGGGAGAAACTTATAATTTAAGATAATACCTTACATGAATACACGTGAGATATATTCAATGAACACAGATTTTTGGTATCTGAATGTCATTAACAACAAGAAGAAATGAAAATTCTTGTCACTGGTTTTTGTGACCCCACAAAAATTAAGATTCAGTGATGGGGTTACTACTGATTTTGTCCCCACTTGATTTCAAATTTTGCAATTGTGAAGAGTTCGTTGGTTTGTATGATATGGACAAGAAAATAGATTTTAGAATATTAGCTTGATAAATATAACTCTAAAGATACTATCCTAAATCCAGAAATTTTCAAAATTTTCAAAATCAAATGTTATGTTGTACAATTAAATTTTTTCTGAATAATAAATTATTTGTTAATTATTTAAGACATAAACTTGTACTTACGTGTCATTTGTTTTTTATGTGTTGCCTTACTTTAAGATGCAAAATAAAAGGATACTTCAAAAAGGTTGTGAAAAAATAGAATTTAAAGACAATACAAATCTTTCCATGAACTTTTTGAAGTACCCTCATACACTCTAAGAGATGGCATTCAACTATGTTAGGCTATGCTATTTCAACAGATTTTAAACTGTCAGCCAAGACCCTCTGTATATTGCTTAGTATTTTGTAAAAGTATATACATAATCAAAGACAACTTGACAGTATGTACTTGTAGAACAACAAAATCTTATGTCAGTCCATGTCTTTACCAAGGAAAGAAAAACTTTTCAGCAAGTTATTTACAATCGCAAAAATATAAAGCTAAATTGAGATGCAACACACATCCTGGTACCTAAAAGGAAAAAAGGAAATCAGTAATTTTGTATTTTACCAACAGATTATATACCATGCAAGTTTAACCAAAATTTTCAAACTCATCCTGTGATCTCCTATACATCTTTTTTTTTATTGTTAGTAGAAAATTACTTTTTAGCATAAAGAACAGTATTACATTTTCAATTTTTCAAAAAGGAAGTGATGCCTAACCAAAAAAAAAAAGAAAAAAAGTGAAAAGTCATTGGAGGGGAGAAACAAATTTTTCAAGCTGAACTGAATTCATACATGGATTCTATTTTGCATTTGGCTGCATTTTAAAAGATCTCAGGTCTCCATTGTTCAAAAATAGGCTCTATGCCCACTTTTCAAGGCACATTTATATCTTGGATTCAACCAATTTACTCCATTATAGTTCACCTTTTCCCTCAGCAATACCACCTGCCATGTTTTAACTTCAAACAGAATATTAAAATGCTGTACTTTATTCCTAAGATATGAATTTTGACACTTAAATGTCTACTTAATGTTACTTGAGAATCTATGTTCAAATAATTTTACATAAACTATTCATTTTTAAGCCTTGTTTTCCTCTGAATACAAATCAATAAACATGTGGAAAAATTATAGAGATACATATCACTAATACTTCCAAGCAGTAACAAATATTTCCTACAGATAAGCTTAACATTTATATAGGTGTATCTATTCTTAACTATGAATATGGAAACAAAAAGTATTTACCTGTGTGATATAACTAATATTAAGAAATACTTTAAAAAAGAAGTGAGAATATACAGGTAAACAATAATTAAATATTGCTTCGTATGTCAAATATTTCTTGTTTTGTGGACTGAAATCTGAATGTGCAGGCTCAAAATTAAGAAATCGAAAATATTTACTGATCTCTTTCTGTTGAATCAGTGCTGAGCTGGTAGATGCAATGGAGAGAAATGAAAAACCTGACAAACATCTGGAGAGAAGAAATGGCAGGATTTGGGGTTAGATTGAAATAGGTGATGAAAAACTATGGAATAGCTAAACTTTCAATCTCTTTTATGATAAAACAAAATGAGTTGCCATGTTTAGGAAAGGAAGTCAATAGATGAGAGGGAGGGGACATATTAAGTTTTAGTGACAAACAGTCAAATAAATAATTCTAAAGAAACTGGAAATATAAGTAAAGGGATGAAGATGAGATTTTATTTATATTTTGTATATATTTATATTTTGTATATCTTACTGTATATGCAGTGATTAAAGTAAAAATCAAAATGAGATCAGTTTAAAAGATAATATGGTAAGATAAAGAATGACATACGAAGCTTTAAATGAGGAGAAAGAGAATCAGCTACAATGTTTACAGGAGCTATATGAAGAGGGTCAGAGAGAACCAAAAAACTTAGGGTCAGAGAAGGTTAACAGAAAAAAGAAATTCTTGGGTGAACAGTCAACAGAGAGAAATGTCCACAAGGAGGCAAGTAGTGTAAAACCTGAAAAAAAAAAAAAAAAATCTCTGGATTGGGCTATGGATACATTTAGAAATTTTGGGATAATAACAGAAGCTGAAAATCATTTCAGGTGTTCAACGACAAAACCATGAGCATAGTTCACTTTCTAAGAAGTCAAGAATTAGATATGTGGAGAGTAATAGGGAGGTAATGTTTTTTCAAACAAGAGGGATCTGAACCTGTTTGAAAGCAAAGGAAAAGGCTTCATTAAAAAGAACAAGTTAAAGAATACCAAACAGAAGAGAAGAGCTACTCCATGAGACTTGTCTGAGAAAAGGAGATGCCATTGTATCCAGAATAAAAGTGGAAAAGTTGTTTTATCAAAGAAAGAAAACTTTCTCTGGGCTATACTCACTGAAACATTCACAGCATGAATTCACACATTCCACTTTCCCATACCACCACATCATCACTCTATCACAATACCCACCACATTTAATTGCTCTACCACTTGCTGACAGCTTTTCCATCTTCCCCCTCCACTGCTGACATACTTAGGAACTTTATGACTCATGCTGATGAGCCTGTAAACATCCTAGCTCATAGTTCTTTATCTTTACAGCTCCAGGGACATATATCTCTCTATTCCTTCTGCCTTACATAAGCAAGTCCACAAACTAATCCTAATTATTGCATTAAAATGCTCTATGGCCATTTTCGCCAATGTTGAAATCACCCTCTCTTAGTCTATAGAGCTATCATGGTCATTCATGCCTGCTGAACCTTACCTGTCTACTCTTACCCTGGCCTCCTACTCTTGGTTTCCCACTATCCATCACTACCGTCCAGGCCTTACCTTGTCACTGGAAACTCACAGTTAATCCATTACAACCGCCAATTTTGAATATGTCCTCTTCTGCTTTCTTTCTGTCTCTTTTTTCTTTCTTTTTTTTGGTTTGTTGCCCCTAAGTTGCCAAGCATTATTACTCAAGGTCTCATAAACATTTTGGTTAGATTCTAGAAATCTATCACAACTAACATCATGTTGCTTGAAATTCTTTTTTGCGTTATTGTAGGAAATATTCACCACAATAGTTTCAGCAAAACTTACATATTCATTTATTTTTTTTCTTATCTATATATCCAAAGCTGCTAATGCTACTTATATAGACTATCAATTATAAGTTTCTTCAGTTTTCCTCATTTAACCTCTAAAATACATGCACCTCCATATTCCATCTCTTGTCTCACTTCATCTCCAAAGAGGAAGGAGAAAAGAACTAGCACTTACCTCATTTAATCTTCCCAACAATCTAAAAAGAAATAGGCATTTGAGACCAAGATATTTTAAAATATCTGAAAGATAGTAAATGTCCAAGCTGGGGTTCCAAACTGTTTTGGACACTGTCAGTGCTCCATATAAACACCCTGAGATGCTGTTTAACATTTCTGCATGTTCCAGTGCCCAGCTTCTGTGTCCTTTGCCTCTAACAGCTCACACAGATAACTTTATTCAGAGGACTGTCCTTGGGCCAGAGATCCTCTAGGATCTCTTCCACAAGTGCTGACAGCCAGAAATCCTGGGAGTGAATTCTTTCTCAGGGGTGCCTTTATCCAGTGGATGACTGGCTGAGAGTCTGAAAGTCAAGTTCCCTTGCTTTGAGGTAAAGGTTACACTCCAGAGACCCCCGAGGAATCAGTCTGAGGCTTGGACTTTGCTCAAAATTGAACATTGGCTTGATTCCTTCCCTTTTCCTACCCTGCATCTTTCACTTTCTGAATTGAATTTTCATTCCAGGATCTGTCTCTGGGACACCTCATGTAAGGCACAAATCTTGTCTGTCTTCTTTCTGTCTCCTATTCTTCCTGCTCTACCCTACCACTTCTTCCTTGTCAATGTTCCTTCCACACTCCCTGGAGTTTGTCTCCTCTTTCCATTCATTCTCACCCTCTTCCATTCCACCAGTTTCTTCCCCTTTGCCTATGAATATGTGCAGTACCACCTGACTCCCATACTAAAAAAACTTTCTCTATATCCTACTATCTTCTCAATTTATCTCCCATTTTTCTCTTTCCCTTCATTGCTGAAGTTTCTGTCAATGTAGTATATATATATTCTAGCTCTAGTTTCTAACTATCTATTTATTAATTCTTTGTATTTGACTTCTGCCCTTGCCAATCTCCTGAAATTGCTAACAATAAGCAACAGCATCCTGATCACCAGTTGCATGGCCTGTTCTCTGCTTTGTTCTCTCCTGACCGCTTTACTGCTGGCACATTCTTCCTAAAATTCTCTTCTCCTGACTTCTATGATACAGCAATTTTCTGAGGACTAGAAATGGCTGCATGTTTTTTTCTTCTCTCTTTCTTTTGCCCTATTGTTGTCTCTCTCTCTCTCTCTTTCTCTCTCTCTCTCATTTAACCATTTTATCCCCTAATTATAAATATTGTTCATTTTTGTTTTTAGTCTGGTTTTTTTGTACTCTTTCTCAAGTAATCTTATTCACTATCATGGTTTATTGTAGAGTCTGAACTTGGTTAGAATAAGTATAAAGCGACTTTCTAGTTACCCAACTACTGACTCCATCTATGCACTACTGAATATCTCTTTTCCAGATTTTGTGAGCTCAGGAAGATTCCATAACTTCTTAGTCAATTGCCATTAAGTGGAAGTATCATATTGGTAAAGATTAATTTTCAAGCACAAAAAACTATAAATCTTTCTAAATGCAAACTTAAATCTCATATGCATTTTAAAATTGTTTTTCTCTTTCCAACTTTGACCTGACTTTTCTTAGCCTGGGGACTAGCAGTAAAAAGAGACACTTTTTTTTCATTTACTACTCTCTCTTTTTTAACTTTAGTCCCCCCTTGCATATTTGCTTCTAGCTCTCTCCATTACTTGGCTTGAAGGCAGAAGAAGAGCCGTCCCCCATCCTCTGTATGGATGATAAATTACCATCCCTAAGAATTCCCTATTTAAAGAATGCTACAACTTCAGTAAACTTTCATCACACTTCTGATCTCAGCTTATATACGTTGTTTGGGGCCAGGGAGAAGGCTTAAGAGAAAGGGTTCAGAACTGGTTTAGATTTCACTTGGTAAGCTGGAGAAAGTGTCCTCATAGCAAAATGTTTAACCTTGTCTCTATTTTATGATCCTAAGTTATTTTCCAGCCTCATCATCTACTCTACCTACATGTACCTCATGTGCCTATATTCTTGCCAATGGCCTTTGCTTTGCCACCCAATTTTTTGATTGTTCTATTTCTTTTTCATATAATATAACCCTACCCCACCTCAGAAACCTATTTCTTCTTCAAGCCTCCTCAACAAAACCTCTGCTAATGACTACCTTTGCTGCTCCTACCCTCATTTTTACCACCTAATCTAATCATATGCTGTCACTTTTTTTAGGCTCAATGTAATTTTATAATGGTCTTATAAAAATTACTTCCACAAGAGATTTGAATTGACATTTAGGTTTGAAGTTAGGCCAGTTAGTCTCATTATGCCTGAAAGTAAATCTTACTTTACAAAATGAGACTATTCCTTTAACTGAAATTTTTGAACTTGTTTAAACTTCCTGTTTAAACATAAAACTCATTGTGAATGGAGGCAACGTCTTATCGCACCGTCATACTTCACCGTGCCTAACAGTTCCTTTCCTATGTACGACTATGTTGTCAAGATGTACTGAATTGAAGGCTGAGCAGGACCCGGAGTGATGTTGACAGTCCCGGTTCACAGTGCCTGGCACTCAATTAATGCTCATTGAATAAACTGACAAAAAGTGGAGTATATATGAATGTTTCACTGCTGAGAGAATTAGGTGTAGTCATATGCTGAGATGGATGTGGAGAGATAAGAGATACTTAAGAAAAAGAAGCTTGAGAATATCACCTTAAGGGTGTATACTGGATGTAATGAGAAATAAAAAAGAAAACTCCTGATTGACAAGTAGAATCAAGAGGCTTGTTAAATTGAAGTGCATGAATCTATAATAGACCAGGCAGAAGAGGTTCTGTACAACACAAATGAAGTGTTGGACTTACTGCAAATATGAAGGAAAGAAATTCTTTATCAAAAACAAATTAAACATTCATTTCCTATGTATCTATGGAATTACCTGACATTCAAATTATTTTTGATCTTACCGTTAGAACAATCATTCATAGGCAAGCAACTGAACAAATTTTCTCTATTAAGGCCATATGATTTATTTCTTGATTATCAAGTATAATTTAAATACCATCATATTGGAAGAGGACATTTTTATTTTCAAGTTTATAGATGTGATGTGGGCACTTTCAATTGAGTCATATGCTTTATTCTTGGAATTAAACAAAATTACTATGTAGTAGCATAAGTCTATAGGCATGCGGTGGTGGGCAAGAGGATATGCAGGGGAAAGTCAGACCCAACTGAAGACTTTGTTACAGACCTCCACACCTAAGCTTTTCCAGCCTTTCTTCATTATTGTTTATTCTCTCTTTCACTTGCAGTTCTAATCTTTAAATTGTCATTACAATTTTATCCTGGAAAACTGTTAAAACTGTTCTCTTATATGTTTTATATTTTTGTTTATTAAATTCTGTAATGTTTAATGATACACACACACACACACATATATATGTACAGTTGTCCCTTGATGTTCATGGAGATTGGTTCCAGGACCTCCCATGGATACGAAAATCTGTGGCTGCTCAAGTACTTGATATGAAATGGGTTAGTATTTCCATGTAACTGACACACATCCTCCTGTATACTTTAAATCATCACTATATTATTTGTAATACTTAATACAATGTAACTGCTATACTGTATGGTTTAGGGAATAATAACAAGGAATGAAAAGTTTGCACATGTTCAGTACAGGCACAATATTTTTTCAAATATTTTCAATCCACAATTGGTTGAATCTATGGACATTGAACTCACAGATAGGGAGGGCCCACTGTATATACACAGATATGTTACATGCCATACACACATACATACACAGATAATATATAGCATCATCTTTAGAATTTAGAAAACTTTAAGTCTCCTCCTATCAACTTGGTGAAAAATGTATTTAAAATTGCTGACTCAGTTTCTTTCTCTGTTAAATGAGAGAAATGATACCACTCTAGGTTTGATGTGAGCATTTAAAATGAGTGAAAATGAATCCACTGGTGAATTTTCAGCAAAGAAATCACATACATTACTTATATTCCAGAAGGTCATTATGCTACCAAATGAAGAACAGACTGTAGGTCCAGCAAGAGATGATAATGGCTCAGGCTAAGGTGAGAACAATAAAAATTATGAGAAGTAGGTAGAGTGTGAATGTATTTTGAAACCAAAGGTGTTAGAATTTCCTGGTATGTTAGACATAGGGTATGTGAGAGAGACACAAAAAGGTAATACCAAATGTTTTGGCCATAGGAACTGAAAAATCTGAGAGTGGAAGTAAATAAGAAATATTTGAAAAATTAAGAGAAGTTCAACAGGGATTGACTGAGAGAGCTAAAAGACAGTAACAAGAGTTTAACACGGAAAATTTACATAGGGTCCAATTAAGAAGAATCACAGCAGAAATAAATAAATGGAAATTGCTTGAAAGGTTTTAGGTAAGCAGATTTATATTTTTAAAAAATCACTCTAGTTTTTGGTGAAATTAGAAGATCAATTGGGAAGTTACTGCAGATATGTAAGGTAATAAATCCAGTTCGGGTCAGGGCAGTGAAAATGGAGAGTGGTGGATTCACAGTAGAATTATTTAGAAGAAAAAATCAGCAGAACTTGGTGGCAGATTGAATTCATTTAAATTTTACATATGTACAGTTTGGGTACCCATGAAACATTTAAATGGACATGACTAGAAGACAGGTAGACATACTTATCTGGAACTCAAAACAAAAAAAGAACAAAAATCAAAAAAAAAAAAAAAAAGAAAGAACAGAAAAAGCTTAGGATGAACATGTTGATTTGGCAATCATGGACACATAAATTTAAATTTAGAAATACTGGAGAGCAAGACTGGCTATCAAATGGCTATTGCACTCATTTGACAAATAATTGAATACGTAGTTATGTAAACAGTTCTGGGGCAGATCTTTAAATTGAGACTCTAGAAACATGCTGATATTCTTACTTGGATTCACACACATGAAAGAACTTCACAGTAAATGTGATCTCACCAAATACGTACTAAAATATATTTTTTAGTTTCATTTCAGACATTATAGCTAAAAATAAATATTAATATGTGTCTTTTTTCCAAGAAAACTTAAGAAAACTCACTTAAAACTTAGAATATACATGTAAATCTTAAAATTACCCTTTCTCTGGGTGCACAGCTATAGATCTTGGTTGATCCAGGCCTTGGGAAATAATTACATAACGGAAAGAGCCATTGAGTCTTGCAACTTCAATTAAGTTGAAACCATGATCTGTCCAATATATGTTACCTAGGAGAAATACAGAAGTGTTTATAAACAATATGAGGAAGAAAATTATTTATTAGTTATATCTGAATATCTGCATGACTATCAAGAGTCTGTTTACTTCCTTTCCTACATTCTTTTTTAATGTGTATATTTTCTAAGCAGAAAGTTGTAAATAAACCAATATAAAAATACTTCCAATCCTAATATAACACATTTCTCGTCTAAACCACGTAATGATACACTTATAAGTTAAAAATAAGTTGAAATTTCTCCTACCTAAAGAAGGGATCTATTTTAACTTCCCACTTTAGGCAAAAGAAAACTTCTAACACTTTTTTGTTTACCTGCCTTATGAAGCTCTCCGGAGATTTGGGCAAAGTTAACACTGCATAATCGACTTCTACATAAAAACACTTATCTAAAGGCTCAAAAGCATTAAAAAGAGTGAAGCCAAAAGCAAAAGAGACTATTTAGCCCTACAGCTAGAAGTACAAAAACAACTGTTATGAGTCAGAAACAGAATTTTCATAGCGTAGATTGAGACCCTAACAAAATAGATGTAAAAGAAAAAGAGAAAAAGCCATGGATTATACCAGCAATCCAGTCAATAGCTATCCCTTCCACTCTTCCCAGGCCATTGGTAATGATGTCTTCTTTCCAAGTCTGATCTCTTTTAGCTCGGCTAATTTTATTGAAGCCCATGTCTGTCCAGTAGATGGTATCGTTTTCTATGGATAAGACACAGAAGAAAAAACCAAAAAACACACTAAACAAGATATCAACATATATACTAGAATCAGAGTATAAGTATTGTTCAGGATAATTTACTAATATAAATAGTGAGAAAGGTATTAAAGTAACATGAAAGAACCTATATTTTAGTCAAATGATTTTTAAAAGTATTTTTGAAATATTTATGAAAATGACCCATCACATTTTTTTCTACTATGTTTTCTTCATTTTTCTACTCATTTCAACTCAATAAACCTTTACTCCCCATGAATTTGCAACCTTGATATCAAACCATGTTATTTGGGATCACAATTTTCTCTTCACAATCATACCTGTGTCTGAGTCCTCTGATGTAAAAAGAATACTGCTGGGATAATCAACTCAACAAAGCCTCAAAGTAGAGAGATGATAGAGAGAAACATAAGGATATTTCCATTATATCAAGGATGTTTTAAGTACAAGGTTATTCAAAATGTATAAAGCCTTAAAAACACCTTACCATTGAATTATTCCTTCTGAGATACTAGTTTCCCAAATTTCAACTACAAACCCTTGACATTATTTCTTAAACTCTCATTGTACAAATGGACTTAAGAATACTTGAAAGAATTGCTCTATATGATAACAGTCTTTAAATAATAGTGTTTTTGAATATTTGAATGAAAAATGTGTCTAAAGACTATAAATAAAATATATTACACATGCATGCATATGCATAAAGGGTAGTAATTATAGACCAATAATTTTAAATACATCCACCAGAAGGACACTGGACAGAAATCATTAAATAATAAATTTGCCACCAACTAAGTCAGTTTTTGTGTTGTGACCTACATGGCCATTTGAAGAACAAATCCTTTAAGACCAATATAATTTCCATCTGGCACAGTGACAGACTATGGAAATAAAGAAAATGCAATTAGTATAATAAACCCATTTATAAGTAAGTTGGGGGATTTTGTTTCAAATGAAATATAGTCTGAACTCTTTCCGTTATTTGGAGAAAGATTCTAAATAGCTCCTATTCTCAACAATGGTTAAGTCAGATAAACAATTGTTTGAAGCTGAGTACAAATATCATATTCAAATATGTATCTGAAAAGCAAGGACTTGTTTAATATTCCAATTCTGTAAAAGCATCAGTTAACATGTTTTCATTATTGATGCAAAATGAAGATAGATGTAAAGATAGAAAGTGAAGTAAAGACACATTTCAAAATATAATATTTTTTAACTTTACCTCCATTCAACAAATACTCATAGAATACTTAGTCTGTGCTATGAATTACTGCAGGCAGAAGAGTGTGGTGGTGAACATGAAAGACAACATCCCTGCAATCACAGTGTTTACATTCTGGAGTAGAATTAAAAATAAACTATCTTGAGACATATGGTAATTTGGTAATATATAATATAATTACAGGATTGGAAAACAGAATTTGTAATTTAAGTTAATAACAATGATAATTACCTCCCCATAGATATAACAAGACAAATAAGACTCTTTGTAGCCATTTTCAAGGATTACCATGTAGAGACATTGGTGGTCAGCTATAGTGTATTGTAATTAAAGTCAGAATTAAAGCAAAAAACATATATTATCATAATGATGTCTCTGTAAAAAAAGGGAGAGACCTTTAGGCAATGCAAAAAGTTAAACTTCTTAAGTTTCAACTTAAGAAAAAGTTTTCAAACAAACTTTTCCAGAGTATTTAAGAGCTGAAGAGCTGACCATCTACAGAGGCTGGATCATGCTGAGTCTCGTCTGAAAATAAGAAAAGTGAAATAAAAGTCCCTTAAAGTCCTTTCACCATTAGGTATTTATTTTTTTATTATTAATTAACAAACAACTATTGACCACCTGTTGTGAAAATACTCTACTTCATGTTATCATGGGCTGCTGGATCCTACAAAATTCACAGTTATGCTTCCTGGCCTAAATTTACATGCTTAAAAACAGATATGAGGACCAATGGAACAGAATAGAGAACTCAGAAATCAACCCACATATTTACAACCAACTGATCTTTGACAAACGCACCAAGAACATACATTGGGGGAAAGACTGCCTCTTCAATTAAGGATGTGGGAAAACTAGATATCCATTTGTAGAAGAATGAAACCTGATCCATACGTCTCACCATATACCAAAATTAACTCAAAATGGATTAGAAACCTAAATATAAGGCCAGAAACTTTAAAACTCCTAGAAGAAAACATAGGGGAACCACTCCAGGATTTAGGACTGGGCAATACCTTTATGAATAACACCCCAAAAGCATAGGCAACAAAAGAAAAAATGAACAAATGGGATTATATCAAACTAAAAAGCTTCTGTACAGCAAAAGAAACAACAGAATGAAAAGACATAAAATATTTGCAAAACATACATCTGACAAAGGATTAATATCCAGAATATACAAAGAGCTCAGACAACTTTACAGCAAAAAAATAAATAGTCCAATTAAAAAATGGCCCAGGAGCTGAACAGACATTTCTCAAAGGAAGACATACAAATAGCCAACAGGTATATGAAAAAATGCTCAACATCACTAATCATCAGGGAAATGCAAATCAAGAGCACTCTGAGATATCACCTCACTCCAATCAGATGGCTATTGTAAAAAAGACAGAGAATAACAAATGTTGGCAAGGATGTGGAAAGAGAGGAACTCTCCTGCACTGTTGGTGGGACTATAAATTAGTACAGCCATTATAGAGAACAGTATGGAGGTTCCTTAAACAACTACCGAGAGAAATTTCATATGATCCAGCAATCCCAGTCATGGGGATATATCCAGAGCATTGGAAAACATCAGGTCAAATGGACACCTGCACTCCAGTGTTTACTGCAGGTCTATTTACAATAGCCAGGCAATGGAACCAACTTAATGTCCATTGATGGATGACTGGATAAGGAAATTGTGGTATATATACACAATGGAATACTATGCAACTATAAAAACGAATAAAAGTCTACCATTTGCAGCAATATGGGTGAGCCTGGAGAAGATTATTCTAAGTGAAACAACCCAGGTTCAGAAAGAGAAATACATGTTCTCGCTCATAACTGGGAGGTGAATCCATAAATAAACAAATGAACAATAAAGAGAGACGGAGAGAAAAAAATAAACAACAATCACAGTAATAAGTTGAACTTTTAGAAAACGAGGTGGAAAAGGGGAAGGGAGGAGGAAAGGGAGGGGGGCTAATGAGGAATTGGTCAATGGACACATAGAATGATTATGTATTATCATGATGAATAAGCTAACTATACTGATCTAACCACCTCACATTCTACACAATTATTGAAAATCGACGTTGTACTCCACTAGTATGTATAATATAAATAAATAAATGTACATGCTTTTTCAGAAAACAGTATACATATATAAAAACACACAGGATAAAATACGACACATAAGGCCACTATACTTCTCTCTCCTAATGAAATAATCACCAGAACACTAGGAAGAGAGCAGAGCAGAGAGCAAGGAGTCTAGGGCTGGCTTATAGAAGATCATTGCTCTGCCATCCACCATGGAAATTTCACAAAGTTACTTTGTTTCTCCTGCCTTCATTTTCCTCACATATAAATATGAATATAAATATATAAACTATATGTATACAATTATATACATATGTACACCTATATATAACTAAGAGAAGGTAGAATTTAGATAGCATATAGGGTCTCTTTCAACTCTGATCTTCTAATGCTAAGATTTTATTTTTCACTTGGACATAAAGGGAATACAGTATCTCAATATACAGTCCAATATTAGCTGTTATAAATATCTTCCCTTTACCCTATAATTTTTGCTAATTTTAACTAGTTCTGTTGTTTGGAGTTATAAAGGCTAAAGCATGTCAAATCATGTTATTGACAAGTGACTTCAAAGTCAGGTACACACACTGTAGGGAATGCCTAGGATAACTAAGAAGATACAAGTCAATGCCAAAAAAATGTGAACATCTTGGTTTTTCCTTTTGAGTTCCTTGACCTTTAAAAATTTCTATTTGTGTACATATTTTACAGTGTATTAAATCATAATATTTAATATAGTAATAAAACACATGCTTTATACGTAAATAATTTATTCATAAAATAATAAATAAACATTTTAAGTGAAATCTGTTTTTTTTAACTAGTAGGTTGTGCAGTAAAAAAGAAAGGCTTAGTATTACTGATGCAGCTGTTAATTTCCAACCATTTTCAGAATGTAACACACACAGGAAATAAATATATTTTTATGTTACAATAATTTCCTGTAGAAGGATCAATGTCTCCACATATCCATCACCCATTTTTGGCACACTGCTGAGAAATGAAATGCCAATTGAAATCTCTGGAGCAGACTATGAGACTACAGGAACGAGGAAAGCATGGTTAGTAAAGGTCATCAGAGATGACTTCATGGAGGAAGTGAGGTTTTCACTTATCCTTGAAGACCAAGTAGCATTTGGATTAGAAAAGATGCACATTTTAGTTCATTGCAACCTAGTTCAGATAAAGAGCCAATCTACTAAATGTGGTTATTTTCAGAATAGGAGGGAGGGACAAAAAGATCATTACAGCCAAAGTGATGAGCATAACTGTGATGACAGCCAGTTCAGAATCCATCCAATGCCTGGGTACAGATGTGAATTAAGTTGAACTTTCTATTCTTTCCAATTTTAGAAAGCATTCAAATATTTTTCAGGTTAATAAAGACCCAAGTTCTCAGTGTTCCATATTAAAATGGATTCAATAATAAAGTGCTGACAAATTATTTTTGTTTTTCATTTTGAGAAAGGCAAATCAATATAAACACCAATAGGCAACTTTTTTACAGCAATAAATCACTAAGAACTCCATCTTTGTGAGTAAATAAAATAAAATCTGTAGACTTCAAAGGTTTTAGATATTTTAATCCCATTAAGGTACATTGTATGAAACCTTAGATAATGTACATTCTCTTTTAAATTACTATTTATCAAATAAGAAATATATGCCTGTCTGGTTTTTATATCCTGAATGGAATTTGCATTAAACATACTTAATATAAAAGCAATTCCATTTTCAGGTTTTGAACTGTTTCTTCTCAGGGTAACAAAAGGAATCTTTCACATTTTCTTAAGCATTCACTGTTTTTACTCTTCAAAGCAATTGCAGTATGCTGTTATTTTATATATTAAATTAGCTCTCACAGCTCTTGTGTGGCTAATTTTGACTTTCAGATAGCATATGAGAACTAACATGTTCTGTCACCCTCTCTTCTCCTTCAGATTAGAAAAGGACTGATAGCAGCTCCAAGGAGAAATTGTTTTAATTTATTCTGTTTTAGCCTTCAAAAAGTAAGCTGGAAAATTGAGACAGCATGTTGTGTATACATATCTTCAGGGGACACCTACTCAGACATTTCTTCAGGAAGCCATCAACTCATTTTAAAATAAAACCCTGCCATTGCATTTCACTTTTGTTTTTGATTAGGAAACAGGAACAAATCTTGTTCCTCAAATACTGGGTTTCTGTGTTATGCCTCAAATTAGTAAATCAGACAAAGATGGAGTATATATCTTAGAAAAAGAGGCTTTTCCAGTAAATACGTTTTGAATTTCTTTTTTTTTTTTTTATCATCACTTCTGGTGGAAAAAAATCTTAAGAGGTTTACTGAACAGATGAATGCAGCATATTGACTAAAGGATTGGGCACTTAGTTCTGATATCTTGAGTTAAAAATTGCAACTCTGCTATCTAGTGGCTCTGTGACACACACAAGTTAACCTTTCTGTTCCATTTCCCAATATGTGAAATGAAAACAATAGAATTGTTGTGAGGATTAAATAAATCTATCTTTGTTAAAGGACTTAATACTTAGCAAGTAATAAGTATAATAAAGTATCAACCATAATAAATAAAAATATAAAGTATGTGATAAAAAAGGTATACTTACTAATAAATTTGGTAATTTTATACCCCTTTGAAGTTTTAATGTGGTTTTTGATTAACATACTATTGTCTTCATAAATTTAAAACTAAAGAGAAAATATTTTGGTATTTCCTTTGCAAAAGAAAAATCTAATTTTAATTAATCTCATCCAGGGAAATAAATTAAGAGGAAGAAAATTTCTTGAAAATAATCAGACATTGCTACATGTTGCAAAGTCACTATCCATGAATTTTCTATAGTAAAGGTTAATGTTTAGTTAAATGCACAGTGGCGTCCAATATTTTTAGAAAGATGTATTTAAGTATACAATTAAAAGTTACTGTTCTTACAGAAAATTTGCCCTAAAGATTTGCTCTTGAAATTGTCTGTGTTTATCATGTAAGGGCAGACCAAAATCTTTGTTTTTTCAGGATGAAACAAAATTTATTATTAGCACTGTCCTCATTGGCCATCGTAAGTGTCTACACATATTATTTAATACTGAGGTTGCACAGATATATAAAAATCTTATAAAATGATTATTTTATAATTCGACTTTACTGTTATTAAACCACAGCTGACATAATAATAAAACAGTAGTATATAAATGTACTCTGTTTAGGCATTCAGAAAAAAAAAAAAATACAATGATTCTTTTTAGGGAACATGTTTTTCTGCTAAAATTTTTTAAAACTGAAATCAATACATTTTATTGAGGGCCATGAGTATTATTTAGGGTACAAAAATGACCAAGCAACCTTCCTCAATCTTCTTAAAGAACCAATCATTCTCTTGTAAGTAATTGGTAGCCGTATATGTTACCTATCATTTTATGGTAAGTTTTAGTTATTTCTCAGCCTGTATTGAAAGAACCTTGAAAGAAGCCTCCGTATTCTCTTCATAGTTAGCTACTCAGAAGCTAGTGCAATGTTTTGAATTGTATATATACAAAAGCTCAATGATTGAATGATCAAGCACGACTGCATTCTTGCTATGAAAAAGTTCAAATTCAACACGTCAGAAGGTAAATCTATCAGAGCTGCACTAAGCCTGCTCATTTACCTGTGTTTATCTACCTCTTTCTCAGTCAATGGGAGGAACATATTCCTCCTCACCCAAACTGAAAGACCTGAGAGTTACTCTCAGTTCCTTCTGTATCCTTATTCACCTGACCACCACATCCAATCGATCACCAGGTCCCACATATTTTAACTTCATTGACTTTTTTAATCTACATATACCACTACAGTTTTGTTAAGGCTCTCACCACCTCTGTTCTTAATGACTGCAATAGCCTCCGAAATAGTCTCCTTTCCTATAATTTTATTTTCCTCAAACACAGTTTCACAACTATCAGGGTAATATATTAAAATTCAAATCAGGTCTTCTTGCTTAACATTCTTCATGTTCCTAGGATCCTCATGACCCTAAGATAAAGCCCAGGTTCCTTAGTAAGTCATAATAGGCCAACCATGATCAAGAACAGTGGCCTCCAAACATTTTTGATGAATGAAATAATCTGAACACTCACTCTGAATATTTATTATTAATCTATTATATATGTTCACATATATGAAACATGCACAAAAAGATAAATTTTTTAAAAATAAAGTGCAAAGTTAAATATACATAGTTGTAGTATTGTCTTCCCCATATTTGTTCCTAGGGTATGTGCCTACTCACGTCTCAGAAAAGGCTGCCTCAGACCATAAGTACTTCTTTGGTTTGTCTCCCACACATTCCTGCCTCAGGCTCAACTCTAGCAACACCACCCTGTTTGTAGCTGCCCCCAATCCCTGTACACACACACATCATGTCCTTTCTCAGCTCTATGCCTTTTCTAATATCATTTCTTCTGCACCTCTTTACACAGGAATCTATTATGCAGACATTAAGACTCATGTACTTCCTCCTCTAGGAAGTCTTCTTGACCATCCCAGTCTAGATCTTTATCCTCCTTGTAGCTCTCATAATAACCCATGCTTCTCTCTTCAGTTGTACATAACACAGAGAATTGCGCAGCTCATATTTTTATGTACCTGCCTTACCAGTAGACTGAGATTGATTCTCATCCATCTTGGTTTCACAGTAACTACCTACAGCTTTCTGTACACGATAATTAAATAAATGTTGATATTTGATTAACAATAATACAAATGGAAGCAAGGAAATGATACGAGTTATAAAGTATTATTGAGAGTGAAGAAGAGTAAGATAAAAAATAATTTGTGAGGAAGATAAATAATTTCATCAGGTTTCCTAAGATTATTGAATCAACCGAAAAATAATAAGCACTTATGAAACTACATATTCCTTCTTGTGGCAAAATATTAAAATTAGGTGGCAGGCTTTGATTACAGTAAGTCTCATTTTATAAAAAATTTAATTATATATTAAATTCAAGTTAAATGAGCAAAATGTAATACCATGGAGTTTAAGCTCAAAGGTCAAATCGAAGCGATTTCAAAATTCTAAATATTTAAATTACAGAAATGTTTGACAAGGCATACACAAAATGATATAGTATTTGTCCCATATTATTTAGCATAACTCAACAATGAAATTATATTATGCCTGGGATTTGCTTCAATTAGATGAAACAATTTGGTCCTGAATTGAAACTGGTGATAGGCATATGGAAGATTTATTATTCTCTTCTCCTTACTTTTTTTTTTTTTTTTTGCCAACACATTGAAAAGAAGTCCCTATTTTATCATTCCCAATGAATTAGAAGATTTTATGATAATAAAACCTATCAAAAAGCTCTGTCATAATCAAAGTAAATACTGTTTACTTTGTTGACAGTCAGTATCCTATCCATGCAGGAAACCAAGAAATTCCAACAATTTCAGGAAATATTTTACCTGAACTGTAATATATTAACCACAAAATTTCCATTTTAGGTATGGAAAATAGGCTAAAAAAAAAAAAAACTTGAAGGAAAGAATGTGTTCATATAAGCTAGGATTTGGAGGGTACATATTTGAATTAATCACATTCTTGGCCTCAGCAGAATCAGGAGCAAGGTTACTAAAAATATAAGGAGTGTTGAAGCAGTTCAGGCAAGGAATGATTTTCACTTCAATTAGACCATGCTCATGCTGATGAGAGGTTAAAGATTATTTTAGATTAGAAAAATAACTAGGATGAAATGAAAAACAAATTGATAGATCCCCATATCAGCTAGCATTATCAGATAAATGAAGAGAAATATAATTTAATTTTAAAAAGGCTCAGAGGTTTTAAAAAAATGTAGTACATCCCAGAGAGATAAAGAAAAACAAGACTCCTTAAGAAATTTTGACTCAGTGAGAATACAAATGAAATAGTTTTAGAAAGTTTGTGATAGAACATCTTAAGAAGGGTAGATCAAGGACAAAGACTTGTTCTGAAGTAGCTAACTTGAAATATTTTCAATTATCAAAGTGGAGATATACACAATTCTATGTGTGTGCTCGTGTGTGTCTGTATCTTTTCCCTGTGCTATATTACCTTGAGCTGTAAGTCTCTTAGATCTTAAAAGAAAAACAGTGACAGACTACTAAATTGGATAGGAGTCTACAAAAGGAAACTAAGAAACTCTAGTACTTCAGGAAATCTAGTGAGTGACTGAGTGGACCTGCCATCTTCCCTCAGACTTAAATTGAATCAGTGCATGCCAGGAATAACACTTCATTTAAGACACATACAAAGGAGAATGTTAACATATAAATCCTACAAGACATATCTTATTTTATTCCTGTTGTTGGTTGTTCCAGAGATATTTAAATGCTCAATTTGTATGAAAGTTGAGGATTAGATCACAAAGCCAAATAATGAAAACTATGTCAACAAAAAGTTGTGTACAAGAAAGTGCAAATTGTTATTCATAAAAGCCCCAAACTAGGAAAAAAAAAAAAAAAAAAGACATTCATCAATGGAGGAATGGAGAAATAAACCAGTATAGTCACACAATGGATATTACTCAACAGTAAAAAAGGGCACCCTCCTGACATGTGCAACAGCATGATGGATGTCAAAACTATCATGCAAAGTGAAAGAAACCAGACATGAAAGAATATATATCATATGTTCTCATTTCTATAAAATTCTAGAACAGGCAAAACTAACCAATGTTGATAAAAATCAGATCAGTGATTGCTTCTGAGGATGAGTGTTAACTGGGTAGGAGCAAAAGGGAACCTTATGAAATGATGAAATAACACGAAATAACGTCTTGTTATTTATTCAGCAAAACTGAATGAAAGGCAAATTTAATATCTGAGCATTCTATTATAGGTAAATTAGACCTCAATACAAAAGAATCAGAATATACAATTATCTGCTTTAGAAATCCCCTCTAATAATTTTTAAGTAAATAATCTGGCTTTATCCTGAAATGCAGTTGTGCCTCTGTTATGCATATTATTTGGTATGAAAATGTAGAAATATATTTGCCTAATCTCAAAAAAATTACAATATAAGAAAACTCATAGGACAATAAACCGTAATATATGATGGAAAATTTCAGTGACAATCCAATGAGGCAGATAAATCAAAAACAAACTCTTATTGAGTATTTGCTACTTTGAAGGGACCTTTTTAATCACTGTGGAAATACAAATATAAATCAGACTTGAATCCTACTCTCTAGGAAAATAAAATTCAGAAAGGTAATAAAGAAATAGAATAAATAGAAATATATTTATGAATTCTATTATAAAATAGAAATATAAATTAGAAAGCACTCTAAAGAAAATAGGCAGGAATTGTCATGAGAGTTTGAAAAGGAAAAGGTTACATCCATTTGGGAGACCAGACTTGCAAGAAACTCTGAGACTGTGGCAATGGGAATATGATTTTCATTGGAACTTGAAATGATAGAGAACAGTCAGAAATCAAGTTTCAGAGATGAACTGATTGGTGTGAAATCCCTAGTTTATTTGTTATGATAAGGTGGCTTTTAGTACTAAGAATTCTAAACATAATATAATTATATATATAATAATTCTAAGGATTCTTTTCTGTAATGTGATGATGGAGGTGGTAATGATGACACTGTCACGGCTAGGATGATCAAACATCCCTGTTTGTCCACGACTCTCCTGGACAAATAGTACTCCTTTTAGCAGTAAAAGTCCAATGTTCCAGGAAACCCATTAGTACTGAATAGAAGCCTCTAAGATCTCTAATTTCATGTTGAATACTTGACAGATGGTCCCAGCTGCGGTGTTCTGAACCTACCACCACGTTTGTGCCTAACACCATGCATATGCATATTATTCCTGCTTCCGACACCTAACGACTGTGGGAAGCAGGAATACTAAGGTAAACCCATTCCTGAAACATGTGGAGCTCCTCTGTCAGGCAGCTTTGTCTTGATGGGTGACTTTGGCTTCCCATCAGACTTGCTGAAACTTTCTTGAAACTGCATCACAGTTTTCCTACCTTCCTTCCCTCTGTCTTTCATATGGGTCAGATCTGATATTGCATTGCAGTCTGGTAACTTTCCTCGTTTTCTCTCAAAGATGTTTCCTGCAGTAAAAACTCTTGCATATCTAGTCCTGTCTGGGTTCTGCTTCTTGAGGACCAAACTAGCACAAGTGGTTGTAGAAGTGCTCTGAGGAAATAAATGGGTCCTGGGTTTGACTTATTCGCCACTCAATAGGTGGCAAAGAGGACAGGGACCTGGGTGGTATGCAGGGTAATGATAGGCCCAAGCACATGATGTTCAATTGCTAAAGATTTCAAGAGAAGTGACTTAGGAAAACATCCTGTTGAAGGGGGAACACTACAGGTGCAATGACTTATGCATTTGAAAAATATGTAGGGAAGAATACCGACAAAGACAGCAGATTGGCTGGTTACTGCTGCAGTATAACGACATTCTACAGAGGGATAACGAAAAACTGATAGCTGTTAACTAACACTTAAGACTAAATGCGAGAGCCAGATTTGGTAGATTGCAAACAGGCCTTTATCTCTTCCATGGAAGAGTGGACACAGCTGAGCAGCAAACAGAAGCTCTAATAGTTAGAGCTCCAGATTTAAATGCACAGCAAAGGCAGGTCTGCTAGATAAACTCAGAGGCCTGCCTGATTGGGAAAACCTGGGAACCTGAAATATGGGATGAGAGTATATGGATGGATGTTCATAGGGGTGTCAGCTCCTAAAACATCCCCATGGACTCTCAGAGTTTGCAGAGGTGGCCCACATTTCCATAGTAAAGGTTAGTACTTTGTGCTGAAAGATTTTGCAGAAATACCTCACCTACAGTGCAACAGGTGCCTCCTCAGGAGCTGCACTCACTTCTTGTCCTAGTTGCTTGGCTGACAACTATGGTTAAATCCTATTATAACCCAGCTGGAAAATTACTGGACCTCAAGAGGGAGGAAAGAGATTACATACCAAAGGAGCTGTAAGACATAGCTGCATGACCAGCAGCAACCAGAGGAATGCCCCTAGAATTGGGTTTTGAGGGTGCTTGATGGGGAAGGGTGGATTGAGAAGGGGGACCATAATAATAAGACTGGATAAGCAAGGGTTCTTTTACTTGGAAGCATGTTCTCAGTGTATGGGAATTAACACTCTGGCAAAGACCTCAGGATGTGGGGACAAATCTCTGCTAGGGTGGCTCTTAAAGTCATAGAGAAGCTATGCCTTCCTTCATGTAGAAATACTTAATGTGCCCTGCTAGATGGTAGAAGAGGGAATAAGGAAGATGAGGGAAAGAAGCAGAAATGCAGAAAAAGATATGTTATACGAGGGGAAAAAACCCTGCAGAAGCATCATGTTCTGCAGAAGGCTTCAGGGAGCGAATAATTCACCCAGACCAATGGGAATGTAGTGATGATTCGAAAACCAGCATCACCAAGAAGTTCAGTGGTGGCTCTGGTTTTGGAAGGCCAGAGATAGAAATAGGAGGGGCAGTCACAAAGTTTGGTTCAGTGATATACATAGTTATTATCCCTCCTAACCTGCTATCCCCCAAACTAAGAGAGGCCAGATTGCTGTGTCTAACTTCCAGAAGCCAAGAGATTGTAACTAACTTGAATGGCAAGCTTTAAGGGACGGTCATTTAGGCTTGACCTGTAGGAGTTGTGAGCTGGTTAACAGACCATGGTGTTCTTAAGGCCAAAACCAGACTGGCAGCCAACAGGATGCTGTTTAACATCTACAACCCCCCTCAAAAACCACAATGATGAAGGAGCAGAAGCCAGAGGGTGGTTGCCCCAATAAAAAGTCACGATTCCCTGCATAGATCTCAGACCTAAACCAATTTTCAGATCCCAAAGTCACTGACTGAAGAAGTAGCAAGGCTCTAGGAAGAAGGACCCTGCAACACTGTGGCAATTATGTAACTGTAATGATCCTCCCAGGACTCTCACCAAGAGGATCTATAACCATTCACTTGGGTAACTTGGTACTGGAGAAAAGGAAATGCTCAGACATCTTGAGGATTATTAAATACAGTGTCTGTGTTAACACTGATACCCCAAGACCTTAAGCATCATCATTGAACCCTCTTTCAGGGCAAGGGGGTGGGGTTACAAAGGCTAGGTAATACATGGGGTCCTGGCTAAATTCTGGCTCACTGTAGGCTCTCTGAGTTGACAGGTCCACCCAGGGGTTATTTTCTTAGTCTCAGTGTGTATAATTGAAATTAATATATCTGACAGTTGAATGAACTCCAACAGTGGGTTGGTGCCTCAAATAAGAGCTATCACAGTGGAAAGGACAAGGGAACATCTTCATAACTATCTCCCACTGCCCCTACCACCACCACCATCTAGTCTGAATGATAAGATAGTAAAAACTAATAACACATCTCATGAAGGACGGGGTGGATGGAAGAGATCAGTGTCACCATTAAAGACAGATTGCAGGAGTAGTGGTCTCCATTACATCTCTGTTTAAGTTTCCAGTCTGGTCCCTGGCAAAACTAATAAATAGATCCTGGAGAATGACTGTAGACTACAATAGATGTAACCAAGTATTAATCCCAGTTGCAGCTGCTAATGTCAGATGAGGTATCATGCTAGAGCAGATTGATAAGGTCTCAGGTACACGGTACACAGCCATTAATAGGATAAATGCATTATTTCCAATCAAATTCAAAAGGAAAATCAGAAAGAGTTTTAATTCACATATGATAGGTATTATATATTTATACTTATCTCTCAGGGCTATGTTAACTCTTTTACCCTTTGTTATAATATAGTCTAAAGAGATCTGAGATCTGGACCACTGGACATCCCAAAGAACATTATACTGAACCTTCGCATCAAAAACATTATACTGGTCAGGCAGAATAATCAGTGATGGCCAGAATGCTAGAGACATTGGAAAACACAAATACTCCAAAATGGTTGGAGATAAACCTATAAAGATTCAGGAAGTTGACATTTTAATGATGTTTTTATGGGTCCATTGGTCAAAAGCATGCCAAAATATCCCCTTCCAAGTAAGAAACAATCACTGCATCTTGCTATTCCTACCCCAAAGAAGGAAGCACAGTACCTAGTAGGCTCTTTGGATTTTGGAGGTAACACATTCATTCCATGGATGCTGGATGGGTGCCGGCCAATTTTCTTGATGACATGGAAAACTGCTAGCTTTGAATGTGGTACAGAGCAGTAACGGGCTCTGCCATATGTCCAGGCTGTGATACAAGCGTCCCTGTCACGTGGGCCATATAATCCAGCATTCCCTATCACACTGGAGGTGAAATTGTAGGAAATGATGCAATACAGACTTTATGGAAAGTCTCAACGGAGGAATCCCAACACAGGCTCCGAGGATTCTGCAATAATGCTATGCCATCTGTACATATTCCTGGGCCCTGGCAGAAACAGAATGAATGCTTGACCTAGAGGATCCAAGTGACCATGCACCCAGAACTGCCCATCCTGAGTTGAATTCTTATAGTCATATGGAGGTCCCAAACAAACAGCCAAAGAGGGAAGAAAAAAGCCACCTTTGTTTTATGAATCATTCAGCTCAACATATAGGTGAAAACTGAAAATGAATTATAGCCACATTGAAGAGCAGCCCTGAAAGTCAGTGAAGAGGGAAAAATTCTTCTCTGTGGGAAGAGTTGTAAGCAGTGAACATTGTGTGAAAGAAGTAGCCTGAGTTATGTGTGTATGTAGACTCCAGGGCAGTGGCCAGTAACCAGGCCACCTGGTCATGGGACTAGAAAGAATATAATTAGGAAATTAAAGATAAGGGGTCTAGGGTGGAAGCATGTGGATTGATACATGGAAGTGGGCATGAAGTGTGAAGATTTTTGAATCACATTTTAATGCCTATAATAATGCATTTAGCACAAAGAAAGCACTGGCAACCAAAATGTCTTAGTCAATTGACTTCAGCCAGCCTTCATCTTTGGCCACCCCAGAACTGGGTACATGAACAAAGGAACCACAGTGGCAGAGAGGGAGACTCGGTGTGGACTCGCACTACCCAAGGCCAGTTGTAGCAGTGGGTTCCTTATATGACACTCAAAGACATCAATTAACCATTTGGTAGCAATTCAGCAGCACTGAGCACATTCTAACCCGGAAGGGTCAGTGGATCATACTCATAAAGACATAAACTCATTCCAGGTATGGATTTGCTTCTCATGCCGCAGGTCCTCTATCAAAGGCCTATGAAATGCCTCATACATAGTTATAAATTTCACACAATACGGAGTCTGCCCAGGGTACCTATTTCACAGCAAAGGAGGTATAGGGCGGGCCCATGATCATGGGATCCACTGGTTAAATCATGTACCACAGCACCCAAAAGCAGCTGGCCTCAAAGAATGCTGGAACAACCTTTTAAAGGCACAGCTTAAGCATCAGCTCAGAAGCAACACTCTGAAAGCATGAGATGCCATCCTTGGGATACAGTATCATTCATTAAATTAAGGATGTCTATATTGTGCTGTGTCGCAAACAGGAACAATTCATGGCTCTAGGAACAAAAAGATGAAAACATCAAGGGCTTCACTTTCTATCACTCTCAATGGCCAGCTGGAGGATTTTTGCACTTCCCTTCCCTGTGACTCTGGATTCATTAGGATTGGAGCTCCTGCTTACCAAAGTGGGTAGGTATGCTTTTGCCAAAGGGCCACAGCAAGAGTCCCTGTGAACAAGCTACAGCTGCTGCCAAGTCACTTCTGTTTTCTTGTGTCTAGGAATCAGCAGGTGAAAAGAGAAGTCACCATACTGGCATGGATGATTGACCCTGCACCCATTGTGGCCTGAAATTAACTATAGCTATAAGGTCTGTAGTTAGTCTCACTAAACTCTCTCTTCTAAATTTCATCACAGGAAAAAGAGGCCTACCAGAACTATGGAGGAGCTGTTTCCCAAACCTCTGTAGAGACAGATCTGTGTGGCACATGGGATGATCAGTGGTAGCAAAGAACACGCACTTCTCAAATCTCTGACTGGTGGAGCATAATTGACTGGATCCATCATTTCATTCACATCAAGGCACCACTTCCCACGCTGTTTCCATCCAATGACTGAGTAGGGTATAAACACTGAGGCAGATCCATTCCTGAGACATGCAGAATGCCTTTGAATGGCAACTTTGGCTCAAGACTCCCCCTGGGCCTTACTAAGAATTTCTTAGAATTGCACTGCCATCTAAGACTTCTTTCCCTTTCTCTTCCACAGGGTTCAGCCTTGTATCACATTTCAACAGATCTCCTAACTTTATCTGTCTCCATCCCTTTTTCACCTATAAACACTTTCCCCTATCAACCTATGCATGCCTAAGACATGAATAATTAGAAATGTGGATAAGGGCAAATACAGAAGCTCATGCCTAGTGGCCTATATCAAGTTCAAAATAATCTCAAAATAAATTTGTTTTATTTGGCCTACAACATTATCTTCTATAGTGGTAGTTGCTCCTTTTGGAAAAAAATAAAATAAACAAATACAAAAACTGGCAATGTAGGACCCCAAAAGTGCATCATGAAAATGATGCATAGTTAAGTAGAATCTGTTCCCAAAATATGATGTACAGTATTGTTTGCCACAGTCCCCACTAGGCTTTTCCCTCCCTCCATAACTACTTCATTCACACATGAAACTTCCCTTGCTCCTGTAGTCCTTTGACTTAGTGACACTGGCCTAGTGATCTCAATAAACTAAGGTTCAAAGGTATATTTTGAGAGTGAGATTGCAGGATGGGTTGAAGATTAAAGTGACATACCAAGTGTAGCTACCATATGGGTGGGGATGAAGAAAGAACACTGAAGCCTTTGCAGAGATTTGAAAATTCGCAAAGAAGAAATGTCAGAAGAGCAAGGAGTACAAAAATTTAGAGTTCATTACTAAAATAATTGACTGAGGAATATGGGCTCTTCAAAGAGGCAGAAAAATGCCAGAATAGGTACAATGAATCAAAAATAAATGGAATCAGATCACCAAAAGCTGAAATAAGAACAAAAAGTAGGTTCTATGGGGTAAGAAATCCAGAGGTTGTATGTAGAAAAGGGAATTTACAATTCTATCTACCTCCCTGGGGAAAAGAACATGGGATTAAATTTAAACATTTCTACCAGATACTGAATTTTCTATAATGTTTATCAAGTCTTCTTTCAAACATGACAGATGATTTAAATGGCTATTACTGATTATTTGTTTTATACTATATTGGGTATCATATTAATTTGCTTGGACTGCCATAAAAAGTACTACAGACTGGGGGGCTTAAACAACAGAAACTTATTCTGACAGCTCTGGAGACTAGAAGTCTATGGTCAAGGTGTCAGAAGGGTTGTTTCATTCTAAGGCCTCCCTCCTTGGCTTGTAGATGGCCATCTTCTCTCTTTGTCTTTACATCGACTTTCCTTTGTGAATGTTGTCTGTCTTAATCTCCTCTTCTTAGAAAGACACCAGTTATTTCCTATTAGGGCACACCCATATAAACTCATTTTACCTTGATTACCTCTTAAATGGCCCTATCTCCAAATATTGTCCCATTCTGATGTACTGGGTGTTAGGATTTCAAAATAAGCATTTTGGGGGGACATAATTCAGCTCATAACAGGTGTCCATATGCAACTCAGAGATTTTTTCAATTCACATATGATTAAATGATGCTGTAAATAACTTAAAATTACAATAGCTAGAAAAGATCTTGACTGTAATCACCACAAAGAGAAGATAAACATTCAGATGATGTGCTATTTACTCTAAGTGAATCATTGTACAGTATATGCATTTATTGAAACAACAATTTGTACCCTACAAATATGTACAATTAAATTATAAAAGAAAAAAAGAAAAAAAAGTTGTTTAAATTACAAGAGAAGATTTCTGAGCAGAAGCATGAAGTTATATATGAATTAGCAATCAACATTGTAGTCAATGACCACCATTCTTCAAGATGTAAGAAAGGCTGGCCTGTATGCAAGCCTACTAGAAGAAGCACTTGTATCTACTTCACATTTCCAGGTCACGCAGATATTTGAAAAATCTTCTGACAAACTACACTCCAACCCAGCCCAGATGATAACAAATCTGACCAAGTGAAGCCATTCTAGGCAATGGAAAACACTTGATCGAACAGTATATTACACATAATGCCTATATATAATAACTGAACAGAAACAACTAGAAGAGATTGGCTAAGATCAAACTGCCTACATGACTCTGAACATGACAGAAAAAATTGAAATGTCAGTCTCAGGACCTTACTTTGAAGCCTTCAGCATCCACACTAGTAATAATTAACTATCTTAGTTAATCCATGCATGACCTTTAACTCCTTAAGATATTTTGTCATACATAAATTTGATCAACAGCTCTAAATTAAAACAAATCTCTGATTCTCTTTCATATGCAGTTATCTATGGATCATTCAAATGCACGAAGAAGAATAGGTTTTTTGGAAATTTTCCTCAGCAAAAAATTTTTTAAAAAGAGTCTTCTAGTATTTGTCTTAGGACCAACATAATTGGCTGAAAAGTACAGAGCAGGGATGGCAAGAAAAGTGAGTCATGGTGGGGATGCTTGGAAGTTATGGAAAGATGACTGAGTGGTTCCCCTGTTCTCAGAAAGATTCTTCATAAAGTTCTTCATATAGTTCTCTCATTTTTAGTTCATTATAATTTTTTTTTTTTTTTTTAAAGATGACCAGTAAGGGATCTTAACCCTTGACTTAGTGTTATCAGCACCACGCTCTCCCAAGTGAGCTAACCAGCCATGCCCCTATAGGGATTTGAACCCATGGCCTTGGTGTTATCAGCACCACACTCTCCCAAGTGAGCCATGGGCCAGCCCTATAATAAATGTTTTTATATTTTAAAAAATCTATTATTAGCAGTATTATTCTGAATAATTCAAATATTCCATTTAAAAAAAAACCATTATTTAATAAATAGTAATCAGGTGTAATTAAAATATATGTTAAGATATGTTCCAAACCTTGATATTTAATAAGATATATGACAAGGAGGAAACAATTATGCTACTGCTATATTATTTTAACTATGGTAAGACTCAAGAAACCTTTTAAGTGGTACCATAGGACAGAATTCGGTATGTTTTTATCTATTACGAATGATTTTTGCTACCAAAAATATTACAGTAACACTATTATAATACTGTTTTATATAATTTATGGTATTAAGTGATTATATAAATCTATACATGTTGTGATATTGCTTGGAATTATATGCACACACACACAAATGCATGAATGTGAAACTGGTTAAATCTTAATAAACTGTGGGGGGAAATTTATGGTGTTAAATAAGCATGGACTTTCATTGTACCCTAAGTTCGCATAAAATTTCAAAAGTACATAATGTGATATCAATTTATCTACTAATACTACACCATGGTACAAAACTATTAGTAAAAAAGTTTGCATCATGACACCCAATTCTATTTTAAGGGCAAAAGAGGAGTTTTCAGCATTACCAGTCATTGACTGGGGGAATTGGGGTAACAGAATACAAACAAACTAATTCAAAATGAAACATTATTTTTTATATTTTTAGTAACAAATGTTCTATTGTTAATTTTAATGAGGTGAAATAAACTCTAAAATATGAACAGTGTTTGCCTAAATTACCTTATGTTTGCATATGTATTTGACACTTTTAAAGTAATGAAGAAATTTCTAATACTTGACTTTAGAGTGAACTGAAATTTCATAAATAACAAGATGTTTCATTGTGATAAATATAACTTATAGTTCCTGAACTATTCTCAAAGTAACCAAAGCTTTCCAAAATAGATGGGTTATCTTTGGCTGTGGTTTTTAAAGAAACAGCATAAAGATAATTGGAGTAAAAATGCAGATTCATACAGTTCACCACTCAAATGTGTTCATACAGTTCACCACTCAAATGTGGAAAGCTTCACCAGACAGTTCTTTCTCCAGCAGCCAATGCTCCTGCTTATTCCTTTCATCAAACAAAAACAATTTTGTGAGTTTCAGTAGGAAATCTCTAGACATCCACCTTACAACGCTGATTTGACTCCTTCTGACTTCTTTTTCTTTCCTAATCTTAAATATCTTTAAAGGGTATCCATTTTTCTTTAGTTAATAATGTAAAAAAAGACTGCACTGACATGGTTAAATTCTCAGGATCCTCAGTACTTTGGGGATGGACTGAATGGCTGGCATTATTGCTTATGAAAGTATCTTAAACTTGATGGAGCTTATGTTGAGAAATAAAGTTAATTTTTTTTTATTTTAAAACAACAACAGAAAAGTGGGCTAGGAAACTGTATTCTTAACAACTATTCAAGATAATTTTGATTTAGATGGTCCTTAGACCACACTTTGAGAAATATTGCTCTTAACTAAATGAATTCAGCTTTTCCTCTCAAATGCTAACAAATAATGCTCTGAACTACATAAATTCTGCTTTTCTTCTCCAATTCTAACTGGTTGCTTACTACTCAGAATAGTTAGATAAGTCTCCATATTTTATTTTCAGGAGTAAAAAAAATGGTACAAAGAAAGGGTTTCTTGGTCTCCTTGTATTGTCTGTTTCTGCTGCTTATAACAAAATACCTGAAACTTGGTACTTTGTAAGAAAATTAAATTTATTGCTTACAGTTTCAGAGGCCAGAAAGTCCAAAATCCAGGGAACACATCTGGTGGATCTTCTTTGGTGGTTGCTTTACAGTAATACAGGGATCTCACATGGCAGAAAAATGGTGGAGCAGAGAGAGCAGAGAGATAGCTCCTCAGAACAACACCCATGACCACCACCACCATTTTTAATCCATTCACTAAGCGTGGTCCTCAGAATCAAATTACCTCTTCAAGCCCCCCCCCCTGCAATTACAATAATATGATTTCCCACCCTCTTAACAGTCACAGTGAGAATTAAATTTCAAGGGGCATTCAACCCAAGGTTTTCCTATAATGCAGGGTGCTTTACTATCCTGAATATGTTTTTACAACATAGAAAACAACAAACTTTCCAATTCATTTAATGTGCTAAAGTAAACAAAAAACAAAATAAGTTTTTATTCTAGTCACTGATCATTTTCCTGTTGAGATACCAAGTACTTTTAAAATACAGAGGTAAACAATTTTAAACATCTGAAGAAAAAGTAATATTTTTTGTTGAACACATGAAGGTACCTGGTGTGTGTGTGTGTGTGTGTGTGTGTGTGTGTGTGTGTGTGTGTGTCTGTGTGTCTACACTATCAACTGTATCTCCACATTTTACGGATTTTATTTAAAATGTAAAATTTCAAGAAGAAAGTTCAGAGATTGGGAGCACATACTCTGCATCCAGATTGCATGCATTCAAAATCCAAATTGAATTCCAACCTGCCCTTTAGCAGAAATATTCTTTCAAGCAAATTTCTTAACCTGTCTCATGCCTCTGTTTCCCCATCTGTAAAACAGGAATAATAATAGCACCTCCTCAAAAGGTTTTGATGAGGATTAAATGAGTTAATGTATTTAATGCATTTAATACACTGTCTAGCATATAGTATACATATATTAACTATTATCTATTATTATTCTATTCAAAAAGTCAAACTCTTAGAAACAGAGAGTAGAACAGTGGTTACCAGGGGCTGGATGGTGGGAGAAATAGAAAGATGTCAGTCAAGGGTACACATTATAAGTTATAAGATGAACAGGTTCTGGGTATCTAAAGATACAGCATAGATGGTAATGACTGAGTTAACCTGATTATGGTAATCATGGATATGGTAACCATATGGTATACAATTAATATTGTATACATGAAATTGTACAATGTGATAATCTGATATACATAAATAATGTATACATATTGCATACATATTGTGAACAATGTATATGTATACATTGTTTATGTATATCAGATTATCATGTTGTACACTTTCGTGTATACAATATTCATTTGTCAATTAAGTGTTTAAAAAAAACAGGGAGAATAATGGAAGAATAAAAATAAAGGCATACATAATTTCATGGAAAATTCCCATTGTAGTCTGAAGGCCAATATTAATGGTGACAGAAGTTAAAGCCCCCAACTCTATTTGGAGAATGGAGAGAATCACAAATTAAATTCTCGCTGCCAAGTCACTCACACGGCCCAAGTAGTAGAAGATAAGAAGTCAAGTTCCACCTGAATGTCAGGGAGTTTACTTCTCACCCAGCATGGCACACACAGCTGCAGCCAACTGGTCTCCTTACTAGTCCACATCAACACACTTCCATCTCTGCCTTACTGTATCTTTGCTTTCTCATGTGTCTGTGTGAGGTCACTTTTCCCTTCATTCACGTGTTTGTCAAAATTCACTTAGAAAAGTTTTCTCTGACCACATGATCTAAAATGTAGCTGCTTTGCATTTTTCACTTAAATTAATTTCCTTAAGCTGCTGCCCTTCTTAGAGCTTGTTACTGTGACATCAAATTATATTTTGGGGGGTTTGTTTGTTATCTAGAATCCCCACTAGGGTGTAAACTCCATGAGAACAGGGATTTTGCCAATTTTGTTCCTGCTGCACCCTTAGTATGTAGAAAAGTGTTTGGCACACAGTAGGTGCTCAATATTGTTGAACAATGAAGTTGACTACTGGGTAAGAACACACACTGTAATAATACTGGATTTTTAACTACTGCCTTAAAAGAATAAAGTCAAATATATCATTATTTTTAAAACTAAAAAGGAAATTAGCCTGCTGGTAGAAGAAACTAACCAGACAGGTAGGTCATAGACTGTTCACTTTTACTGAGAAAATTCTTGGAAGATATGATGTATACAAAAGTTTGTAGCCCCAAGAAGTTTCATGTTTATGCCATGGTATTCTTTCCAAAATACCAGATTAAAAGATTAAAAGAAGATTCAAATATAAGAGAAGAATATGTGAAGTTATTTTAATTAACTGGTCAATCCTTTCAAAGTAATCAATTGAACTGACTTTAAAGGCAAATACCCAAGTCTAATTGGTCAATTTCTAGCATGCAAATTCTTTACAATAAAGCAAAATTTTTGCTTTTCATTGTATTTTACAACTTGAAAAGAATCACTCTTATCTGATTTGGTGATTTTTAATTTAAAAAAATCAGTATACGATAGCTTTCTTCTGTCCAATTAATAGTGAGCTCTTGCTTATATCCTTGAAATTATGACTATTCCAAGAACAATCTGCAAGATGAATGAAAGTTGTTTGGGGTTTTGTGTGTGTGTCTGGGGTGGGGGGAGGGTGTGCTGGTGGGTGTTTAACGCATGCCATTTTGTAAGTTCACTCTTTCTTCCCCTCTCATTTTTGTCCTATATCACATTTACTTCTTCTCATGAAGTATTTTCTCTCTGAATCCAGATGCTCTGCTGCCTTATTTCCCTTTACCTCTCACCCAAGGCAAAAGTTATTTTGCTATTTTTAGTAAAATATACCTGACCCTCACTCACTTCTTCACAACAACTATATATTTAGCTTATATATTATCATATTTCACTTGTCTCGTCCCACCCAAAGAATGAAGTAATTCAATAAACTAGTCTGTTAAGCAAAGGCAATATGGTAAGTTGAGAAGAGCATGGAATTTAAGAGACAGGAGACCATGGTATGTATTCTGACACTAAAATGTATCAGATAGGTGACTTTGAACAAGTAACCTCTCTGAACATGAGTTTACAAATCCTTAAAATGAGAATAAGGCCTATCACATGTGGTTGTTATGAGGATATATGATATCTATGGGAAGTTGTCCAGCCCTATGTTTAACATAAGATTCATGATAAAGTTGACAATTAAATATCTGAATGGGCCTTCTGGCAATAATGGTGTTTTTCTGTTCTACTGATGAAATTAATGTGGGAGGAGGAGACTTTTCTAATCAGTACTTTTCTAATCCCCCCACATATAAGCTTCCTTTTTTCCTTTCTATTTATAGAGGTGATAAAAACAGCAAGCGATTAAGATTAGTGCCTTTCCTAAAAGGACGAAAACTAAAACATGAAATTTAAAAATCTTCCTGAGTTAAAAATTTAGTAAAGAAAATAACTTTTCTTATTCCTTTTATCTAATATTGAATCAAAGTCTTGTTTCACAGCTAAATACTCAGGATTTTTTTTCATAATTATTTTATTTTGCTAGTCACCAACACTGAAATCATTAAAACCAATTTAGCTTGAATTGTAGTTTTAAAAGTCCAATACTTGGAGCACTGATAAAAATCTGAAAATAATACAAGTTATGCTTCACAAGGTTAACTTGTGATTAATTATCTATTTTATTGTGATTACTCTGAATTTGCAAATGCACACAGGAGAGCCATGTTTTTTTTCTGAATTTGAGCACCTAATTTCTCACCACATGCATATGAGGGGGTTGTGCATTCTCGCTTATTTGTTAAAGATTTTTATTCAGATTTTTGTCAGCAGCAGGCAAAATGAAGTCACTTTATGCAATAGAATAAAAGGGAAGTATTTCAACCTTTACTTTCAAGGTGAAGCTATATTCATTAACAACAAAGAAGAATCCATGGTAGCAAGAAGAAAAAAATAAAATCCTTTCTATTTCCTTTCAAATAGACTGACGAAAAATTAAACAAAACCTGAAAACAAATCCTAATGTATTAAAAAAGAAAACGTGGTGAAGTAGAAAAAGCATTAAATTCTGAATCAAAATACATTTCATCTAAAGCACTCGCTCTGTTACTCACAGCTGTGCACCTTTGGACAAATCACTTCATGTCTCTGGGTTTCTGTGCCAGTTTCTATGGCTGTGTAACCAACCATCCCAAAAGTTAGTGGCTGCAAGCAGCAATATTGCTCATGAATCTACAGTATAGGCGGTACTTGGCAGGGATAGCTCTCCCTGCCTTAAACTTTCTGCTCTGCTTAAAGTCAGCTGAGATAGGCAGAATGCTAGGAAATGTAACCACATCAAAGCTCACTCATTCACCCATCTGCGGAACCTCAAATAGCTGGGGCTGGAACACTTAGGGTTCCTTAGGTACTTTGTTTCTATATAGTCTCTCTGTATGATATTGCCAGCAATGGCTTCAGACTAGCTGGACTTCTTACACATCAGCTTGAGGCTTCCAAGGCATGTTTCCTGAGAAAGGACCAGGTGGAAACTTTAGAGCTTTTTATGACTTAGCCTTATAAGGCACATTGTACACCGTAGTCACAGGCCCACCCAGATTTACCTGGAGAGAACATAGGCCACCCCACCTCTCCATGGAGGAATTTCAATGTCACTTAAATAAAAACATGTGGGATGGGAGTTATTAGTGCATTCATTTTTGGAAATACAATCTGCCTTATTTTATATGCAAAATGTTCAGGTTGGAATAGATAACCTCTAAATTCGCTTCTATATCAGAAAGTCCTGTGAGTTTCTGATTAAATGGAAACAAGAATGGCTTGAAAGTGACCTGAGACAGCCAGTAAAATGTTAACACACTGGAGTACAGGAGAATTTCGGAAAATGAGCAACTCTGGAAGTGTGTAAAGCATTTAAATCAGCAAATGACCACATTTTTCAGTAACAAGGATTATGTGTGATTGCAAATGCAAGACGATTTTCAAAGCACGCAATTTTCAGGACATGGGGCAGGTTGATTGTTCCATGCCATTTAGTCTTTCTGTTTAACAACATAATTATTATCATGGCTCATTTACATTTTGAACACCAGATGTGATATCAAAAGCTGTTAACACATTACTATTGCTAGGATTTTTTAAATAGTCCTATAAATACACACACACATGCAAACACACACAAGAAGTCTTCAAAAAGTTCATGGAAATATTCATATTTTTTTTTAAATTTTATCTTTCCATGAACTTTTTGAAGTACCTTCATATCTTAGTATATTATTAATCCATATGAAGATTTGAGTCATAATCATACGGTACTTTTTTGCATGTCCATCCTTGGCCCTAATGACACTTCTGATACTAATAGTAATAGTGGAAAAGAATCAATGTTATCAGTGGCAAATTGTTTTTAAGGACAAAAATTAACCTGCCTGGAAATCTAGCAGACTACATATATCAGTTATGGTGAACACAATGATACAGGGCATGGAAAATTACCTAAAGCCAAATGGGAGGAATCTAACTACAAGCAAATGTATAAAAAGTCAACCAATCCAATCTGATTTCCAGTTTTGTATTTGTTTTAATGTGTAATGAGTTATTTTGATATTATTGTTATTATGCATTCACAAAGCACATTTATATATGCAAAATGTTTTATGATCGTTTTGAGTAAGTAAATGACTTTCCAATTTAGGGAAGTTTATTAAACAAAGCATGGATGCCAGCTGTTCCTCATTTCTTCTAATAGAGTTATCTGCATTTTACTAGTTGGAAAACTTAAATCCAAAAAGGCTAAAGCTTACAAGGTCATATCATTTATCAATATCAACCCTGTAACTTATTGGCTACTGTGACATGAACCTGCCTTTGAATTCTGCATTTTATGTTACTCTATTTTTCACACAAAAGAGAAATGACACAAACCCAAGAGGAATTTCCAGATTAATTCCCGAAACATCCATAAAACATGACTGTCAATATGCAAAGACCTTTAATATCTAAGTGACCTTAAAAAGTCAATTCTTAGGTGTCCTGAAATGTTTCTTTTGAATGGAGCATATTTTCCCAGTAAGCAGCACCATTCCAGACACCCATCTGTGACCTGAACCTAAAACTATAACGTTTGTCTATAGAAATACAACTTTTTAGGCATGCGTACATGCAAGTGGAATCTCCATGAAATATATGGAAATAGTGAAAAGCTGGTTAATGAACACGAAAGAACAGCAAGATAAGAAAAATAAGCCCTATTGGTGTACAGTTGACCGAGAAATCTATAATCAATAATGTTTTACCGAATGTAACCAAATGACTAGAAAAGAGATGATCAAAGATGCACATCACAAAGAAAGGATTAAGTTTTGCAATGATGAATAGGCTAATTATCCTGAATAGACCACCACACATTGTATACATGTATTGAAGTATAACTCTGTACTCCATAAATATGTACAATCAATATGTTTCTATAAAAATGTTTAAAAATATATGGAAATGGAATGGGACTACAGCAACGTCAATGAATCTTGGTTTTCAAACCTGAAGGAATTAGTTTTCAAAAATCCTTTTGATAATGACCGTAACAGCATATAGTGGTTCTCAAATTTTCCACCACAGTTTTGGAGATATGTTGAAATATAATTTTATCTTTAAATTCCATGTAAATTTTCATTTCATCCTTTGATACCTGAGTTGATGTAAATATAAAAATAATATTTTAAGAACTTCCCTCCCCTCCCCAAAGCTTCCAGTACAATTGATGCCAAGAAATTGAACCACGATTCCATGGCTTGAAGTTTCAGACGACACATACAGCTAAGAGATATTTAAATCCCATTTTAAGGAGATAATATTTCTCTTAATAAAACTTTAATTTTCCAAGTTTATCAATGAAAAGAGATTCTCTACTTGGAGAAAGATGTTTAAACCAGGCTACCATTACACTTGTCCCTAAGATTCATTTTCTTCTTTCTGGAATATTTCTATAACTAAAACTGCCACCATCATGGGGTTCTCAGGAAAATCATTGCTAAAGACAACAGAATAAACTAATACCCATATAGGAGATACACACAGTACAGCAGTAGGGAGGACTTAATTATAGATGGCACCTATAAGTTTGAGTGAAAAAGGATTCTGTTATTTAACAACACTAAACAGCCACTGAACGGATAGAAGTCTACAGAAATTATGGCAAATTAAAATGTTTTATGAAAAGTAATATTTCTTTATATATTAAGTACTTGTTCCTGAATAACTGTATGCTGCAAGACTACATCAAGTCCTTTTCTTAAAGTAGACTTTATTTTTTATACCATTTTTAGATTTACAGCAAAATTGAGAGGAAAGTACAGAGATTTTTCATATACCCACTGCCGCCACATAGGCACAGTTTCCCCTACTATCAAAATATCACACCAAAATAGTGTGTTTATTAAAATTAATGAATCTATATTCACACATCATTGTCACCCAAAGTCTATAATTTCCATTAGGTTTCATCCTTGGTGTTGTATGTTCTATGGATTTTGACAAATGTATAATGACATGTATCCACCATTATCGTATCAAACAGAGTAGTTTCAGTGCCCTAAAAATCCTCTGAGCTCTGCCTGTTTGTCCCTCCCCCCTCCCTCATCCCGGGCAAACCACTGATCCTTTTACCGTCTCCATAGTTTTGCATTTTCAAAAATGTCATAGATATCAAACCATTTTTAACTATGATTTTGAAATAGTGTGGTCATAGAAACATTTTTCCATTTTGGATAAAATAATTTTGAAGCATAGCAATACATATATAATAGATTTGCAGCTAAATCTATTTTTTTTATGACTACAACACCAATTACATAATCTTTATGCACTCATTTTTTTAAGGGCTTATAGTTAATTCTACTGCAAAATCCTGTCTCTCTTTAGTAGAAAACAATATTTCTCATCTCCCTAAAAAATAATTACTTAAACTAAGATTTAGCTACTTGTTCTCATATTTATACAAATTAACAGAAACACTTTTCAGATGGAGTTCAGACAATGTCACTCATTTACAGCCTAATAGGATATGCCAAGGCAGAGCCAAGTGGACCCAATCCCCAGCATAACAGGTGAAAATTTGAAAATATTTTTAAATCTCTATAAACTGACCTATGGGTATATGGCAAATGAAGAAATACTTACATAAGAAAATCTACTAAATCTTGGTAAGAACAGTAAGAGTCTATGGCACTTACTTCACTCTCCACCATCCCAGTCCAGCTTGATAAAAACTCTACTATGGGCAGGAATGGCCAAGAAGATGTGCTCTCCTCTCCCTTTGGCTACCAATAAAGATTCTCACTGGGAAAGGCCAGGCAACAACATTTCCCATACCCCTCAATTCCAAGTTCCAGAGGCTAAGTTCCTGTTGGGTGTGACAAGAGCCTAGAAGCTCCCTTGCTCCAGCCAGTTCCTATTCATAGTGGGAAGACTGCCTCATCCAAGTAAGGCTGAGAACACTAGCACACTTGCCCTCACACCACCTCTCTAGTAAGGTAGAAATCCCATGTCAAGAGAGGAAAATCAGAGGATACCATCTTGCCCAGTGCCAGGAGTAGTGACTCAGAGATTTTGCCCAGGAGGAGAAGCAGTCGTGAATATAGAGGACTCCAAAACTCTCCCCAAAGGAGCTGACTTTATTTGAAACAAGATGTGGGGATGTTCAAGTCTAAGCGTGTTATCTGAAACAATGGAAATTTGGGTTGTAAGCAATTAAGAGGAGGCTGTCGCTTTATAAAAAACAGCAGGCTAAACTGTAGGCCAGCTAGTTCATCAGAGAAAACCATAGAAAGAGACAGCAAATAAGAACTTTTCTGGAGTGAGAAGAAACTTCAAAGACTGGTCTCAAAAAATCCCTGCCATAATGTAATTATATCAGAGTGGAGCAATTAATGCCAGAAGGCACTAATGAAAACATTAGAACAATCAGCCAGAATTCAGTGTATATGCTACCAAATGAGAAGATCAAACTCAATAAGGATTAAAATCATGTAAAGTATGTTCTCTGACAATAATGGAGTTGAATTATACATAAACAACAAAAAGAAATCTGGAAAATTCACAAATGTGGGGAAATTACACAACCTCCTAAATAACCAATGGGTCAAAAAAAAAAAAAATCACAAGGGAAATTAGAAAATACCTTGAGATAGGGCCGAGCCCGTGGCGCACTTGGTAGAGTGCTGCGCTGGGAGCGCGGCGACGCTCCTGCCGCGGGTTCAGATCCTATATAGGACTGACCGGTGCACTCACTGGCTGAGTGCCGGTCACGAAAAAAAAAAAAAAAAAAAAAAGAAAATACCTTGAGATAAATAAACATAAAGACTAAACAGACCAAAATTTAGGACATAAAGCTAAGCAGTTCTTAGAGAAAAATTTATAGCTATAATTGTGTACATTAAACAAGATGAAAGAAAATCAATAGCCTAATCTTCCAGCTTAAGAACTGGAAAAGAACATCAAACTAAATCCAAACTCAGAACAGACAGAAGGAAGGAAATGATAAGTATTAGAGTGGAAATTTTTAAAATACAGGTAAGAAAACAATAGAAAACATCAACAAAATGAAAAGTTGGTTCACTAAAAAGGTCAACGAATTTGACAAACCTTAGTTAGACCAACCAACATAAAAAGAGAAAAGAATCAAATTGCTCAAGTCAGGAATGGAAAAGGGGACACATCCCTATTGACCTTACAAAAATAACAAAGAAAAAATTATAATCAAATACTATAAATAACTATATGCTCAAAATTACATAACTTAGGTAAAATGGACAAATTTCTCAAAAGACACAGACTACCAAAAGTGACTCAAAAATAATAGAAAATATGAACAAACCTACAACAAGTAAAGAGATTGAAATAGAAATCAAAATCTAGCCAAAATCAAAACCCAGGCCCAGGTGGCTTCTCTTGCAAATTCAAAAAAACATTTACATAAGAACACCAATTCTTCAAAAACTCTTCTAAAAAAATAGAAGATGAAGAAACATTTCTTAACTCATTTTCTGATGCTAGTATACTTGTTATCCTGATACAGAAATCAAAGGATATGAGAAAAGAAAAATACTGGGCAATATTTCTTGTGACTATAGACATAAAAATTTTTAACAAAATACTAGCAAACTGCACCCAGCAACATACAAAAAAGGACTATCCTCATGACCAGATGGCATTTATTCCATTTGTACCCAAAGTAAGGCAGCTTTAACATTTTTTAAATAAATTAATATAGTATATCATATGAACAGAATAAATGACAAAAGCTATATGATTATCTTGATAGATACAGAAAAAGCATTTAATAAAACTCAACATCCCTTCATGATAAAAACACCCCTTCATCTCTTCAACAAATTGGCAATAGAGGGATCTTTTTCAACCAGATAAAGGGCATCTACAATATTAAAAAAAAAAAAAAAAAAAAAAAACTAACATGATATGCTTAATGGACAAAGATTACATATTATTCCCTTAAGATCAAGAACAGAACAAGGATGTCTGCTCTAGCCACTTCTACTCAACATTGTACTGGAGGTTCTAGCCAAGACAGTCAGGCAAAAAAAGAGGAAAAAGGAGGAGTAAAAGGCATCAAGAATAAAAATAAATTCTTTATATTTGCAGATGATATGATCTTGTTTATAGAAAATCCTAAGGAATCCACTAAAAACCTATTTAAACTAATAAGCAAACAGAAAGGACATTGTTGGGGGGGAGGGGGGAGGGAGAAGGGAGGGAGGTTTTGGTGTTGGAGAGCAATAATCAGCCACAATGTATATCGACAAAATAAAACTTAAATAAATAAATAAATAAATAAATAAACTAATAAGCAAATTCAGCAATGTTGCAGGATAGAAGAGCAATATACAAACATCAGTTTTATTTCTATACATTTATAATAAACTCCATAAATAAAATTAAGAAAATTCCATTTAAAAATAGCATAAAAATTAGGAATACATTTAACAAAATATGTGTAAAATTTATACTCTGAAAACAGCAAATTATTTCTAAAAGAAATTACAGAAGACCCAAATAAGTAGAAAGATATAACATATTAATGTTCTGGAAGACTTAATTAATATTGTTAAGATCACAATATTCCCCAATTTTTTTCTATAGATTCATCACAGTCTCTATCAAAAGCTCTGCCAGTTTCTCTGCCAAAATTCACAAGCTGATCCTAAAATTCACAGCATAAAGCAAGGAATCAAGAACAGCCAAAACAATATTTGAAAAGAAGAACAAAGTTGAAGAACTCGCACTTCCAATTTCAAAGCTGACCACAAATGTACTGTACTCAAGACAATCAGCATTCATCAGGATAGACAAGTGGATCAATGAAATAGAATTGAGAGTCCAGAAATAAACCTCCATATTTGCAGTCTATTGCTTTTCAACACATTGCCAGCACAATTAGTAGTGGAAAAAATAGCCTTTTCAAGAAATGGTGTTAGGATAACTGGATATCCATGTGGATTTGCAGCAACCTAAACATAACAGTAAAACATAACATTTAAAAGAAATGTGCTATTAAATCTATTGTCCTTGGATTAGGCAATGGTTTCTTAGATATGACAAGAAAAGCACAAACAACGAAACAACAACAAAAAATAGCTAAATCATACTTCATCAAAATTTAAAACTTTTGTGATTCAAAATACACCATCAAAAAGTGAAAAGACAACTACAGCATGGCAGAAAACTTTTGCAAATCACGCATCTTATAAGGGAGTTTATATGGAATATATTAAAAATTCTAGCAACTCAACATTAAAAAGACAAAAACCCCAATTTAAAAAAAAAAAAAAAACGGGCAAAGGATCTGAATAGACATTTCTCCATATACATATACACATGGCTAATAAGCACATGAAAAAATATTCAACATCTTTAGGCATTGGGAAAATGCAAAGCAAAATCACAATGAGATATCACTTTATACCCATTAGAATGGTTATAATCCTAAAAGATAACAAGTCTTGATAAGCATATGGAGAAATTTGAATCCTCATGTACTATCAGTTGGATACAAAATGTTTCAACCAGTTTGGAAGACAGCCTGGCAGTTCCTCAAAAGGTTAAACATAGAGTTACCATGGGACCTATCTAGTTCACTCCTGGCTATAAACCCAAGAGAAATTAAAACATATGTCCACACCAAAACTTGCACATGAATGTTCTTAGCAGCTTTATTTGTAATAGTCAAAAAAGTGGAAACAATTCAAGTGTCCATCAACTGAAGAATGAAAAAGCAAAATGTCGTATATCCATAAAATGGAATACTATTTGGCCAAAAAGCAGTGAAGTATTGATATGCTACAACATGGATAAACATTATGTTAAGTGAAAGAAGCTAATCACAAAGAACCACATATCATATGATTCCAGTTGCATTAAATGTCCAGAATAGGAAAATCTATAGAAACAAAAAGTAAATTAGTGGTTGCCTTATGGTTAGCAAGTTTGGAAAAAATATGAGTGACTGCTGACAGTCTAGAGTTTTTTTGATGAAAATGTTCTAAAATTAGATATTGGTGATGGTTGCACAACTCTGTGAATATACTCCAAAACACTGACTTGCACATTTTAAATGGGTGAAGTCTAGGGTATGTGAATTATACTTCAATAAAGTTGTTAATTAAAGAAAAGGAATTTTATTTTGTGGAATTATCACAAATGTTGAAAAAGACTTACAGTCAAAAACAAAACAGTCCAAATGACCAACAGTACTGGAAAGTCTGGAAAAATTTATGGTAATCAACATAATATAATAATGCACTTCTATTAAAAATACTAATTACAGATTGTTAATAACTTAGAAAAGTTTTCATGTTAGAATGGTACATAAAAAATCAAGACAAAACCATATCAATAATGAAATTGATTTGTATTTTAAAAACATGGCATGAATACTAATATATCAAAAAATTAATAGTTGCTGTCTGCATAGCTGTAGTATCAGTGATTTTTATTTCACATTTGTTTCATGTTTCCTAATATTCCAAATTTCCTATAATTTTAATGAAAAATAATTTTTAAACAAATAAAATTATTTAACCATAGACTGGGCTCTGCCATCATCAATAACTGACTGCTGAACTAACGACTATTACTCTACCAACTCATCTTAATAATGTTAATGGTGATTGAGCTGATAGATGTATACTTTTTTATGTAATCATCACTATTTTGAGTTAGTAGGGTTTTATATGAGCACTGCAAATAATTAAGTATGCAAATATACTCATTAGTATCCTTTATTGTATCTCTAAATTATAATTTGAGCCAAGTGAGATCAAAACACCAGAACAGTATTAAGGGAGAGTAGTAAATGGAAAAAGTTATAAGGATATAGTCACATTTTCAATAAGGTTATTAATAAGAATCACCAATAAATCTTAGCTCTCCAATTCCCTATTAATTGGAATAATATGGCCTAGTCAACAAAATAAAAATTGTGAATCCTCTTATTCAGGATTTAAAGAATAACTTTTCACATATACTTAGAAGCTTGAATAACTATATAGAATCATCAATTTTATAATTATCTTAAAATTTAATTTGTAAGATAAGCAGAAAAATATTTGTGAATATTTATTTTTTTACCTATGAATATTTATTTCTTTTTTCCCTTGAAGAAAAAGAAGAGCAGATTATACAATATACAATACAATCTACTTTCTGTGCTCAAATTATGCAGGCCTAATTCTAATTCTGTTCACATAGGTTTTAATGACTATTGACTAAGAAAATAGCCTATAAGTTGTTATTGTTGATGTTGTTAATATTAGAACGTGAACAGTCAAAAAGCTAGAAGAGATCCAGAGAGATTATTATTCAGAAGAGATCGTTTGCTTGTCTTAACACTTTAATATACTCCAGGGCCAGAGATTTCTAAGCCTTTAGTAATCTATTGTATTTTATATGCTGACAACCAAGTTACATTTCTGGTTCCATCTGAGTTTTTTTCCTACTTAATTTACATCTAGCATCTCTTGTTCAGTCCTTAAATAATAAATAAATAAAACAAACATCTAGAGTAAGGAAATTAGATGTACTTTGTTTTTCTAATACTCTTGGTTGAATTCACTGACAAAATGTTTAGTCATAGTGAATCATGGGAAATAGCACACTATCCTTGGAACAGGATTTGCGTAATTGCTCTTGTGCTCCACTGTGGGCATAAAGAACTGGCAATTGTTGCCAGGTACTTTAAAGCTCCCTCCCTGGCCACAAAATTCTGGACAGGAACATTTGAGGCAGTCCTAGAACTCATTCCAAGCATAGCTAACATCAGTTAACACTCAGCCTGCCGTGGTGACAAAGAAGAAAGTAATTAGTAATTCTATTTGTATTGCATACCTCTGTATTCCCCAGAAAATCCTAGATGGCTGTATGCAATTTCTTGAAGGAGTTTTTCTTAGAGAGTTTTAGTACCAGAGAGTTATCAGTGAAAGAAATGATGTAAGTTACTATTACATGAAGGCTCTTCCAGATACTGATCAAAAACTGTAAAAGGTAGTGTAAGGGAATTGCTGGCTTTTATTGAAGGACTTCTCTGAAATGCTGGTCAAAAGCAAATTTGGCTAACTACACAAACAGTAGCCTAGGGAAAAAGATATTGTGGTCTGCTACTGCCAAGAAGGATAGTGGTTCTAAACCAGAGGCACAAATCATAATCACCTAAAATACACGTTAGATTTTGCTCTGGTCTAGGTTTCTCAACCTTGGCACTATTAGCATTTGGGGATGGATAATGCTTTGTTGTGGGAAACTGTCCTGTGCACTGTTTAGCAGCATCCCTGGCCTCTACCCAACAAATGTCAGTGTGCACCCTTCCAGTCTGATAAACAATGTTTCCAGATATTGAAAAATGTCCATTGGGGTGTACAATTGTCCTCAGTTGATACCCTTGCCACAGATCTAAGTCAGATTCTCAGTACTGGGACTAACCCTCCTCCCTAGCTTGGCTTTCCAAACCCCACACATCGAGTTGTCAGATATCTCTGAGTATTTGCCTCACACAACATATTTTTTGTTGTTGCTGTTCAACAACAATTCTTTCCTGGATATTTCTGGAATCTTTCCTTACTCTTATCTTACTGCACCATGGTAGTGCGGAAGAAGCTAAGTTTGGAGAAATACACATGTGAGTTTAAATCCCAGCTTTGTTCCATTACATCAGTAAAGCATTTGTCAGTTTATTTAAGCCTTATCTTTGATTTCAGACTAACAGACTTCTCCAGGTAGCCAAGACCTGGTATTAACTAAAGGCAAAAAGAGGACCAAGACCATGATCCCAGTGTTTCACATTAATAATTCACCCTCACATGGTTTAAGCAAGAATACAAAAGCTTTCCACACAGGAACATCATTGACAATCCAATCCTGCCACCAGAATTCACTCCTGAGACAATAACGTGTGAGGATAATATACATAAAACGTCTATAATATTGTGATAGGCAGCCTCTAATATGGCTCTCAATGATCCTCACTACCTGGTATTTACTCCGTTTTCTAATCCCTTCCCATGACTGTAGGCTGGATCTAGTTACTAGCTTCTAAAAATAGAATACCAAAAGTGATGGGACGCCACCTCTGAGATTGGATTACAAACGGTTTGACTTCCATTTCAGGTATGCTTTCTCTCACTCTGTTCTTCACTAGCTGTAAGGGAAACTAGTGGTCATGTTTTGAACTGCCCTATAGGGAGGGCCACATGAGAAGGAACTGAGATCAATAGTCTGAGGTGCTGTAGCCCTCTGTCCAACAGCCAGAAAAAAAATGAATCCTGCCAACAGCCACATGAGAGAACTTGGAAGCGGATCCTCCATAATTGAGCCTTCTGATGAGATCACATCTCAGGCCAACACCTTAATTGCAGCCTCGAGGGACCTTGAAGCAGAAGACCTAGCTAAGTGGACTCACGGAAACTATGAGATAATAAGTGTTTGTTGCTTTAAGTTGCTAAGTTTTGGTCATTTGTTACACAGCAATAGAAAACTAACAAAAATAATGGGATAAATGACTTTTTCTGTCATCTTCTCCTTCTCTTCCTCCTCCTCCTGTCTGTGATGGTGATGATGATTATGATGATGATGATGACTGCGATGAGGATGACAATCTCTCTAACTCTCCTCTCAGGTAAGGCTGCTCCATGAATCTTCTGCCCCTTAATTTGGCAGGGGCGATCCTATACTGGTTGTATTAGCACCATCCCCTCAAACCCTGAGCCCTGATAATTCTATCAATTATCTTTCCCAACCATAATTGTAATAAGGTTAAAATTCTTATTATGAAACTATCAAGGATATGATGTTGATTATTTCACACTGATTATTCAATTCATGTTTTATCTCAATCTCAGAGGCAAAAACTCAAAAGCAGTTTCTGAATGCAGAGTTTAATTTGGGCATCGCAAAGCAACTAACTTTTCCCTACGTCCATATCTCATCCCTACCCACAGTTTCTTCACTGTTAAAATAAAAATACCACCTTTCCCAAAAGATGATTTTGACAAGATAAATGGCATAAATACATGAAGTTTCTTGATCTTACTCCTTCAATATAGTAAGTGCTCAATAAATAGTAAGGATTTTTTGTTATTTTAATTTCTTTGTGTTCCAAACCCCCCTCTTTCTAATCTTCCTCTGGATGTTTAGTTCCATTCCTGGCTCTTTTCTCTTTCAACCAAGTCCCTGATCTAAAAATTCTAAGGAATTCATAAAACCACTTAGTTCTTTTTCCCTTCAAGTCTCAAAAGGATCCACTTACTATCTATTGCTCTTGGATAAAAATAAGGCCAAATGATAAAATAAAATTAAAGATCCATTGCTAATGAGCAGTCCAAAAATCAATTAAATAACTTCCCTTCTTCTCTATTAACTAGAAAATTGTCTACTTGATTAAAAACTAATGGCAAACAATCTGAGAAGCTGAATCATAGCTTTTTTTTAAGGAAAGAGTGTCAAAAAGACAAATGGACTAATATATTCTTGGTTTTCTTAAAATGGAAGGAAAAGCACTTTTTCAAGGTTAAAGTTACACTTAAGATACTAAAGGTATCAATGCACTCTCTTAAAGGAGATCTCCACATTATCATTTGACCTGTCAGCACATCCAGGGCTGGATTCTGAGAATAAATAGGTGCCAATCTGTAGTCTGAGAGTCAGAGTATGGGGTATTTTAAAAATATACGAAAGATTACCTACCCTTAAAAATACTTTCTTTACATATCTTTAATGGTGCTTTAGAGAATTTATTGTGGTAGATTAAGATACTGTGATTTGCTCAAACATATTTAGAAGGAAAACTTGTCAATCTCTTAGCAGCTATTAATAATTAACTGTGAATTAGTGTAACAAGGTCTTTTGAGAATAGGTTTCTCAATAATTCCCTTATGACAAAAAAAAAAAAAAAAAAAGGTGGGTAGAGAAAAATATCAGAGAGTCAGAAGTCAATGTAGCTCTTTTAAAGAGACTCCTGAGCAGCTAAGAAGAAATATGGCAGCAGGGAGCGACACAGGCCAGGGAAAAAGCTGCCCTAACACAGCTGAATGTGCTTCATGTGAATTAGTCTGAAGTTGGTGTTGGGACTTTTCCTTTTCATGAGGAGTGCTGAATGCCCGAGGAAGAAGTTTTGTGAGATTCGCTTAAAAATTTTTCTCAATAACATAGAAAATAATATAGATCCCAAATAAGTTGAGCAAAGCTTTCATCTTAATAGGTTATCATTGTGCACCTTCTGAGGCTTTTAATTTTAGGTAACCTATTGAAGAATTTAGATGTTTAATTGAAGCTTGTTTTCTTATATTTTGAGTTTACAAAGTATCCAAAACAGATCTGTGAATTATTTCCAATAATTTGTTTAACCTATAGTGCCTTATGCTATATATGTCCATGGTATTCGTCTGTCAGGTAGCAATGAAAAGTTTTTGTTTTCTTGTGATAGTTATACTTTACATCTTGAAAGACTTACTGGATTTGACCATCTACAAATACATGCAAGCTGTTCATATGATTTAAAAATATATTCTTGAAGCAAGTTTGAAATGACAGCTCAAAATAGTTTTGGTTCACTGTCACAAAAACAAAAAGAAAACGAACCAGCCCTAAAAATTCACTTTGCAGCCAAGGAAATTATTTTGATAAAATTGAAAAAATGTTCCAAAGTAACAATATTATATTTCTTAAGCTATTGCTGTTACTGACATAAAGAGAATTCATTCTGTAATTCTTTTGTGGCCTTGGTTGGTGACAACATGGTTACTAGAAAAATTTTATAAATAGCTGCTTTTTATAAGCCTCCAGTCACGGAACAAAAAAGAGAGACGGTTGCTTGAGTGTTAACCTGCTTCTATTATTAAATGGAGTTAAAATCACATGATTCAGTAAATAAATCAAAATAATACATGATCTTCTACGAGCACAAATTTGCAGAAGTACAATGTAGTTTCATCAAGAAATGCCAACAATGGTCGAAATAAAATTTTGTTTCCGTGTTTGCAAATGCAAGATGGCATAGTGGAAAGAACTGGGAGCAAGATACCCCATTACTACACAGCCCCTTGATCTCTCTGGGTTCTGGTTTCCTCACCCGGAACTTGAGGGAGTGCTACAAATGCTTTCATATGTTTACATCTATTTCTAACATTCAAATGTAAAAGCTGTGGGACTATTAAGAAGGTATTCTTTCATGAAAATAAGTGACATTCACTGTGTAAATGTGGCAAAGATATTTTGTCACATATTCTCTTTCAGTGTTTTATTTTTCTAATAAATTTGATTTTTACAGCAGTTCTAGGTTCACATCAAAATTGATCAGAAAGTACGGAGAGTTCCCATATACCCTCCTCTCATACATGAACATCCTATCCTACTATCAACATCTCACACCAGAGTTCCCCATTGCTCCAAGTTTATGATCCTACACTCACATATCCATAGTGTATATCAGGGTCCATGGTTAACATTAGGGTTCACTCTTCATGTTGTACATTCTATGGATTTGGACAAATGTATAATGACATATTCCTTTATTGTTTTTATTGTCTTAATAGCCAGATCTCTCTGTGATCATTTAAAAAAAAGGTATTAAAAGATTTCCCATAGTGACCGCCAAACAATAACGTCCAAATAAAGATCCTTATTCCTTGTTTATCTTTATCCTCTTGCAGTAACTTAGCTGTGATGTTCTAAACCTAGCAGATGGTAATCAACATTTGTTGCATTGAGATGGATGACTGAAATTTGAACAAATGATAAAAAAGATGAAATAGAGAAGATAAGCTTAAAATTTCCAGATAATCATTCTTTAAGCAGAATGTCCTCTATTCAAGTAACATCTTATTCTTTGATTATTAAGAAAAGGTCATAAATACCCCCAAGGGCAGGGGTAACTGAATAAAGCATTACCTACTGAAGATCGCATAACAAAGTGGAACAATGGGCTTTGTTTTGAAGGCTTTCTCCTAACTAAAATATATCTTTTAAAGCATCAAATGCAGTACTCATTCATCAGGAGGAATATCACCCAGCAGGCAAGGATTTTCAAAGTTCAATATTTTTTTTCCAGTGGAATGGGACTTTTCCAGTGAAGATATAAAAATGCTTTGAACATTTTAAATCTAGCCACAGGGTCTTCTTTCTTCTATGGATAGTCTCCAGAATCATTTCATTGATGAAAAAAAAAAATCCTTTCACTGCAGAAAGTTTTATTTATTAGGACCAAACCCAGCAAGATTCAGATCTGTTAATCCTTATGAAATTTACAGGTTTTAGCAATCTATTTATCCCTGTAAAATTTTGGAAATTAATTAATATTAATAAATTATGATACTTGTACTTAACAAATGATACTCCTCTGCTCCATCTCATTATGATGGGAGCTGTTTGATTAGAATAAGGGGTAACTGTGCCCTTCCACTTTTTCATCCTATCTTTGATTGTTCCTAATGCAGGGATTATGTCCCTGAGGTGAATGTCATTAATGCAAGAAGAGGAAGCAGAATATTTGCAAAGGGAGCTAACAGAGGAACAAAATATAATGAAGTACAACATGAAGACCATGGTAAAATAAGTAAATAAATTAGAGACTGACACATCAAAAATTGTTTTTTCTATCTCTCCAAGGAGCAATCCAGTTGTTTTTCTTCCTTTCTCCTAAGCAGCTTCTCTCCACAAAGTTACAGAGCTTGTATATTGTCTACAATAAGTATTATAAATCAAATGACTGACGCTTTTTCTGATCCTAATATATTTTCATAGAACACAATTAGTAAAGGATGAGGCTGTAAATTAGATGGAAGTACAGCAGTTATGCAGAGAAGTGTTTGAAAGCTCTGGATACCACCACCATCACCATCTTCTTCACTAGTGTGTCCGCAGGTTCACTTTGAGCACTGCGTCCTAGCTTCCTGGGTTTACATTTAATGACTGTAAAAAGCTGGTGATTGTAATGGATTGACTTATGTCCCCACAAAACTCACTGAAACTGGAATTGTGTCTCCCATGTTTCATGTATTAGAAACTTGGCCCCCACTGTGACTGTTAAGAGAATGGGAAATCCTATTATGGTGATTGAAAAGTGGAGCATTGAAGAGGTGATTGGATTGTAGGACTGTGCCTTAGGGAATGGATTAAAGATGGTGGTCAGGGGCATGGTTCTGGGGGCTTTCAAAGAGGAGAGTCTGTCTTTCTCTCTCTCTGTTCTTTCTACTCTGCCATTTCACAATGTGACACTCTGCATCGCTTAAGTCACCACCAAGGCCCTCACCAGATGTATTCCCTTGGACTCCCGAGCCTCTGAAACTGTAAGCAATAAATTTTGTTTGTCTTTATAAATTACCCAGTTCCAAGTATTTTGTTATAAGCAACAGAAATGGACTAATACAGTGATGTTATCTAATCATTAAGTATCTGCTCTACAGATTGATGATGATAATGATGATGATGATGATGTTCATCTTCGTGAGGGAGATTTACGAACCTATTCTTACTACTCCAAGTAGTTAAGAAATACCTATTATTCTATGCAGATAACTGAATAGAAAATATAATATCAGTCAAGAGAACAGAAAAACAAAATGTTTGCTAGTTAGGAGTTTAAATACAACATTCAGGGCATATTTGTTAAAAAAGACTATATATATATTATCACATATGAAAATTTCTGAAATATATTATTTTTTATTTATTTGATATTATCATTTTCTGAGCACCCATGTATACCAGGCAGTGTGAAACATTTGCATGCGTTGATCTAAATATGCCCACATTCCAGAAAAGTAAGGAAACTGAGGCTCAGAAAAATGAAGCAAATTACCCAAGGTCACAGAGCTAGTAAGTGGCTGAGCTGGCATTAGAATCTAAGCTGTCTGTTGCTAAACTCAGGACTCTTCCCACTAGCCTCTCGATCTCCAGTCTTCTTCAGATTCAAAGCAAGTTCTGAATTGCTGTTTTTGGATTAACAGTAGAGATATTAATAGATTCTTGAACCTTCTACCTATATGACTATTTCATATGCCTACATCCTTTTACATTTAGAAGAAGTAACAGATTTTCTAAAAATAATTTCTGTCTAGGAATGTAATTTAAAAATATGGCAGGGACAATATGAAGAACATAAAGTTTTAACTAAAATAGGTAACTTCTGGGCTGACCCTGTGGTTCACTTGGGAGAATGCGGCTCTGGGAGCACCGAGTCTGCAGGTTCGGATCCTACATAGGGATGGCCGGTGCCCTCACTGGCTGAGCACAGTGCGGGCGATGCCAAGCCAAGGGTTGCGATCCCCTTACCAGTCACAAAAAATAAAATAAAATAAAATAGGTAACTTCTGATAAAAAGCTACTTTGATGTAAAATAAGTTTATAATAATTGTTGGGCATTTTGAAACAGGGAGAGTATTATTCTCAGCAAACGAAATTATTCTCCATCATGGGACATGATAGTAAACATAACAGTTTCAGGGCCAATACCAAACCATGGAGAGTAAATTTAACTCTTACAAATAATCAGTTTACCCTTAAGGAGTAAGAGATTTACTAATTAGCTAATCATGACATTTAGACCAAATTGCTTATTTTAATATTTCTATCTTATGCAAATTTATCAAACACTTTACAAAATCATGAATCTTTAAAAATAAATATGTGATACCAGCTAAAATGATTATGTACTTAGCAAAAATATATGCATATATATATAAAATCTTTCAAGAACTTCAAGTTTCTTAGTTTTGCCCTTGATAAATCCCATACGCTAAAATTCTAAAGAATAGGATGCATGTACATAAGAGGCGGGGTTGAGTATGCATTGTAGAGTAGTAATAAGTCTCCCATAAATAATAAATTTTGATCAAAAATCACACTGTGATTTTGGCAAAATTAAATATTGCTCAGGAAAATGTACTATCTTTGTCAGTTTTTCCTTTTGGGAAAGGCTTTTTTAAAAATGTAGGAAGTTTGCCTCTGTGAGATTCCAAACATTTGGTACATAATAATTTACTTAAGAAAAGTCATCTTTGAAGCTATATCTTTTAACATTTACTTGTACATATTTGTGGAGTACAGTGTGTTGTTTCCATGTACACATATACTGCACAATGACTGACTTAGGGTAGACAGCATAGTTTTGTCCCTGTTAGTTCACCACTTCGCGATTCACCATCTCGCCCTCCCTCCCCTCCTGGCCTCAGGTAACCACTATTCTACTCTCTACTTCTTTGAGAAACATTTTTTTTTTTTATTTTAGATTCCACGTATGAGTGAGATCATGTGGCCTTCGTCTTTCTGTGCCTGACTTACTACATAAATACGATGGTTTCCAGTTCCATCCATGTTGCTGCAAATGATAGAATTTCATTTTTCTTTTAATACCTGCATAGGATTCCATTGTGTATATTTACCATAGGTTTTTTTTTAATCCATTCATTTGTTGATGGGCATTTAGGTTGATTCCCTCTCTCGGCTATTGTGAATGATGCTGCAATACACACAGGAGTGTAGGTGTCCTTTTGATATATTTATTTCATTTCCTTTGGGTATACACCCAGTAGTGGGATAGCTGGGTCATAAGGTAGACTTATTTTTAGTTCTCTGAGGAACTTCCATACTGTTCTCCACAGTAGCTGTACCAATTTACATTCCCACCAACAATGTACGAGAGTTCTTTTTTCTCTGCATCCTCTCCAGAATTTACATCTTTTTTATAATACCTATTGTAACTGGAGCAAAATAGTGGTTTTCATTTGTATTTCCTTGATGATTTGTGATGTTGAGCATTTTCTAATGTGCCTGTTGGCCATTTGTATGTTGTATGTCTTCTTTTAAGAAATATCTGTTCAGGTCCATTGCCCATTTCTTAATTGGGAATTTTTTTTTTTTTTTTTTTTTTGGCTGTTGAGGTGTCTGAGTTCCTTACGTATTCTGTATATCAGCCTCTTGTCTGTTGTATAGTTGGCAAACACTTTCTCCCATTCTGTAGTTTTTCTCTTCACTTTTCTGATTGTGTCCCTTGCTGTGCTGAAGCTTTTTAGTTTGATGCAGTCCTATTTGTTTATTTTTGCTTTAGTTGCTTGTGCCTTCATAGTCTTGCCCAAAAAAGTGCTGCCCACTCCCATTTTGTGTAGCATTTCTCCTGTTTCTTCTAGTAGTTTCATAGTTTTGGGTTTTAAATTTGGGTCTTTAATCCATTTTGAGTTGGTTTTTGTGTATGGTAAGAATTTGAGGTCTAGTTTCAATCTTATGCATGTGGATATTCAATTTTTCCAGAACAATTCATCTTGGCTGTCCTTTCCCCAGTGTGTGTCCTTGGCACCTTTGTCAAAAATCAGTTGGCTGTAAGTGGGTAGGTTTATATCTAGAGTCTCTATTCTGTTCCATTAATCTGTCTTTTTTTATGCCAGTACCATGCTGTTTTGATTATTAAAGCTTTGCAGTATATGTTTTAAGTTAGATAGTGTTATGTCTCCAACTTTGTTCTCTTTGTTCAAGATTGCTTTAGCTATATGGGGTCTTTTGTGGTTCCATACAAATTTTAAGATAATTTTTTCGACTTCTCTGAAGAATGTTGTTGATATTTTGATCTGAATTCCATTGAGTCTGTAGATGACTTTGGGTAATACAGACATTTTGATGATGTTAATTCTTCCAACCCATGATCATGGGATATCTTTCCATTTGTTCATGTCCTCTTCAATTTCTTTCTCTAATGTTTTACAGTTTTCATTGCAGAGGTCTTTCACCTCCTTGGTTAAATTTGCTCCTAGGTATTTAATTTGGATGATAGCTATTGTGAATGGTATTACTTTCTTGATTTCTTCTTCAGCTATTTTGTTACTAGCATATATGAAGACTAATAATTTTTGTGTGTTGATTTCATATCCTGCTGCTATATTGAACTTATTAGTTTATTAATTTTGGTGGGAGTCATTATGGTTTTCTCTGTATGTGATTATGTCATCTGCAAATAGGCATAGTTTGATTTCCTCCTTTTCAATCTGGATGCCCTTTATTGCTTTCTCTTGCCTTACTGCACTGGCTAGAACTTCCAGACTATGTCAATTAAGATTGGGGAAAGTGGGCATCCTTGTCTTGTTCCTGATCTTAGGGGAAAAGCCTTCAATTTTTGTTCATTCTGAATGATATTAGCTGTGGATTTGCCATATATGGCCTTTATTGTGTTGATGAACCTTCCTTCTACACCCAATTATTCAGAATCTTTATCATGAAAGGGGGTTAGATTTTATCAAATGCTTTTTCTGCACATATTGAAATGATCATATTTTTTTCTTCATTCTGTTGATGTGATGTATTACTTTTATGAATTTGCATATGTTGAACCATCCTTGTATCCCTGGAATGATTCCCACTTGATCACAGTGAATGATCTTTTTAATGTTTTGTTGTATTCAGTTTGCTAATATTTTGTTGAGAATTTTCACATCTGTGTTCATTAGGAATATTAGTTAGTAGTTTTCTTTGTTTCTTGTGTCTATAAGTCATTTCAAGCCATTTGTAAAGATCCCCATAATTCGTTAATTTGTAGCCAAGAATTTCATTAACACAGGATGAAACAAAATGTGTTAGAGCTTAGGAGAAAATAGGCTTACCACAAGAAGCCCACATGCTGGTGTTTAAGAACTTTTTACAGATAGTAAAGATTTTTTTTTAAATATTATAAACCAAAGAGCTATTTGTTTTTTAACAGTAGTTAAAATTAAGACTTCACAAATACAAAAACACTGGAAATGTACATGCTCAGCACAAAAACATTAATCCAAGAAACATATGATTTAGTTAAAACGAGTTGTAAAGAAATTTATTTTTATAAGTTTAAGGTTTCAAGTGTAGAATAATAAATCTGAATATTAATGAGAGGAGCATATCTAATGCTTATGCTATGTCTGAATTTAGGATTTAGGACAAAAAAGGTGTTTACTTCAATAAATTCAACAATGTCTACCATTAATTCCCAATCATTCTTTTGTATTAGCTACAGAAAAGTGTTTGTGTCCAATTTGCTTTATTTTACTGTTTGCTAAACCATAAAAAAATAAGGCAAAATCTAGTTGCAAAATGATATTCACTATATTAAAAAATAATTTTAAATGGATTATCATTTATAATACTTTCTATTATTTGAATTTCATTTGCCACTGCCTATATCAGAATAGATAATCACATCTTGAAAATATTTTAAATAAGATTATTTTTAATATATAGTAGATCAAAATGCTTTATATATCTTTCTATCTATAAGAAGATAAAAATAAAGTATCATTTGGAAAGAAGAAAGAGAGAGACAGAAATAAAAATGTAGAAACAAAGCATGTTAATGCATTTGTTATTCAAACACTACACTTTAGGAAAATTTTAATTTTTTTAAAGGCAAAACATATTTACAACAATCTGTGAAAAGCTTAAAAATTCATCTCTAATTTGCTTTTTTATTTATTATCTTAACTATCAAAGTACAGATAGAATAGTTATATTTCCATCATGTTTAATAAATCAAGTGAATACATTATACATAATTTATGAATAAAAAACTATTACCTGCATGGAAATCTATTCCCACAGCAAATGAAGTTCCTGATATAGGCATCAAAGCATCCATTTTGTCACTTGGTTCAAGAGGGATACCCCGGATTCCTTCATGAACAGAGTACATAAGAAATGATTCTATACCTAAATTGGGAGGGGGAGCCCAAAATGAATATTTAAAATTAAAGTAGTTTCATTAGTATTATTTTTAACAATTTTAATTTACATTAATAAATATAACTATTACCTTTACTTTATTTATTTTGGGATTGCATACTACACTTCCTGACTAGTGAAAGGTCGATAGATTCATGGTTCTGAAACTTAAGTATGCATCAGAATCTCCTGGAGGATTTGTTAAAATAGATTACTGGGCCCTTTTCCAGGGACCTGATAATTTCAATTTCTAAAAAGCTCCCTGGTGGTGATGATGCTATGTCTATATCACTATGTATATAAAAATGTCTATTTTTCTAATAGACTTTTAGATTTCTTAAGGGACTGTTAGACTTACATCCTTTTGAACACTAAAAACACACCAAGTGCTTAATTTTTGCTATTAATACACTTTTCCAGCATCAAAAACATATCCTAAAATAAGCACATAAATATAACCTTACTACCAGAAGTCCACATGGTAATGCTTATGAATTTTGCTAAGATATTACAAAATATTTACATATGCACATTTTCCTATTAAAACCAGATGCCTGATTTAAATGTTTCCACCACTTCCTAGCATTCTGACTTGGGCAAGTTACTAATTTCCCTGTGCCTCAATTCCCTCTTCTCTAAAACTGGGATAACTAGAGACATACCTCATAAAGTTATGGAGATTATGTGATTTAATATGTGTAAAGTGCTTGGAACAGTGCCTGGAACATAAGTGCCATATGATATTTGATTTAAAATAAATTAAATAAGTGGATAATACTAACATACATATTTCTCAGACAAGATTGGAGCATTTTCTAAGATAAAATTAATCTATGATTACTGTAGATAAGAATAAAAGACCATTCTAGAACCAAAGTTCTTTGGGACTCATAAAACTAGAGACTATGAAATGAAAAATAAGAAGAGAGATTTTTTAGGTTCAGTTCTTCTACAGTTCACTTCTCCCTCATTTATGTAAACCTGAGACCTCACATTATCTCTGGTGCTTTCTCTAAAGTAGTTGAAAGAAAATAAACATAGCTAAATTCAAACTGTATGTTAATTCCAGCCAATCAACCATTGCTTTTTACTTCCTTTGCCTATCCAAGTTGAAAGCAGCTTCTACTGGATTTGGCAAAGGTTTGATAATAAATTGCAGTTGCTAAAATAACTAAAATATTAAGAAGCCTTATAAGGAAGAACAATAATACCTTCAATATTTCAGATACATTAAAATCCTACATATATGAGACTAAACAATGTATCATTGCCCTAATAACAATCTAATATTTTTTTTTCTATTTTTTAACTGACTTTGGTTGCCTAAAATCTGTATCACATATAACGATGGATGAAGGAAATGAACCAGAGCCCAGGTATTTTTGTGAACTTATATACCTCGGCATGACATGCGGTTCTTTTGGAGATAATATCCCACTGTACACATGCAAGTCCTTGTAGTTTCAGATGTGGGTAAACAAAGCTGAGAGCATCCACCATTATTTAGTTGGCAGGAATTGCTGCCTGCATAGAAGAAAAACAAAACAAATTTTAAAAAAGAAACAAAATTTAAAAAAATGAAGAGTTTTATTCAGTATCAAAATTTTTTAAAAAATTTTTGCTATTAATTCCTAAATGCAGCTGTTTCATATCGATTAGTATCACATTTTATTCTCTTAAATAATTTGAAGTTGCAAATTATGGTTGAATTTTGACGCTGCAAAATAGTAAACAGAGATACACGAGAAGATTAATAATTACAGAAAAGCAAGAGAAATCAATTTGTCATGAATACTGTCATAGACCCTCGAAATATAAGATCATAGAAACCAGGAAATATTTCTTTTCAACTTTTAAATTTCACTTCAACTCTATAGAAATTTTCTTTATAAGAACATTTTGTCTTCTTTTTATTTTATTTTATTCAAAATACTTCTACATTTACTTGTGTGTATTTGTGGAGTATAGTGTGTTATTTCAATATATACATGTACTGTACAATGATTCACTTAGGGTAGATAGCATAGTTTTGTGCCCATTAGAATATTTTGTCTAAATGTGTCACATAAATAGCTGTTAAATTATATTTCTAACTCAACTCAAAGATTATGTCATTAAAAAAAAGAATGTATGCACGTATATGTGTATTTCATTATTTTTTAAAAGCAAGGAAATACATTTTCTCATTGCTAGAAACATATTTCTCCCAAAATGTATTAAAAACATACCCATAAGAGTCATTTAATTAGTTGGAGTATTAATTCTTATTCCTGTATAGTATCAATGACAAATATTAGTCAGGTAAACATAGGTAGGCATTCTATAAAAGATGTTCCATTGAGTTTTACTAGGCCCAATGTGCTAATTAAAGCTGGTAGCATGAAGTTAAGTAACTTACAATCTAACCCACAAGTTGGTTAAACATCCCATTTTTACAACATTTTTATTATTCTAGAACACACCATGCCATTTACTGGATGTTCGAGCTCTGATATGAAGTGCAGTAAATCCAGTGAAAATTACAAAGCATGATGAAAGCTATATATCAATAGTGCTCTATGGAAAATTCAAAATACCAATGCAGCTCATTATCTCTCATCTCCTGAATTCAAGATAGTCTGAAGGGACTTAATTGCTCAATCGAACCTGTCACAAGTTCTGTCATTTTTGAAGTGTGAAATACTCTCATCCTGGGAGATCTCTCATCGGGAGATCTGCCACATTCTCACTTATTTCCTACAGCTGCCCGTTCAACCAATGCTGAATTCCATCTTATGTAGGGCCACATAACGACCCTGAACTTTTGAAATCATTACATTTGTCTCCTGTATAAACTAATAAAGATCGACTCATTCCCCTTTTTCGCAAGCTGAATTATAATAATATTAAGATGAAACTTCAGATTTTTCATGTTTTTGATGAGAAAGTTATATTTATAGATTTACAATAATACTATGTACATATTTCATTTTATAAAAAGCATGTGAATGTGTATTAACATAATGCCAATGTAGAGAGATATGAATTTACATGCAGATTTATTTTAACTACCACTAAAGAATGAAAGGCTGAGGAGAGACTGACAAGTGATGCTTAACTATAAAGTTTGAAAGAATGCCACACGGAGAGAAGAAACAAGGGAATTAAATAAAAATTGGTTAGAAAAGAGAATGAATTTATAAAAATAAGAGAAAATGTGGGGTTATATAGCCTTGATAATACCAAAAATATATGAAAGATGAAGAAAAAGAGCTTCTGGGGCTTGCTTACATTTTTAATATAATTGTAATAATAGCTAAATATATATAGTACTGTATTTTTGATAAATAGTAAAATTAATATATTTTAACAATTATGTTGTACACTAACAACAGACATCTCATGTACTTTTAGTCTCTAAAAGGAAATTAATAATGAAGAAGAGAAAAAATGAAAAATAATAAAATGAGACATTATAATAAATATCCTTCCCTAATAAATATAGGTTGAAATAAGAAAATATTATAGTGAGTTTAAAAAGTAATAATTTATGTAGTTATTATCTATCAAGGTAGAAACACTAGCTTGGCTTGATATTTTGTACTGGTATTGATGTTCAAATCTCACGCCCCAAATATCTACCGGAGGTTAGAAAGTCCACTTGACTAAAGAGAAGCTCAACTCTTCAGGGACCTGAGTCAAAAATGATAAATGAAGTAGCTAATTGTACTTTGAAATCTAAAGAGGTAATAATGTTAACACTTTAAAGAGTCCTAAATTGCTTATATTTCATACTAATGAAGCTTTTAAGCTACCTGTACTGAATCTGTTAATGGGATTGTCTTTAATATAGATGCTTTTACCAGCATATTCTTTTAGCAAAAATGGTATTTTCACTGCATTTTAAGTTTAGTCATATTATAACACTGATTTCTAAGTGCTAGAGGTCCTTGTCAATTTGGTAATCTTTCACAGTGCATAGAACACCCAATTGTACTTATAGGACCAAATCTTTAAATGACAGGGAAATCCTTTTAACAAGAACAAAGTGAGCCAAGAATAATAGACTAAATTTCTCCTCCCAGAAACTTCACTGTAACCATATTTAGAAAAATTTGATATATTAATGTGCAGCTTCAAAAAAAAAAAAAAAAAAAACAAACATATGCTTCTTCACATTTAAAAAAAGTGAATATAGATTTTTTTTTTAAAGGCCCTGTTTGTAAATTCTTTCTCTAGGGCGCTCTCTCTCTCTCTCTCTCTCTCTCTTTTTCTATCTCTGTCTCTCTCTCTCCCTCTCTGTATGTTGTATTTTTTTAATGTTGTGTTTTCAGATACAATCTCATAAGTATAGTCTATGCACTAAGATTTACAATAGTGCTGTAGGTTTTTAAACTTAAATAAATTTTACTGAATATCCATAAAAATATTCCAATATTTTATTTACTCAATACCAGTTTTTATTCCCAATTATGTAATCTATTCCCCATGACTTGAATGTCAGTAAAATTATTGATCTTGATCCAGAAAGTGTTCCTTAACTGAATTCCTAGTGAAAGCACCCCTGTTCATTATTATAGACAATGACCAAAAAAGTGTCAGAAAACAAATATAGATTTGTGCATAAGACTTTGGGTGTTAGTGTCTTCTCAACAATAAAAGGAACCCAGCAATCATTTCAGATTATTTTTTAAAGTAATATTTTCCTTTTAAACGAACTGTTTTTTCATGAAAAATAAATACATATTCTTCTGTCCTTGGGAAGTAAGGATTCCAGACCACAATTTGACCCATGCTCTGTACAGCAATGGCAAACATAAATCTGGTCTCCAGTTTGCCTCCTGATGTGCAGGAGGGCTCTCAACTGGTATCTCCAATATAACTTGCCTACTTGATGGTTGTCACCTGTCTTCACAAATAGAGATCCTCTTGGTTCTCTATTCTTTCCCCTACTCTTCTCTGCTTTGGTCTATATACCCCAAATCCTTCATGTGAAAATTCCTTTTAGTGTCCAAAAATCTGGAAAATTTTTCTAAGAAGAAAGTTATATGAAGCTAAGAATTTTCATGGCAGGGAAGAAAGTACGAAAGTGGGATATAGGAAAACACTTTTTTTTTTTTTTTTTTTTGGAAGTAAGGGTGTTCTAACATCATGGATCATGAAGCAAAAACTAAGAAAAGACTAGCGGGTATGGGGCTGTACTAGCTGGCATCTCCAATACAACTACTATTTGGGCAATGTGACAAGTCCACCTATGTACACCATCTGTTTGTTCTCTCACTCCATTTCACTGCACACCATTTGGACAAGCAAAAACAAAAAAGCAAAATGCTCAGAGCCAAACAATGCAGCACTTTTAGATATGAAATACTTATGTCAACACAGCCCATTTGAAGTCCTTGAGTTCATTCAGTTTCTGAGTTTAATAATACATTGTATATATTTTGCTGGGCTATTTTTTCTTATTCATTTTTTTAAAAATTAGGAACTGAATAAGACCTCTTTGAAGACTGACAAAATTGAGATTCCTAGGGCAACTTTGCTAATGTTTTGAAAGCTCATTATGCACCTATGTTAAACGCATTTCTCCTACAGTATTAAGCAACATTTCCTTTTATTCTCTCTCTCTTTTTTTATTAAAAGCAAGAATAGGAAACTTCTATTGCAGAATTGAGAAAACAGCATAAAAAAGGACATTATATATTCAGAAAGTGGCACAAATTCATTACAGTGTGACTTACCTTGCTGTGCTTCTTTATCATACACTTTCATATGAACAACCCCAGAAGTCTTATTTCGTAGGATGGTGGGGTTTCTTCCATCTCTTTTGCTGCAGGTTCCCAGCTGCGCTAAGTTTTGATCTGCCCACCACAGTTTCTTGTCTATAAAAATGAAAGGATTTTGAAGAAAAATATAATCGTATTATTAAATAAAAATAAACTTCTATTAAACTACGGTACTTTCTGATTTATTTTGTTTTATCTCCAAACTCTATTCCTAAGGAAAACAGTAAAATCAATTTTACTTTTAAAAAATACAAACCATAATGACATTTTATTTCTCAAATGTATTTCCTCCATCACCAATTAGATATTCTTCACTTTAACTTTTCTTTTTCTTAAAAAATATATAATGTTCTATCTTATATGTTATATAATATAAAATATTATATAGATATCAATCAAATTAAATTTGGAATAAATATGGATTACAGATTACTGATTGAGTGTGATGCACAATTCTAAAGACTGTAGATAGATCAATTCATTTAATCTTCACCACAATTCTACAAATACTACTATTATGAAACCATTTTACAGTTAAGAATACTGAGGCAAAGACAGATTATGTGATTTTCCCTGACTTATAGATTGAATGGTGGTCCAGGTTATGAACCAAACACTGATTTCAGAGTTCATGGTGTTATTTTCATGTCAGTCTGCTCCCTTCCTTAGATGGATGGTCTTCTTCCCTCTCCTGATATATAGATATGGAACTCAGATTATGATGGTGAAGTTGAGTAGACCATTTACTTAGGTTTTTATTTACATCCACCACTTCACATAAAAACAGAGTGGTTCCTTGTGAAAAAGGGGTACAGACTTTGACTACTTCACTCAAAGGATCAACTTTTTAAAAGGTGTATAACACAGTATAGTGGACAGAGCACATGTGTTTCGTCTTTTATTTCTTTCACTGCACTATTGTTATGAAGATACAGAAATATAAAACAGAGCAAACCCATAACAACAATAGAATAAGGGGCGTATAAACAATGTATAAAAGATGGTATAAGGCTGGAAATAGGAAAATAGGAAACACGTAGATAAGTTGGAGCCTTCAATGGATAAAAGAGTGCTACAGAGGAATGGAAACCACCCCTCTATATAGAATTCCAGATGGCCTTGATCCCAGCTGGTAAATAATAGAGGGGGAGTGCAAAGTAAGGTTAAAAATGGGGTGATTATGTGAAGATGTTTGTATATGTAATACGACCTACCACTTTCATCTCTCCAACTTTTTGCCCTGAGTTAACATTGTGCCAGCAGCTGATAGAAAGTCTCAAAAAAATCACCATAACTCTGTTCTAAGATACTCAGTGAAGAAAGTTGCAATATTAAGACCGGTGCCCAGCAATAAAACTCTTTTCATTCCGGCATTTGGGGGAAATAAAGACTACCCCACAAACTCCCACATAATGCAAAACCGACAAGTAGTCAAAAGGTCCAACCATGAGGAGACACCTCAGGGAAAACACCAAGTGAAAAGAATTCCACTTTCCTAAAGGTAGAGATCTGTGACAGATACCTAGTTCTTTGTTAAATATCATGAGAAACCAAGGATCTCCAGCTCAATGAGGAAAACTAGCAGAATGAAAAATAAACACTAAGGTAAACATAGGTGCAAAAATAACACTAATTCAGAAAAAAGTCTTTAAGCAATATCAGATTGTCTAATTCACATACTCAAAGATATTCTGGTATGTCTCTCATTCTAGGAAAATAAAGGATGCTGCACAATAAAAGAAACAATTACAGAATAGGAGTCTTAGAGATTAGAAAATCTTCTCAATAAAATTACTCAATAGACTAGCTAGGAAATGCGATTTAGAAAATATTCCCAATATAGAGGAAAAAAGACTGAAACAGAAAATATAGTAGAAAATGAAAGATAAGTAGGATATGTTTAAAAATCCAACATCCATGACTGCCATGAACTACAGGAGAAAAAATATGCCAGTTTTACTTGAGAATTACCTTAATTGACCAATAAAAATTTTTATTTTTATTAAAGCTTGACTCTTCAGTATGTGACTTTTTAATAATCTGTGTGACAAATGGGATGTGTGTATAAAGCACATCCGCTGCATACCAAAGTATAATTGTCTGGAAGGAGTGTACCTATGAGATTTTTTGAGCTGCAAGAAAAATTAGCTACTTTTTCATAGAACATCTTTTTTTTTTTTTTTTAAAGAATGACTGACAAACATCTACTGCTATTCAGACTTAAGTATTTGGCAGATATTTTCTCAGAAATGAATAAAAAACGTATGTCACATCAAGAAAAACAACTGAAAGCGTTTTCTGCCAACAATAAAATTTAAGCTTTCAATGAAAATCAGAGTGTTAGAAAACTTGTATTCAACAACATAAGTTTGACAACTTTCTAAAATTTTTTCTGATGAGATTCATGTAGATATTGATGAATATAATTTCTGATAGGGAACAATAAAATAAGTCAACATTTGAAAGATCTACATAACTTAGGGAACCAATATTTTCCAAATGACTGATGCACGATGGGTCAAAATCATGCTTTGGTAAATGATTAATCATAGTGCAAGTTAGTCTGATTGATTTAAAATGAGAGGAAATAAAATTTTAATAATATGGTCTTTGCAATTCACCTTTTAGAAACTGCCACTTGTCGAGTTTTTCTGTAGTCTTAAAGAATATTCACAATCATCTGAAAAAGCTACTAAAATAATCCTCTCTTTTCTAATTGTATATATTTCAACTCTTACAACATCTGTTGAACCAGATATAAGAATCTAGGTACATTTTATTAAGTCAGATATAAAGAAGATTTGTGAAATATAAAATATTGCTACTCTTCTCACTAATTGTTTTTAGAAAATATAGCTTTTTGTTAAAATATTACTTATATAAACATGTAATGTGCTTGTTTTTGTCATTTTTAAGTGAATTAATATGTGCTTTTAAATTTTCTCATGTTTAAATTCTAATATTGATATATATATATAAACTACATGAACAAAATTCCTTGGGGTTTTTAATAATTTTTAGGAATATAAAGGGTTCCTGACACCAGAAAGTTTGAGAACCACAGTTCCAAGTGATTCAACAGCAAAAATAGAAAAGATGAACATATGTGTGTGCCATTTCACATGCTTAAAGAAAAATATTTTTAAAGCTTGGGTATAAGAAAAAGGTAAGTCACTTATAAAGAAGAACAAATCAAACTTACATCAGACTTCTCCACAGCCTTGCTAGAAACTAGAAAACAGGGAAGCAATGCCTTCGAAAGTCTTAGGGAAAATTCTAATCAAGCTACAATTCTCCACCCCTAGCTGAATGTAGCACTCGGGAAATGAAGACCCCACCCCCACCCACTCACCCTCTAAGACCCAATGAGTCTTGAGCAGAAACTATAGGGCATTAAAGCTAAAGAGAGCCACAGGACTAGGTGATTTTCCAAGATGCATCTTTCTGTAAATTCTCATGTTTCAGTCAGATAAGACCTAAGTTACCATGGCCCTGGATTCCATTCATTCATAACTGAACATTTTAACAAATCTGCATCTCGAGATAATAACAATTTGTTTCAGTTGGATTTTTCTTAGTGCTCCAGGAGATTAGAAAAAAATAAATAAATAAATAAAAAGAAAGACACTTCTTTCTGTAACCACTAAAAGGTAGCCAACCTGTGGCAGACACTGTGGTTGTTTACCTTTTCCTTTGGTGTCGGGTCCGCCGCCGGCCAACCCGAACAGCCCTAGCCTCTTCCTTTCAGTGGGCGAGCAAACGGCCCGGGATTCCTCTTTCCCTCCTGTCCCCTTTGGAAGGAGACGGGGGAAGAGAGCCATGAAGAGAGGTGAGCACAGCCGCCGGCCCCCCAAAAACAGCCCGGTTAAAGGACACTCAGACGCGGCGGGGGTTCTGTCGAGCAGTTCTGTTTATTACCACACAGGCACTTGCTTTTAAAGGCAAATGGGGAAGGGAGGTTTTTTACATAATCTTATCAGCTTAAAGGTCAAGAGAGCATGCATCCTGTCTCAATGCCTAGCTATTGCAACCTCGAGGGCGGAAGCGCGTATTTGGCCAATAAAGGCTAAGGCAAGGTTCCCGCAGACACTCCCACCCTACTTCCTCCTGGCGCCGTCTTAGGCTGCCATATTAACACGCCCTTGTGGGCCCATAATGGCGCGGCTTGTAATGTCACTTAAGGTGGCTTTAGTTTTTAAAGCCCGACACTTTGGCCCTGCTGGAGAAGACTTATTTCCTCAGATAGCACTCAAAATGCCAGAAACACAGCTTTGTAGCCTCTTGGGCATGAGAGGTGGTCATGTAATCCAATTCTGGATTATAGTTTGGGGGCAGGTGGAGCTTCTAAGAGTAGCACAAAACCACACCCTGTTCCCACACAAGTTTCTGAGGGTGACCAATTGGATTCTGATGGGATGGGACAGGTTTGGCAAATAAACAGGAGAAAGGGCTGAGCACAAAGAACTCTGGATTTGAGGACCACAACCAAAGAACCCGTGACCATGATGAACATGGGCATGAGGTACCTCAGCAGTGACCAACATGAGACTAAGAACACAAGTATCCTACGAAAACTATTCTAGGTTGTTTCAGTCCTCTAAAAACACATCTTTCATCACTCCTAAGTTTTATTTAAGATTCTTCAGAGCCTCCTAATTGTACACTGCTTCAAATATAAAATTTCCTATCAGATCTTTACAGCCTTACACAATCTGAATTCATGCCACCTACTGAGACTTCTTTCCAACTCCAGCTTTATTACCTCAGAATATTCACTCATACAATTTATTCAAACAATATCAGATTAATATTATATGTAAACTACTATTCTACATAGTAGAAAAATGACAGAAGACAAGACAAATAAGATCTCTGCTTTTATAGACCCTGTGTTCTAGTGAGGGAGACAGACACAAAATAAATAAACAAATGGAAAAGAAGTAACTGCTGTTAGTGCTATGGGGAAAACAGGCCGGCCCATGCTTTATTTCTGTTGTCTGTGCGTAACTCCACTACACTCTCCCTTCCATACAGTAGTGTAACCCCACCCTCAGTCAAGTATTTTGGACTGTCACACCCCACATTGATGCTTCCTTCTCACTGATTCTAAAGCCTCTAAGACAAAAATCACATGGTTTTATATTTAACTGCTGCTTTTTCTCTTCATTGCACTTGCACTAATTTTGACTCCTTATCCAAAGACAAAAGCTCCTGAGAACTAGGATTCTGTCTTCTACTTCTCTGTATTATGCACAGTGCTTTGCATTCTTTTGAACTGTGTTTTTCACTGTGTAACTAATACTCTGCATCACATTTTTTTTTTGCCTCACACTATTATTAACGGGAATATGCTAAAATCTCTAGAAACTATCAAAATTTAAAAACTGCTTGCTTAAGTTGTATGTAAATAATACAAGTAACTGCTATATATGATGAGTAATATGAGTACTCAACTGTTTTAATTCCCCCTCTTCCCCTTCCAGATTCATATGCTGAAGTCCTAACCCCTATACATCCTGAGACTATATTTGGAGATAGGGTCTTTAAAGAGGTAGTTAAGTTAAAATGCGGTAATTAGGGTGGACCCTAATTCAATATGACTGGTGTCTTTATAAGAAAAGGAAATTTAGCAGAAATATGCAAAGGGGAAAGGCCATGTGAAAAGACAGGGAGAAGACAGATATCTGCAAGCCAAGGAGAGTGACCTCAGAAGAAACCAACTCTGCTGACCCCTTGATCTCAGACTTCTGGCCTCCAGAATTGTGCGAAAATCAATTTTTGTTATGCCATCTAATGTGGGGGATTTTGATATCTATATTAGTGAATGTACTACTAAGCTAGACCTGCCATAACAAAGAAATTTATGAAATATTCAAAAAGGATGAACATAAACGCAAATTAATTCTGCCAAACAGTTTCCAAAATCTTCACTAAAAGAAAGAGAGAGAGAGAGAGAGAGAGAGAGAGAAGGGAGATATTTACTGAGCACTTACTAAGTTCTAGGCCCTCTGCCAGGCTCTGAACATAAACAAATATGATTGTCTCATTTAGTTGTCATAAATGAGGCATGATGTGTTAATATACCTCCTGTTAAAGATAAGTAAATGGAAAGTCAAAAGGTGACCTTCATGAAGGTCAGCAGGAGTGTGGCACTAACTCCCAGTTGGTACTACTAGAATTTTAATGCTCTTTCCACTGCATTGCCCAGTGCATAAAATGCATTATACTATGCAATGCAAACATAACAAATATAAATTTTATCTCAAATTAAAGATAGCATAATATATATTTCAATTATATTTTAGAATTATAAAATTTTAATAATCTTTACCTCTTCAAATGTATCATCAAAATTAATAACTACTTTTGAAATCTTCAGAATGTTTTTATTGAACTATACCAGAATTACTGGAATCAATGATTTAAAATTACATTGTGTTAAAACTAGCCCTTCATGTGTTTAAAATAGAAAATCTAATGTCTAGTTACATTTGAATTTCAAATAAGTCACAGATAATTTATTAGGATATACAAAAAATTATTTGTTGTTTATTTGAAATTCAAGTTTAACTGGGTGTCTTGTATTTTATCTGCCAATTTTATTATCTCCACTCTCCTGGAACACCAAAATTTACAAGAAAACAACAAGAAAGGTGTATGTCTACAAAGACAAGGAATAGGAGAAGATGCCACGGCAATAAAAAAATGTTAGTAGGTTAAAAGTAGACTATAATTGGTGGCTTACTTAATAGATAAAACAGAAATCTAAACCTGAAATAGAAGGACAGCAGATGCACATTCATTTGAACTGCAGAACCTCAGAATACATCAGAAATTGTGGGCTTTAATACATTTAAAAATAGGGAGATAGATGCAATTGAAAGTAGGTGGATTGTTTAGTCTATTTAAGAAGTAGTTAGACCCCGTGTACACAACCAAGGGAGTGAGCCTCCTCGAGCCGGTCAAAGACTAGAGATTTACCTGAGAGGAAGACCAAGAAGGACACCAGGAATGATGATTGTGATAGCAGACATTAAAGGTTCTCAAATTTGAGCAAGGATTAGAATCACCTGAGAGCTTGTTTCACACACACATTGTCAAGCCCCATCCCAGAGTTTACTATTCAGTAGATCTGAGGTGGAGCTCAAGGATTTGCATTTATGACAAGTTCCCCGGCGATGGTGGTGTGCTAATGCTTCTGGTCCAGTGGGTCTCCATTTGAGACAAACATTAGAATCACCTAAAGGACATTTTAAAATACGTCTTGGTGCTGACCCCAGAGATTGTCACTGAATTGTTTTGGCCTATGGCATAAACACCAGGATTTTTCAAATTTCCTATTATTGTAATATGCAACTAGGGTTAAGAACCACAGACCTAATTGCTAAATCATGATACCTCTGTTTCTTACCCTACTTTTGAGGAAGTTGACATTTAGCCTTAAATCTCTCATATGAGATATTAAGAAGTTTCCCTTTTGGGGAGAACTGTCCAGCCCAATGCTCTGGAGAAAAATAATGGGGGGACTGCTCCTCCCACAAGAAATAGCTCAGTAGAGCTGGGTTTGGTTTGTTTGTTTTTATTTTATTTTTTTTGGCAGCCAGCTAGTATAGGGATTGAAACCTGGACCTTGGGGTTATCAGTGCCACACTCTAACCAGCAGCACTAACCAGCCAGCCCTCAGTAGAGCTGTTTTTAATGATGCCTACCATTGCATAAGTCTTTCTTCATTAGAAAGATGAAGAGACAGCCAACAAACACCAGATAATTGAAGAATGACTACACCATGACAGACATCAAATTAAGTGAATAAACAAGACAAAAATAAATACTCAGAGGAAACAGAAGCAGCAGCAAAAAGAGAAAACAAAACAGAACAAAATAAAAGCAAATGAATATCATTACAGATAAAAGAAATTACAGGCTTGAAACAACAGGAGGTTACGAAGAAGAGAGAGTTAAAGAAATCAAAATTTGAACTCTTAGAAATTAAATGTATTATAGCTGAAATAAAAAGTTTGATAGAAAGTTTAAAGTTGAAGAAATCCGCAAGGAAATAAAAAAAAAAAAAAGAAAAGAAGGGAAAAAAAAGAAACAGAAAATGAGGGTTCACCATTTAAGTTATATGAGTTTAGAAAGAGGCCATTGAAAAACAAAGGGAAAAAAAATAATAATTTAACATTATTTTCCAGAACTGAAGGACATCAGTTTTTAGATTGAAACAGCCAAATAAGTTCCCAGCAAAATGAATGAAAATAGACACACAATATCATGAAATGCCAGAATAATAAGTGCAAAGAAAAGATTCTGAAAGTTTCTAGAAAGAAAAAAGTGGTTAATGATCAAAAGATACAATAGCAGAATAGTGCTTGACTTCTTAACCTCAGCTTAAAATTGAGGAGACAGTCCAGCATGCCTTTGGAGATCTAATACAGAATTATTTCCAATTTAGATTTCCATAACCAACTAGTCTAAACGTAGAGTTTAAAATAAAGACATTTTCAGACAGCATTGTTTGATAATTTAGCTACAAAAGCATCCTTTCTCAGAAATCTGCTGGAAGTTGTACATCACAAAAACACAGGAGTAAACTGGAAAAGTGTATATGATATCTAGCACACAAAAAAGACAGGCAAAAGAAAAACAAAAAACAAGAACAAAAACCTCCAGTGTGATGGGGAATAGAGATCCAAGGATGACAGAAGCAAATCTAGTTGTCCATACTGAAGCAGGAAATCAGAGAACTTCAGGAAAAATGCATGTCAGGGAGAGGGCTTATGAGAGCTATTCAGATCCCATAGTATCAAGTCAAACAATATCTATGATTTCTAAAAAATCAATAAATATAGCAACAAGAATCAAAAGAAATATCCAAAATATTGTGTCTACTTCCTAGGAATTTAGGGAGGTAGGGATGGGAGAATTTTCACTCGTGACTTCACTAACTACATATCAACTTGATAGCTCCAAAATCTCAGTTGTTTGCCTAGCTATCCTTCCCTTAATCTTCACTCCATGTGTCTAACTGCATATAGGTATTTCTACCAGAATTCAACAAAGTCATCTGAACTTTACACTACCAAATTAAAATTCATTTTATTTTTCCCAGTTATGCTCCATTCCCAGTAGACTTCTAACCATGAATGGCCCCCCAACCCACTCACCAGAGGTAAAAACCAGTCATCTTTTTCTCCCTCCCGACCACCATTGGCTCTCCCAGGCCCCTGTCTAAGCTGAACAAGCCCTCTTAACTTTCTGTCCTTATTATCTCAGGAATGCTTTACTTCCTCACCTTCCCCACAGAAACTGCTTAGCTCAGGTCCTCAGCACTTTTCATTCTCCTGACTGCCATTGCTGAGGAAACGCAACAGTGATCTTTCAAAAATGCAAATCTGAGCATGTCATTCTGCTGCTTGAAACTCTCCAAATGGCTTTCCTCCTGCCAAACTCCTTAGCATGGCACAAAGGCCATCCATGTTTTGATGCCTGCTTAATTTTCCATCACCAGATCTGTTACTGCCCCCAGTGCTCCATGTTCCAGGAATATTGAATTGCGGTCAATTTTCAATTTTCCAGGGATCGATTAACCATGTTATGGCAAACAAATGGAAGAAAATAACCCAAAGGCAGCTTATTTGTAAAGAAAAATAATTAAAACTATTGTGATCTAGAGAAATAGCTACACATCAGGATGAGTCTATTATTCATAATTATGTAGGAACCATTACATTTTTACATTTTATCTACTGCAAATCAGGAACGCCCCTCCACCTGGACAATCAGAGGTGGATATGTTTGCTTACAACAGTCTGTTAGCCTGTTAGCTGCTCTTTCATATGGGAGCAGCTCTCTGCAGTTTGTCTGAAACCCTATGGAAAAATCTGTTTCATGTGGCAGTGATGGAACTAGAAGTCTCTTTTCCTTCACTTTTCCCAAGACTTTCTTTTTCCTTAAGTGGAGAATTTGAAGAAGGACAGTGAAAGTGGAATGGAGAGAATTGAAAAACAAACCCCAGAACTCGTTTTCAAGACTTTGTGACCTTGAACTGACAGATATGGCCCTAAACTCTTTCAATTTGTTGTTATGTTGAGAGACTTGCCTCATTGAGAGCTGAGGGGGAAATCAGGGGTTATATGGAGAAAAACTTGAATTTCCAAGTTGATGGCTTGACTGCATTGACAGTGAGCTAGTATTTGTGCCACGTGAAGGAGAGAATGACAGTGGGAGGGAAAAATTAGCTGACAGAAACAAGGCCGCTCTGAATGACTGCTTGCTGGGGATATTTACAAAATAAAAAGCAGAGTTTTCTCAGTGAAAACTGATGTTCCCTAAAATTGTTTTCATTAGAAAAAGAAAGAGGAGGAAGAGAAGGATGGGAGGAAGGAATGGAAGAACTATTCACCTCAGATAACAGAGCAGTATTTGAACATTTTAATTAAATATATTTATGTTAAATATCCATCTTATATCACAGTTGTGTTTAGTTGTGTCTGAACTATGCTTTTTCTGTGTCCTCTTCCCATTTTCCATTACCCAGTTAATAGGTTAATATAAAGTTGATAGTATTTATAGTTTTCAAATGATGATTCCCAAACATTACTATGCTTTTTTGTTCTTGTCTAAATGTACTTCTTCCATCTGAAAGCCTTGCCTTCACTGCTATAGCCACCTCTATTCCCATTATCTGAATAATGGACACAGATTTTCAGACTCAGCTCAGATGGTATTTAAAAGATTTGCCAGCTTTCACTGGTAACCAAAGGAAAAATAAACAAATGGGATCATATCAAACTGAAAAGCTTCTGCGCAGCAAAAGGAACAATCAACAGAGTGAAAAGACAACCAACAGAGTGGGAGGAAATATTTGCAAAATATACATCTGACAAAGGATTAATATCCATAATATACAAGGAACTCAAACAACTTTACAGCAAAAAAAATCCAAACAAACAAAGAAACAAAACCAAAAAAAATTAACCCAGTTAAAAAATGGGCAAAGGAGTTGAATAGGCATATCTCAAAGGAAAATATACGAATGGCCAACAGACACATGAAAACATGCTCAACATCACTCAGCATCCAGGAAATGCAAATCAAGACCACTTTGAGATACCATCTCACCCCAGTCAGGATGGCTAATATCCAAAAGAATGATAAGTGCTGGAGAGGTTGCGGAGAAAAAGGAACTCTCATACACTGTTGGTGGGACTGCAAAATGGTGCAGCCTTAAAGGAAAATGGTATGGATATTCCTCAGTTACAGACAGATCTACCATATGACCCAGCTATTCCACTGCTGGTATATACGCAGATGAACGGAAGTCATCATGCCAAAGGGATACCTGTACTCTATTGCAGCACTATTTACAATAGCCAAGAGTTGGAACCAGCCCAAATGTCCATCATCAGATGAGCAGATAAGGAAACTGTGGTATATCTACACAATAGAATACTACTCTGCTATAAAAAGAATGAAATACTACCATTCACAACAATATGGAAGGACTTAGAGAAAATTATATTAAGTGAAACAAGTCAGGCACAGAAAGAGAAATACCATGTGTTCTCACTTATTTGTGAGAGCTAAAAATAAATAAATACATAAACACACAAACAATTAAAGGGAAGGGGTGGGGAAGAAGACACAACAATCACAACAATTCCTTGAACTTTTTAAGACAAGTGAACAGATATGATGGGGGGGGAGGGAGAGGGGAAGAGGGGAAGAGGAATGGGTAAAGGGTCATAAAAACCAACTACAATGTATGTTGAGAAGTTAAAATTAAAAATTTTTTAAAAATTAAAAATAAAAAAAAAGATTTGCTAGCTTTCAACATGTACTATGGTTCAGCTGATCCTGTGTGCTGTCCTGTAGTCTGTGTAGAATTCTACTATAACATTCTTATAGCACTTTGGTCATTTACATATCTATCTCTTTGCTTAAAATGTAAGATTCTTTAGGGCAGGGATATGTCTTATTAACTCTCTTATCCTCCATACATACATCAATGCCAGGCATATGGGTGATTTTCAAGGTTAGTTGAGAATTAGAACAGCAGGTGAGAGCATGCAATTTAGAGTCACGCAAACCTGGTTTGATACCTCTTGTGATCTTAAACAACTTACTTGAACTCTTGGTATTAGTCCTCTCATATGTAAAATGAGGAAAATTCTACCATATTCATATAATACATAACTTATATAGCAAAGTGTCTTCAACAGTTAGGACTATTGGTAGCTATACTGAATGAATTATAATAAATGAGTCAACAAAAAATCTGAAACTTATGTATGATTATACTAATTCTATTACATAAACAATGCAGAAAAATATTTCTGCCCACTATCAATAGAAATGTACGTGGAATTATTTTTTCATAACCATGGATGAATTTGCAGTACTTTTCTATTATTTTTACACCACTTCTCTTGTGGTTAGGGACATGTATTTGCCTAGAGGTTGGTTGAGATTAATAGTGCAATTATTATCGACGGAAAAGAATAATGTAAACTGCCTGTGATTATCACTCACGAGGTTTCGTGGCCATCCCTCTAAATCAGTAGTCTTCAGTCACACACAAGATAGTATTAGGGTAGGAAAAATAAAATGTTAGAACTTCTATTTATTTTCATAACTGCTGTGAACAAATGAGATTAACAGTGTTCAAAAAAAATTTTGATCTTTGACCTTTACATATGCACTGCTTAGGGAAAAAGTTTAAGAGAATCATTTTCCCCTTTATTAAGGGGCTCAACTTAAGCAAGGGCTTAAAGAGGGTTAAGTTAGGGGATGACCCTCCCTGTTATGAACCTAATTGCATTGCCATGAAATTCATATGTAGAAGCCCTGACCCCCAATGTGATTGTATTTACAGATAGATAATCAAGAATAAATGAAGTCCTAAGAATGGGCCTTAATACATTCAGAATGGTGTCTTTTTAAGAAAAAGAGATGTTACGGATGTGCATTCAGAGAGGAAAGACTGGGTGAGGACAGAGAAAAGGTGCCCATTTGCAAGCCAAGGAGGCTTCAAGAGAAACCAAACATGCTGACACCTTATCTTGGACTTCTGACCTCCAGAACTGTGAGAAAATAAATTCTTATTGTTTCTATGGTATTCTGTTATGGCAGCCCTAGAAAACTAATATACTCTCCCATATCCACTTATTAAGAGCAGGATAGAGTACTAAGGAAATTATTAAAACAAGTCTGAGACATTTTGAAAGTCCAGTCGGAGAAGGACAACAGGAACCATTGAGAGAAAACTCATCCTACATTGAAGTAGGTCTTCACGTTACCTCTACAATATCTTCTAATTACTTACCTCCACATTACTTATTCAGACCTCTGCTCCTTCCATTTCCTCTGTTCCCACACTAGTCCAAGCTACCAGAGTCTCTTCACCTGCATTTCTGTAAGAGCCTCCTAAAATTCTCCAGCTTCTATTCATGTCTCCCCCCATAGTCCAGTCATCACACAGTTATCACACTTTGAAAACATAAACTAGATTCTAAAACTCCTGTGTTTAACCCTTCAATTGGCTATTAGAGTGAAGTACTCAGTTTTTACTATATCAGGTAAGTCCCTCAGGATCTCTCTGTTTTGGCCCTTCTCTCTGGAATAAAGTGCCAGCCATTCTAGCCCTACTAGCTAGAATAAGCCAAGTACTTCCTAGCCTTTAGGACCAGAAAGCTCTTCCTTAGAAATTTCCACAAATCTAGATCTTTCTTGTCATTCAGGTCTAAGCTCAAATAGCACCTCCTCAAGAAGGGCCTCCAGGAAACTACCTTGTTTTATTTCATATCATTTTTCCCAATTTGATATTCCCATATATATTTTTGCATTTATTGTCTACCCCAACTAAATCCAAGCTCCATAAAGTCATTGATTTGAATGGCTTTTTTTCAATTCATTATCTTCAATTCCTTGAAAAGGTATAACATAGGTATATAATAATGAATAATTGTTTCATATTCTCACAGAAATTCTGGATCTAGAAATAGCTTGGGCTAGTACTAGATATGCCCCCAATTCAGTCACTCTGGTGCCTAGGGTGTGCTTTGGGCAGAAGGGCTGTACATGAATGAGGGAGATAAAAAATTGAAAAGCTGACTACCTAGAATTATTACCTACTAGGGTCCAGGTAGCTGTTTTATGAATTTCCCTTTTTTCTCTTGTTTTGTTTTGGTATACTTAAGTAAGTGTTACATTGCAGAATAGAACTTCTTCACTTTTTCCTTAAGTAGCAATGGAGCCTTGAGCTACTGATACTGGGTTTCACCAGTGAACCTGGAGCCTCGTGCTGCTCCTTCTGTGGCAGCCATGGTAAATAGGGACATTTCTGAGGTTCAGCGCTAGCTCTCTACTAAGTAGTAAGTGCGGCTAGAAGAGGGAGTATCTGAAGGTCAGAAATTAAGATCTTTCTCAGGAAGTAGCCTTGGGTTCCTCTCAGAGATTGCAAACAATAGGAAGATCGACTTAAAAATCAAAGTAAGCAAACATGATTATTCTGGGCAATTTCTGACACAGTTTACCTTTAGAAAAGATTGAATTTCTTGGTATTTGGGGCAAGTTATGACTTGTAATCACAGTAATGAATATATCAAATAAATACAAATATGGTGTTATTTGTCCTGTCAGGCTGGCAGTCTCTGGGCTCTCTGGTTCTGGTTACATTTACTTTAGATCAACCAAGCTCTAAGACTATACTTTTTAATAAGTTATTTTTTTTTTTTCCTTTGATAACTTCTGCCCATTTCCAAATGGGTCAGAAGGAACCATAATGAACCATGAGTCAGTTACGGCTAACTACTTATGAATTTTACTGTTGAGGTTCCTAGAGCTTCCTAATATCAGATTGATCTTCCAGGTCTGTCTGTATAAACTTAACCATTAAAAGGGATAAGGACATGCCGGGCGCGGTGGCGCGCGCCTGTAGTCCCAGCTACTCGGGAGGCTGAGGCTGGAGGATCGCTTGAGCCCAGGAGTTCTGGGCTGTAGTGTGCTATGCCGATCGGGTGTCCGCACTAAGTTCGGCATCAATATGGTGACCTCCCGGGAGCGGGGGACCACCAGGTTGCCTAAGGAGGGGTGAACCGGCCCAGGTCGGAAATGGAGCAGGTCAAAAGGGATAAGGACATGCCATCCCCAAATATGCCACTTTGGCATAAAGATTATTTTGAGCTGAAGGTAATTGAGAATCAGCAGAAGAATAAATTTCCCTAGTGAAGGTGTCTCTCTCCTGTACAAAGAAGAGGAGAGTGATTCTTGGTACCTGAGAGTCAGCACTGAGATGAGTGTGCATAAACAAACATCACCAAAATAACCCTTATCTTCCACTAGTTTCCCCTATATATTTACTAGTCAATTCCTCATGATTTACCATCTCTCAAAGCCCAAACCCCTTTTCCTTTGTTGAAATGGCACATAAGCCCCCAAGTCTAATCACTTCTTTGGGTTTCACTTCTTTTCTGTGAATTCTATGTATGTAAAATATTAATTAAAATTGTATGCCTTTTCTCCTGTTAATCTATTTTTTGTTAGCTTAATTCATAGTTCACCAGACATTCAACCTAAGAGAGCAAAGGAAAAGTTTTCCCTCCCAACACCCTTCTGTAGTTTCCTATCTCCTATTTTGTTGTGATTCCTGTTTCATCTTAGGGACATAGTATTATTATAATAGACACTTCCTCCCATGACTTGAGAAAATCAGAATAAAACACTCTGTTCCTGGTAGCCAAATTCCATATGTAATAGAGCCCAGAAATAATACACCTCAGTAGACTTTGTCCTAAACATATCTTTACTATTGTGTTCAGGTCTTGGTTTTTGGTTTTTGGAGGGAATCCAAAAAATGGGACACAGTCTTAGAAGATGGCAGTCATGATGGAGAAGGGTCTGAGAATCCTACCATTCTGAATGAAATTAAAAAACAAACAAAGAAACAAAAAAAACCCTAGATATCTAAGCAGATATTTTAAGTTGACGGAGGGAAGGGAGGAACAGCACTGTTTACATCAACTGACAGGGTTGATTAAAATGATCGGAGATGCGAAGGAAGACACAGCAAACGAGATGCAGGTGAAGAGCGGGGGCCACTGCTCTCTCAGGCGAGTAGCGCCGACCCAGCCGCTGTGACAGCTTTTATTACAGTCAGCAAGCTTGTGCATGCGAGAGAAGAATTAATGCATAAATTCTGTTATACTTTTCTCAAGAGCAGAAGGCCGTTACCTCCCTTCTCAAGCACTTGGTTATCTATAACGCACCTCCTGGGAACATCCCAAGAAAGTGTTCTCACAGCTTCAAGCGTTCTCAAGGATTGTTTGCAATCCTTGATATTTCTTGGTTAACTCGTTTGCGAGTTCGCCAAGTGAACACGTCCTTGGGTGCTGACCACGGAAGTCCATTAACCATTTCCTTCATGACAGAATGCCTTTGGTAATCCAGACAGCAAAAAAGGATTGATAAAAAGCGTTAAAAATTCTTAAATCATTTGACCTAGAAATGCTATATCTAAAACTGCATCCAAGCTCTGCAAATACCTAGTAATCACAATATCTACAGTTTCCAAAAAAAAAGGAAAATAAATATTTATATGTAGGTGATTATTTAAATAAGCTATCATATACACATACAGTAGAATACTATGTAAACATTAAAATGATATTGTAAATGATATGTGTACTGACCTGAAAAGCAATGTTTATAGTAAACTTAAAATGAAAGGAAGTTTATTCATATTTCTTAAAAATGCCATAAATTTTAACCTTTCTAAATAAGCTTTAAACAACAATTCTACAACAAAAATTCCTAATATATTTAAACGTTAGTATTTTACTGATTATTTTTTACAATTTACTGTGTTAGAATTAATATTATGTAACTTCAACTTTGATTTCAATTAATCTAAGTTTTTTTTATAGTGCGCTTCTTGAGCAATTTTTTGAATATTAAATAAGAATCCACAGACTAGCATTTCATTCTGGTTTGAACACACTATATACTCTAAGGTTTCAAAATTTTTAAAAAATTGCTTCAAATGGCTGTTCTACTTTGGATAATCTACTGTTCTGTCCTTATTATTAAAAGATAAACATCATTGTTGTAGTTATTACCCAGTTTCGACACTGCCAAATAATTAATGCTGTAAAATTTACTGACTAGAAATATATGAGAGGGGTAAATATAAACATGTTCCTAAAAAAAGGTTAAAGTATAAATAAATGATCTTTAGTGATCCCACTTTCCAAGTCCCTGTCTTTCACAAATAATTTGATATATTTATTCACTTGAAAATGAAAACATGTAAAATCTCCACACTATAGCATATTTCATGGGGAAAAGTTGCCTATTTAAATAATCAATTATCAAAATATTTTGTCCTTGAAACTCAATATTTTCAGTTGAATTGGATGAGATATCTGCCAGCTGGAACAAACTCTTGAATCAGAAAATAAAAACAAAACTGTTGTTTGTAAAGTGAGCATCATCCTATAAGTTTTTATCTTATAGTTTATTCCACCAATAGTTATATTTTAAATGTAAATTATAAAATGAACCAAAATGCATGCACCCTTTATAAAGAAACTCTGTAAGAATATCATTATGTTATCACTTCCTTGGACCCTCATTTTCATATCTGGAAATCACTAGATATGGACTTAGTATATGAGAAATAAATCATGATATAATGTTCCTGAATAAGAAATATAACTCTGAATTTGCCAGAACATGCAGTTCTCCTCATATTTGAGATTTAAAGGAAAATAGCCATGTTATTGATAGAAAAACTTTTAAAAGATAAAAAAGATAAAAATGTAGATGATCTGCAGATGTGATTTTTGTCATTATATACCAAGTACTCTCCAATGTTGGTAGATTTTTCAAATTCATAATTTCCTACAAAGTGTTTGAATAGCAAAATATTATGAGAAAAAAAATACATGAAATGCCTAGATTTAATTTGCATGAAAATGGTTGGGAGGCATATTAGCTATTTCAAAAAAGAAAAACATATGTTTCAAAGGGACTGTCCAGATAAATTTTCCAAGAATAGAATATGGTTGAGTAATGTTAAAATTTTACTCCCTTAGTATTTGTTATGGCTACTTTCTATTACTATGCAGCTTTTATGTACTCTATTGTTCGTCTAGTGGAAATATAAGAAATAGTTTTATGAAAAAAAAAGTCTTCAATACTTTACATTAAAGGCAATACTGAAGATGCTGAGGTCAAATCCATCCTTTAAAAGAAAAAATTCTTCCAAATTTTAATCTTAGCCGTACTCATCATGCCACAGTATTATTTGTCTCACTATTACACTAACTAAAGAGTCTTCTTGTAAAGGTTTCTGGGTCACCTACCTGTCCTTCTCAATTTCTCACACCTCTTTAGATAATGCTCTTATCTCTACTGTAAGATAACAGAATCTTTTTTCCTCCTATACATAATTTCATTGGGAGTCAATTCAGCACAAAATAATCTCATCTGTGGCCTTTCCATGTTGGAAATATCTATATTGAAAACTATGTAGAAAAATTACGCCTACAATTTAAAAAACTAAAAAGATAGCATTTTTAAAAGGTACACATAATTATGTTCTCATCTTTTTTTCTATACTACTCAAAATATTTCTTAATTTGCTATAGTTTAAATATGGAACAGCATAATTAGAATTAAATTGGCACAGACATTTATTTCAACTTTGTAATGTTTAATATTCTTCATACAGTATACGAGATTATGCTAATACTAACCATGAAAAGGGAGAAAAAAGAAATTTAAACATATTTGTATTCAGGCACAAATTACTTTTAAAATATATCTAAATCTAAGTATACTTGTACGTAGCCCCAGAAAATCCTGTGATTAGATGCTATCTAGCTAAGTCTGGCTTGGGTTGAATAAAATTGTCAAGTGAGAAGGGCTCAGGTCTGATTGTTTAGCTTCAGTTTAAATGAATAATACTCACCAGATCATAACATGATTCTAAGATATTGGTTACATTTCAACCTGAGATAATACCTACAGTATATGAGCAGACTTCTGGAACAATCTCTTTGATTCTTTTGATTAATTCTCAATCTCTAATTAAAATACTGTTGTAATTATGTTATCTCAAAAATCTGTTACAAATCTAAAACATTCCATGCCACTTTCACTCTGAACATTTTACTACTGTTTAAAGTGGAGACATGGGGAAATATGTAACAATTACCTCCCTACTCAAAATAAAAATTATACATTTTCGAATTTGTTCTTTTTTTATACTATAAACACCGAACGATGTAATTTTTTTCTGAAAATAACTTCAGATAAAGTTAACATTTAGCAATGTAATGCTATTTAATGCCTTTAAGTATGATGAAACTGAGATGATTTAATTGTTCCATTTATGTTAATGAGAACATTCTCTGATCACCAATCATAATCTAGTTACAAAAATAGTACTATGATGTACTTTGCAATTGTTGTATTTATCCATTCTGCTAGGTAATTAGCATTAAGAAGAGCAACATATTGGAATACAGCATTTAAGCTGACAAAAATTGCTCGAAGAGTATCACATATAGTCCTTTGGAGATTTCTCATAGCACTTTTAATGCAAATTTTGATGGGCTATTACTTTTCATTAATGGTGGTTTGAGTACTTAGAGAAGACAACTATATACTGTACTTAGTGCTGGGCAAATTGCCTGGATGTACTTCATATATTACTGTTACTTTAATGAATAGTGTTATGGCAATTAGAAGACTGATGGCTTAGAAAATTTAGGCTGATGTATTTGAAGTTCCTTGAACTAAGTGACATTGCTCGTGTGCACTACAAAGTAACTTATCTATTTTTAAAAAGTACTCATATGATTTGAAAGCAGAATCCTCTAAAATACATAGCATAATTATAGTGCATTTAAAATAAACTAGATTTTATTTATCAAATTACAGATAAAAGAGCAATAACGGTGTAACAATTAAATCACTGAATCTTTTGCTGAAAAGTTGTTGTAAACAATTTTTCAGTAAACTGGATACCATTTGAATCTTTTAAAATGGTATTTTATTTGTTAAGCTTTTCATTATTTGTATTTTCTTAAGTAGAACATACTTATATAACTCAGTCAGGCACAAATATTATAAATAATTATACGAATACCTAATATAATTGCATGAATAATCAATCATATATCTAAGAAAATTAATATTGTCCAATCTCTGAGACAGGCAGCAACTGGGACTATTTTTCTAATTTGTTTTAAAGACTTAATTAAATGAAGTATTCTCAACCATTATGTTCCATGTTAAATGAATGTTTTCTATTGAGTAATATTTCATATGCACATGATCTCAGAAAACTGAAATCTAGAGATAATTCTCCCCCAAACAGTCAATTTTTAAAAATAAGTTAACAATTTTTCTAAATCTGGATAATTTTAACTGGTATAATACAATTCCATAAACATATGAATCATTCAAGCTTTTAATTTTAGAACATCTGAAAATAAAACAAAAAGCTAGGATTTCTTCAAAGTTAAGTTTGTTCTAACTATAATTATTTTCTCCACTCGAGTGATTTTATGGTTTACTATTTCTACAAACATGAACTATAACAGCTTGAAATAATCATATTTACTAGAAATTTTTATTCTTATTGAAATGCATAATCATTAATAATAACACTGAATATAATAAATAGAAAATAAAGTGAAACACATGGAGCAAGACTAATTTTATCATCATTAAGAATTTCATACACATGAAAGCTATGAGCTTTACTTTTAAGTAGTTATTGTAGGTTACTACTTTCAGCTTATTGTTAACATATTATATGCAAGAGTTAACTATATATTCTTTTTCAGCAGATTACTTTAATGGCAGCAGTGAAACCACATGAAACATCAAATATTTTTTTAAGCCTCGTAAAAGTTCCATAGAGGGGGAAAGTAAGGTCTATGCTATCCATGTGCTGTGAATCTCCATAGCAGCTACTTATGATGACTTCAAGTTTATGAGGGGAACCCACAGAAAATATGAACAAATGTCCTTAAGGATTACATTTGTTAAAGCTTTCAAGGGCTCCCTATAGAGAAAATAATTAGCTTATTTTGTTACCATTGATTTAAGACAAATATTGTATGCATAACCAAATCAACAGAAGCCACCTTTTTACTCATCAGAAGACTGAGTCTGTTTCTGGCAAGAGAATGAAAACACATAGAACATGTTTTTGTCCTCTACTCAACTGATCTTCATAGTAGCCAAAATTCAATCTTTTTCTAATACTTCCTTATTAAGCCTAATTCTGGCAAATTGCTACTTAAAACAGATTAAAAATATAATATACCTAAGTTGTGATTGATAACACAGAAAAAATTCAGCTGACAGACCTGAAGTATTCATGAAAATTTTGTAAAGACTTTTTTTTTTTTTTTTTTTGCCTTTGCCTATGACTCAAAGTTTCTTTTAGTTTGTAGAGATGTTAGCCGATTTCAAGTGATTCTAAGATTAGCTGGATGCTGCAGATAGCTTCTTAGATATTTATAGAAAGCACAAACCTATTCTAAGACAAGTAACTTAAGCAATTCTATGTTGTAAACACCCACAAAATTCTTAACTAAATGCCAAAATTAAATAATTTTGCCTAACTTATAAAACAGACTAATACAAACTCTGATTATCATAACTTCACACATAAACTTTATTTTTATTCATAATTTTTACTGTCTCTTTTGTATTGCTTCAGCCTATGTAATGGTATATTTAAAACTATTCCCTGTACCCTGGATCAATCCATTCGTGAAAAAAAATCATGCAAGGTTAAAATTTTGTAGTTCATATAGTCAATGTTCTTTCTTTTTCTTTTCTTTCTTTCTTTCTTTCTTTTTTTTTTTTTTTCTTTTGGCAGCTTGCAGTATGGGGATCCAAATCCTTGACCTCAGTCTTATCAGCACCACATTCTAACCAACTGAGCTAACTGGCCAGCTCCAAGGCTCGTATATTTATAGAATAGAAATTAAGACCTAGAGTTTAAAAATAGAAATTAAGTCCCAGATCTCATACCTGGTTAGTGAATAGTAGGAACCTAAAGTACACTTTTTTAATTGATAAAGATGCTAACTTTAATGATAGATAATGAGATAGATAAACAGATAAGGATACATATATGAGTGTGTTGGAATCCTAACCCCCAATATGATGGTATTAGGGGCTGGGGACTTTGGGTTATGAGGTGGAGCCTTCATGAGTGGGATTAGTGCCCTTTAAAAGGGACCCCAGAGAGTTCTCTCTCTATTTCTTATTTTGTTAATATTGATTTAAGACAAATGTTGTGAGCAAAACCAAATCAACAGAAGCCAATTTCTTACTCTCTCTCTCTCTCTTTGCCATGTGAAGGTATAGGAAGTTGGTAATCTGCAACCAAAAGAGGACCATCACCAGAACATGACCATGTTGGCACTCTGATCTCAGACTCCCAGCCTCCAGAACTGTGAGAAATAAATTTTTGTTGTTTTCATAAGCCACCCAGTCTATGGTACTTTGTTACGGCAGCCTGAACTAAGACATATAAATATATAAATATAAATAAATAAATGTATATCCCTTGACACTCAAAAAGAATATGTCATGATAACTTTGGAATCCTTATATATGAATATCATGGTAAATATAATTTCCAAAGATCACATAGCACCATAAAATAACAACAATAAAAAGGAGATACACAATGGAATCTAAATGAGAGTAACTGTATATCCAATAGAGTAGCAGAGAACAATGAATAAATAGCTCATAAGATGTGAGTGTGGGGTGGAGGGTCAAATTCAAGCTCACAGCACTTGTAGTGCCCAGGACTCAAACCCTTGGCCTAACAACATGACACATTGTAATGGACATCAAGATCACCTGTGATTAAATGATATGCTGAACATTACATTCCCAAATGCCAAGGGTTTTCTATATAGACGTACAGACTTTTTCAGGTTTGCTTAAATAATATCCATACTCTCACTTCTACTTTAAATCTTTGATTCACCTGCACCAGGTCTTCCATGCCCCACCCTAAAAGTACAAAATACACATAAGTCAGCATCCTGCCATTTCTGAATTTCATCTTAATTTTCTCCAAATACTATAAGCCTATTTCTGTCAGAAAATTTGCTTTATGTTAATTTCTCTCAGCTTCATGAATTGATTTTTCTTTCTCTTTAGTGTAAATACAATACATGCAGCTTGCTCTCAAACTGCATATGCTGAGAGAGAAAAGAAATAGTATGTTAAATAAAATCTATAAATAACCCACAAACCCTAATTTCAGTTTTCAGTCAATGGTTTTAAGCTCCTCCTCTCCCTCCTCCTTATCACAAAGGTACTTAAAATTGAACAGAATTTGAGTTTACCACATTGTTTGCTGCAGGCATTAATAACCAGGAAAATGTCAGAAGTTGTGAGGAGAGAGTGAATAAAAAACAAACAAAAAAGCCCTATGATTGAAAACTAGCTAATCAATAGTTAAATGTCACATAGCTATTTTATCACATATCACATACTATTTTACAGCACAAACCATTTGAAAATCATGCAGGAAAATGCTTTAGAGTATCATTAGTATTTTATAAGTCCTAAAAAAATATTTCCTGAATACATACTGAGAAAAAATATCTAAGAAAAGTTGGTAGATACAGTTTTAGAGCTACTAGCTATTATATGGGAAAGCAGAAGCTTTTATATTTGCTAGCTCTGACAGCTGGGAGTAGAAAACTGACAAGATCATCTTTCAAAATGAGGAAGAATTTGATGTTGAAAGTTATAGGCTGATTAGCTTTATCTAATAACTTGAAATATGTTAAGAGTTCTCATCAAAAAGTTATTGTATACACCGTCTATATTGGTCCATTTCTGTTGCTTATAACAAACTACACAGAACTGGGTAATTTATAAATAAAACAAAATCTATTGCTCACATCTTCTGAGGCTGGGAAGTCTGAAGTCCAGGGAACACATCTGATGAGGGTCTTGGTAGTGGTGACAGTGACAGCAGAGTATCACATTGCAAAAATGGTGGAGCCTCTCATGCGCTCTGCTTTTAAAGTCCTCAGAACCACGCCCCTGGGCACCATTTTTAATCAGTTTACTTGGGCATGGTCTTACAATCTAATCATCTCTTCAAGGCTCCACCTTTTAATTACCATCATAGGATTTCCCATCCTCCCAACAGTCACGGGGAGGTCAAGTTTCTAATACATAAAACTTGGGGGACACATTCAAGCTTCAATGAATTTGGGGGACATTCAATTCATTATAATGTGTAAATCACATATGACCAAGTAAATTCCCTGACTCACTGGAGAATAGGTGAATGGTAGACAATACCCTATTTGAATCATGGTAAACTTAAAAGATGTCTAACCTGGCAAATTGTCAGAACATCAGGGAAGATTTTGTTTCAATATAATTAAATTATTTTTTGTATTTTTGGAAACAAAGAATTTAAAAGTAACGTGAAAACAGTAAAATAAACAAGTAAACAAAGAAGTTCTTATTAGTTTCCATGGCGTTCCTTATATCTTCCCTCACTGTCTCTTCATAACTTTACTCAGAAGGTACTATCTAAAAAAAAAAAAAAGTCACTATCTTAGTAAACCCTTCCTTGGCCACTCAATTTAACATTTCTTCCCCACCCTATAGACTTCCTTATCTCTTTTCTCTGCTCTTCTTTTTTTTTTTTTTCTTCCTTAACACCTAATTATCATATTATATATTTTACTCAACTTCTTTATTGTCTGTCATCTATGCTACTATGCAAACTTAATGAAGTCAGGATTCTTGCCACCATGTATGTCAGTGCCTGGCATACAATAGGCACTAATAAATATTTGCTGAATGAATGAATGAGTGGCATTTGATCTTCATTGCAGTTAGGGATGCAAGCTCTACATCTAGTAATTACATTCCCTTTTCAAGAGTTTAAATCAAATAAAATGCACACTTTACATTAGTATGTTCTTTACCTTTCTATACCTCAGACAGAATACAAGATCTTGTCAAACACCTCTGTGGAGTATACCAATATTTATAAAGCAAATATATTGTATAAGGTCTAGTTTCTTGTAATTTCAGGTTTAGCTTAACTTCTTAAAAGTGCATATAAAATGTTAACCTTGCAAAAGACAGGAAACTTTCCCCAGGCTAGTCTCTGTTGTAAGATAAAGAATTGGAGCACAGCAAGGTTGCTGGCTCAAAGGACAGACAGCTTACTGATTGATATGTAAAGATACTGGGAAATTTCAGTAAGGAGAGAGAATGTTTGCTAAGATCAAGCTTTTGTTGGCAGATGACTTAACTTCTTGCAAATTGCATTATGGAATGTCACCTTGCTTGTTTTACTGAATGATACCAGCTTCTATTGTTAAACTTGTTAAACTATACTTAGCAAAAACCCCACCTATGTTCTCATCCTGTAACTTCCTGGTCTGAAGAATAAATGTGGGAAGAGGACCCCAATTTGGGGTCAATTTCCCAAATGGAAGGAATGCCTCTCTCTTGAGGGTTCTGGGAGATTAACCTCTTCGGGGCTTCTCACTGCTCAAAAGAGATGGGCTTCAAGTAATCCTTTGCAATTCTGTCACCCAGAGGAAGAAGGGTAACAAATCTGTGGGAGGCAAAGCAACACACCACCACAAAACCTTGGTGAGAAATCATATATCCTGTCCTGTACAAGAGGGGCACATTCTCCTCTGTAATTTGTGCCAGCACTACCAGGTGACTTTTTTTTTTCCTACTTAAGTCCCCTCTAATGGTATAGCTGGGTGTTGGCTGCTTTAACTCCAACCTCTTCTCTCAAAAACTCAGTGTCAGCAGCATAAATAATGACCAAATCTGAGGTGACAACTGGTGCCCTCTGGACTTAACCAACAACAGAGGATTATATGGTGGTTTTTTGTTTGCTTGCTTGCTTGCTTACTTGGCTTGTATAAGGTTAGCCTTCACAGTTAGCCTAAACAGTATGTTAGCCTGCATGGTATTTTTTCTTTAAAAAATAATAATAATAATAATAATTACTAACATTTAAAATTGTGAAATTTTAAAAGTCTGGATTTCTTGCTTTTCTTGAAAACTAAAAGATCTGGCACAAATGGTTAAATCTTTTCATGACAAAAATAAGTGAATCTGAGAAGTGTTCTACCTGATTAGCTTTCTCCAGTTTGTCATATTTTCTGCTACTCCCAAGTGAGTCCAAACACTGAATCTTAGGCTAAGTTTCTACTTACCATCATGTTGGAGCTGTTTGGTTTTATTACCTCTGACACACTTTACTCATTCATAACCTGCCTGACTCTGTTACGTATTTCAATTTGTAAATCTGTTCATATATGAATGAATGCTCTATGGATGGAGTTAACATAAGAATTATTTATCTATTGCTGTATAGCAAATTACCCCAAAATTTAGCATCTTAAAACCATGAACACTATTGTCTCACATGGTTTCTGTGCGTCAGGAATCTGGGAGCAGCTATGTAGGTGGTTCTGGTTTACAGTCTCTCTTGAGGTTGCTTTAAAGCTGTTGATTTGTGCTGTAGTCATCTGAAATCTTGACTGGGGCTAGAGGTTCTGCTTTCAAGATGCTTCACTTACATGGCTGTTGGCTGGAAATCTGGTTCCCCGCTGTGTGCACTTGTCCATTGGGTTGCTTGGGTGTCCTCATAACTTGTCAGCTAGCTTTGCCCAAAGTGAGTGATCCAAGAGTGAGGGCAAGACAGAAGTCTCATGCCTTTTATGACCTTGGCTCCAAAGTCACACATCATCACTTTTGCCTTCTTTTATTCATTGAAAACGAGTCACTGGGTCCAGCCCACACTCAATGGAAGGAAAGTAAAGCTCTACTTCTTGAAAGAAGAAATATCAACAGGTTTGTGAAACCTACAGTCTTGGTCTTGGGATCTTGGACTTGGCTGAATCATCAAATGATTGCTTTATTTTAATCTGGACATTGCCAAGATACCTTCTGCTTCATGTAATTTTAAAGTTTCAAAGCTCTTCTCAATTAATTTTGTGTACACTATTCTAAGTAAAAATGGGAACCCCAAGTGGTTACAATTTATAGTCCTTGAGGTTAAAAAATTTGTGAAAAGTGTCCAAAGAGATTTTTTAACTCAGTTTTAGAAAAACCATTCTTGAATTCTAGGGAAACAAAAACTTTCAATTACTTATTAGCCATTGCCTATGTAATCTATCTGGGGAACTGGCATTCACTTATACATATTAGCCACTTCATAACACAATTATTTCCTTGTTGTCTAGATGTGCAATTTCAGTATCACTGTAGGCAAACTTCTTTTTAAACATTTGTGACTGCTATCATCAGTAATCCCCTGGATAGTAGTGGGGTTCCACTGTTTTATTTTTTATTGCCTTTTTAAATATGACTATAATATTCAGCTTCAGCAAGAAGCAGGTCATCACCCTTTTTTCCATTCTCAAAGAGAAAGAGTATAAGTTCTGAAAGAAGGAGGGGAAGCCTGAGCATAAGGGTAAGTTCAGAGTCAAGCCAGGAAACTTTGTAAAGGAGAATTCCTCCCCTACTTCTCTTTGATGATGTCCCCTAAATATTAAACTCCTGAACTGCTAGACGAACCTTGATATATTTAGTTATTGCATTGCCAGTAGAGACATTAATAGGTTTTGTTATATTTATTTTTTATTTTTCAGGGTTAATTAAATTATGGTGGCAGGGAGGAATATACATGCATAGTCATTCACTTGTTAAAAGAATTTTAATTTATGCAAGATCAGGTTCCCAGGCAGAGCTCATGTCATATCAGATTCACAGCTTTAACTCAATAGAGACCTTAAGATTTCACTCAAACTTTTCTTCTTCCATTTTATCAGTGAACAAAAGTGACTTTATTTTTGCTAAAATGTGGTACCTGCTCCATTTTTTGAGACTTTTAATCATAGGATTGAGTTCTGTTCATGTTATGACAGATTTTTAACACATTTTCTCTAATGTATTAGGTTCCTTAGTTATATTGTTTGCTAATGTAGGTTGATTTTATAAAGTACTTTGAAATTCAGTTTTTGAAAACATAATGTGGGTGGTGACTTAGGGATTGTTGCAGTTTACTCAACCACTTCCAGAATTTAAAC